>NC_074692.1:30034014-30647615 GCF_029448725.1 Salvelinus fontinalis | reverse complement strand
CTCTCTAGGTTTCTTCCTAGGTTCCTGCATTTCTAGAGAGTTTTTCCTAGAGACTGTGCTTCTATATCTGCATTGCTTGCTGTTTGGGGTTTTAGGCTGAGTTTCTGTATAGCACTTTGTGAATACATTTGATCACTTTATAAATATATTTGATTGATTGATTCTTTACAATGCCCCATTCATATTTTACAGTTGAACTGCGGCCGCACATTGCAAGCACCTTGAACACTTCTGCTTTCACACATTTCAGGTAAACGTCAATAAATCTTTGAGTAAATCTATACTCGAACAGGACAAAATTGGCCCATTGGCGCATGTAGGAACGTAGGAATCCTTGGGGTTTAAGTAATGATTCTAATCTTTCCTCAGGTATCAGCTACACGTAGTAACCTATTACTGCATGGTCGGAACTAGAACCACAAGCATTTCGCTACACTCGCATTAACATCTGCTAACCATGTGCATGTGACCAATAAAATAATGACTTGATTTGATACTTGTTCTGCAAATACCTCTTTTGTTTTTGGACAGCCAGAGAGGAGACACACACTGTCCCCTATTTATCATATTGTGGTACTCCTGTCAAACAGGTGTGTTCCCAAGGGACCAAGAGATAATTGGACGGGTCATTTCATATTTCATGTTAGCATGTCAGTTTTACTGTCCATGACACATGCTAAGCTCAACCATGTTCTGTTTTCAGCACTTCTCCTCAAAGCCTTTGACCTGCGTACTATCTTCTTTCCCAACTTCAAACGAAACCTAGCTTAGGTTCAACAGCACAATCTAAAGTGGTCAGATTCATAAATCCGATGTGGCCGTCAGTGACTTCCTAATTCTGTCCTAAAAAGAATGTTCACTTGGAGAACATTAGCATTCCTCAAAGCCCATCCAAGACCCATACAATCTTCTAACAAAAACGCTCATAATTCACCATCATTATTTTTCATTCACCGTGTTAGTTTTACAGAGTAGCCTGTTCCACCTCTGGGCAGCTGAACTAACACATGAGCAGTACATTTGTTCAGCTATCGGGAAGAGGTGTCCAGAGAATCCGGTCACGCAGCCACTTTTATGACCATGTTGGCATGTTGTGGGTACCATTACAACTTTTTATTCATCCATATCTATTTCCAGAAATAACAAACAATACCCAAACAAGGGAACACATTGTCTATTCAAATCAAATAACATTAATTCAAACCCTCTTTATTGAGAGACTATTTCTTGTAGAGGAACAAATGTGATTGTTACATAGCTACTAGTAACAGCAGGATCCATTTGGGATGTTGCCGGGCTTGTAATCAAATGAAAAATTGCTTTTGGGAGATCGAGCAGTTGCATCTCTCTAATGGCTCTGGATAGAAAGACAGACACTTTGTCATCACTAACCCAATGAGATGAGGTTCCCATACAGAGTTAGTGTTGGACAACCCTGACAAGGGCAGCTGAAGTTGCTGCCGAATTGATAATCAATAGATGTCTTGCATTAAAGTTACAGTGTGCGGCTACATTATTTTATTTTCAAACTAATCATGATCAACAACCAGATATCCGTCCTCAGCCATCCTTGCATGACACTGCCCTCCACAACCTGTCCTATCAGAGGAACGCACAGAAGAAAAATGAAAAGACCCAAACCACTAACCCACTGGCCCCTCCTCCGTTTTACAGCCCCATACCAGTTCCACCTACACCTGCTGGGACTGTGGTCGGTTGTTATTGGATGCCCAGGTTCTCCAGGGAACCAGGGCGATGTCAGAGACATTTGGCTCTCTCTCCTCAACCTTGGAACCCAGGAATTGAACCCTGACAGTGACCTAAGGCTAACCTTTCACCATCTGCTTGATTTGGCCATGGCCACATTGAGGAAACAGTGAGCTGAGCTAACAGGGCATAGATGCAGTCTATTCCCTATATAGTGCACTACTTTGAACAGGGCCCATAGGGATAAGTTTCCCATATAGCAGTCTGGTCAAAAGTAGTGCACTAGATAGGGAATATGGTGCCATTTGGGATGTAGACGGATGGGCAGAAAGTCAGAAGAAGCAGGGTGTGAGTGAGATACTCCTCTCCTCATTTTCACCATGGCACAGTGTTATGGCGGGGCCGGGGCGATGAAAAACAAAGCGAGCTGTTTCATTATGTTTTCACATAGTCTCATTAAGGCTCCGCTGGAGGAAAGCTTCCCCATGTGGTGTGAGGAAAAGGTAGCTATTAACCCTAATATAACAACCAAAAATGTCTAAGAAACACAATAGGATGCTTAGTCTGTCTCGGCACCTAATGGGATGCTCAGTCAGGTATATTTATAATACAATAGCAGTGTTGATGTTGTGGTGTGGTCATGGTAATGTTTTCCCTACTACAGAATATTCAAGTAAGCAGCAGTTTGTGACCTCCAGACCTCCCATGAACACTGGGATGTTTGTTCCACTCCAATATGCTCTATAACACAGTTAACTAGGGTTACCATGGGTGTGGAAGCAGTCTTTCATCTGTGTGTGTGTGTGTGTGTGTGTGTGTGTGTGTGTGTGTGTGTGTGTGTGTCAGACTATAGAAGGACATTAGGAGTGTGTACTCACCACATGATGATGTCTGGAAGTGAGCTCAGTTGAGCAGAATGTGTCTGATACTTGACCACATACCACATCACCGCTGAGATGCCTTATTGCTATTATCAACTGGTTACCAACGTAATTGAAACATAAAAAAAAAAAATGTTTTGTCATACCCGTTGTATACAGTCTGATATACTATGGCTTTCAGACGATCAGGATTCAGGGCTCAAACCACAGTTTATAAATATACCTAACAAAAATATAAATACAACATGTAAAGTGTTGGTCCCATGTTTTATGTTCTGAAATAAAAGTTTGCTGAAATTTTTCACATGAACAAAAATCTTCTTTCGCTCAAATTTTGTGCACAAATTTGTTTACATCCAGGTTAGTGATTATTTCTCCTTTGACAAAAATAATCCATCCACCTGACAGGTGTGGCATATCAAGAAGCTGATTAAACAGCATGATCATTACACAGGTGCACCTTGTGCCAGGGACAATAAATGGCCACTAAAATGTGCAGTTTTGTCACACAAGACAATGCCACAGATGCCTCAAGTTTTGAGGGAGTGTGCAATTGGCATGCTGACTGCAGGAATGTCAAACAGAAGTGTTGCCAGATAACTTAATGTTAATTTCTCTACCATAAGCCAACTCCAACGTCGTTTAGAGAATTTGGCAGTACATCCAACCAGCCTCACCACTGCAGACCAGATGTAACCTCGCCAGCCCATGACCTTCACATCTGGCATTTTCACCAGAGGGATCGTCTGAGTATTTCTGTCTGTAATAAAGCCCTTTTGTGGGGGAAAACTCATTCTGATTGCTGGACCTGGTTCCCCAGTGGGTGGTCCTGGCTCCCAAGGGGTGGGGCAATGCCCTCCCAGGCCTACCCATGGCTGAGCCCTTGCCCAGTCATGTGAAATCCATAGATTAGGGCCTAATGAATTTATTTAAATTTACTTACTTCCTTCTATGAACTGTAACTCAGTAAATTCTTAGAAATTGTTACATGTTGCGTTTATATTTTTGTTAGGTATATATATATTCTTTCTTTATTTTGACTATGTTCTACATTGTAGAATATTATTTAAGACAACACTATGAAATAACACATATGGAATCATGTAGTAACCAAAAAAGTGTAAACAAATCAAAATATTTTTTTTGATTTTAGATTCTTCAAAGTAGCCACACTTTGCCTTGATGAAATATTTGCACTCTTGGCATTCTATCAACCAGCTTCATGAGGTAGTCACCTGGAATGCATTTCAATTAACAGATGTGCCTTGTTAACAGTTCATTTGAGAAATTTAGTTCCTTCTTAATGAGTCTGATCTAATCAGTTGTGTTGTGACAAGATAGGGGTGGAATACAGATGATAGCCCAATTTGGTGAAAGACCTAGTCCATATTATGGCAAGAAAAGCTCAAAAAAGCAAAGAGAAATGACAGTCCATCATTACTTTAACCTGTTTGGGCTGCAAGCCCGAAATCGGACGAAAATGACAACTGCTGCAGGGCGCGAAATTCAAAATCTATTTTTTAAAAATATTTAACTTTTACACATTAACAAGTCCAATACAGCATTTGAAAGATAAACATCTTGTCAATCCAGCCAACATGTCCGATTTTTTAAATGTTTTACAGAGAAAACACCACATATATTTATGTTAGCTCACCACCAAATACAAAAGTGGACAGACACGTATGGATATGATTATGAAGTATGAATTATGATTGAAGTAGCATGCACAAGCCAACCGAAATAAACTAAAACCAACCTAAAGAGCCCAGAAAAAACTACCTCAGATGACAGTCATATAACATGTTACACAATAAATCTATGTTTTGTTCATAAAAAGTGCATATTTTAGCTATAAATCAGTTTTACATTGATGCTACCCAAAAATGCTAACACATAGCTAGAGTCTGAATCCAGACGGGAGTAGCCAGAGAAAATACATACACCAACGTCGGCTACTAATTACACCTCATAAAACATTTCAGAAAAACATATGGTGGATAACTAATGAAAGACAGATATCGTGTGAATAAAGCCAACATTTCCGATTTTTGAAGTGTTTTACAGCGAAAACACAATATATCGTTATATTAGCTAACAACATAAGCTAGCATAAGGCAGCATTGATTCTAGTCAAGCGCTAGCCTAGCACAGTTAGCACAGTTAGCATACAACAGTTCGACAGATATATGAAAAAGCATCCCAAATTGGGTCTTATCTTTGTTGGTATTCCATCAGAATGTTGTAACGGGGTCCAATGTCCAGTAGAGTCTTTAGTTGGGTTCCAGAACGAATTATTTCCCTCTTTGGTTAGCCAGCATAATAGCATTGCGGCTCTACACAGCGTTTCTTAAAAAAAAAAAAAAATATTCCGTCGTGTCACATCTAAGGGCGAGGAATAAATTGCAATAATATAATTAAAGTATATTGAAAAAACATACTTTAGAATGATTTTGTGACATGTATCAAATAATATCGTAGTCAGACATCATATTCAACGTTATCTACCTTCTTCCATAAGCCGAGACCAAATTCTGCATCGCGCCCGGAATTTTTTTTTAACTGCGCAGGTCTCACAAGAAGGTGTGTTATTCAGTCCATGGACGAGATATTCGACTCCTTTCAATTCTCACTTCCGCATTACAGCCTGACGAACGCGTGTGAAGTGTTTATATGGTCCCAAGTCAAAGGGCCTTTTATAGAGAAGGTCTTAAAGAGACACATCGCATTTTGAAAATCTCAATTCGGCTGGGAAAATGGCTGTAAAAATATTTCTGTTCGACTTAGAGAAACAATTCAAACCTTTTTAGAAACTATAGACTGTTATCTATCCAACAGTAGTAAATATATGCATATTGGAAAATAAAAAGTTTCTTAGGAGGCCGTTTGAAAATGTGCACACATTTTCCAGTTTTTTCAATATTCAGCTTGCAGCCCAAACAGACACGAAGGTCAGTCAATGCTGAAAATGTCAAGAACTTCAAGTGCAGTCACAAAAACCATCAAGCGCTATGATGAAACTGGATCTCATGAAGACCACAATAGGAAATGAAGACCCAGAGTTACCTCTGCTGCAGAGGATAGGTTCATTAGAGTTAACTGCACCTCAGATTGCAGCCCAAATAAATTCTTCACAGAGATGAAGTAACAGACACATCTCAACATAAACTGTTCAGAGGAGACTGCATGAACCAGGCTTTCATGGTAAAACTGCTTCAAAGAAACCACAACTAAAGGACACTAATAATAAGAAGAGACTTGCTTGGGCCAAGAAACACCAGCAATGGACATCAGACATGTGGAAATCTGTCCTTTGGTTTGATGAGTTTGAGATTTTTGGTTCCAACCACCGTGTCTTTGTGAGGTGAATGGATGATATCCGCATGGCTGGTTCCCACCGTCAAGCACTGAGGAGGAGGTGTGATGGTGTGGGGCTGTTTTGCTGGTGACACTGTCTGTGATTTATTTAGAATTCAAGGCACACTTAACCAGTATGGATACCACAGCATTCTGCAGTGGTACGCCATCCCATCTGGTTTGCGCTTAGTTGGAATATTATTTGTTTTTCAACAGGGAAATGACCCAACACACCTCCAGGCTGTGAAAGGGCTACTTGACCAAGAAGGGGAGTGATGGAGTGCTGCATCAGATGACCTGGCCTCCACAATCAACCGACCTCAACCCAATTGAGATGGTTTGGGATGATTTGGATGGCAGAGTGAAGGAAACGCAGCCAACAAGTGCTCATCATATGTCGGAACTCCTTCAAGACTGTTGGAAAAGCATTCCAGGTGAAGCTGGTTGAGAGAATGCCACGACTGTGCAAAGCTGTCATCAAGGCAAAGGGTGGCTACTTTGTAGAATCTAAAATGTAAAATATGTTTTGATTTGTTTTCACTTTTTTGGTTACTACATGATTTCATATGTGTTGTTTCATAGCTTTGATGTCTTCGCTATTAATCTACAAAATTGTAAAAATAAATAAAAATCCTTGAGTAGGTATTCTAAAAGTTTTGACCAGTAATGTATATAGTTATATTCTATTACAATTAAATGTGAACAAGGTGGACGCCAGGGCGTTCTTTTCTCAGATATCAAGTGACACTCTTGGTGAAGTTTTTTCAAACAGAAATTTGAATCCTGTAGCACAAACTCCAAAAAGTTCTGGGACACTGTAAAGTCCATGGAGAATAAGTTCACTGCGCTGAGGCTAGGAAACATTGTCACCACTGAAAAATCCACTATAATTGAGAATTTCAATAAGCATTTTTCTACAGCTGGCCATGCTTTCCACCTGGCTACTCCTACCCTGGTCAACTGCCCTGCACCACCCACAGCAACTCGCCCAAGCCTCCCCCATTTCTCCTTCACCCAAATCCAGATAGCTGATGTTCTGAAAGAGCTGCAAAATCTGGACCCCTACAAATCCCCCGGGCTAGACAATCTGGACCCTATCCTTCTAATATCATCTGCCGAAATTGTTGCAACCCCTATTACTAGTCTGTTCAACCTCTCTTTCGTAACGTCTGAGTTTCCCAAAGATTGGAAAGCTGCCGCAATCACCCCCCACCTCAAAGGGGGAGACACTCTAGACCCAAACTGCTACAGACCTATATCCATCCTAACCTGCCTTTCTAAAGTCTTCGAAAGCCAAGTTAACAAACAGATTACAGACCATTTCGAATCCCACCGCACCTTCTCCGCTGTGCAAGCTGGTTTCGGAGCTGGTCATGGGTGCACCTCAGCCACGCTCAAGGTCCTAAACGACATCGTAACCGCCATCGATAAGAGACATTACTGTGCAGCCGTATTCATCGACCTGGCCAAGGCTTTCGACCCTGTCAATCACAACATTCTTATCGGCAGAGTCAAAAGCCTTGGTTTCTCAAATGATTGCCTCGCCTGGTTCACCAACTACTTCTCTGATAGAGTTCAGTGCGTCAAATCGGAGGGCCTAATGTCCGGACCTCTGGCAGTCTCTATGGGGGTGCCCCAGGGTTCAATTCTCGGGCCGACTCTCTTCTCTGTATACATCTATGATGTTGCTCTTGCTGCTGGTGATTCTCTGATCCACCTCTACGCAGACGACACCATTCTGTATACTTCTGGCCCCTCTTTGGGCACTGTGTTAACTGACCTCCAGACGAGCTTTAATGCCATACAACTCTCCTTCCGTCGCTGCTCTTCAATGCAAGTAAAACTAAATGCATGCTCTTCAATCAATCGCTACCCGCACCTGCCCACCCGTTCAGCATCACTACTCTGGACGGTTCTGATTTAGAATATGTAGACAACTACAAATACCTAGGTGTCTGGCTAGACTGTAAACTCTCCTTCCAGACTCACAGTAAGCATCTCCAATCCAAAATTAAATCTAGAATCGGCTTCCTATTTCGCAACAAAGCATCCTTCACTCATGCTGCCAAACATACCCTCGTAAAACTGACCATCCTACCGATCCTCGACTTCAGCGATGTAATTTACGAAATAGCCTCCAACACTCTACTCAACAAATTGGAGGCAGTCTATCACAGTACCATCCGTTTTGTCACCAAAGTCCCATATACTACCCACCCCAGCGACCTGTATGCTCTCGTTGGCTGGCCCTCGCTTCATACTCGTCGCCAAACCCACTGGCTCCAGGTCATCTACAAGTCTTTGCTAGGTAAAGCCCCGCCTTATCTCAGCTCACTGGTCACCATAGCAGCACCCACCCATAGCACGCACTCCACAGGTATATCTCACTGGTCACCCCCAAAGACAATATCTCCTTTGGCCGCCTTTCCTTCCAGTTCTCTGCTTCCAATGACTGGAACGAACTGCAAAAATCACTGAAGCTGGAGACTCATATCTTCCTCACTAGCTTTAAGCACCAGCTGTCAGAGCATCTCACAGATCACTGCACCTGTATATAGCCCATCTGTAAATAGCCCATCCAACCACCTCATCTCCATACTGTATTTATTTATTTATCTTACTCCTTTGCACCCCAGTATCTCTACTTGCACATTCATCTTCTGCACATCTATCACTCCAGTGTTTAATTGGTATATTGTAATTACTTCGCCACCATGGCCTATTTATTGCCTTACCTCCCTTATCTTACCTCATCCACACACACTGTATTTAGACTTTTTCTACTGTATTATTGACTGTAAGTTTGTTTATTCCATGTGTAACTCAGTGTTGTTGTATGTGTCGAACTGCTTTGCTTTATCTTGGCCAGGTCGCAGTTGTAAATGTTGTAAAACTTGTTCTCAACTAGTCTACCTGGTTAAATAAAGGTGAATTTTAAAAAAAACGTTTTTTATAAAAAGTTAGAAGTGAAGTGTTTGACGCTCATTTTAGAATTGTCCAAAATGTTCTACCTCAGCAGGTAGAAAGTGAGGTGCTGGTAAGAACAGATATAGTGCTGATCAAAGTCAGGGTGTGTGACGGAGGAAGCTTCTCTCAGCAGGCCTGCTGGCGTAATTGTGGCCACACAGCCATTCAAAACTTTCCCGAGAGCGATAAAACAGAGTCACTTACCGTAAGCCAGGGATGAAAGACAGGAAGTTGGGAACACATCTTGAGGTGTCCTTCTTGTGCCTCAGCTGAAGGAATTCCAGCAATAATACAGTTGAAGTCGGAAGTTTACATACACTTAGGTTGGAGTAATTAAAACTAATTTTCAACCACTCAACAAACGTATTGTTAACAAACTATAGTTTTGGCAAGTCGGTTAGGACATCTACTTTGTGCATGACACAAGTAATTTTTCCAACTATTGTTTACAGACAGATTATTTCACTTATTATTCACTGTATCACAATTCCAGTTGGTCAGAAGTTTACAAAAATTATATATCTTTTGCTGGTTTATTCGCTATCGCTAACGTGCCTATTGCTATCGCTAACGTGCCTTGATGAATGAATGCGGTAGTGTGGTAGGCTATTGTAGTAAGCTAATATAATGCTATATTGTGTTTTCGCTGTAAAACACTTAAAAAATCAGAAATATTGGCTGGATTCACAAGATGTTTGTCTTTAATTTGCTGTACACCATCGATTTTTCAGAAATGTTTTTTGATGAGTATTTAGGTATTTGACGTTGGTGTCTGTAATTACTCTGGCTGCTTCGGTCCTATTTGTGACGGTAGCTGTGATGGTAGCTGCAATGTAAAACTGATTTATACCTCAAATATGCACATTTTTCGAACAAAACATAGATTTATTGTAGAACATGTTATAAGACTGTCATCTGATGAAGTTGTTTCTTGGTTAGTTTGGTTGGTTCTTGGTTAGTTAGTTTGGCTTTGTGCATGCTACCTGTGCTGTGAAAAATGTCTGTCCTTTTTTGTATTTGGTGGTGAGCTAACATAAATATATGTGGTGTTTTCGCTGTAAAACATTTTAAAAATCGGACATGTTGACTGGATTCACAAGATGTGTATCTTTCATTTGCTGTATTGGACTTGTTAATGTGTGAAAGTTAAATATTTCTAAAAAATATATTTTGAATTTCGCGCTCTGCCTTTTCAGTGGAATGTGGGAGGAGTTCCGCTAGCGGAAAGCCAGAGCCAGACAGGTTAATATAAATCAACTCAGCAGTGCTCCTGACGGGCCAGGCACTGTTGACCATTTCCAGTGAGAAGGTTGCTTGTGTACCTTTCAGTAGAAACCTGAGAGCTCTCCTTGAAGACCTTCTCTCTACTCCTAGACAGGGAGGAAACCAGAATGGAGCGTGACAGCACGGAAACTATAGACACAGAGGAAGTGGTCAGAGTGAGATCATTATGGGAGATGCATGGGATGTTGCTGGGCACTCTTCCCCTATGGCTGTGTGCCAAATGGCACCTTATTCCTTATTTAGTACTCTGGTCAAAAGAAGAGCACTATAAAAGGGAATATGTTGCCATTTGGGATGTTGAAAATGTCTCATCCGGCCTGTAGGCCTATGGACCTAAAGCTGAGGAGACACGGAGGCTGAAAGACGGAAAAAAGGTCTCTGTCAGACAATGGGTAACTATCCACAAGGCACCATGTCTATGAGCTAACCCACTCTATGTCACAAATGTGTGGAAGTAAAATTAGTGCAAGTCTGCCCTCTACTGAAACACATGAAGCAGTTATCTCCTACTCCATGGAGCACAGAGGATACAAAAAGCTATATCCAGTCCACCCTAGCAAACTGTTTAACTTCCCTCACACCAAAGTACTAGTCCCCTACTTTGCTATGATGAACACACCTTATCAGTGCACTGTATAGGGAATTGGATACCATTTGGGACATTACCCTGATGTACAGTATGGTTACCCTGATATTTCTGCTCCCTCAGAGGTCTCTCGGGATTTACAGTAAAACGTGTCTGTCTGTGTGTGTCCAAATCTCACCCCCACTCTGTTGTAACTACACAATAACACTGGGTACGTTGAGGAAATCCCTCAGTGTATTTATTTGGTTTATCCCTGAATTCCACCCCATCTCCCAGTCATAGTACTCACTGTTTGCTGACAACATTGTACAGTAGGTGTAGATCACAATAACCTCATCCTCTGTTTAGGAGAAACAGTCAATTTAACATTTACATAAAATCCCATAACTCACCATTGATAACAGTTAATAACTGTTGCATAACTTTAAATCTATTTTTTTTAATGGATTCCAAACAGGAAAAAACCTCTTCATGCACTTCCCATCTTATATTTAGAACTCTTCTGATGTTTAATATTTATACCAGAAGCCAGGTACACAGGCTACCTTTACAATTCTGTGCTTGTGCTTGTGTGGACAATCATGGGCTTATTCATAAAGATGTGAGCTAATGTTTCAGCATCCTTAACCTACCCTTGTCATTTCTCCTGAGTCGCTGGTCATCATTTCCTCTATTTCCTCTAATCCCTGCAATGCATACTCAAAGTGGACACTGTCTTTGAAGCTCTGCATTCAAAACATCGCCTTGAACCTTTGACCCTCTCAGAGAAAAATGTATAAATATGCTGTTGGCTAAGCCCATAGACACAATGTATAGGATCTCATTTGGGACACAACCTATGCCTTTTTCATAGTGCTATAGTATTTGCATAGCCTTACATACACATGTTTTCAAGGATTCAAACGATGTTATTCAACAAACAGTTGTGTAACTAAAATAGTAATACTTTTTTAAAAGTACCTTTATTTAACTAGGCAAGTCCATTAAGAAAATATTCTTATTTACAATGACGGCCTACAACGGCCAATCCCGGACGACGCTGGGCCAATTGTGCGCCACCCTATGGGACTCCCAAACACGACCGGTTGTGATACAGTCTGGATACAACCTGTAATACTATTATTACTGCTGTACTCATGACAAGAACACTGGCGAACAGACATGGATGATTACTTTGCTTACTTGCTCTTTTAACTACTTACTGACAAATTCTGTGATTTGATTGCTAAGATATTAGTTATTCCATTCAATGGCTACAGTAGTATAAAACCTTCCACAACCCCTTCATATATTAATGACATTTACATCTTCTTGCTGCTGCGAATGTTAAGTAACAGCCACACATCTTAAATTGTAGGCTATAGACTTACCTTTAGGAAAAGTCTGTCAGGAGCTCTAAGGTAGATCTTTACCAGATGTTGGAAAACATTCAATGAGAACCACTGTTAGCTGTTCTGAGCAATGAGGAGCCAATGATATTTACACGGCAGCAGTGATGTAGAATAACCTGGTGCCATCTTGGATGGGCTTTCTATACAAGGGAGCCATTATGTGTGGAACATGAAAAGAAAGAAGCTTTGACAGAACCTCTGCTATCCAACAGAGTTCAGACATTCTCTCACTCACGTAGTTATGTCAGACACACACCGGATAGACCTAAACCCTAAACCACAGAGACTCTGAGGTAAGAGTGAGCTCTGGGATAGACACCACAGTGGGAGACCTCTCTACAGCACCATTCCACATTTCCTGTCATATCTGAAGGACTATGGATGAGTGTGACATGAGAGAGAAGAGGAGGGGCAGAGCAGAGCAGACTGCTATGGTACATAAGGGACAAACAGATAATATAAAAGGAAAACGTTCTAGTTCACCTTTATTTTCATCCATCACATTAGCCAGAATGTTTCCTATAAGTTCCATGTTCTTTCATTTGCAATGGAATTTTCTATGAATAAAATATAATTTGTTAATCAGTTTGTTTTCTTCTCAAAACTTGTCAGGTTTCTGATGTAACACAATTGTTATTTTCCTGAGAAAGGTGTAATTGCGCCCCGCAGGAACCCCTCTTTATACTTCTATTGGTCCATATTGTATTTACTTCGCCACCATGGCCTTTTTAATATTTTTATTTATTTTTATATATTTTTTGTTTGCCTTCACCTCCCTTATCTCACCTCACTTGCTCACATTGTATATAGACTTATTTTTCACTGTATTATTGACTGTATGTTTGTTCTACTCCATGTGTAACTATGTGTTGTTGTATGTATCGAACTGCTTTGCTTTATCTTGGCCAGGTCGCAATTGTAAATGAGAACGTGTTCTCAATTTGCCTACCTGGTTAAATAAAGGTGAAAAAAAGGAAAAAAAAATTAAGCTAGTACTCAGTTACACAGGCAGGAGGCAGGGGCGCTCAAGTACAGTAGGTGGCGGTAATGCACCATGACGTTGGATGCCAACCTCCGATAAACCCCACAGAATAAGAGGCGGTAGTGACAATGATAACCAGTGTCCTTCGCCCCTGCCTGTTGGGCAGTGCTTTCCAGCAGTTCTGTTAATGACGGCGAGGGCAGGTTTTCGGCAGGCAGAGCGAAGGACACTAGGACTCCGGTACAAAGCAGGCAGTAGGCAGTGTCCTTCGCCCCCGAAAAACTCAGTTAATAGTTTTATTTCCCTTTTGACCCACATTTTAAATTGCATAGACAATCAGGGGAAATCCATAATATCTAAAGTGTCACACAGGAATGAAGATGGTGTACTCGAAGGGGGGCCTTCTGTAACGGCTGTTGGAAGGAGAGGACCAAGGTGCAGCGTGGTACGTGCCCATATTTATTAAATGAACACTGAAATAACAAAAATAACAAAGACCGAAACAGTTCTGACTGGTGCAGACACACAACAGGAAACAACAACCCACAAAACACAGGTGGGATGAGGCTACCTAAGTATGGTTCTCAATCAGAGACAACGATAGACATCTGCCTCTGATTGAGAACCACACTCGGCCAAACACATAGAAATATAAAACATAGAACAAAAACATAGAATGCCCACCCCAACTTACGCCCTGACCAAACCAAAAATAGAGACATAACAAAGGAACTAAGGTCAGGGCGTGACACCTTCATGCAGAAACCAAGGGGATGCTGATGCAGGAATGCTGATGCAGATGCAAGGAATACCCCGATTTCCCGGCCGCAATCACACACCATTGAATATTGATTCAATCTTTGAAAAAGATTATTCAATCAAGACCATTCACCACATAACATATTCAAACAGTTACAAAAAACATTACAGCTATGGTATTTTGAATCTGAAAATATTCACATTTAATAGTACATTTTGTTACATTTTAGTAGACGCTCGTCCAGAGCAACTTACAGGAGCAATTAGGGTAAAGTGCCTTGCTCAAGGGCATGTCGACAGATATCACTTAGTTCCCTCTGGGATTCGAATTAGTGACTTTTCGGGTACTGACCAAACGCTCTTAACCGCTAGGTTACCTGCCGCCCCTGTAGATTTGTTGGCAGACATTAATGTCCACAATGTGCCTACATCTACAATCATTCTACAATCATCTACATTGCCTCGTCATACAGTATTTCAACTTCTACTAGAGTGTGCCCCCATGTGGTGAAATTAGTTCTGGATCCCCTAACATAATTTTTAAACATCTTTTAAACAAGTATATAGGACTAATTCATTATCTTAGATTTGACCTTCAATCTGTAGTTTGGAAATCTTGGGAAATATCAGCAAAAAGAAAACAAGGAGAGAAGACATGAACAGAAGTCACAGAATAGAGAAAATGTATTTTTTCATGACTAAAATAACAGCATTCAGTGGCGAACCGTCATTCAGGGCAGGTGGGGCTGTTTTGAACTTTAACAAATATGTCAAAAGTGGCTTAACAAATCACATCATAATTTTTATGGACTCACACTGTGTGAAATAATAGGGGTTGGCAGGATTTTTGAATGACAACCCTTTCCTCTGTCACCCATATTTACAACATGAATGTCAAGCACAGATTTAACTACAAAGACCAGGGAGATTTTCGAAAGCCTCATAAAGACGGGCAATGATTGGTAGATGTGTAACAATAACAAATCAGACATTGAATATACACTACACGGACAAAAATGTACATTAAAATCATTGCGTTAATAAAGCTGCATGCAAATATGACTTTTTCTTTCTTTCTTGAGTAAGACAGCTCCAAAATGCAGGTGTTTCAGCCTAGCTCAGTGCTTTCTGTGGTGGTGGGGCAGCCAGCAGAAAATACAGAATGCAGGGGTTGGTAATGTTCTCTAGTTGCGCCATGATTGGCTCAGTGTTCTGTCACTCATGGGGAGACTATGTCACCGCAAAATCTACAGGCAGAGCTCGAAAATTTAAACCCCTTGGGTGCTGCCAAAGAGTTACATTAGAAGTGCCCATCCAAGAAGACTCAAGGTCTGGTTAGCTTATGCTACGCTCCAAAATGTATATCCATGAGTATGAGAGCGAATGTATAGCCCTAGGCGATGCTGTTGGTTTATTTATTGTGCAGGGCTGCTTACCGTTGAATTGAATTGAATGTATTTTGGGAAACAGACATATACAACAAAATGTACAATGTAGACACAGAGGATATCACTTGAAAGTATTAATTAAAATGCTTGTTTCCAAAGGGGTCCTAGTTAGCCTACAATTAGTGAATTTGTTTTAATAGCCAAGTATGGGGGAATTTTTTATATGTTCATAATGAATTGGGTGACACATTACCTTTAGCTGTATAGAATATCTCACCACCATGTGCAAATACTTCCTCCTCTCTCTCCTTTATACCTTCTTGGGCAAAGTAGCCTACTAAACAGCGTGGTCGTGCTCTCAATTTGCCATTCCAGTGCATACAGATGACATGCCTTTTTCCCCTGCCCCTGTTCCTGACAATTTAATAATGGGCCATTCTAAATCTAAACTAATTTTACATTTTAGTGAAGACAAGATTAAATTGGAGAATAGTCTGATGGGTGAAAATATGATCACTTGATGAGGGAACAACTGTGCAGCCTGAGGCAAGGAACAGAGCTTTTTTTGCTACTTTCTCAAATCAATAGCCTATAGTCGCACCATGCAGCCCATTTATATTTATATTTCTAAGACATAAGGTTTGTATCATTCACAACTAAAGTTGTCAAATAACTCTAACTCTAGCATATAGGACCTGTTTAAAAAGATCACTTGTACCCTCAACATTGCCACTTGATTTGCACACTCGCTCTATAATGGGAAAAATATCCTTTCTATTTTATTCAGCTAAGTTCATGTATATTATTCTTACCATAAAATCATGTACAATTAAATAATGCACGGGAATTATAAGCATAGCTTGTCAACTAAATGAACAAGCCTATAGCCTATTGCATAGCGCATAGCCAGATATCAAAGCCCTATGTATAGGCCAACTCATATTCTTTTCTTCTGAAATACATTTTCTTCAGATCATAATGTTTCTTTAGACCTGACTAATAATGGATGTATTGTGGCGGTGTATATTACATTTATTCATTTAACTTTTTTAAATGTACATGTTCCAAAGCTCTCATCAGTGCCTTGTACTGTATGTGTGGAGGCCTGGAGATGCTAAACATGTTTATGTTAACGGCCAATTACCGTGAGACCGGCAGTCTTTTGCATGACAGTGGACAACAACATTTCATGACCGCCACAGCCCTAAATTGAACTAAGCACATGGGGCATTTATAAATTATATTCTTCGAGAATCAATGGGTACATATCAAGTCCAAAAATGGATGAAGCAACTGCTGATTGCCCTTTACATTCTGCTTCTCACAGTATCACACACTCCAAAACCAAAAATGTACAAGCAACACATTAAAGATATTTTTATGATGAGAGAAATATTGTTCAAATGGGTAATGAGTGTTTAACTTATGCAGCACATAGGATACGCTGTATAACCTATAGCATAAAGGTCATAACATATGTGTCAGGTAGCCTATCGGTTAGAGCGTTGGGCAAGAAACCGAAAGGTCGCTGGATCAAATACCTGAGCAGATAGGGTTAAAAATCTGTAGACGTTCTCTTGAGCAAGGCACTTCTGTAAAACAACACATTTCAAGGCAATTCACATTTAACTTTTTTTACAAAATTACAATCACAGTGCAGTTATCACAACACTATCACTAACAGGCCCCGATCATCATCACAAAGGGAAAAATACAAATTAAACAAATACCTAATGCAGCAATGTTGTAATGCATGACTGTGGGGCTCTTTACATGCATGATTATGATGTTCTTGTGATCACTACAAAACTATAAAACTATACTGAACAAAAATATAAACGGAACATGCAAAAATGTAAAAGATTTTGCTGAGTTAGAGGAAATCAGTCAATTTAAATTAATTAATTAGGCCCTAATCTATAGATTTCCCATGACTGGGCAGGGGTGCAGCATAGGCCTGGTGGGGCATAGGCCCACCCACTTGGGAGAGAGGCCGACCCACTGGGGAGTCAGGCTCAGCCAATCAGAATGAGTTTTTCCCCACATTTCAGAGTGGCATTTTATTGTCTCCAGCACAAGGTGCACCTGTGTACTGATCATGCTGTTTAATCAGCTGCTTGATATGCCACACCACAAAGGATAAAATGCTCACTAACAGGGATGATAACACATTTGAGCATAACATTTGAGAGGCATTTTTGTGCGAATGGAAAAAGAAATTGTGCATGGAACATTTCTGGGATCTTATATTTCAACCCAGGAAACATTGGAACAGCACTTTATTTTTCTCAAATAGAGTTAGAATTAAATTGTGTTTTCTTTGAAAAATGGGCCTGGCTGAGAATAGAACGTTCTGTTTTCTGCCTGAGTATGATGCTGTTTACAGCAATTTTCTGGATTATCTTGTGACCAAAACAAAACTACTTATTTGCCTCAACAAGAGATTGAAATAAATGTTTTTTCTTTAAAAAGATGGGCCTGGCTGACAAGGACTATTTCCTCACCTTATTCTCCTTGTGGTTATCCATGGTTGTTGGTTATTTACCAGGTAACAACAAGTGAAAATGAAACAAGGACTGAAGCAAAAGACTCCTTATTTTACTCAACTAGAGATTGAAATAAAAGGTATTTCTTTGAAAAGATGGGTCTGGCTGAAAATACATTCAGGGGAAAGGATCCACAGAGGCTCATTATCTTTCTCTTTATTTACATTGCTGGCTGCCATGGTTAATACAAATGTAGGACATTGAATGCTACCTGAATTGACACAGAAAAGTAACATAAGTAGGCCTTCAGTATCACAGGGGACACTACCCCTCAACACACCCTGTAACTCTTCTGAAGTCAAATCTCGTATACCCGTATATCTCTGCAGCTGCCACCACAACATCTATTCTCTCTGATTTACGTTCCATTTCTGCAGTACAGTTGATAACCATTGCTATGAACGCTAATAAGCCAACCTTACTGAAGCATAACTCACTCCTTGCCCTATCCATCTGTGCTGGCACAAATCTACTACTCACTGGGATCGTCTCAGGATCCCTCACCCTTGACCCATCCTCCTCCACTTTCTTTCACTGCCTCAGAATATGTCACCATCTGCACTATTCTGACTCTGGCCGCTTCAACCAGCCTCTCTCGCACCGGACACTTCTGATTCCCAGCAACATGAGCACCCGTAAAGATGCCACACACAACTTTATCCACAGAAACTACACAATCCTTTGTCCCATTACCTCCTGCACACTTTCCACATCTTGGAAGCTCCCTCCTACACACTATTGCAATATGACCATACATTTTGCACCTGAAACAGAGCAGTGGAATCGGCACAAAAGCTCTAACAGGATATCTGAGATATCCTAACATGACTTTGTCTGGTAGAGACTCTGACTCAAAACTGGTCTACACTTCGTCCTACTCGCCGCCATTTCTAACCATCTGCCATACACTCCAACTGAGTCTAGCAAGATACTATTGCCACGTTCTAGAATGTATTTGCATATTTCCGTTAGGGAACGCCTACTCTGTGAAGTACCCATGCTGAATAACTCAATTCGCCCTTGTATAACAGCTGTCCGGCGAAAACAAGAAGTCTGGTCTTGGCACCAGTGTAACAGATGTGATTGTACTTCTTAACTCTCTTGCGTTGTGTTTTTAAAGAAAAGGCTGTCCAGCCAGCGGGCCCAGTTCATTGGTGTTTATTCTGATTATAGACACAAGGAAGCACTTTAGGTGTGCAGGACAACAGTATGTTGATTGCTATAGATTCATGATTTGTCTGTTAGCATGGAAATAACTGTGAATTAGCAGGGAGCTAAAGCGCCCATTACAATTAGAGCATGCAAGTTAACTCGCTCTTAAAGCAATAACATACAAAAGCACATCCCAGGATGCCCCTGTAGCACATGGGGATGTGTGAAACTTACTCCTCAGCCTGAAGTGTCCCGCTTGCATCACCTCATTAGCTAGCTTTTGAGGTGGCGCGATTGGCTAAGACACTTGAGGGAGGACAGTCCCTGTGTTTGTGAGGCAGGGTCCCGAGTTTGCGCCAGGTATGGGCTGAATCAGGAGGAAGTGGTACTCGCTAAGCAAGCAGCTTAACGTCCTTTACACCCCCAATATCTAACAGGTACCGTACACATGTACAGTATATACACATCAGGACATGTAAATAGTGAACTCAGTACACATCATAAATATGAAAAAATAATACAGTAATTCAGTGGGAAATCTCCCCCTATCTGTAAATTCAACCCACTCATTAGGAAAACATTAACATCAAATGCGCAGGGGATTGTGGGAAGGTGAGCGGCGCGAACCCTTCTAGCAGAGCAATAGAAAAAAGGCCAGCTCTGCTCTACTCTACTTTATACAAATTGCATGCGGCCATTAAACATTAAACGCTGACATTAAACTTTCAGGCGAGGAGCACATGAAAGGAGCACATTGCTTGAAAATCTTCAGTTCATGAAACATAGTTCCGCCAGTCATTTAGTTCCGGGCAAGCACTATCAAAAAATATGGAGGAAAGCCAACCATCGCTGTGTCTGGTTCTCCAATTCTATTTGATTTTGCTTTGCTAGAATACAGAGACAAAATCATAATGCCTGATTGGAGACATTATTGGTGTTGAGGGTGGGTGAAGAGAGATTTGTTGTTCTGCTAGCTAGCTATGAACATCAAGCAACCTAAACCTCAAAACTGAGATCAAGACACCATTTGTGAATGTGTTCAGTAAATAAAATTATGACATTTGCATACCAAAGGATAGAAATCACCAGTAAATTATACACTAAGCATGCATTTCCCATGTAATATGCTACCAATTGGAATATGGTTGTCTTAACATTATGATTTATGACATTATCACATTATGATACTTGTGTCATAACAGTGATGATTATAGCTCAGTTCCAGTTAAATGCATAGGCCTTTGGGTAAAGGAAATTGTGGCTTTGACTTACAAACATTGTTGTGTAAATCTCTCTTTACCCACCATCAACACCAGCATCTCTGCAATCCTCCTCCATGCCATTGACCTTCTGATTTTGTCTCTGTATTCTAAAATCATTCTCAGCAAACAAACGAGGTAGAATTACAATGCTCCCCATGCCACATTATTTTCCTTTTTTGTCATTTTTTATTAGCCTAGAAATTGCCAGTACAGTACTCTAACTACAATACAAGGGTTGGATTTCCACTCAACAATTTCATGTCAGAAAAATCATATACATATCTACTCATAGAATTTTTAATTGAGAACATATAGCTAGCTCATCAATATCCAAATGATTTGTGAGTTTAGCTTCTCTGCTTCAGATGTACAATGACAAGGGGCACATTGATTGCACATGCCCATTAGGCAAATTGTGCCATCATATTAGAGGCCGATGGCTGCATTGGGGATGCATGCCATTATGATATAATGCAAAATGGGTTCACATGGCTGATAACCTGAGACAAAGTCACAATCAAATCAAATCAATTGGAGAGCCCACAACTGGAAAGAAATGCTAATGTTCATTTGAGAAAGCAACACAGAAATAGACAAATTAGAGACAGATCCCCTTCACACCTTTTTATTGCAGAATTGTGATATGTGATGAATGAACATTGACATTAGTTCATCCTGAATAATGTTTTTAAGGTAACAATTAAAACAAGTTTAAACTCTTCACTTCAATTAATCAACATTAAATTAATCAAAATATAATTTCAAAATCTACAAATAATCAAAATTGTTTGTAAATGTTGGACTTCTTAGTAAGTAGGCTATTATTACTAAATCATCATTTCGATGGGACAACAAAGTCCATACCAGAGGTGGCCAACCTTGCTCCACTCCCTGATCTACTGGGTGAGCAGACTTCTATTCCAGCCCAGCAATAACACACATTATTATCAACTCATTTGGTTTGATCATTTGAATCAGATGTGTTAGTGCTGGGCTGGAACAGAAGCCTGCACACCCAGCATACCTCCAGGAAAAGGATTGGCCTGCTACAGTTGTAAAAAGTTTGTAGCCAACATTGTGTGTAACTTAAAACTGTACTGTTGTAAAGAACATTTGTTAACATAAATACACATACAACAGGCATTTGCAGCTCTCCATATCTGAGGAAAGACATCACAAAGAAACAGGCTTAATTTTGTTACATTTAGACAGCCCTGACTATTATCTATATATCTGTCTTCATAGTTGTCCTATCTAGGGAGTAATAATGTAAAATCTTTTCATAATGTCATCCCACAACCTGCCCTATCTAACTAGTACACCTACTCCTTTTTCTGACAGCTGGAGAAGAAAACCCTTTCACCCTCTTCGACTGTTGTTATCTACAAATGCATCTGGAAAATACATTTTTTATTTACATTGACAAATAGGCCTACATCAAGATAACAAGCTAATATGAAGTTAATTAGCTGATGATATTTCACTTAGCTACAGTGCATTCGAAAAGTATTCAGACCCCTTAACTTTTTCAACATTTTGTTATGTTAATAAAAATAAATAAAGATAAGAAATATCACATTTACATAAGTATTCAGACCCTTTACTCAGGACTTTGTTGAAGCACCTTTGGCAGTCATTACATCCTCAAGTCTTCTTGGCTATGACGCTACAAGCTTGGCACACCTATATTTGGGGAGTTTTCCCCATTTTTCTCTGCAGATCCTCTCAAGCTCTGTCCGATTGGATGAGGAGCGTCACTGCACAGCTATTTTCAGGTCTCTCCAGAGATGTCAGATCGGGTTCAAGTCCGGGCTCTGGCTGGGTCACTCAAGGACATTCAGAGACATGTCCGAAGCCACTCCTGCATTGTATTGGCTGTGTGCTTAGGGTCAGTGCCCTGTTGGAAGGTGAACCTTCGCCACAGTCTGAGGTCCTGAGCGCTCTGGAGCAGGTCTTCATCAAGGATCTCTCTGTACTTTGCTCCGTTCATCTTTGCCTTGATCCTGACTAGTCTCCCAGTCCCTGCCGCATCCCCATAGCATGATGCTGCCACCACATTGCTTCACCATAGGGATGGTGCCAAGTTTCCCCCAGACGTATCGCTTGGCATTTAGGCCGAAGAGTTTAATCTTGGTTTCATCAGACCAGAGAATCTTGTTATTCATGGTCTGAGAGTCTTTTAGTGCCTTTTGGCAAACTCCAAGCTGGGGAGTGGCTTCTGTCTGGCCATTCTACTCTACAGCCTGATTGGTATAGTGCTACAGAGACGGGTGTCCTTCTGGAAGGTTCTCCCATCACCTCCCTGACCAAGGCCCCTCATCATCTCCCTGACCAAGATTCTTCTCCCCCGATTGCTCAGTTTGGCAGAGCGGCCAGCTCCAGGAAGAGTCTTGGTGGTTCCGAACTTCTTCAATTCATTTGATTTATTAAAAATCTAATTATGGACACTTACCACGCTGCACATTGGTCCGATATTTCCTACTCCTCCTCAGACGAAGAGGAGTACCGTTACACTGTCGTAAAACTGCACATGTGAACTAGCATTAAAACTCTGCCTGGAAACTGCCTCCATTCACCTTTTATGGTGACAATGTATAATTTGGAACTATTGGCATTAGGCAACAGATGTCTCAAGTTTTGAGGGAGTGTGCAATTGGCATGCTGATTGCAGGAATGTCCACCACAGCTGTTGCCAGAGAATTTAATGTTCATTTCTCTACCATAAGCAGCCTCACCTCTAATGTCGTTTTAGAGAAGTTGGCAGTACATCCAATCGGCCCCACAACCGCAGATCACGTGTATGGCGTCGTGTGGGCGAGCGGTTTGCTGATGTCAAGTTGTGAACAGAGTGCCCCATGGTGGCTGTGGGGTTATGGTATGGGCAGGCATACGCTACGTACAACAAACACAATTGCATTTTATCAATGGCAATTCGAATGCACAGAGATATCTGTGACCAACCGATGCATATCTGTATTCCCAGTCATGTGAAATCCATAGATTAGGGTCTAATTTATTGATTTGAATTGACTGATTTCCTTATATGAACTGTAACTCAGTAAAATCTTTGAAATTGTTGCATGTTGCATTTATATTTTTGTTCAGTGTAAAATAGGAAAATGATTCCTATGTCTAATCATTTTAGATTAAAACGGGAAAAAAAGTGTGCCTGTATTTTGTTTTTTTATGAATAAACTTTTCATCATATCATATTTTACACAAAATACTTACTTGCCTGCTTGCAATACAAAACTCAACCACTAGCAGTACGTGTTTTACGTGTTTTCATGCGGTGTGCTGACGTGAATATCTGTATGACTTTGTGCACGTATCTGGTGCTTATGTGTGGGAACAGTTTGTTTTAGATCTCTGGTCGGGTATAAGTATATCTGTGCAGACAGGCTACAAAACACAAGTCCTGAAGTAATATAAAACACCCTCTATCGTTCTTGAGTGGCAAATTCAACAATAAAATCTATATAATCTGATCTCAATACGTGCAACCACAAAAAAATGATAGGTAATTTATCATTTATTAACAGGTCCCACAGAAATGTTGCTATGACGTTCTGTATTTGCAATGTGTTGATTTCAGTGTTGAAATGTCTGAATGTCCTGATCTGTTTTTAAATTGCCTGTTTGTACATAATGTTTTCATGTTTATATGTTCACCTGCCCAGGGACTGCAGATGTCAATAAGCTGTCAGCGAAATCTGGTGAAGCGCATCACTCATACTCTGAGACTTATGTTTTTACATTGTCCCTGCTAAATAAACTTAACAAACAAAAATATATAATAATAATCTGATGTTGGTGATGTTGCTATAGATTTTATAACAGTAGTTATGCTGTGGTCAATTGGAGAAAAAGTACCAAACCATTTCCTGGTTAAAATTCTAATAGTTCGCCTAATTTCAGTTTGTGACAAAACAAGCAAATATAGTGTAGAGAATCATTGCACCATCTAAACAGCTATAAAATATATTTTCCATAACCAAAAATATTGTATTTTCATCTGTTTGAAGCTCGTGTACAAAACTGAAAATAAAATATGTAAAAACTTAACTTAAGAATGGGAAGCATAGAAATAGTGCATATACCGTAGAACAGATATATCGCTTCTTAGACTTGCTTTCTATGAGAATGAGATCTTTGACTCACATTTCTATATGAATTTTGTCAGGTCTAGGGTTGAATGGCGGGGTTAATGAGATTTACCGCCCAAAACCACTCCCTTTTTCTCATGGTCTGACAAACACCGCTCTAGCTCTGCCACCTTCCACCGCAGATGCGGAAGTGTGACTCTGGAGGATGCGGTGGATTGAGATGCATCCAATGCAAAAACACTGATATCTCGAGCTCAAACTGATGGATTTTGACGGGCCAGTTTATTAGGTTCATCCTGGTCAGACCCCCCTTTGAATCCATAACATCCTGAATTCTTCGGGGCATGGCAATGTTTCTCAATTGGTATCAAGGGACCTAACGTGTGGCAGGAAAACATTCCCCACACAATTACACCACCGCCACCAGCCTGTACAGTTGACACCAGGCAGGATGGGGTCATGGACTTGTGCTGCTTACGCAAACCCTGACTCTGCCATCAGCATGATGCTACTTGAACCGGGATTCGTCAGACCAGGCAATGTTTATCCACTTTTCAGTTGTCCAGTGTTGGTGATCGCGTGCCCACTGGAGCCACTTCTTCTTGTTTTTAGCTGATATGAGTGAAATCCTGTGTGGTCGTTCTCTGCAATAGCCCATCCGTGACAAGGACTGTCACATTCCGAGATGCCGTTCTGCACACCACTGTTGTACTTCATCATTATTTGCATGTTTGATGCCTGGCTGATAGCTTGCACAATTCTTGCCATTCTCCTTCGACGTCTCTCATCAACGAGCTGTTGTCGCCCACAGGACTGCCACTGACTGGATGTTTTTTGTTTGTTTCACTATTCTCTGTACACCATAGACACTGTCTGGTGTGAAAAGCCCAGGAGGCTGGACATTTCTGAGATACTGGAACAGGTGTGCCTGGCACCAACGATCATACCACTCTCAAAGTCACTTAGGTTACTTGTTTTTCCCATTCTAACGTTCAAATGAACAGTAACTGAATGCTTTATAGAGCAAGCCACGGCTCACTGTCTGTAGGAGCGAACCATTTTTGTGAACGGGGTGCTGTACCTAATAAACTGGATACTGAGTGTATATAAAATATTATCACCCTACAGCACCTTGTACTGAAGAACATTAGAATCACGCCTGACAAGGCCAATAAACACTGTGCCTCAACGGAAGCCCTGCATTCCACAGGTGATAAACCCGAGACACAGATTAATTCCTTCAATTCAGTACCGCTCTTCATTGAGCACAGAACTGGGCCAAACAGGTTTTGTACCTCATTTCCCTCCTTCGGGGAACAGTAGTTATAGTCATAACTGTACGTTCCCTTTCAGTCGGTCAACTTGGTACAACACAGTTATGGTATTTTGGTATTTTATTAGGTTCCCATTAGCTGTTGCAAAAGCAGCAGCTACTCTTCCTGGGGTCCACACAAAACATGAAACATGACATAATACAGAACATTAATAGACAAGAACAGCTCAAGGACAGAACTACATCAATTATTTATTCATTTTTACAAAAAGACACACGTAGTCTACATATCAATACATACACTACACACAAACTATCTACCGGTAGGTCAAATAGTGGAGAGGCGTTGTTCCATGAGGTGTTGCTTTATCTGTTTTTTAAAACCAGGTTGGCTGTTCATTTGAGCAATATGAGATGGAACCGAGTTTCGTGCAATAATGGCTCTATATAATGCTGTATGCTTTCTTTAATTTGTTCTGGATTTGGAGGCTGTGAAAAGACCCCTGGTGGCATATCTGGTGGGGTAAGTGTGTGTCAGAACTATGTGTAAGTTGCCAGTATGGGGACATGAAATCCCGCCCCAAGCCAACCCCAGCGGACACCAAATGAAATGGCCCATGGCAGACCACCCAGAGTTCCAACCCGACAGGAAAACCTGCTGTACCCTGGTATTACACAATCCTCACACTGCCTACTGACCTTTTCCTGCCGCAGCGGTAAGTACACTGTGGGGTACACTGGGAGCAGTGACATCCAAGCAATAAAACCTCACAAGCGTGTGTGGTAACCTTATAAACAATGGCCAAAATGCTGCCAGACCCCTGGTTGAGTGGCGTGTACCCCGTCATGTAATCCTTGCCTTTTGCTGACATATGCCAGAGAAATAGCCTCCACAATACAGTGGGAGAGAATTACAGACTACATCAGTTCAAAGGGGGCCTACACAGCCCATCCAAAACCAAAGTCAAATCCCAAGTTGGCGCAATAGGTTTTGAAACTGATCTGAGATGGCACACACCTTTTAGGAACCGCACCACCAGGGGATGAGCCTCTGGAGTGGCACCATCAATTCCCACATGAAATGCTGAAATAGCTGCCATATACACCTTCAGAGTGGAGAATGAACAGCCCAGCTTGAAAATCCCCTGTAGGAACATTCAAATGTCAAACGGAGAGCTCTGAAAAGCAACAATTCCTCCATTTTGGCACCAAAGCTCGAAAGCCTGCCACTTATACCCATACGACCCTCTCATGGATGGTGCCCTTGTAGAATGTATTATCGCAATAACGTTCAGTAAATCCCTTGCCATCAGATTGGACCTTTCAGGGGCCAAGCCCACAGACTCAAAATCTCCGGCCATGGGTGCCAGACCTAAAAGGTTATGATCTCCACGAACCAAGGTAATTTGGGCCAACGGAGAGCCACAGGGATCAACGACAAGCCCTCCCGACGCACCCTCTCAAGCGTGGGCTGAATCGTGTTCACAGGGGGAAACGCGTAAAGGAAGATCCGAGGCCATTGGTGTGCAAGAGCATCCGCTATCTATGTCAGCCCTGCCGAACATTTCTCATATCTGGGAGACCCCCGATAACGTAGGGAACGTGCCAAGGATTTAATGGGGAGAGACCGCAACCCTCCTTGTCTGTTGCGTACAACATATAACCTGCTGTGCAACATGTAGCCAGCTGTTCTAACAAGGACTGTATAACATGTAAACACTTGGATATTCACACATCAGGAATATATACATTGCCATAGTGAGAGAGAAATAGAAGCCCAAGGCACTTAACGGGCAACTCCGCCACTTTTCAACCTCAAATTCATTATCTCCAGCTCCAAACCAGTGTCTACATACAGTATGTGAAAACAGCGCATTTCTATATAACATTAAAAAGTTCGACCCGATGGCATCATCAGATGAGATAAGATCAGGAGGAGCAGGGGCAGGAGTATGATGGAGCAAGGGAGGAGGAGAAGGGCAAGACCCTAGGGGCAGAGGTGATGCCGGTGGAGTCCTCACCTCAGGCAAGGAGAGATAGAGAGGTTGATGATGGGAGATTTGTTTCACAGTTATACTATTAAATTATTATTATTATTATCTTTATTATTTATTAGGATTGCCATGACAACAACTAGTCTACCTTGGGTCCATACAAACACAAAGATAAAATACAATTATAGACATTAAGCTACTGTATACGCCTATTGATTTCAGTGTTGAACCTATTTTGTCCTGTCCACATCTTTGACAAAGATAGCTTTATGCTGTTTGGAACGGTGTTCGAGGCCACGATGGCCGACAGATAGATCTGCGACAAACCCATCAGCTTTGAGTTGTCTGTTGGTACTGAATCCCATCCATTGAAATTAATAATTTACCATGCATATTGTACACTCCAGTGCAACAGTCAACTGGTCCTTATGTGTTCTTTGTCATCTTCATTCTATTCTACTCTATTCTATTCAATTATACGCCATTATATTCTCTTGTCCTATCCTATCCTATTCTATTTTATTCTACTCTACTCTATCCTTGTCGGTCTGTGTGTATGTGGGAACCCGCTGGAGGGTTCTCCCGAGGTCCGCAGTAGGAGGAAGGTGGAGAGGCCAGTACCAGAGAGGGGGTCAAAGGGTCAAGATCAGGAGAGTACCCCCCTGCTGGACCCCGAGGACCCAAAACCTGGCTCCTGGCAGTCTACATGCCAATCCACCACACCCCCAAAGGAACCCGTCATCAACGACGGAAACTAGTATTAGTGATGATTCTAGTATTAGTGTTGATTCTACTATTAGTGTGATCTCCCGGGTGGCGCAGTGGTCAGGGGCCCTGCATCACAGTGCTAGCTGCGCCACCAGAGTCTCTGGGTTCGCGCCCAGGCTGGGCTGGGTTCGTGCCCAGGCTCTGTCGCAGCCGGCCGCAACCGGGAGGTCTGTGGGGCGACGCACAATTGGCATAGCGTCGTCCGGGTTAGGGAGGGTTTGGCCGGTAGGGATATCCTTGTCTCAGTATGTAAAATGTAATAAAATGTATGCACTCTACTGTAAGTCGCTCTGGATAAGAGCGTCTGCTAAATGACTAAAATGTAAATGTAATTTGATTCTGATGTAGACGTAGGGGCAGATACACAAATATTAAGCCTAGTCCTGGACTAAAAAGCTATCTCAACATCTCAATAGTGTACATGCTTATTTAGTCTAAAGCATCAAAATCATTTTCCTGTGCTGCTAAGCATTTGAAATGTAATGAGTACTTTTGGGTGTCAGGGAAAATGTATGGAGTAAAAACTACATTATTTTCTTTAGGAATGTAGTGGAGAAAAAGCTAGCTTCCGTCCTCCTCTGGGTACATTGACTTCAATACAAAACCTAGGAGGCTCATGGTTCTCACCCACTTCCATAGACTTACACAGTAATTATGACAACTTCCGGAGGACGTCCTCCAACCTATCAGGGCTCTTGCAGCATGAACTGACATGTTGTCCACCCCATTGTTTATTTTCAGAGAATTAAAGCATAAGCTACTGCTAGCTAGCACTGCAGTGTATAAAATGTGGTGAGTAGTTGACTCAAAGAGAGAGAAAGACAATAGTTGAACAGTTTTGAACAAATTCATTTCTTCCAAAATGAAGGAGATGCAAGACAGAAATAGAGAAAGGTATTGTCATTTTTGTTCACTCTCAGTTTCACTTACTTAGCTAGCTAGTTTAGCCTACTGAAACACCCTGCTCAAACAGAGGGATGTTATTTTAGCTAGATGGCTTTGACTTTCCAACACAACACTGGAACTCTTCGAAGTCAAGGTAAGCTTTTGGTATTGCTAATTTATTGCCACCAGGGCCCGCTGGAGTAACTGCTTACTGACTGTACACTAACGTTACTGCATGATGGGTTACCTAACGCGTTAGTTCTATAAGCTATGCTGACTATGACGTTACTTTAGCTAATATGGTGACACGATGTAGGCTGTGTGTAGCGGTTTGGCTTGGAAAGGTTTTTCCGCCTGGTCACACAAAGCTGATGTGTTGTGCATTGAAGTCCACAAGTGAAGGGAAGAGAAGGAATACAACGTGGCTGCTATGAAATGGAAACTCTGTTTATGCATGACCAGGGGTGTACTCATTCTGCAGATTCAGTTGAAAAACGTTTCTTAAACGGAAGCAAACGGAACAAAATGTGGATAAAGTTACCTGAATTTGTCCAATAGAAACTCTTGTTTGCAACTTTTGGACTAATGATTACACCCTATATCAGCTAGATGCAGGCAAGAGTGTGCAAGGCGGTCACCTTGATTACAGATTTGTCGCTAGACCTGTGTGCACTTACGTTGTAAACTTTCATTCATAGGCTAGGTTGTAGCAACCTCATGATGCGTATAGGGACATTTTGAGTATCATGTTGTAGCCTAAACCTATCGCTGTTACATTGAACTGAGTGAATGGAATAGGAATGAGAGTCTTCCAATATGTTCTAATAGAAATAAGGCCATGCTCATGAAAAAATGAAATTCTCCCTCATCATAAACGGCACTGACCGTTACTGGTTTCCAAGTATTCCCACGCATAATAAAGAGACACGTGATCATATACAAACTAAGCAAGGTTTGAAATTATTATGTTTTAGTCAAATTATATCTGTTTGGTACTCTTGTGGTCAATTTACGGTCTACAAATTATTTGTAATTATGTTCCTGCCCCGACCATCTGCTCAAGAAAACAATTGGCCTGTGGCTAAATCTAGTTGATGATCCCTGCGCTAGGGGGAGTAAAAAAAAATGCAAGCTAGCTTGAGGGAGCAAGTACCAGTGGTACAACAAACATTGTAAATCATTGGGTACAACCAAAGATTATGGATATACTGACAAGATGCATGTCTCTCCACCCTAACATTGGGAGTTGTCCACAAAGTTCTTTCTTTGGGTTGGTGGATACATCTCATTATTGTAATCCTTTTTTAAATATTCAATGAGGGTTGTTGATGTCAACCTGTATTCAGTGGAGAAAGAAGCTATGCTACTAGCTTTCATCCCATGACAATGCATAGCCATCTCAAGACGACGGCGATATAAAGAGTTTTTCTCAAAGTTGCGGGATGTCACGTATCCTACTCATACTGAACAAAAAATGAACTCAATATGCAACAATTCAAATATTTTACTAAGTTACAGATCATATATGAAATCAGTCAATTGAATTAAATTAATTTGGCCCTAATCTATTGGTTTCACATTACTGGGAATACAGATATGCATCTGTTGGTCACAGATACCTTAAAAGTAGGGCGTGGATCAGAAAACTACTCAGTATCTGGTGTGACCACCATTTGCCCCATGCAGCGCAACACATCTCCTTTCCATAGAGTTGATCAGGCTGTTGAATGTGGCCTATGGAATGTTGTCCCATTCCTCTTCAATGGCTGTGAAAAGTTGCTGGATATTGGTGTGAACTGGAACACGCTGCCGTACACATCGATCCAGTGCATCCCAAGCATGCTCAATGGGTGACATGTCTGGTGAGTATGCAGGCCATGGAAGAACTGGGACATTTTCAGCGTCCGGGAATTGTGTACAGATCCTTGTGACATGGGGCCATGCATTATCATGCTGAAACATGAGGTGATGGCGGTGGATGAATGACTCAACAATGGGCCTCAGGATCTTGTCACGGTATCTCTGTGCATTCAAATTGCCATCGATAAAATGCAATTGTGTTCGTTGTCCGTAGTTTATGCCTGCCCATACCATAACCCCACCGCCACCATGGGGCACTCTGTTCACAAGATTGACATCAGCATACCGGCATACACATGGTCTGCGGTTGTGAGCCCGGTTGGACTACTGACAATATGCCACACCTGTCAGGTGGATGGTTTATCTTGGCAAAGAGGAACAGGGATGTAAACAAATTTGTGCACAACATTTGAAATAAATAAGCTTTTGTGCATATGAAAAATGTTTGGCCTCTTTTATTTCAGCTCATGAAACATGGGACCAACACTCTACATGTTGCGCTTATATTTTTGTTCACTATATCAGAAGACTCGTACCAAGCATTACGAAACTTCTATTCAATCAAATTAACCTCACGTAAAAATAAGTAATTCCTTTTTTTGTTGACCAATTTCACTCTCTCGTTGACCTCCATACACAAATCATTGCTTGGTGGGTGAAACAACGAAAAACGCCACCTGCTGGAGGAAGATAGATTTCCCACTGAGTTGGGCCTCTCTTCCTCTCTGGTACAACCCACTGAGCAACCACTGGCCGATTCTGTTGCCAAACGTTTCTTAAACGGAAGCAAACAGAGGTAAACGATTTTTTCCAATAGAAAACTCTCTTTTTAGTTACAAAACGAAAATATTTTGACTAATGATTACACCTCAGGGAGCAAGCTCTTCACTGCTAAGGAATGTGTAACGTTAGCGTCTTTCACATTTATCAAGAGCTGGATTTTGAAATAACCATGTCACGTTTGCTAACGTTACATTGAAGAATATTTTGAATGCCGGTGGGTATTTTTTAGGATATCAGCACTGCCAACTTACCTTGCTAGCTAGCAGTAACATTGGTTAACGGTACCTTATCGTGATGCTAATTAACGTTAGCCAGCCACATCGCCAATAACGTCAATATAAACTAGCCAGCTAGTATTTACTATTAGTAATGGCAGCAAATGTACAGGTGAGCGTGTGACCATATCAGGTGCAATTGCAAAAACGTCGATGAAATAGCGAATATGAACAGAGGGAATATCTGATAGCTAGCTAAATGACTGTAGATCAGCATCACTAGCTTGCGAGCTAATTTGTTAGCTATCCCCAGACGGTCTGCCGGCTAGCTAGCTAACTGTTACAACGTATCAGCTGACGATGCCCACGGAAAATGGTTAACAATGCTGGTATTAACATACAGTAACTTTACTGACAATCTTTTAGAAATATACTGGTGCTTTATAACAGTAGTTAGCTAAGTTAGCCTATTGCTCAGTTGAAAAATCATAATTTTCAAGAAGCAGTTTTCCGGGTTCTCCCCATTAAGCTAGTTCACGTTAGCTAGCTAGCTAAGTAGGCTACTGGAGGAAATTATACATTAATACATAAGTAGTTAAATTTGTTTCTGTGGTTTCTTTCTGGCAGGTGATGGTAACCCAAGACAACATGAGAGAAGAAACGGCTGATCAAGCTAACGTTATTGTCTGCCCTTGAGAGATTTGCAGGAATCCTTTTAGTAGAAAAATCTGGTCCTGACGAACTTGAAATATGCAAGCCTAGCTGCCTGGCAATAACGTTACATCTTCCAGATGGGGTGTAGTGCTACTTCTGTGTACCACAGTAATGCAGTGCTACTTTGAACATTTGGATTGATAGTTCAGGCCTACTTGTGTTGATCAGATCATCATCCAATATAACACCATTTCCACCATTTTGGGGGTTCCGTCAAACATTACTGTATTTCACACATTTCTGACTGGGGGTTAGTAAAATCAGCTTCCTGTCGAGATGTTTTCAGCTCTGAAGAAGCTAGTTGGTTCTGAACCAGGCCAGCCGAGGGACAAAAACATCCCCGCTGGTATGCAGTCCATGAATCATAGTTTACAGAGACGCTTTGCCAAAGGAGTACAGTACAACAGTAAGTTGTGTTTTTTATGCAGATAGCATTATATGATATAATATACAGTACCAGTCAAAAGTTTGGACACCTACTCATTCAATGGTTTTTCTTTAATTTGACTATTTTCTACATTGTAGAATAATAGTGAATACATCAAGACTATTAAATAATAGTAACCAAAAAAAGTGTTTAACAAATCAAAATATATTTTAGATTCTAACCCTTTGCCTTGATGACAGCTTTGCACATTCTTGGCAATTTCTCAACCAGCTTCATGAGGAAGGATTTTCCAACAGTCTTGAAGGAGTTCCCACATATGCTGAGCACTTGTTCACTGCTTTTCCTTCACTCTGGTCCAACTCATCCCAAACTATCTCAATTCGGTTGAGGTCAGGGGATTGTGGAGACCAGGTAATCTGATGCAGCACTCCATCACTCTCCTTGGTCAAATAGCCCTTGAGGTGTGTTTTGGGTCATTGTCCTGTTGATAAACAAATGATAGTCCCACTAAGCACAAACCAGATGGGCTGCTGCAGAATGCTGTGGTAGCCATGCTGGTTAAGTGTGCCTTGAATTCTAAATAAATCAGACATTGTCACCAGCAAAGCACCATCACACCTCCTCCATGCTTCACGGTGGGAACCACACATGCGAAGATCATCCGTTTACCTACTTTGCGTCTCACAAAGACATGGCTTTTGGCACCAAAAATTTCGAATTTGGACTCATCAGACCAAAGGACAAATTTCCACCGGTCTAATGTCCATTGCTCATGTTTTTTTTGCCCAAGCAATGCTCTTCTTATTGGTGTCCTTTAGTAGTGGTTCCTTTGCAGCAATTCGACCATGAAGGCCTGAGTCTCCTCTGAACAGCTGATGTTGAGATATGTCTGTTACTTGAACTCTGTGAAGCATTTATTTGCGCTGCAACCAGCAGTTAACTTTAATGAACTTATCCTCTGCAGCAGCGGTAACTCTGGGTCTTCCTTTCCTGTGGCGGTCCTCATTAGAGCCAGTTTCATCATAGCGCTTGATGGTTTTTGATACTACACTTGAAGAAACTTTCAAAGTTCTTGACATTTTCCAGATTGACTGACCTTCATGTCTTAAAGTAATGATGGACTGTCGTTTCTCTTTGCTTATTTGACCTGTTCTTGCCATGATATGGACTTGGTATTTTACCAAATAGGGATATCTGCTGTATATCACCCCTACCTTGTCACAACACAACTGATTGGTTCAAATGCATTAAGAAGGAAAGAAATTCCATAAATTAACTTTTGAGAAGGCACCCCTGTTAATTGAAATGCATTCAAGGTGACTACCTCAAGAAGCTGGTTGAGAGAATGCAAAGCGTGTGCAAAGCGGTCATGAAGGAAAAGGGTGGCTACTTTGAAGAATCTCATATAAAATACAATTTTAACACTATTTTGGTTGTTACATGATTCCATGTGTTATGTGTTATTTCATAGTTTTGATGTCTTCACTATTATTCTACAATGTAAAATAAAATAAAGAAAAACCCTTGAATCAACTTTTGACTTGTACTGTAGGCTACTGTACATATATTAAGAGGTAGGCTAGTCATTCTTTGTTTTATTATTTCTCACAAGTGAAAATAGTTATCCGTGGAGACAGAAATACTGGAAAGAGCACTCTATGGCATCGACTGCAAGGAAAGAAATTCACGGATGACTACGTCCCCACTCAAGAGATCCAGGCAACCAGCATTCATTGGAATTACAAAAGTAAGAGAACTGGGATTCTACACTTTACTTGCACACCTTGATCAACGTTTTTAGTCCTATATTTTTTTTTATTCACTCCGGGCTAAAACCTATCTCTAATCCTGCCAACAATATATACTTCTGAAGTTTACTTTTCCTGCTTCTGCAACTGTAATTCACAGTTGAACATGGCACATATAAAGGTAAATAATATCCCGCCTACTATGTTTGAGAAATAGTATTGCGTAGTTAGCTAGATCAGTAGCTTTGCCTACAAGTGTTTTGTGGCATTAGTGGGGTAGTGAAAACAATCTCTAGTGTACATCCAGACCACAGTTGGCCTATTCCCTCAAACAATTTCCCTCCTCAGACTGTGATTAATAAAGAGGCCCATGGGTAATGATGCAATTCCACCTGTAGTACAGAAACAACTTTGTCCAGCTTGCCTTTCCCAGCTATCATGTGCGCACAGAGCCTTGGGATACATAGTAGTTTGAGCTTTAGTATGTGAGGCTTTGTCAGTTGAGGCTTGTGATAACTGTTTCTCTGTATCTCTCAGCCACTGATGACGTGGTCAAGGTGGAGGTGTGGGACGTGGTGGATAAAGGTGAGAGTGATGACTTTGTTGGGTGAATGTATGTGACTCATGAGTCAATCAGTTGATAGCTACTGTTTATACTGCTGTATTAGTGTCCATGTATTATCCCATTGTCTATCCATACTTTTCCTATTTTTTGTTTCCGAGATGTTTATACATAAATCTTGTTTCTGTGTAATTTTTTTCTCCTCAGAATATTAATGTTGTTTTTCTTACTCCTCTTTTGCACTTGCCTCAGGCCAAAAATACCCTCTCCCTGAGGGTGTAGGTGAGAGTCACTGTGTGCACTGATGTAGGATATTAATTTGATCTCCCTGTTGCAGGAGAACTTTCCTGCAATGAAAAAACGTATAGTGTGTTTAAGGATTAAAAATGCTTCTGAAGATTGTCATTTCCACTTTGAAATTTCAAACTTGATTTTCCCTAACGAAAAATCTATCATACCCTACAAAAATGTTCATCAATTATAATCCACATACAATTCACATTTGATGTTGCTGCGTGATTATTTTCCTGCTGTAGCAAACTGGCTCAAATTAAGATCCTACATATGTAGTTTCTAGAAATTAGTTGCTTGTGTGCACTGAGTTTGTCCCTCTTGTGAAGGTTGGTCGTTACTTAGTTTGCAGTGTGGCTGAAATAAAAAGATTGCTCATTGCTTGCAAGAAAAAGACTGTTTGACTACTTTGTATGCTATAACCTGGAGCTACAGTCAAAGGTTTGACTGTCTCTTTTTAAAATAAGAGAATTGAGTATGTGTTTGCCAATAAGAACATAATAAGCGCTTTTCTGCTTCTGGCAATCGTGTATTTGTTGCACTTAGCAGACGGTAAAGCTAGAAATAAAGGGATTCACATTTTAAAATAAGGCCATGTGTAATCATACTGTATGTATATGGCTCATAGAAATAGAATCACTAGAACTGGAATAGCCCCTCAGACCGTATTACAGACTCATTGATTTGAATGAGGATGCCCGTTCGAGGGATTTTATTTCTATGACATGGCTTTCTCGCTTTGTTATGCTTGACAGCAATAGTTCAATGTATAATGTCCAGTTTAGTGTTCTGAATTGCAGCTTCTTGACATTCTGCTTTCTCACAGGCCGAGGTAAAAAACGAGGGGACACTTTGAAAGTGGAGAATGAACCCCAAGAGGTGACAATCACGTTTAAGATTCCTCTATTTGGCATATCTAATGAGTCCCACTGGGGAGCTTTTTTGTATAGTAGCTAGTAAGCGGTAAACAAAGGTCACATTCTCATAAGACTCATTCATTTTCAATTATCTAAATAATAACAATTGATTTGTTGTAGTCTGACGAGGTGGCCTTGGATGCAGAGTTCCTCGACGTTTACAAGAACTGCAACGGTGTGATCATGATGTTTGACATCACCAAGCAATGGTCAGTCTGTGTTGTGCATTATAGAACAGTCCAGTACATTAGTTACAAGGTTTACATGACATTTTTTAAATGACAGATATTCAAGTAGAATTTAGGAGACCATGGGCCCCTGGTGAAAAGTAGTGCACAACATAGGCAATAGGGGGACATTTGGGATGTAGCCATGGTTCAATTAATAAATCAATGAACTCTAATATAACATGCATGGGGGATTAGGTCTCAGTAAGCCGGTGTGTGGCCATGAACCACTTAGCCCACAGTGGCTGGCAGGCATCTGACTCAGCTTAGCTTCAAAGTCAGAACAACGTGAAACAGATTACCATTGTATTTACTTTGAACTTGGCCAAGTATGGGGAGACACATATTTGTAATTCCTCACATAGGGAGAAACTATCTATAAGTTTGTTTTATTCTTTTTTTATGTCGTTGCAGGACATTCAACTACATCCTGAGAGAGCTACCCAAAGTACCCACTCATGTTCCAGTATGTGTCCTAGGCAACCACAGGGACATGGGTGACCACCGTGTCATCCTACCTAATGACATCCGCCAGGTTATTGCTAATCTCAATAGGTAGTTAACTGAACTTCCTGTTTTAGTCTTATTCGGGTTACAAAGATTATTTCCCCCCAAAAAGTCCTGGTTTTCCTGAAATCAGGAGGGAATAAGAACAAAAACCTGAATCCCCCAACCAAGATTTCTGGAACACTTGGGAAATTGGGGAATGTTGCCTACATTTTGCAACAATTACAAGTAGTCATAAGCTGTGTCTATATACTTGACTGATGGTTTCTTGCAGACCCATGGGTTCCTCCTATATTCACTACGCTGAAGCCTCTATGAAGAATGGATTTGGCTTGAAATATTTACACCGATTTTTCAACATCCCTTTCCTGCAACTGCAGGTTAGTTCTAGCTTTGACTACATTGTATTGTGAAATATATACCTATGGTCATAACCATCTTGTGAATTTCATGGAGGTCATGAAATCAGATCAGAAATACAGCAGGCACAGACTAAGTACTACCCACTCCCTGTGAAAGGGTTTCTGAGAGTGCTTGTGAAAGGAGTATTAGTGCTCTGGTTCATGGTCAGTCATTCCAAGCCCCCTTTGTTGATCTCTACAGAGGGAGACTCTGTTACGGCAGCTCGAGACCAACCAGTTAGACATGGACGCCACTCTGGAGGAGCTCTGCGTGCAGCAGGAGACTGAGGATCAAAACTATGAAATGTAATGTGATATTTTCTCTCTATCAGTTTGTTTGGCGTGTTCAGTGATATTTTCACTTGATCAGTTTTTGGCATGTACACTGATTATCACACTGTGTATTTGCTTTGATAGCAGTGTATTTGTGTTGTTCTTTAACACTTATAGCAAATGTTTTAATGTTTCTTTCCTTGATGCAGCACTGATTTGCCAATACTAACAACACAGCACCCATTGTTTTGCAGTTTCTTGGAGAATACGGAGACCCGCAATAAAGGCTATGGTTCACCTTGTCCAGCCAACGGTCAGAGCCCTTCCTCGGGCTCCCAATCCCCCATCGTCCCTCCAAGTGGGGCCTCCACTGGCAGCTCTAGCCCTGGGACCCCTCAGCAGCCACCCATCGCTGCCCAGGTCCCTAGCCTCCAGTCTCCCTCGCCTTCTCCCTCTCCTCCACCTCCTGCCTTGCCAGCCGGGATGGTTTCCCCCACCACTGAGCCTCAGTCCCCCACTCTGACGCAGGCTCGGAGTCCTGATCATCCTGGACCATCACCATCCCCCACCGCACAGGCGCCGCCTCCTCAGAAACGTGGACTCATCTCACGTCTCTTTGGCTCCGCCCCTGCCCCAGAAGTCCCTGCAGCCATGCCAGGTAAGTCTAGTGCATCAGTGTTTGACTATTTCCATAACAAAGACACACTGCACTGTCGAATGGACAGAAGCACTGAGTGGCCACGGAATGCTAGCGATCACCTGTATGGTGTCGGAATTCAACATGTAGAATCATCTGGAAATTAACAGAAAATTACGGCCAATGTTCTGTTCAATGGCAATAGGATGGCCAAACACTGCTTTTAACCCTTTGTTGTCATAGTGTGTTTTGTCCAATATTGTATCCAAAAAGCTTAGGAAAGGACTAAGCTATGCATGTTAAACCTGTGTGTACTAGACCAGGAAGTAGTCACAGGAAGTCTTCGTGAATGATTGATTGGATTTCTGTGAAGTATTTGTAAGGTCCATTGCACTGCTTGGCACTAGAATCTCATCTGAGGGAATTAATAAAAAATAAACTGAATTAAGGAAAACTGCATGCTAGAACATTCCATGTGGTAACCGCCAGATTCTTTTTGACAGTTTTACAGAACAAAACTTTGTATTGAGGGAGGTAACACTGATCTTTTAGCCCAATACAGTTTAGCAGGTTTTAAGCATTCTGTTTGCTCTAGATTTTCCCCTCAATTGTGCTGGGTTGTTTTCATGTATTGCTGGTAAAAACATGGATTCTGAGGTGAGTTATTACTGTACCAATATCAGTTTAAGTCTGTGGTGTTAAATAATAAAAGGATGCATCCCTAATGGAACCCTATTCCCTATATAGGTCAAAAGTAGTGGACTAAATAGGGAATAGGATGCCATTTACGCATCAAAGGCTCTTTTGATCACTGTTTTGTCTCTGTCTGCAGAGCCAGAGCCTTCCCCTGTGTGTCCTGCTAAAGTTCAGAGTGTGGATGACTTTGTGCCAGACGAGGGTCTGGATAAAAGCTTCCTGGAGGACAGCCTCCCCTCTAAAGTCAAGGTCCCCCAGCCAGCACCTGCACTGGACAGTGACAGGTAAGCAGTAGCAGAGTTCTTACTTTCACTGATGAGAACGTGTCCCTGGCCATAGAAATAAGAATAAATAGAATGGGCTTGGAACTTCTAACCTTGGCAATTTGACTGGTAAACTCGTGGGTACACTCGCAATGTCTTCCTGGTATTGTGATGTAATAATTTCCATGGTAATGTAGAATGTTCATTCAAATGATGCTTCCTGATATGGCTCATGTAATGGAATGTATTTTTTTGTAATGTCATTTTAGTTGATTCAACAAATCACAGCACAGATTGATCGTTACACTTCCTGCTTTTACTTCCTGCTTTGCTCCTATGGCTACACTCGCGATGGCCGCCAGGTCACCCATTATGCCAACATTGATTTGAATGGGCACACCCGTTCTATTTTTTCTTATTTATATGTCCCTGGATGCATCTCAAATGGCACCCTATTCCCATAGGCCTCAGGCAAAAATGTGTGCACTATATAGGGAATAGGGTGCTATTTTGTATGTAGGGCCTGTCTATATTGCCACTAGTTATTTCCTTCCCTGCTGGGAAAAAAATGTCTACTGTAAGTTAACAGTACACAGTACCATCTGGGAGAAGCCATCTGTGGTGAGAGTTTTCAGATGGCTCTATTTACTCAACGCTTCCTTTCAAATAGAATGTGAAAGAGGATTTAAGAATCACCAACAATGTTTTAGTTGGAGATGAGAGAACACTGGAATGCCTCTGCCATTCTGCTCTGTCTAAAATACATATATTTAAAAAGGAGAAAATAAAAACATTAGATGTTCTGTTGTTCCCTTGTGTGTCCCCAGTGATGGAGAGGACAGAGGGAACCCTATGGTGGCAGGTTATCAGGATGAACTGGACCCAGATGACAAAGACCTGCCCCAGCCCAGCACCCTGGGCCTTCTCACCAGTAAAGACTTCACCATGTCCAGCGACGAGGAGGAAGCAACCCCACCACCAGCAGCACCCGCTGCCACTCAGGATGACCACCTGGACCGTGAATCAGAGCTGAAAATGTAAGCGCCAAATAAATGTCCAGCATATCCGTTAATGTAGTCTAATTTCTGTTTTAGACCCCTCTTATATCGTTCATATTTGTTAATGTAGTGTAATCTATAGTAATAATCAGTGTTTGTAAGTGGTATTTTTGTTTTCCATTTTAGACTGGGCACTGAGTCCATAATGCCCCATGCCATGGAGCCTCAAGCTCCGGAGCCTTTGACTCCTGCTTCCCAGCTCCTGGAGAACACTGTCCTCTTGGAGGCAGAGCCAATCTCCCTCACCACGATCCCTGCAGTAGCCCTGGAGCAGCCAAGCCCCAAGCCAGGCCCACCTAGAGCAAAGAAGGGGGGAAGCCCTGGGGTGGAGGGTTCAGACTCTGACCCAGAGGCCTCTGTTGCTGAACAGATGCTTTCCTTCATCATGGATGATCCTGATTTTGAGTCTGAGGAGGAGGTGGTCAGCCAGAAGATAACTAAGGTAGCTATGGCAAAAGGACGTTATTTAGGGTTTTAGGCTACAATTCATCATGGTTCGACTGAGTAGTTGTCAACCTATAGAAATTACTTTCCTGGTAAAATATGTAGTGCTGCATTTGTGAAATATTTATTTTATACATTTGGGTGTGATATACATTTTCAATAAATTATTTGATCGTTATTTTATGTTAGGATACATGGTTAAAATGTATATGTGATAGTCTGAACTTGTGGGATATCATTATTTCCCTCTGCATCCATCCACAGGAGGTTTTCCCAGTCAGGGATGAAGTACTGTCTGATCTGGAGCTGTCAGATGATGACATCCTTCCAGCCGTGCTGATCCCTGAGCCTCTGAAGGCCACGCCGGTCCTGAAGCCCTCCTTTAAGAGCAAGAATGAGACAGACCTGTTTGGCTTGGGCTTCACTGAGGAGGCCCCTAGAGCCAAGGACAGCAGTGAGGACCTAGAAGGCAAGTCCACTGCCACAAATACACTGCTCAAAAAAATAAAGGGAACACTTAAACAACACAATGTAACTCCAAGTCAATCACACTTCTGTGAAATCAAACTGTCCACTTAGGAAGCAACACTGATTGACAATAAATTTCACATGCTGTTGTGCAAATAGAATAGACAAAAGGTGGAAATTATAGGCAATTAGCAAGACACCCCCAAAAAAGGAGTGATTCTGCAGGTGGTGACCACAGACCACTTCTCAGTTCCTATGCTTCCTGGCTGATGTTTTGGTCACTTTTGAATGCTGGCGGTGCTCTCACTCTAGTGGTAGCATGAGACGGAGTCTACAACCCACACAAGTGGCTCAGGTAGTGCAGTTCATCCAGGATGGCACATCAATGCGAGCTGTGGCAAAAAGGTTTGCTGTGTCTGTCAGCGTAGTGTCCAGAGCATGGAGGCGCTACCAGGAGACAGGCCAGTACATCAGGAGACGTGGAGGAGGCCGTAGGAGGGCAACAACCCAGCAGCAGGACCGCTACCTCCACCTTTGTGCAAGGAGGTGCACTGCCAGAGCCCTACAAAATTACCTCCAGCAGGCCACAAATGTGCATGTGTCAGTATATGGTCTCACAAGGGGTCTGAGGATCTCATCTCGGTACCTAATGGCAGTCAGGCTACCTCTGGCGAGCACATGGAGGGCTGTGCGGACCCACAAAGAAATGCCACCCAACACCATGACCGACCCATCGCCAAACCGGTCATGCTGGAGGATGTTGCAGGCAGCAGAACGTTCTCCAAGGCGTCTGTCACATGTGCTCAGTGTGAACCTGCTTTCATCTGTGAAGAGCACAGGGCGCCAGTGGCGAATTTGCCAATCTTGGTGTTCTCTGGCAAATGCCAAACGTCCTGCACGGTGTTGGGCTGTAAGCACAACCCTCACCTGTGGACGTCGGGCCCTCATACCACCCTCATGGAGTCTGTTTCTGACCGTTTGAGCAGACACATGCACATTTGTGGCCTGCTGGAGGTCATTTTGCAGGGCGCTGGCAGTGCACCTCCTTGCACAAAGGCGGAGGTAGCGGTCCTGCTGCTGGGTTGTTGCCCTCCTACGACCTCCTCCACGTCTCCTGATGTACTGGCCTGTCTCCTGGTAGCGCCTCCATGCTCTGGACACTACGCTGACAGACACAGCAAACCTTTTTGCCACAGCTCGCATTAATGTGCCATCCTGGATGAACTGCACTACCTGAGCCACTTGTGTGGGTTGTAGACTCCGTCTCATGCTACCACTAGAGTGAGAGCACCGCCAGCATTCAAAAGTGACCAAAAACATCAGCCAGGAAGCATAGGAACTGAGAAGTGGTCTGTGGTCACCACCTGCAGAATCACTCCTTTTTTGGGGGTGTCTTGCTAATTGCCTATAATTTCCACCTTTTGTCTATTCCATTTGCACAACAGCATGTGAAATTTATTGTCAATCAGTGTTGCTTCCTAAGTGGACAGTTTGATTTCACAGAAGTGTGGAGTTACATTGTGTTGTTTAAGTGTTCCCTTTATTTTTTTTGAGCAGTGTATATCGAGAACAGGGTCGTATTCATTAGTGCATACTGTATTAAAATGTTTTGCAAAGTAAAAAGAAAACAAGTGTCTTATTGGACAAGAGTTAAGGTAGTTCATCCCTGTTTCAGTCCATTTTCTTCCATTTGTTATCTAATGAATATGACCCAGTACCATAGAATAGTACCGTAGCACATGACTGAGAACAGTACCAAAGTGTATCACATTATGAAACAAAATTGCATTGTATTTATTGCTCAAGTTATACAAATTGCTTTTCAGAGAAGGAAAGCAAACACTCCTCAAAAGAAAAGAAGAAAAAGAAGAAGAAAAACAAAGAGGTAAGGGAGTGGATGTCTTTTCAGATGTCTATCTTTAGAGATAAGGGAGTGGATGTATTTTCAGATGGCTATCTTTAGAGACAAGGGAGTGGATGTCTTTTCAGATGGCTATCTTTAGAGGTAAGGGAGTGGATGTCTTTTCAGATGGCTATCTTTAGAGATAAGGGAGTGGATGTCTTTTCAGATGGCTATCTTTAGAGGTAAGGGAGTGGATGTCTTTTCAGATGGCTATCTTTAGAGATAAGGGAGTGGATGTCTTTTCAGATGGCTATCTTTAGAGACAAGGGAGTGGATGTCTTTTCAGATGGCTATCTTTAGAGGTAAGGGAGTGGATGTCTTTTCAGATGGCTATCTTTAGAGATAAGGGAGTGGATGTCTTTTCAGATGGCTATCTTGTCAAGTGAAGTGGCGAGTGTTTACTGTATACAGCATAGTAGACATACATTTGGAAGAAAGAAAAAATCTGACATTCTGTGAAATTATTCTGCCTTTTTTCTTAGGAGGAGGAGAAGAGCAGCAAGAAGAAGCATAGAAAGGACAAGAAAAAAGAGAAAGATGAGACAGGAACAGGAGATGACAAAGAGAAGAAAAAAAAGAAATCTCGGACCAAGAAAACCGGGGATGTGGATGACTTGGAGGATTTCTTGGCCGGAGGGGAGGGGTCAGAAAATCGAGAGGGTGGAGACTATGAAGAACTCTAGAACCCAAATACTCCTTTTTTGGAACTTGACTCTGAAGAGCTGCAGAAGCCAACTTGTCATTTGAAACCTTTTGGTTCCTAGAACCAGATTCATTTGTGCACAAGCAGCATCGCAAGCCATAACCATTGTCATGCTCACCCATTCCCAGGTAAAAACCTAGACTCTGTGGTGACTATGTGTTGCATTGATATTATTTCCCATTGGATGAGATGAGAAACAGGAAGGAGACTTACACCCACTATATGATCACTACTGGGTAAGATCACTACAGGGGAGCCACTAAGGAAAGATTTTACTTTTTTATTTTCTGAACATTTAACCTAACATTTGTATTTGCTTACTGTTTTTCCTTTTAACTTTTTAAAATATGCCAACCTAAAGTGAACCACTTCAAAAGGGCTAGGCAGGGCTAACTTGTTTTTGTCTGAATGTCCTCTATTTCCTATAAGAATTGCTTGACTGATTGGCAGTGTAGATATTACATCGTGGAGCCTATTCAAGGTAGAGGGTCATATTTCACATGTTGAAGATTGCCCTCTTATTTTGATCCACTGGTTTTGTTTCTCTGACTCAGTGATGTAATGGTTGTTGGAAGTTGTGCTGCTTTAATTTAGCCTAAAGAACTGCTATCTCTATTTATTTGATAATACCCCCCCAAAATGGAACAGGTTCCACAATGCACCATTTTACAGCTACATTGATCGTAGTTTTATTTTGTCTACATCCCAAATGACACTATGCACCCGTTTCCCTATATAGGGTGGTATTTTTCACTGGGCCCATAGGGCTCTGATCAAAAGTAATGCACTATATAGGGAATAGGGTGTCATTTAGGACGTAGCCTTTGTGTCACCTTTAGCGCCTCAGTACACATCTTCAGTGTGTTTTCCTTATTTGCCTTAAAAGGAAGTTGCATACAAACACCAACCATGTGTTAAGTGCTCTTACTGTAAGTCAATTGAACTGCATCCGAACTGACAGGAAGTAGCATCAGACAGATGTCCGGTGCCTTCGATAGGTGAACTGTAACTGTATTTTACTCCAACGTATCATATGTGTACTTTGAATTAGAGCCAACCTCGGCAGCCCAACACACAATATATGGAAATGTTTGCTTTTATTCAGAGCTGCTGCTTGGACCTTGAATTGGAATCATGTTTTATATTGTCAAGACACTCTTAACAATTTACGAATAATTGAAAAAGTAATAAACTGCTTACACAAATAAGGTAAAACAAACAATTAATTGTTACTTCATAAATGTTCTGCATTTCAAGACTCCTATTATTTTAACTAAGCATAACTGTCTCGTTTGAAGTTCATTTGAAATAATTTTTTTTTGCAATGGCTGTTTTTCTTGGAGATATTTCAAAGGCAGCCTACTAACATTGAATGCAGCTTTTTATGGCCTGAAAAGTTATTTACCTTCACCAATGTTTTATTACGAGGAAATACAAATGGGATTGTTTCATACATATGACCTGGTTTGTCTGAAATACAAGGGTTCTATTGGCTACTCCAAATTTGTAGATCTCCCATGTGTTGGTGTGCTACATCAGGTTGACTAGTTGCATAAAAAAATGTAACGAGTAATTTCAATCTGTTTACCTTGTGAAGACCACCATGCTATTCTGTAATGACAGACACCCATCAATTTAATAAAGAGCAGCATGCATTCATATGCATATCAGACAAGGAAATAAATGCAAGTGTTATTCAGGAATGATATACATTTTATTTCCACAATGTTACAAGGTATGTTTTTTAACTTAGACTTTTAGATGTTACATTTTTGTCAGTTTACAGTGCACTCTTACTGGTCTGATATCAAAATGAAATGTCAAATTTATGTTTCAAAATCTGAAACAATGCATTGATCTTGAATACTGTGTGATCTGCTTCCTTGTTTGTAGTTGTCATTGGGTTGTTCATAGCAAAATGCTAAAAGCACAGTTCCAATTGAAGCATGAGACTTATGTTGTGCAATAACAAAATAATGTATTGAAAGGAACAATTTATATATTTATTTTCATCCCATGAAATGTTTCCATATTCTCACTGGATGTGAACCTGTGTTTGGTTTGTCTAATAAATGCAAACTTATTTCTTCATAGATGGCGTTTCATTTTTACTGCTTTGAAAATAATGAACGCTATTGCGAACAACAAAACAAATATAATCAGCACTTAGCTCGCTCTTGTTACCACCAGGGAGCAGAGTAACTTTTCTTGACATTTAGTTAATCAGATGAAAGTGAAGTACAGTATAGGCTATGTGTATATTAAAATAAAAATACAATGGCTTTAGATTCGAATAAGTTACAAGTTTGTAACTGTAAAAAGCAGTAATGCATGTCTTGTTTTGTAGAATTGAAACGACTCCCCATCCTGGGAAAAATATGATTTGTCACCCCCCAATATATAACTTTAAACATAACTATGTAATTACACTAATATTAATAATACGCAATGAAAGCACTTGTGCTGATTATAGACACATAATAGCGCATTTTTAAGTTTCAAAGGGCGACCCCGCTCTTTGCCTCACAATGATTTCCTCCACAGCCCCCACCCCTCAGCAGTGGCACATGATGCAGGTACAGTGCATGTGTGGGAATCTGACAGTCTGTCGTTGGTGGCTGACCTCCAGTAAGTAGTTCAAACAAAGGATATGTTAGACATTTCTTTACTTCTACCACGCAATACAATAAAACACATTTATAACCGTCATCAATCTTCATTTTCGCTGCATTGAATTACAGGTCACTTTATGTTAGCTAGCTACAGTAACATCAACCAGTGTTTTCAACTGTTTGAATTCGAGTCAATGAGAAGCAAGCAATGCAATGCAGTGTGCCTTAGCTGGCAAGGTGACAAAGTGTTAGTGTCTAGTTACCGTCTGAAAGGCACTCAATGCACGTAACTAACGTGAGGTTAATCCAGTCAAACGCACCATAGCGATTTTGTTTTATGTTGAATTTTCCGAGCTAGCGAGCAAACGGATGGAGCAAACATTAGCTAACAAGCACCTATTCCATTAATGTGGCGTCGTCAAAGATGGAATCTTTGCTATCGTCAGTTTTTCCAAGATCACCACGCAACTGTAGTGCTTCGAAGTCTCTGTGATAAGGTTAGCGATAAACTGAACAGAACTACACTCTTCTACCATTGTCTTAAATATATTTAATGGTCTCGTTGCAAAAGCTAAATCGTCGATGGGGGACTTCGAGGCACCTGTGTGGCGATCTTGGAGTAAACTGACGATAGCAAAGATTATAGCAAACACCACAGAAACGGAATTGGTGCTCGCTAGCTCTGCAAATTCATCTATTGTTGTAAGCCAGCCAATATAAAAAGAAAACAAACTATATTAAAATTTCAAAAGGTTGCAGCTTACGTTGTGTAAATGGCGAACTCATACAGCTGTCAACCCTTGTCACTGCAATCCGTTTCACATTTGCCAGCTGACTAGCTAGCAACCTGGTAGATCGAAACCCATTATAGAATGGATAGAAGCCCATCTTCTACTGTAAATTACCTGCACACTGTATGTATGTGTGTGTGTAGCCAGCCAGGTAGAAAATAATTTCAGTACACCAAAACGCAAAGTAAGAACCCCAGTAGCCTAATATCAAAGACTAGTTGATAAAATGTTCAGAAGAAAGAAATGAAATGCTAATGAAATGTTTCATAATGATGTCATTAGGCAGAGCAGGCAACAGATGGCACACAGACAGCAGAGCTGGGGACAGATAGTGAGGGACAAACTGGCAGATACAGGGAGTCTCAGGTAAGTTTGTTGAGTCTTTGTTTGGCAACATTATGAAAGGTTCTCTCTTTTTTAGACTTGTAAAATAGGGACATAATTGGACAATGCCATGGATACCCCCACTCTCAACTTAAACTAGTGACTGAACCAATATTTGTTTTAAGGCAATGGTATTGCCGTTGTGATTGTGTAGTTTTGGGTACCGGTAGTTATGTATGGCAAACACCTTATTTATTTTCTAGGAGACAGACTGCGAGAAAGTGAGGGTAGTGAAAGGGAAAGAGCCAGGGTGAGAGACTTCAGGTGACAGTGTCACAGCCACGACAGGACCAGGTGTCAACCTTGTTGCCAGCACCACCAGTCTATGGGACAGTGGCACAGCATTGTCCAGTTACCTCAGTGATGGCACAAAACCATATCAGCCACACCCATAATTTATAGAACTGCAAACTCTTGCCAACAGTGTGTTGACGTTTCAAGAGAAAGGGTTTCGCGATTTCCTCCGGCTACATTATAATCCATCAATAAACGGAGTGTTATGTTTTCACTGTAGCCAAGGGTTTTCAAGCCAGCCATCTTTTGGCCAAAGAGCAGATGCTGCCTTCATTAGTGCAGGATTTAGGAACTGGAGAAAAGCCATTGTAAAATTCACAGCACATCAAAACTTCCAAACTCAACACAACTTTGTAACTGTAACAGCACACCAGCTAAATCCAATGCCCAGTTATCCAGCACATGGGGTAAACAGCAGGAAGACGCAAGGCATTGCTTGATGAAAATGATTAGTTCGGTGCGGCATGTAGCAAGACGGGGACAAGCCTTTAGAGGCCACACAGATGACGGTAGGAATTTATACCAGCTTTTGAAATTTAGGGCAGAAGAGGATAATCCCATTTTACTGAAGTAGTTAACAGCGTACCACAATGTACACAGGCCCCAAAGCACAGAATGAAATTATGAACATCATGGCCAATACAGTCATTTGAGGCATTGCAGCTGAGATTAGGTCTCTTCCGATTGAGAGTTATCAGCGTACCACAATGTACACAGGCCCCAAAGCACAGAATGAAATTATGAACATCATGGCCAATACAATCATTTGAGGCATTGCAGCTGAGATTAGGTCTCTTCCGATTGTACAATTTTCAGTAATTGTTGATGGTACTCAAGATGTCTCTGGTGCTGAACAGGAGAGTTTCTGTCTGCGTTATGTTTACCATGACCGTGTCCCTCACAAGGAGTTTATTGGGCTATACAGGGTGTCGGAGACAACAGGCGAGGGCATTGCGAAATTGCAACTGATGTGTTGTTGAGGCTCAATTTGCCCATGTCTGGCTTACGTGGGCAGAGTTATGATGGTGCCTCAAACATGGCAGGAAAATACACAGGTGCACAGGCAATTGTGAGGAGGCGGCAGCCATTAGCCCTCTATGTGCATTGTGCAGCACACTGTGTAAATCTGATTAAACAGGCTGGCTGCTCAGCCTCCCCACTGATCCGGGATTTCCTTTCTTGTGTCCATCAGTTAGGTGTCCTCTATCAATCAAATGTATTTATAAAGCTCTTTTTACATCAGCTGATGTCACAGTCATGAAAGTTTAAGAGCATGTTTGAATCAATTATCACGTACAAAGATACACATCTGACCACCCTGAAACCTCTATGTCCAACAAGGTGGACTGTGAAGAATACTGCTATTAGAGCTGTGCTAGGGCAGTATGAGCAGGTACAAAGCAGCCTAGAGGAGATGGCAAAAACTGCATCCAAGACAGCTTCAACTGCCAGTGGCTTTTTTGAGCACTTCAGCAAAGGCAAGACTGTTGGGACTCACACTTGCCTCTGCTGTTCTTGGAGAGCTTGAATGCCTAAACATTTCACTGCAGAAGGAAACTCAGACTGTCTCTGGTATGCAGGCTGCAGTCGACTGTGTGTGGTCATCTCTTAGGGGCAAGAGAAATGACGAAAGCTACCTTGCACTGTATGAGAAAGCAACAACATTGATTGACTCCATTGAATTCATTGAGACACACTCAAGACGATTTGCTGGCAAAGCAGTGGATCACTATAGGGCAGAATCTTTTTAAGTGTTGGATTGTGTGACGGTTCAGTTTGGCGACCGTTTTGACCAGGATAGTCTAAACGTCCTGCAAAAGTTGGAAAGAGCGCTTCTCATGGGGGAGTTGGATGAGTCTAGATCAGTACCCAGAGGTGAACATAGATTCTCTTTCAGTGCAGTTGCCTCTCTTTCGCAACAAATACCCCTGTAGCAGCAGTGGAGAGGCAGCAGGGGATCCCAGGAGGCTTCCAGTGGAGGTGCGGGGGTTGTTTGACCAAGTTGAGGTGCTGATCAGAATTGTGTTTGTAGTGCCGGTGTCTTCATGTGAGGCTGAGAGGGGTTTCAGTGCACTCCGCAGGTTGGAGACTTGGCTACGGGCTAGCATGGGCCAAGAGAGACTGAACAGTGTAGTTGTCTGTAATGTACATAAAGACAGGCTGGACAGTCTCAAGAGGGAAAATATCTGCCAGCAATTTGTTGGATACATTGAAACCCGCAAACATATGTTCGGTTCTGTTGTTCATTAGTTCAGTAGTGTGTATAGCAGTGGATCTCAACCTTTTTTGGGTTGCCTCAAAACAGGAACACCTTCATATTTTGAGGCAAGGCAGGCAAGGTTTTGAGTGGTCCTCAGGGACCCCCACCCCCTCTATATTATATGTAAAGTTACTAGAAACCTTGTGGTACTTAATACGTTCATTACACTTTTTATTTCACGGAGCCCTTGCAATTACACCAGGGACCCGTAGGGGTCCACGGACCCCTTTTTGAGAACCCCTGGTGTATAGTATGATAAACTCAGCAAAAAAATAAACTTTTTCGGGACCCTGTCTTTCAAAGATAATTCGTAAAAATCCAAATCACTTCAGATCTTCATTGTAAAGGGTTTAAACACTGTTTTCTGTTAGTTCAATGAACCATAAACAATTAATGAACATGCACCTGTGGAACGGTCATTAAGACACTAACAGCTTACAGACGGTAGGCAATTAAGGTCACAGTTATGAAAATGTAGGACAGTAAAGAGGCCTATCGACTGACTCTAAAAAACAAAACAAAAACTATGCCCAGGGTCCCTACTCATCTGTTTGAATGTGCCTTAGGCATGCTGCAAGGAGGCATGAGGACTGCAGATGTGGCCAGGGCAATAAATTACAATGTCCGTACTGTAAGACGCCAAAGACTGTGCTACAGGGAGACAGGACGGACAGCTGATCGTCCTCGCAGTGGCAGACCACGTGTAACAACACCTGCACAGTATCGGTACATCCGAACATCACACCTGCGGGACAGATACAGGATGGCAACAACTGCCCGAGTTACACCAGGAACGCACAATCCCTCCATCAGTGCTCAGACTGTCCGCTATAGGCTGAGAAAGGCTGGACTGAGGGCTTGTAGGCCTGTTGTAAGGCAGGTCCTCACCAGACATCACCGGCAACAACTTCGCCTATGGGAACAAACCCACCGTCGCTGGACCAGACAGGACTGACGAGTCGCGGTTTTGTCTCACGAGGGGTGATGGTCGGAGTCGCGTTTATCGTCGAAGGCATGAGCGTTACACCGAGGCCTATACTCTGGAGCGGGATCGATTTGGAGGTGGAGGGTCCGTCATGGTCTGGGGCAGTGTGTCACAGCATCATCGGACTGAGCTTGTTGTCATTGCAGGCAATCTCAACTCTGTGCGTTACAGGAAAGACATCCTCCTCCCTCATGTGGTACCCTTCCTGCAGGCTCATCCTGACATGACCCTCCAGCATGACAATGCCACCAGCCATACTGCTCGTTCTGTGCGTGATTTCCTGCAAGACAGGAATGTCAGTGTTCTGCCATGGCCAGCGAAAAGCCCGGATGTCAATCCCATTGAGCACGTCTGGGACCTGTTGGATCAGAAGGTGAGGGCTAGGGCCATTTCCCCCAGAAATGTGCAGGAACATGCAGGTGCCTTGATGGAAGAGTGGGGTAACATCTCACAGCAAGAACTGGCAAATCTGGTGCAGTCCATGAGGAGGAGATGCACTGCAGTACTTAATGCAGCTGGTGGCCACAGCAGATACTGACTGTTACTTTTGATTTTGACCCACCCTTTGTTCAGGGACACATTATTCCATTTCTGTTAGTCACATGTCTGTGGAACTTGTTCAGTTTATGTCTCAGTTGTTGAATCTTGTTATGTTCATACATTATTTACACATGTTAAGTTTGCTGAAAATAAACGCAGTTGACAGTGAGAGAACTTTCTTTTTTTGCTGAGTTTTTGTTATTTGTTTAGTAGTTCTTAGTTTTTAGTGCATGACAGTACAATTACTAATGATTTATTTTGTTATTCTATTTAAAATTGCATACTTTGTGTGACATACTTGTCCATAGCTGTTGTTTGAAGAGTTGAGACACTGACTGAACAATAAATAAGTATTTTTGAAGGATATTTTGGTTGATTTATTTGGGTTATTCATTGAAGTAGTTATTTCGCTTTTAGAACTGTACTTATTTTGAGCTTTTTGTTCTTGTAAAGCTATTGTCGACTCAGGCCAGTGGCACATATTTAATGACTATATAAATGTATTAGAAAAGGTAAAATAAAAAGATCAATTCAATACTGAGACCAACTTTGTGATGGTTTTCAATGGAGATTATTTTAGATGAGATCGCAGCATTCTCATTGTATTTACGAAACTGCACCCATACAGTGTACAGTACCATTGCCACCTATTGGCCTTTCTTAGTATTGCTGGTTGTAAATACAAATACTGCATGCATACTGAACTGATAAGGAACACTGATGTAACTATTAATAGTAGTAGTATTATAATGATTTAAACATTTTAACAAGTTGGGATAAACCTTCAGTTAACTACCTATCAATTATCCAGTAGTAGTAAGTATGGTTCCTCAATATACATTTAGCCTACGTTGTAATATGTTATGTGTTACAGCACTACTTTGGTGTCCCCCTCAGGAATTTCTCTTGAGAAAATTTCATGTAATTGTTCCCTCCAAAGTTGATATCAACTTTTCGCCCCTGCATTGGATAGCGTTTCAGAATTCGCCGATAAATTGGTTCACATGGAAAACTAAAGGCATAGAAACCGTAAATGACTTGGTAATAGGAAATACAATTATTTCCATGACAGAATTATAAAGCAAATTTGGACTGACCAATGTAGATATTTTCAAATACATGCAACCTAAAAATGTCATATCACGAAATGTTCGATTTGAAATAATATGGTCATCAGCGCAATGTTGAGGGAATCCTATTTGAGTCTGAAAATGATATTCATATGATAGGTAAGATTCTATTGGGACCACGACTTAAAAATAACTTATACTGGCACAAGATGGATGGAATGTTGGAACATACAGTTAACGAAAATGTACGCTTAATCCAGTATAAACTAAGTTATGGAATTTATTATACAAGTGACAAAATTCACAAATTCTACAGTGAGTTGGACGATACACTATATATACAAAAGTATGTGGACAACTCGGGCTAAGCACCTTAGTTCCAGTGAAGGGAAATCTTAAAACTATAGCATACAATTACATTCTAGACGATTCTGTGCTTCCAACTTTGTGGCAACAGTTTGGGGAAGGCCCTTTTCTGTTTCAACATTACATTGCCCCCGTGCACAAATCAAGGTCCATGCAGAAATGGTTTGTTGAGATCGGTGTGGAAGAACTTCACTGGCCTGCACAGAGCCCTGAACTCAACCCCATCAAATATCTTTGGGATGAATTGGAACACCGACTGCCAGCCAGGCCTAATCGCCCAACATTAGTGCCTGACCTCGCTAATGCTCTTGTGGCTGAATGGAAGCAAGTCCCCCAGCAATGTTCCAACATCTAGTTGAAAGCCTTCCCAGAAGGGTGGAGGCTTTTATAGTAGCAAAGGGAGGACCAACTGCATATTAATGCCCATGATTTTGGAATGAGATGTTCAACGAGCAGATGTCCACATACCTTTGGTCATGTAGTGCACTTTTCTCATCAGTCATCTTGAAAAAATGCATACTTAAAACCTTTTACTGCAGTGGGCTAAATCAGGGTCACACAGACTGTTTTGTTGTAGTCAAATCTACTTTGAAACAAAAGTATACACCTCACACACATGGTTATGGGTTAAAAAAAGAAGACACCTGTACCGGGGTTCAATTTTAGTACCCGTTTAGGTATATACAGTATATAGAGTTTTATTATTTGAATATGGACTTTTAACTATAGCCCATAAACGCATTGAATAACACATTCATACGTTTTTTTAACTAATATGACCACTCTATGGACTCATCTGAAGGTAACCTGAACCAGTTACCAGTTTTAAAACTGGCACCGGTTACCTTCAGACAAGTCCATAGAGTGGTCATGTTAGTTTGTATGCCAAACCATTCGGAAGCTACAGACGTTTTCGTGAGAAACCCGTTTTCGGGATGTTTCATGGTCTGACAAACATCACTGTAGCTTTGCCACCTTCCACCGCAGTCTAATGCCTCGATCCCACCAACAGAGCTTGCGCAAAATGGTAAACAGCATCATCTGGATATGTGTGCAACAAAAGTTCAACTTTTAGCTTCTGCTACCATTTATGTCAAGCCGTCTACGCATTCAGTTCGATAAAGCCAACGTATGCAGCACACAGAAAGCAAACGCAGGGTTCCATTGGAAATTAATGTACTTCTGGTGTACCAAAATGCATAATTCTGTCTGTGTGATCGAGGCACAAAAGCCAATTTAGAGGCTTTACATGGTCAATCCTCCTGAGGCACGCAGAGGCCAAATCGAGCTGTGTACCGCATCGCTGTGGGCGTCTCAAATGTTATAACAATAATTGGTTGACGATAGGTGGGGGCGCCAGCTCCTGTATAAACACAAACTCACTTCCTGACAACTTCCTTCACAACAACTCTGCTCTACAGCCGACGGAGCTTAGCGCAGTGTCTGTCATAAAAGTGGTATCTTCTTGTACACGCTTCGTTATTCAACGTAGATTTTTCTACATGGAAATTGAAACCCGACAGATGTATCATTTCTTGTGAAGACTAGGGGCAGTATTGAGGGAGTTTTTCAACGGAAGTCCTGCCCCTGTGTCTGCATCATATTTTCCGGTAATTTTTTGGACACAGAAGAAACATTCTGCTTCTTTTGGTAGGAAAGATGGCGGAAGTGGATGCTGAGTTCGAATCAAGCAGCGCGTCAAGCATAATTGGTGAAGATGAATGTTCTGAATGGACAACAGTAGTAGCGAAAACTGGGACAAAAAGGAAATTGTCTAAAATTGGAGTAGAGGACACTGTATGAATGATAATGAATCGCTTCTTGTTGGGATGCATTTGTTGAGTAAGGATGCATATGTGGGAACCCCGTTTGAGGTGTCGAAAATGAGTCTGTCAGTGACCAATAACTTGGCGCTGGAAGAAATGGCAGCAGTTTTACTGCGCCCAACCAATTGTGCTGTTGTGTGTTTTTTCGCATTATTTGTAACTTATTTTGTACATAATGTTTCTGCAACCATATCTTACAGCAAAAAAAGAGCTTCTGGATATCAGGACAGCGATCACTCACCTCGGATTAGACAAAGATTTTTTCTACAACTTCTGCATACAAGACATTCTCCAAACACCCCACAGGACTGACATCCCCGTTATTTGCAAGAGGAAGCGAAGCAGGTACAGAGGACAAAGCGCCGGCTGCCTGGTCTGGACCCGGCGAAGGCGACTGGGAAAGCTGCCATTACCGTCAATACTACTCGCCAATGTGCAATCATTGGACAATAAATTAGACGAGGTACTGTCACGAGAATTTTCAATCCCAATGATTGAATAATAACTAACAATTATTAAAGCTTTGACTAATTCCCGAGGTTTGTAAGACCCTGGGTTTAATAATAATTAGGCAAAGACTCAGCAAATGCAAAAGGTCCGTACAGTTTATTCAGAGAGCGCTTTAAAGTCCATAATACAAAGACATCCATTTTATAACTCACTCCCTACTTACGCACATACCTCCACACAAACAGTAGATAGCCTACGCACATACATACACACGAACAGTAGGTGGAATGTATCCTTCCCCATGGTTCTCACCACTGTTTATCACTACCAAACGGGCAGTTCCATTCCCCCGAGATTAGAGGAACCTTGACAGGACTCCCTGTCCTGCTGTTAGTTTATCAGAGTTCTAGCCAGGTCAGGTCATACACAGTTTAATTGTTCTCGGTATCTTCTTAGTCACACACACACACATTTCTACTTGTCTCGACCAAACCTTATTAGACTGAAGTTTACCATTCTAATTCACTATACATGTTACAGAATCTAATGATTACTAATAGTTACGTTTGTGTCACGCCCTGACCATAGATTGCTTTGTATGTTTCTATGTTTTGTTTGGTCAGGGTGTGATGTGGGTGGGCATTCTATGTTGTATGTCTAGGTTGTCTGTTTCTATGTGTTTGGCCTAGTATGGTTCTCAATCAGAGGCAGGTGTCAGTCGTTGTCTCTGATTGGGAGCCATATTAAGGTAGCCTGTTTTTCATTTGTGTTTTGTGGGTGGTTGTTTCCTGTGTTAGTGTTTTCACCATACGGGACTGTTTCGGGTTTTTTCAGTATTTTGCACTTTGTTTTGTATTGTTTAGTGTTCAGTTTTATAATAATTAAAATGGACACTTACCACGCTGCACATTGGTCTGACATTTCATACTCCTCTTCAGACTAGGACGAAACCCGTTACAGTTTGTCTAATTATTCATTAGATATGTTACATAATGTCATAATTACGTTTCAGGGTGGAATTGTTTAGTCATTACATTTAAGCATATAAATTCCCTTATCAGTACGATCACAAATATCCTACCAACGGGACATAAAAAACTGTAATATCCTATGTTTCACGGAATTGTGGCTGAATGACGACATGGATATTCAGCTAGCGGGATACAGTCTGCACCGGCAAGATAGAACAGCACACTCCGGTAAGACGAGGGGGGGGCGGTCTGCATATTTGTTAACAACAGCTGGTGCACGAAATCTAAGGAAGTATCTAGAATTTGCTCGCCTGAAGTAGAGTATATTGTGATAAATTGCAGGCTAAACTACTTGCCTAGAGGGTTTTCAGCTATACTTTTCGTGGCTGTTTATTTACCACCACAGACAGATGCTGGCACTAAGACCACACTCAGTCAGCTGTATAAGGAAATAAGCAAACAGGAAACCCCTCACCCAGAGGCGGCGCTCCTAGTGGCCGGAGACTTTAATGCAAGGAAACTTAAATCAGTTCTACCAAATTTCTATCAACATGTTAAATGTGCAACCAGAGGGAAACAAATTCTAGATCACCTGTACTCCACACACAGAGACGCGTACAAAGCTCTCCCTCGCCCTCTGTTTGTGTCACGTTCGCTGGACTAATTATCGGACCAAACTGCAGCGCGATATGGTTTCCGCATAATATTTATTTGAAACCTCACAAAACAACAAAGAAAGAACGAAACAAACAACAAACCGTGACTACAGAGGTGCTACGTGTACTAACTCAAAACAATATCCCATTAAACACAGGTGGAAAAAATGCTACTTAAATATGATCCCCAATTAGAGACAACAATAGCCAGCTGCCTCTAATTGGGAATCATTCCAAACACCAACATAGAAAAACTAAACTAGAACCCTGAAAAGAAAATAATGACTAGAAAACCCCCCAGTCATGCCCTGACCTACTATACCATAGAAAAACAAAGGCTCTCTATGGTCAGGGCGTGACAGTACCCCCCCCAAAGGTGCGGACTCCGGCCGCAAAACCTGAAAGGGGGGGTGATTAGTGTCGGTGGCGGCTCTGGTGCAGGTCGTAGCCCTCACTCAGCTCGCGGATCCGCCAGCATCGGTGGTGGCTCTGGTGCGGGATGAAGAACCCGCTCAACTCGTGGATCCACCATCTTTGGTGGCGGCTCTGGTCCGGGCCGAAGAACCCGCTCATCCCATGGATCCAGCCATGGACCCAGGCTGAACACTGTGCCTGGACTAGACCTCGGTATCAAGGAAGGCTCCTGCCATGGAGCGGGTCTGGACACCAGATCTGGACTGGACATCAGTGCAGTGGAAGGCTCCTGCCATGGAGCAGGACTGGATGCCGTATCTGGACTGAGCACCGGCTCAGGAGAAGGCTCCAGCCATGGAGCTGGACCGGACGCCGTGCCTGGACTGGGCATCGGCGCAGGGGAAGGCTCCCGCCATGGAGCGGAACTGGACGCTGTGCCTGGACTGGGAATCCAACGCAGAAGAAGATTCTGGCCTTGGAGCTGGACTGGACGCCGTGCTTAGACTAGGCATCGGCGCAGGGGAAGGCTCCGGCCATGGAGCTGGAGGTTCCGGAACGTTGACCGTCGCAGGAAGTTCCGGACCGTTGACCGTCGCAGGAAGTTCCGGACCGTTGACCGTCGCAGGAAGTTCCGGACCGTTGACCGTCTCAGGAGGTTCCGGACCGTGGACCGTCTCCGGAGGTTCCGGACCGTGGACCGTCGCCGGAAGCTCCGGACCGGGGACCGTCGCCGGAAGCTCCGGACCGGGGACCGTCGCCGGAAGCTCCGGACCGGGGACCGTCGCCGGAAGCTCCGGACCGGGGACCGTCGCCGGAAGCTCCGGACCGGGGACCGTCGCCTGAAGCTCTGGACAGCAGGCACAGGACACACCAGACTGGGAAGGCGCACTGGAGGCCTAGTGCGTGGAGCCGGCACAGGTGGCACCAGACTAGTGACACGCACTTCAGGGCGAGTGCGGGGAGCAGGCACAGGACGTACCTGACTGGGAATACGCACTTCACGGAGAGTGCGAGGAGCAGGCACAGGACGTACCGGACTGGGAAGGCGCACTTGAGGGAGAGTGCGAGGAGCAGGCACAGGACACACCGGACTGGGAAAGCGCACTGGAGGCCTAGTGCGTGGAGCCGGCACAGGTGGCGCCAGACTGGTGACACGCACTTCAGTGCGAGTGCGGTGAGCGGGCACAGGACGTACCTGACTGTGAACACGCACATAAGGGAGAGTGTGAGGAGCAGGCACAGGACGTACCTGACTGGGAAGGCGCACTTGAGGGCAGAAGCGTGGAACCGGCACAGGTTGCACCAGACTGCTAACCGGATCCTCTGGTCAGATGTTGAGCAGAACACACTTGCATCTCTCTCATCTCACTCTCTCCCAACTTCGCCATTGCCTCCCTGACAGTCTCTGGCTCTTCCCTTTGCTCAGCCGCCAGCTCCATGTGCCCCCCACCAAAAAACACTTGGGGTTGTCCTTGGGCTTTCTGTAGCCGCAAACCCTGTCGTCGTCGCTGTCCTCCATAATCTCCTTCCGTCTGTCGCCAAGGAAGGGTTTTGCAGCTCCCCCTCACTTCTTCCCATGTCCAGAAATCCTCTCTTCTTTGGACACGCTGCTTGGTCCTGGTTTGATGGGATATTCTGTCGCGTTCGCTGGAATAATTATCGAACCAAACTGCAGCGCGATATGGTTTCCACATAATATTGATTTGAAAACGCACATAACAACAAAGAAAGAACGAAACAAACAACGAACCGTGACTACAGAGGTGCTACGTGCACTAACTCAAAACAATATCCCATAAAACACAGGTGGAAAAAATGCTACTTAAATATGATCCCCAATTAGAGACAACAATAGCCAGCTGCCTCTAATTGGGAATCATACCAAACACCAACATAGAAAAACTAAACTAGAACCCCACATAGAAAAGAATAACTAGAAAACCCCCCAGTCACGCCCTGACCTACTATACCATAGAAAAACAAAGGCTCTCTATGGTCAGGGCGTGACAGTTTGGCAAATCCGACCACAACTCTATCCTCCTGATTCCTGCCTACAAGCAAAATTTAAAGCAGGAAGCACCAGTGACTCGGTCTATAAAAAAGTGGTCAGATGAAGCAGATGCTAAACTACAGGACTGTTTTGCTATCACAGACTGGAACATGTTCCGGGATTCTTCCGATGGCATTGAGGAGTACACCACATCAGTCACTGGCTTTATCAATAAGTGCACCGAGGACGTCGTCCCCACAGTGACTGTACGTACATACCCCAACCAGAAGCCATGGACTACAGGCAACATTAGCACTGAGCTAAAGGGTAGAGCTGCCGCTTTCAAGGTGCGGGACTCTAACCCGGAAGCTTACAAGAAACCCTGCTATGCCCTGCGACGAACCATCAAACAGGCAAAGCTTCAATACAGGGCTAAGATTGAACCATACTACACCGGCTCCGACGCTCATCTTATGTGGCAGGGCTTGCAAACTATTACAGACTACAAAGGGATGCACAGCTGCGAGCTGCCCAGTGACACGAACCTACCAGATGAGCTAAATCACTTCTATGCTCGCTTCGAGGAAAGCAACACTGAGGCATGCATGAGAGCATCAGCTGTTCCGGACGACTGTGTGATCACGCTCTCCGTAGCCGACGTGAGTAAGACCTTTAAACAGGTCAACATACACAAGGCTGCGGGGCCAGACGGATTACCAGGATGTGTGCTCCGGGCACGTGCTGACCAACTGGCAGGTGTCTTCACTGACATTTTCAACATGTCTCTGATTGAGTCTGTAATAGCAACATGTTTCAAGCAGACCACCATAGTCCCTGTGCCCAAGAACACAAAGGCATGCTGCCTATATGACTACAGATCCGTAGCACTCACGTCCGTAGCCATGAAGTGCCTTGAAAGGTTGGTAATGGCTCACATCAACACCATTATCCCAGAAACCCTAGACCCACTCCAATTTGCATACTGCCCAAACAGATTCACAGATGATGCAATCTCTATTGCACTCCACACTGCCCTTTCCCACCTGGATAAAAGGAACACTTATGTAAGAATGCTATTCATTGACAACAGCTCAGCGTTCAACACCATAGTACCCTCAAAGCTCATCACTAAGCTAAGGATCCTGGGACTAAACACCTCCCTCTGCAACTGGATCCTGGACTTCCTGACGGGACGCCCCCAGGTGGTGAGGGTAGGTAGCAACACATCTTGCACGCTGATCCTCAACACTGGAGCTCCACAGGGGTGCGTGCTCAGTCCCCTCCTGTACTCCCTGGTCACCCACGACTGCGTGGTCAGGCACGACTCCAACACCATCATTAAGTTTGCAGACGACACAACAGTGGTAGGCCTGATCCAGACAACGACGAAACAGCCTATAGGGAGGAGGTCAGAGACCTGGCCGTGTGGTGCCAGAATAACAACCTATCCCTCAACATAGCCACAACTAAGGAGATGATTGTGGACTACAGGAAAAGGAGGACTGAGCACGCCCCCTTTCTCATCGACGGGGCTGTAGTGGAGCAGGTTGAGAGCTTCAAGTTCCTCTGTGTCCACATCAACAACAAACTAGAATGGTCCAAACATACCAAGACAGTCGTGAAGAGGGCACGACAAAGCCTATTCCCCCTCAGGAAACTAAAAAGTTTTGGCATGGGTCCTGAGATCCTCAACAGGTTCTACAGCTGCAACATCGAGAGCATCCTGACTGGTTGCATCACTGCCTGGTATGGAAATTGCTCGGCCTCTGACCGCAAGTCACTAAAGAGAGTACTGCGTACAGGTGGCAGGATGGCAGGATGCCCCATTAACTTGTGTGATCGCCAATATACCGAAGAAGAAGAAAGGTCTGCTATTAAGCTTTTTCTTGTGCTTTTATTTTGAGATTTGCTATGTTCAATTATGTCAGTGTGCAGGTCAGAGGAGCGTCTCTGCGAGCTGGTGAGAATACGAGAACATTTACAACCCTTCCATGCGGTTGTATTCGGACAAGTATGCAAAAACAACAGCTGGAGGGAGATATCACGAAATTTGAACACCGATATTAGTATCAAAGAAACATGGAGAAAGATTCGGGACCCGATATTAATATCAAAGAAACATGGAGAAGGATTCGGGACTCGTTCGCAATCTGAAAAGGGTGAAGGAGACGAGGAGTGGGGCTGCCGCTCGTGTGTGTGTCCCACCGATTGTCTGACAACTGGATTAGCTTCGTGTTCACTTGAAACATCGTCAGACATCAATATGCCAGATACGGTATATTCTCGTCATGCAGCCGCGCCCTTTTGTGCTGTGTGTGTGTGTGTGATATCTTATGTTTAGCCGACCTAGTTGGAACAGTTAAAACATGTGGTATCAGCTCTTTTCTGGATGAAAGAAATTGTTAGTGGGAAATATTCAGAGCCTGTGTTGTCAAATCATAATGAATAGCAGGGTTAGTTCAAACATCTGACAACATACAGTGTCGTAATTAGATTGAGATTGTTAAGGCAGTCAATGTTGTTCTCCTCCTCAAACGAGGAGGAGCATGGATAGGACCAAGATGCGGAGAGGTAAGTGTTCATGATTTAATGAAACAACAAGAAAACACTTAAACCTACAAAATAACAAACGTGACTAACCTTAAACAGTCCTGTGTGGTCCAAACACTGACACAGGAAACAAACACCCACAAAACACCAGTGAAACCCTGGCTGCCTTTGTATGACTCTCAATTAGAGACAAACAATACACACCTGTCTCTAATTGAGAATCATACCAGGCCGAACACAAAACCCCACATAGAAATACAAACATAGACAAACCCACCCAACTCACGCCCTGACCAACTAAAATGAATACAAAACAAAGGAAAACAGGTCAGGAACGTGACAGAACCCCCCCCTTAAGGTGCGAACTCCGGGCGCACCAGCACAAAGTCTAGGGGAGGGTCTGGGTGGGCGTCTGTCCACGGTGGCGGCTCTGGCGGTGGACGAGGTCCCCACCCCACCATAATCAATCCCCGCTTCTTTATCCCCCTCCCAATGACCACCCTCCCACTAACCCCACCTAAATGAAGGGGCAGCACCGGGATAAGGGGCAGCACCGGGATAAGGGGCAGCACCGGGATAAGGGGCAGCACCGGGATAAGGGGCAGCACCGGGACAAGGGGCAGCACCGGGACAAGGGGCAGCACCGGGACAAGGGGCAGCACCGGGACAAGGGGCAGCACCGGGACAAGGGGCAGCACCGGGACAAGGGGCAACACCGGGACAAGGGGCAGCACCGGGACAAGGGGCAGCACCGGGACAAGGGGCAGCACCGGGACAAGGGGCAGCACCGGGACAAGGGGCAGCACCGGGACAAGGACCAGCACCGGGATAAGGACCAGCACCGGGATAAGGGGCGGCAGGTCCTGGCTGAGGGACTCCGGCAGGTCCTGGCTGAGGGACTCCGGCAGGTCCGGGCTGAGTGGCAGCTCCGGACTGTAGGGCAGCTCCGGACTGTAGGGCAGCTCCGGACTGTAGGGCAGCTCCGGACTGTAGGGCAGCTCCGGACTGTACGGCAGCTCCGGACTGTCGGACGTCTCTGGCAGCTCCTGACTGGCGGGCGTCTCTGGCAGCTCCTGACTGGCGGGCGTCTCTGGCAGCTCCTGACTGGCGGGCGTCTCTGGCAGCTCCTGACTGGCGGGCGTCTCTGGCAGCTCCTGACTGGCGGGCGTCTCTGGCAGCTCCTGACTGGCGGGCGTCTCTGGCAGCTCCTGACTGACGGGCGTCTCTGGCAGCTCCTGACTGACGGGCGTCTCTGGCAGCTCCTGACTGACGGGCGTCTCTGGCAGCTCCTGACTGGCGGGCGTCTCTGGCAGCTCCTGACTGGCGGGCGTCTCTGGCAGCTCCTGACTGGCGGGCGTCTCTGGCGGCTCCTGACTGACGGACGGGTCTAGCGGCTCCTGACTGACGGACGGCTCTACTGGCTCGGGACAGACGGGCGGCTCTAATGGCTCGTGGCAGACGGATGACTCAGATGGCGCTGGGCAGACAGATGGCTCAGACGGCGCTGGGCAGACAGATGGCTCAGACGGCGCTGGGCAGACAGATGGCTCAGACGGCGCTGGGCAGACAGATGGCTCAGACGGCGCTGGGCAGACAGATGGCTCAGACGGCGCTGGGCAGACAGATGGCTCAGACGGCGCTGGGCAGACAGATGGCTCAGACGGCGCTGGGCAGACAGATGGCTCAGACGGCGCTGGGCAGACAGATGGCTCAGACGGAGCTGGGCAGACGGGCCGTTCAGGCACCGCTGGGCAGACGGCAGACTCTGGCCGGCTGAGACGCACTATAGGCCTGGTGCGTGGTACCGGAACTGGAGGTACCGGGCTGAGGGCACGCACCTCAGGGCGAGTGCGGGGAACAGGAACAGGGCACACTGGACTCTCGTGGCGCACTCTAGGCCTGGTGCGTGGTACCGGAACTGGAGGTACCGGGCTGAGGGCACGCACCTCAGGGCGAGTGCGGGGAGAAGGAACAGTGCGTCCAGGGCTCTGGAGACGCACAGGAGGCTTGGTGCGTGGTGCCGGAACTGGAGGCACCGGGCTGGAGACACGCACCATAGGGAGAGTACATGGAAGAGGAACAGGGCTCTGGAGATGCACTGGAAGCCTGGTGCGTGGTGTAGAAACTGGTGGTACTGAGCTGGGGTGGGAAGGTGGCGCCGGATATACCGGACCGTGAAGGAGGACACGTGCTCTTGAGCACCGAGCCTCCCCAACCTTACCAGGTTGAATGGACCCCGTAGCCCTGCCAGTGCGGCGAGGTGGAATAGCCCGCACTGGGCTATGCAGGCGAACCGGGGACACCACCTGTAAGGCTGGTGCCATGTACGCCGGCCCGAGGAGACGTACTGGAGGCCAGATACGTTGGGCCGGCTTCATGGCATCCGGCTCGATGCCCAACCTAGCCCTCCCAGTGCGGCAAGGTGGAATAGCCCGCACTGGGCTAAGCACGCGTACTGGGGACACCGTGCGCTTCACCGCATAACACGGTGTCTGACCAGTACGACGCCCTCTTACTCCACGGCAAGCCCGGGGAGTTGGCTCAGGTATCCAACCCGGCTTCGCCACACTCCCCTTTAGCCCCCCCCCAAGAAATTCTTGGGTGAGCCTCTCGGACTTCCAGCCTCTCATACGTGCTGCCTCCTCAATCCACCGCTCCTGGGCTGTGGCTGCCTTCTTCACCTCCCGAGAGCGGCGATTCTCTCCAACCCTTCCCCAGAGTCCTTTTCCGTCCATGATCTCCCAAGACCATTCCTCCTGTGTCCAGTGCCTTAGTTCTTTTTCTCTCTCCTCAATCCGCTTGGTCCTGTTGTGGTGGGTGTTTCTGTTAAGGCAGTCAATGTTGTTCTCCTCCTCAAACGAGGAGGAGCATGGATAGGACCAAGATGGGGAGAGGTAAGTGTTCATGATTTAATGAAACAACAAGAAAACACTTAAACCTACAAAATAACAAACGTGACTAACCTTAAACAGTCCTGTGTGGTCCAAACACTGACACAGGAAACAAACACCCACAAAACACCAGTGAAACCCTGGCTGCCTTTGTATGACTCTCAATTAGAGACAAACAATACACACCTGTCTCTAATTGAGAATCATACCAGGCCGAACACAAAACCCCACATAGAAATACAAACATAGACAAACCCACCCAACTCACGCCCTGACCAACTAAAATGAATACAAAACAAAGGAAAACAGGTCAGGAACGTGACAGAGATGTTTATTAAATCAGTTATTTTGGGAAAACTTTTTATCTCAAAGGAGCCCATGGAGATGTTTTAAGATTGCGTGCATTGTATTCTAATGTATTTGCAATCTGCTTGTAGGTTTGGGAGGGGCTGGTGTTTTGGACAAAGCAGAGCCCTGAGGGCCTATCTACAGGTGGTTCATCGCCCCTTGATTCTTCACCTCCCGGCCCCTTTCCCCGAAGGCCTTCTCACCAACACCCAACGTACTGTCCAGGTGCACCCTTGCTCTCTGCCCTGCAACTCATCAACCTCCGCTCCATCTTTTTGTTTTTCCAAGATGGCTTAGCAGTTCAGACGTCATTTTTGTCCTCGTACTGTCTTGTCCTGTATATATATATTTACATATATATTTACACCTTCTTCGCATATCTTTTATATTTTTTATTATCCAAGAACTCAACTACAAAAGCTTTCCTGCAACCCGCCTCACCAATTACAACAAAAAAAAAGTATTATTTACCTCAAATCTGAAAATCCACAGTGGAAGCTAACCAGGGGCTAATCAGAAGTTAGCCAGAAAGCTAACCAGAAGCTAGCCGAAAGCTAGCCGAAAGCTAATCTGAAGCTGCCCTGAAGTTAGCCGGTTTGCTGGCTAGCGTTGGTGTTTCAGCTGCCCACGTTTTGTGGTCATCAGCTATTCCTCTAGCTCGATAATCTACCGGCACTTTTGTGCAACGCGACTCGGACCGGAGCACACCGGGCCTTTTTTTTTCTCTCAGTTTCCCCGGATTTCAGCCGCAGGCTCTGGACATTTGCACCTTGATTTCGCAGCTAGCTAGCTGCAAACCGTGTGACTATTGGCTTACGTCGATCCCGGAGCAAACTTAAGTTATTCCGGAGCTAGCCAGCTGAGGAGTTCCATCAGCCATTCCTGGGCTACAGTCACCTATCCGGACCCGATTTTTTTTGCTGCAGATACGGAGCCCCACCGGGCCTTCACGATTGACTGCCGACGTTATCTGCCCGAGGGAGTTATCCAACTGGCACCTCCGTCGCGACGTTACCTGAACGCTCATCTGGGGCCCGCTAATTGTTAGCTGTCTTATCGGCTGCTATCTGAATAAGTATATCGGCCAATTTTTTTTCTTGGGTCACTATATCTATTTTGCCAATTGGATTGATCCCCTCTACAAGACACGGAACCCCACTAATCTACCGACGGAAACGCACGAGGTGTCTAAAAATAGACCTCCATCCTATGCTATCTTGCTACCGATAGCCATCTACCCGGCCAGCTGTCTGGATCGCCGTGACCCCAACCAACCTCTACTCACTGGACCCTTATTGATCACTCGTTTAAGCATGCCTCTCCTTAATGTAAATATGCCTTGTCCATTGCTGTTCTGGTTAGTGCTTATTTCACTGTAGGGCCTCTAGCCCTGCTCACTATACCATATCCAACCTTTCAGTTCCACCACCCACATATGCGATGACATCACCTGGTTTCAATGATGTTTCTAGAGACAATATCTCTCTCATCATCACTCAATACCTAGGTTTACCTCCACTGTATTCACATCCTACCATACCTTTCCTACCATACCTTTGTCTGTACATTATTCCTTGAAGTTATTTTATCGCCCCCAGAAACGTCCTTTTACTCTCTGTTCTAGACGTTCTAGACGACCAATTCTCATAGCTTTTAGCCGTACCCTTATCCTACTCCTCCTCTGTTCCTCTGGTGATGTAGAGGTGAATCCAGGCCCTGCAGTACCTAGCTCCACTCCTATTCCCCAGGCGCTCTCTTTTGATGACTTCTGTAACCGTAATAGCCTTGGTTTCATGCATGTTAACATTAGAAGCCTCCTCCCTAAGTTTGTTTTGTTCAGTGCTTTAGCACACTCTGCCAACCCGGATGTTTTAGCCGTGTCTGAATCCTGGCTTAGAAAGACCACCAAAAATTCTGACATTTTCATCCCCAACTACAAGATTTTCAGACAAGATAGAATGGCCAAAGGGGGCGGTGTTGCAATCTACTGCAAAGATTGTCTGCAGAGTTCTGTTTTACTATCCAGGTCTGTTCCCAAACAATTTGAACTTCTACTTTTAAAAATCCACCTCTCTAAAAACAAGTCTCTCACCGTTGCCGCCTGCTATAGACCACCCTCTGCCCCCAGCTGTGCTCTGGACACCATATGTGAACTGATTGCCCCCCATCTATCTTCAGAGCTCGTGCTGCTAGGCGACCTAAATTGGAACATGCTTAACACCCCAGCCATCCTACAATCTAAGCTTGATGCCCTCAATCTCACACAAATTATCAATGAACCTACCAGGTACCACCCCAATTCCGTAAACACGGGCACCCTCATAGATATCATCCTAACCAACTTGCCCTCCAAATACACCTCTGCTGTTTTCAACCAAGATCTCAGCGATCACTGCCTCATTGCCTGCATCCGTAATGGGTCAGCGGTCAAACGACCTCCACTCATCACTGTCAAACGCTCCCTGAAACACTTCAGCGAGCAGGCCTTTCTGATCGACCTGGCCGAGGTATCCTGGAAGGATATTGATCTCATCCCGTCAGTAGAGGATGCCTGGATATTTTTTTTAAATGCCTTCCTCACCATCTTGAATAAGCATGCCCCATTCAAGAAATTTAGAACCAGGAACAGATATAGCCCTTGGTTCTCTCCTGACCTGACTGCCCTTAACCAACAGAAAAACATCCTATGGCGTTCTGCATTAGCATCGAACAGCCCCTGTGATATGCAACTTTTCAGGGGAGCTAGAAACCAATATACACAGGCAGTTAGAAAAGCCAAGGCTAGCTTTTTCAAGCAGAAATTTGCTTCCTGCAACACAAATTCAAAAAAGTTCTGGGACACTGTAAAGTCCATGGAGAATAAGAACACCTCCTCCCAGCTTCCAACTGCACTGAAGATAGGAAACACTGTCACCACCGACAAATCCACTATAATTGAGAATTTCAATAAGCATTTTTCTACGGCTGGCCATGCTTTCCACCTGGCTACCCCTACCCCGGTCAACAGCACTGCCCTCCCCTCTGCTACTCGCCCAAGCCTTCCCCATTTCTCTTTCTCCCAAATACAGTCTGCTGATGTTCTGAAAGATCTGCAAAATCTGCATAATCTGGACCCTTTCTTTCTAAAACTATCTGCTGAAATTGTTGCCACCCCTATTACTAGCCTTTTCAACCTCTCTTTCGTGTCGTCTGAGATTCCCAAAGATTGGAAAGCAGCTGCGGTTATCCCCCTCTTCAAAGGGGGGGACACTCTTGACCCTAACAGCTACAGACCTATATCTATCCTACCCTGCCTTTCTAAGGTCTTCGAAAGCCAAGTCAACAAACAGATTACCGACCATTTCGAATCCCACCATACCTTCTCCGCTATGCAATCTGGTTTCAGAGCTGGTCATGGGTGCACCTCAGCCACGCTCAAGGTCCTAAACGATATCTTAACCGCCATCGATAGGAAACAATACTGTGCAGCCGTATTCATTGACCTGGCCAAGGCTTTTGACTCTGTCAATCACCACATCCTCATCGGCAGACTCGACAGCCTTGGTTTCTCTAATGATTGCCTCGCCTGGTTCACCAACTACTTCTCTGATCGAGTTCAGTGTGTCAAATCGGAGGGTCTGTTGTCCGGGCCTCTGGCAGTCTCTATGGGGGTGCCACAGGGTTCAATTCTTGGACCGACTCTCTTCTCTGTATACATCAATGATGTCGCTCTTGCTGCTGGTGATTCTCTGATCCATCTCTACGCAGACGACACTATTCTGTATACTTCTGGCCCTTCTTTTGACACTGTGTTAACAACCCTCCAGGCGAGCTTCAATGCCATACAACTCTCCTTCCGTGGCCTCCATTTGCTCTTAAATACAAGTTAAACTAAATGCATGCTCTTCAACCGATCGCTGCCTGCACCCGCCCGCCTGTCCAACATCACTACTCTGGACGGCTCTGACTTAGAATATGTGGACAACTACAAATACCTAGGTGTCTGGTTAGACTGTAAACTCTCCTTCCAGACTCACATCAAACATCTCCAATCCAAAGTTAAATCTAGAATTGGCTTCCTATTCCGCAACAAAGCATCCTTCACTCATGCTGCCAAACATACCCTTGTAAAACTGACCATCCTACCAATCCTCGACTTCGGTGATGTCATTTACAAAATAGCCTCCAAAACCCTACTCAATAAATTGGATGCAGTCTATCACAGTGCCATCTGTTTTGTCACCAAAGCCCCATATACTACCTACCACTGCGACCTGTACACTCTCGTTGGCTGGCCCTCGCTTCATACTCGTCGCCAAACCTACTGGCTCCAGGTCATCTACAAGACCCTGCTAGGTAAAGTCCCCCCTTATCTCAGCTCGCTGGTCACCATAGCAGCACCTACCTGTAGCACGCGCTCCAGCAGGTATATCTCTCTGGTCACCCCCAAAACCAATTCTTCCTTTGGCCGCCTCTCCTTCCAGTTCTCTGCTGCCAATGACTGGAACGAACTACAAAAATCTCTGAAACTGGAAACACTTATCTCCCTCACTAGCTTTAAGCACCAGCTGTCAGAGCAGATCATAGATTACTGCACCTGTACATAGCCCATCTATAATTTAGCCCAAACAACTACCTCTTTACCTACTGTATTTATTTATTTATTTTGCCCCTTTGCACCCCATTATTTCTATCTCTACTTTTTTCTATCTCTACTATCTCTACTTTTTTTCTTTTTTTTTACTTGCTATATTGTATTTACTTCGCCACCATGGCCTTTTTATATTTTTATTTATTTATATATATATTTTGTTTGCCTTCACCTCCCTTATCTCACCTCACTTGCTCATATTGTATATAGACTTATTTTTCACTGTATTATTGACTGTATGTTTGTTTTACTCCATGTGTAACTATGTGTTGTTGTATGTGTCGAACTGCTTTGCTTTATCTTGGCCAGGTCGCAATTGTAAATGAGAACGTGTTCTCAATTTGCCTACCTGGTTAAATAAAGGTGAAATAAAAATAAATAAATAAAAATCTCCCTGACCCAGCTCCAATGGCCAATTGAGGAAGACAGCTGAGGATCCTTTGGACACTGACATTATGCAGCAGGTGGATGACTTGAAACGTCAACAGTGTCTAGCAATGGCCATCTTCGATGTCATGGTACCATGGATGGTATTTATTCCAGCTGATCAATGTCTCCCGTTTGTCTGGGACGTGATGATGTACTTTCACAGGGCCATCAATCAGTAGTGTCCGCCCCGTCCACTCTCGAGTGAGACAGAGCCCTCCGTCTCACTCCAAAAATGTGTGTTGTGTGTCACGTTCGTCGTAATGTGGAAGAGAGGACCAAGGCACAGCGTGAAGTGAATACATTTTTCTATTTATTTAAGAAGAAACACTAACCAAACTAATACAAAACAACAAAACGAACGTGACGCTATATATAACAGTGCAGACACAGGCAACTAACACATAGACAATAACCCACAAAATCCCTAAAGAATATGGCTGCCTAAATATGGTTCCCGATCAGAGACAATGATAAACAGCTGCCTCTAATTGAGAACCAATCTAGGCAACCATAGACATACAAACACCAAGAATAGAAAACACGCCATAAACATACAAAACCCCTAAACAAGACAAAACACATAAATCCCCCATGTCACAACCTGGTCTAACCAAAATAATAAAGAAAACAAAGATAACTAAGGCCAGGGCGTGACATTGTGTGCTTTTTTTCTTATTCACATGTAAGGGTGGTGGGTAATTTACAGGGTTTTTTTTGCATGATTTTTTTATTGACTGAGGAAATAATTATTGTTACTGGTGTTTACTTAGTTTTTTCTCTTATTTCCCCTTTCACCACACTTTTACCCTGTGTTTTACGTATCACTATTTTCCTATTGAGACAGTAAATAAATATCTAAAAGGTCTGCAAATGTATTTGTACTTGTGGCAGAAAATATTACTGTTTTGAATTAGTCACTCAGTAAACTTGTACTACTTTGTAGATTAGGTTAATGTCTTGGGGGTCTGTCCTTATTGTCTACAGCTGGACACTCAATCTCACCCATGTACTATAGCAGGAAGGTCTCCACTGAAAGGCCACTACACATAACAAGGTCTAGCCTCCAAAGAATATGAAAAACTAAAACAAGGATGAAGAGACTGTCATTATTGTAGTCTTTATTGTGATTTGTAAAGTGTGAATAAGAAGAACAGGGAAACCATTTTGTGTAGCTCAACATGACAGACATCAACCAGAATAAGAGAATGTATGTAAACACGTTTTCCAAACCACACTCCAACATTTACATGTCTTTTGTTACATGTCTGTGGTGAGGGTAATTGTTGACGGCCACACAGGCCTTCACAATGGTCTCAGCTTTCTCTAGGATCCTCGTGTCTTGTAGCAAGGATCCCAAAGCAGTTCTCTGAAATTCTTTTGGTTCTTGAGTGGCAGTAGCTGTAGATCTTAGTGTCATCAAGGCCATAAGACCCTTTGAATAAAATAAGCATTTCCATTAGTATTGAACAGGAATATGAAGGCTATCAATGTACTGTAACAACTGTGTAGCATATGCTTTGGACATAGGCCCTTATTCTCTTACTAAGATGCTTGATCACTTTTATGCATATCAGTACAATGTCTATATTGGTATAATTTTCACAAATGTATATAGTCACATGTATTCAATGTATCTTACCTGGATATGGTCGCATCAGGTTTACCCTCAGAGGGAATGCCTCGCATCCCACAAAGACATATGGGCTTGGTGTTTGGGTCCCCAGCAAGCACTCTGGCATTGGTAGCAGCAGCTGGCCTGCAATGAGTGGGTAGCCAAAATTGATAGACTGACATGTAACTAGCTAGCTACAAGTATTTGTAAACAGGCATGTTGTCTTTAGCTAAAGTAAAAAAGAGTGTCTCGGCCCCTATAGCTTGGTCAACTACTCTGGCTCCCCAAGCCCCTAGTGGATATACACTACACAAGGCGGACTTCCTCTCTGGGTGGAACGCAACGAAAAGAGTCCGCTGCCCCAAAAAATCCCACTCCACCGATGTGCACACACGTAGATCAACAGAGTGGAGCCTCGAGCGGCCTTATATATATGCATATTGAGACACAGCCCATGCAAAAAAAACATTGCTAACTTACACTAACAGATTTTGAAAGGGATCTTTGTATTATGTTACTTAGATTGACGCACAGGTGCGTCAACAGACTCTTAAGGATTTAAACTGGTACTGGTTACCTTCAGACGAGTCCATGGAGTGGTCATATTAGTTTGTAGGCCAAACCGTTCGTAAGCTACATAGCTAATTTTCAAATTGTACTTGTAGGCGTAGACCAAGTTCAAGAAAAGTTTTTTTGAATTTCCTGTCTCAAATATCACAACCAAATCAAATTTGTCACATGTGCCAAATACAACAGGTGTAGACCTTACCGTGAAATGCTTACTTACAAGCCCTTAACCCTTGACCAACAATGCAGTTCAAGAAATAGAGTTAAGAAAATATTTACTAAATAAACGAAAGAAAAAATGTAAGAAAAAGTAACACAATAAAATAACAATAACGAGGCTATATAAAGGGGGTAATGTGCGGGGGTACAGGTTAGTCAAGGTAAATTTGTACATGTAGGTAGTGGGGGGGGGGGGGGTCAATGTAAATTGTCCTGGTGGCCATTTTATTAATTGTTCAGCAGTCTTATGGGTTGGGGGTAGAATCTGTTAGCATGTGAATGACAGTATTAAACTTGTTACGCATCCCAAATTGTTTCATGAAGTAGATTTTATTGTTATTTGAGTCATCTGTAACTTTAACTTTTCTATTTTGAAAACAGCTTACAGTGTTTTGTAACATTGTAACAAACACTTAAACAAATATGTACAGTAAGTTTTGAATATCAGTTCAGTCAAAACAATATTCACTCTGTAAAACAATGTTTTGTTGCTATGCCTTCATTTAGCTTTGGTTATTGAAATCCATCTTAGGTCAGATCAAAAACAGCAAATGTTCAAAACAAATACACAAAAAAGTCTCAAACACTTTTTCAAAGCATATCTGGACCTTACCTGCAAGCCAGAACAACACTGTAGTCAGTAGAAGTATTTTTGTTGTTCAATGTTTAATGTTCAAAATATCAGGTAAAACCGAGCAGAAGGTGGTTTTGTCAGTGTATGTCAGTGTCTGAGGGGCATGTCAGAAAATGGCCAACCAAATATATCGAGCCTAATAGAGAGCGCGCTTGTTTTCTTCTTGTTTTTGCATAGTTGGGTTGATTTAATCACATTGAATCATATAATTAAAAGTTGTGAATGTTTAATAGGCAAATATAGGATAGCTTAGTACACATTTAGAAATGTGAATGGAAGTTGTCCTGATATCTGTAAAAATAAAAAACAGCTAATGACTGTAAGAAATTGAAATAGAGACTGGAAACTAGCAATAACTACACTTCAACATAAGCCATATATTATACAAAAACACACATACTCCTCATTTCTCTTGGATATATGCTGGACTTAAGACACCAACTATAGACACACATAATTCCCCTCCCCCATAATAACCACAGACACACCCAACCCATGGTTGGACCTCAGGACAAAGAACTCTCAGGAACCAATGGAACGTGGACACCAGGCCTGATCAGGACTACCCAAGACCCAGATCGACCAACCGGAAGGCCGGACTCGCAGATCTACCTACTTTGCTTGTTGTCTATATAGTACTGAACATTTCTGGAAACTGCCTCTTTCCCGGACGATTCACTAGGAGTCAGACTGGAAGAGCCTTGCTGCAAGATTTTACTAAGATATCTTTACATGTAATTAAACGGCCTTATTATAAAATTATCCACCTCGTCCTATTGTCTCCTCTTGTTCTCCTGTCAACAGTAAACGTTTTATTAACAGACTTGGTAAGCAGAGGATGGTCAAAACATATTTTAATTCGGCCCAATAGAAAATTCATAGGACAGGAGACGAGAGGGAGAAAGATTCCAGAGGAGAGGTGACCTTTGAGGGAGAATCGCGATTCAACCCACACAGGAAACTGATCAGAGAGCTCGAAACTAAAGAGGTGAGCAGAGACCCGTTTAACCGAAATCTGTATATTGTATTATAGCCAATATCTAAATTTAATGATCAGGAGTACTGTGGTGAGTGTGAATTGTTGCTAAATTTATGTGGAATTGTTTAGAATCTAAGGCATAGTGTAAGGATATCTGCGTTAAAAATGTATTCCAAGTAGTCTGATATACCAGTGAGGAATTGAATAGCGAACCTGAGTCTACTGGAGTTGGCATTCCAGCAGACAGAAGGCTATGCTGTATGTATTCCAAGTAGTCTGATAACAGTGAGGAATTAAATGAATTTTGTCTGAAATGTATTCCAAGTAGTCTGATATACCAGTGAGGAATTGAATAGCGAACCTGAGTCTACTGGAGTTGGCATTCCAGCAGACAGAAGGCTATGCTGTATGTATTCCAAGTAGTCTGATAACAGTGAGGAATTAAATGAATTTTGTCTGAAATGTATTCCAAGTAGTCTGATATACCAGTGAGGAATTGAATAGCGAACCTGAGTCTACTGGAGTTGGCATTCCAGTAGACAGAAGGCTATGCGTGGTATTCTGTATGTATTCCAAGTAGTCTGATAACAGTGAGGAATTAAATGAATTTTGTCTGAAATGTATTCCAAGTAGTCTGATATACCAGTGAGGAATTGAATAGCGAACCTGAGTCTACTGGAGTTGGCATTCCAGTAGACAGAAGGCTATGCGTGTTATTCTGAATGTATTCCAAGTAGTCTGATAACAGTGAGGAATTAAATGAATTTTGTCTAAAATGTATTCCAAGTAGTCTGATATACCAGTGAGGAATTGATGAAATTAAATGATGAAATATGAAATAAGTTGCATGAGCAGAACCGAGACTAGTCGATAACGCCAAATCAATCTGGGTGATTGAACGTTCCACGAGACCGAATGCTACTAATTAGCTATATGCTAAGTTCAGGCTGCAGTTCATAGTGACCGCCGAGTCAGAATCTGTGGGCCGCGTTGAAGCAGCCATTTGCGGCTGATGAGTTGACCTGCTTTTCCCCTCTTGTGCTGTTGGCAAATCCTTAAGGGTTAGAATTCATTTGAAAATTATTATAGAAGCGCGTGAATTACTAGTATATTGTCCCAAAAGGAAATTTCCGAAATGTTTTGGCAAAGTATTTAATTAATCGAAAAAGTTCAAATTAATCAGAAAAGTTAAAAGAAATAATATCTTTCGAATTAAAGACCTTATAGTTGCCATTCCAATTATATCAGGAGCGCCTAAATTCGTTAGTATATTGTCCCCAAAGGAAACTTCTGAAATATTTTGCCAAAGTATTTAATTAATTAAATTAGCGAAAAGCAATAATATTTTTTATTATAAGTACCTAAAAAACTGTCATTCCAATTATAACAGGAGCGCGTGAATATATTCGTATATTGTTTCAAAGAGATATAGCTGAAATATTGTTGGAAAACGAAAATAATTCATCGAATACACGGCAATAAAATCCTTTGTCCACGCGAGTCGGACACGAGACTGGGGGAGCTAGGGGAAGAAAAATACATCGCTGGTTTCGATCAGTGACGGGCTAAAGTATACAAAGATAATAATAGACCCAGACATAGCTTAACGACAAAATGACCACGACTATCGTCCCCAAACACAAATTCAACGAATATTTAGATCAGAGAATGAAAGACAGAGCAGGCGGGAAATTACACTACAAACCCGTTAAAAGAATTTGGGAGGAAGTCAGGCTAAGATGGACTCAAACAGGTTTCCTTAGTGGAGTCGCCCCATCAAAAGGGCAACTCCTCATTATGGAGAAAGAATTGGAGGAAGCAGTGAAGCAAGGGATAGAATGTGAAGTTGAGAAGAATAAGAGTCACTTATTTAAAAAAGAAGGGACAAAGCAAAGGGAAAAGGCACAGGATGAGATGAGAATAGGTTTATGGGCAATTGAGGAAATTAGGAAAGCTCTCCCTTACCGGAAACCTGATACGATGGGAGTGGTCACTGGAGCACCAACTGACACCAAAGAGGGCAGGCCCAATAATAATGATGGCCCACCTACCACCACAGCAACCCCATCGGCCCCCACCCATCTATACCCAGAACTGCCACAGGGAGAGAAAAAAGCACCACCTCCCTATTTTCAAAATCCATTCACTCAGCAATCACCTCCCCCCTTCCAGGGCATGTCTGACGAATATGCTCCATGGCCCTGAAGCTGCGCACCACTAACCTACACTCATCATTGACCTGGACTACTGAAGCATCAAAGGCTTTTGCACTCTTGAAAACAGATCTCTAAGTGGCAGTAGCCTTAACAGCACCTGACTAAAAAAAAAACAAGTTCCATCTGGATGTTTCTGAAAAGGAAGGATTTACATCATCCATCCTTTTTCAGAACCTAGAGGGGGAGAGAAGAGTGTTGAGGTATCACTCCTCCAAACTGGACTACATTGAAGAAGGACAAACCACATGCTCCAGGTATGTGGCTGCAGTGGCAAAAGCTATTGGAAAAACAGCCCACATGATAATGTGCCATCCATTGGAAATCCACACCCACCATGGGGTTGCAGAATATCTGATGAGCAAAGAATTCACGTTCAGCGCTGAAAGGAAAACGAAAATCCAGAATAAATGCACACAATCACACATCACATTTGTCAACACTGACAAAAACATGGCAGACGCACTCAATGCTGAAGGTCTACCCCACTCCTGTGCAGAAAGAGCTGCACAGGAACTGAAACGGAGACCTGACCTGGGGAATGAACCACTCACCAACACACACAGATATGGGGAAAGACAATGTGACTAATGGAAAAAGGTACCTGTTAGTTATGGTAGACAGGTTCTCTAAATGGGTTGAGGCAATACCAACAGCAGGGGAGGATGCAAAATAGGTCATTAAGTGGCTGCAAACCGAACTCATGTGTGTTGTTTAATGACAAACGCTCCATGTACCAATAGGGTCGGATGTGTAAATGTCAACTGATTAATGTGTATTGTGTAATGACAAACGCTCCATGTACCAATAGGGTCGGATGTGTAAATGTCAACTGATTAATGGATGTTGTTTAATGATGGGGTTAGTGTACAGGTCACAATCTCATAAGTCTCGTGGAACGCGCCAATCAAATGTATGTGCAGGTTTGAAGTTGATTTGGGTTGAAGTCCTGCCCCTGGCGTTGCTGGCCATGATAGCCTCTCCAGGTGCAGGCACCCATCTCTCTCCTCATGAGACAATGGCTGGAGGAGTCATTCTGGGTTCACCAAGGAAGGGAGGTCATATGCCCGCCCTTGATGTACAACAAATTGTAATGTTTGATAATTGACGGAACTTTCTGCAGCTCTCTCCACACAGATTCACAAGGTCCAACGGGGAAGCAGAAGGGAGATCTGGCACACGGAAGGTAAAAATTGGTGACTGGGTGGGGTTAATGTCCACAAGAGAAAGTGGCTAGAACCCAGGTGGACTGGACAGTACGAAGTGAGGGAGGTTACTTCACACTCAGTCCAGGTCAAAGGTAAATCAGGCGCACCTTGGCACCACCTCACACATTGCACTCCAGCCCCAATCCCTTCTAGAACACTGACAGAAGTCAGAGCTGACTTAAACAGCTTAAATTCGATTCCAAATGAAGACATTTCTGACTCGGGTGATGCGGAATCAAACTCCGCCTCCCCTGATAAAGGAACCTCGCCCAGTTAGAGGGATATTTCTCCCTCCCTGGGCAAGGCTAGGGATATCTGGCCCCTTATTTGTGATATTCCTACTGACATTTGGGGTGTCCCTGGGCACTTTCACAGGGTTAATAGAATAACTATAACCGGATCCCCATGGATGTATGTCACGGAGACTCTAGTCTAACTAGGTAATAATAGATTAAAAAATTTAAAAAAATTAAAAATTTAGAAAACAATAGTTAAAATAAGAAACTAATATGGCTCAAATTGAGAAGGTTGAATAAGAGTGGGTGGAGAGCTATGCAGAGAATGGACAGAAGATGGCAGTATTGCAGCACCCAATGGTCTCCCAGCCGACTGGTTGAATGCTGGTGACATAATTTTGTTTTTTGGAGTAAACATTAAGGTTAAGGGTTTCCGTGTACCCAGAGATAAGATATCTTAAAAGAATACACTCATATGGGAATAGGAGTTTTACTTTCTGAGTTTTATTTAGGCAAGGGACTTTGAGAAGATAAAGGGTTCTTTTGGTATGTCTAGATATGGAACACGAATGTAGGTGTAACATTTTGACCTGTTTTCTGTTTCCATTGCATTTTCCGGCGACTTGATCACTCGCGGGGAAATGTAGTGAGAATAATGAGATTGTGTCATTTGGGATACTAGTTTTGAGGTAAATTGATTATAATAGAGTTTATAACTCTTGACCATAAGGTAAGCATTTGTTTTGGCCATTAGAAGATAGAGATAGGTTAATTAAGGTTATGTTAGGACTTTAAAGATTGACACTATAAGACCTGTTGTTATTTTTAAATCCATGCAGATAAAGTCAAAACAGTGAGACACTTAGTTAATATTGTAAAGGAACACATAGAAAAAGGCAGACAGATGGGTCTACCCCGCACTGTTGAGACCTTGAAGGTTTGAGAGCAGAGTGGGGAGGGTGGACCAGGAAATGAGCAAGGTAGGCTGTGAAATAAGATAGGAGAGAAAGGGGTTAACATATATAAGCAGCACAGATACATTTCAAAGTAGATAAGTCACTTGACAGAGAATTGGAAAAGAATAGATATGAATGTACGCCCAAGGGAGAATTGGAAATGCGGGGAATAAAAGGGACGTTCCTAGAATATGATGTACTAAGTTATTATTTAGAGTAGGTAAGGTTGATACCTGGCCAGAGCCAGGTATCAAACGAAGGAGGGTACATTGTGGACTAGGAAAGGATGGGGCCTATTGGATAATAAACTTATTTAAAATTAAACATTTATAGCTAAAAAAATAAATAAATAATTAGGCATAGAAGTTAAATATATAATCAGAAAGAACAAATGAGGAACTGTTTGCTAACCAAACCTGTATGTCCAAGAGTTTATACATTGCAGGTGAATTAAGGGAGAAGGTGAATCACTCGACCTGGGGGCATATCGCACTTGGAGGGTGAGACACACCGACACTGCCGAATGATCACAGAGTTAAGGAGAAGAACTGTTGCTAATAAAGCTCAGGGGTCAACTCCTTAATGAAGAATTCCCTGACCCCGACCTTTCCTCACTGTGTTCGTTCATAGAAGTGAAAGTGTTGCTTGATCTCTGGCTGATGATGTGTTCATTGAGAGAGGGTGGGGTTTTACAGGACTGCTTGTAGTCCTGAGCTGTCTGATAAGGATATGATGGGGAGGTTACCATCGCAGTGCTGCCGGAACCACCACCAGTTCCAACGGACCAGGGTTCAGCCGGCCTCCTCCACCACTTCAAGACCAAGTCCCACGCCATCACCTAAGCTCTCCAATCTGGTACAGATAATAAATATAAAAGACATCTCAGATAGTGAACATTTGGGGACTGAAACTGTTTGAGGAAAGGGAGAATATGTGTTTGGCCTACAAAACACTTAATAGAAAGGACTGTGTCGTATGTGGACATGCCAGACCTATTCTGGCTGCTCACCCATTTGTCCTAAGTAATGGGGAAGGTTGGATGTGCATATTGGAAAAGTTCGAGCCAAATTCAACCCTGTGTAAAACTCTGAGTCTTGTGTTCCCAGTGGTCCCTCCCCAGAAGGTACCGTGGGGAGTTAAGGCATATGGGGGATGTAACAGCTGTATCCCTGGCACAGGTAGCGGTATGGACTATGGAAGGCTCCCTGCTACTACCTGCATCACTAATACCACTAGGAACTAGAGGTGTTGCTGATGTATGGTGGATGTGTGGACCTGCCAGGCGGTTGACCCCATTTTTGAAAGGAAATTGTCGTTGCTCATGTGTTTTGGCCAGTCTGATACCACCGTTGCCTATTATGATAGCTAATCAACTTCTGGGAAGATACACAGGACACAGAGGCTTGGGACCAACCCAGGAGACGGCAGAAACGTGACGCTCCTTGGTCCGAGGGTACAGATAACATGCACACCAACCTGTTGGGGGTCCCAATAGGGGTCCCCCACGAATTCCAGACATTAACCAGGAATGATGGCCTGTGGCATCTGATGCCCATCCTTGGCCCAGCTATTGTTGATGTTAAAACAAAAGGTCTGGATCAATTATAAACACACCCACACAGGACTTACAGGGATGGCTGAACAATTGGATGCTGCCTCACAAACCAGTAGACACAATAGACTAACACTGGACATAAGTCTGGCCAACAAGGGAGGTGTAACAGTGTTGCACGTTTGTTCCTAACAATACTAGTCCGGATGGGAGCATTTCAAAAGCTCTGAGTGGGTTGGCAAGGTTATCAGTGGAGATGAAGGGTCTTGCAGGTGTGGAGGAGAGTGGACTGTTCCCCTGGCTGGGTGGTTGTTTTGGTAAGTACACTGCAATGATGATTACTGGATTTCTGACACTAGTTGTGGTTTTTCATTTCTGTGTTGCCTGTATCATACCTTGTTTGAAGAAGTTTGTTACAGATGTGTAAGGAGCCTCTAGTATGATGCCGTTGCTTGATGCTCCAGTTGGAGAGGCTGATACGAAAACGAGCTTCCGCAGGAGAGTGGGCTGACAGAGGAGGACCCTTGGTTTGGTGTAGTTGATGTTGAATGAATAAAAAGTGATGTTTGTCCTCCCTGTTGTGAAGGTTTGAAGTTCCCGGGTGGCGACGAGCCCACCTGGTACAGGTTGCATAGAGGGATGGACCTGAGGGTTTAACATATTCTCGTTTTTTGGTTTACTAATGTGTGGTTGGCCACTCCAGGGGTAGTTATTGGAGTGGTCTCCTTTTTGGTCCTTGCTCATTTACGACTCAACTTACATTGATGCTATTGGTGTCCCTAGGGGGTGCCAGATGAATATAAACTGGCGGACCAAGTGACAGCTGGGTTTGAATCATCATTTGGTTGGTGGTGTACAGTTAATAAAAAATGTGGACAGAATTAACTACATTCATTTTAATGTCCAGAAACTGGGCAATTGGACTCAACAAGGCTTCGAGGCGGTCCATGGACAATTGGCAGCTACGTCCCTGATGGCATTTCAAAATAGAATCGCGGTTGATATGATATTGGCTGAACGGGGGGGGGGTCTGTGCAATGTTTGGTGCACAGTGGTGTACCTTCATTCCCAATAACACAGCTACGGATAGGAGTCTGACTGTAGCATTGGAGGGACTTCGTACCCTTAATGGTAAGATGAAACAGCATTCTGGAGTGGACACTACTATGTGGGACTCATGGATGGATGCCTTTGGTAAATATAAGACGCTGGTTTCCTCTATCCTAGTATCAATTTCTGTTTTTGCGGCCATTCTTGTAATAACTGCAGCCATAGACCCTAATCAGGAAAGGGCCCAAATGTTCCCATTGCTTGAGGATGGGGAAGCTGGACCTGTCTATCTATTTGAGGACTAAGATACTTCTATGTCACGTCTCTTGTGAGACGTGAAGAGAGGGAATTAAAAATGTGTCTTCTGACAAATTTTATCCCTTAGCTTTGTCTTTTTATACTTTTATGTCACGTCTCTTGTGAGACGTGAAGAGAGGGAATCAAAAATTTGTCTTCTGACAAATTTTATCCCTTAGCTTTGTCTTTCCATACTTTTATGTCACGTCTCTTGTGAGACGTGAAGAGAGGGAATCAAAAATTTGTCTTCTGACAAATTTTATCCCTTAGCTTTGTCTTTCCATACTTTTATGTCACGTCTCTTGTGAGACGTGAAGAGAGGGAATCAAAAATTTGTCTTCTGACAAATTTTATCCCTTAGCTTTGTCTTTTTATACTTTTATGTCACGTCTCTTGTGAGACGTGAAGAGAGGGATTTGTAAGAAATTGAAATAGAGACTGGAAACTAGCAATAACTACACTTCAACATAAGCCATATATTATACAAAAACACACATACTCCTCATTTCTCTTGGATATATGCTGGACTTAAGACACCAACTATAGACACACATAATTCCCCTCCCCCATAATAACCACAGACACACCCAACCCATGGTTGGACCTCAGGACAAAGAACTCTCAGGAACCAATGGAACGTGGACACCAGGCCTGATCAGGACTACCCAAGACCCAGATCGACCAACCGGAAGGCCGGACTCGCAGATCTACCTACTTTGCTTGTTGTCTATATAGTACTGAACATTTCTGGAAACTGCCTCTTTCCCGGACGATTCACTAGGAGTCAGACTGGAAGAGCCTTGCTGCAAGATTTTACTAAGATATCTTTACATGTAATTAAACGGCCTTATTATAAAATTATCCACCTCGTCCTATTGTCTCCTCTTGTTCTCCTGTCAACAGTAAACGTTTTATTAACATGACTCAAATATGCGAACGTTAAATGCTAATGAATTTCCAATATTTGGTTCAATCAATGTTTCTTATGGCTTGTACCTGGGACTTTTATTTTTCGATGGCGCGTACTTGTCATCTAGCTAGACAGTTTTGCTCACTGCCATTGGCTGTTGGCGTATCCAATGAAATAGAGTGTTGGTGTCTTCCTTACAGCCTCCCATGCGTGTGAGTGCGTGTTAGCAAAGCAACACAATGGTAAATTTACTGAATATTTGTTTAACTTTTAATAATCTCATATTTGCTTAAAACATCAGATTATTTCTGACTCCAGTGTAGAAATTAAGCAAATATTTTGATGTCGGACTCTGTTTAAACGTTGCTGATCCAGGTTACCATGCTGGCTAGCTTCTTAGCGTTAACTAGCTAGCTAGTTTGCTAGCCAAACACAGCCAAGTGGACATTTTGGACTGTTGTGTATTTAAGATTTTATGGTGTTTTTTTTGTTTGTTTTTTTACTTTAATCCATGATACTGTTTTATGAATGAATGATACAGCCAGCGTTCAACTGTACATGGTGTGTTTTTGTCTGATTGTAGCTTCGCCGAGAGACGAGACTGAGACGGGAGTATCTGTATAGGAAGGCCCAGGAGGACAGAGTGCGGACGATTGAGGAGAAGAAACAGAAGCTGAAATCTGCTCTTGATGGTGAGGATTGCATGTAATTCAGAAGATTGGGTGAATGATGAACAATCTTAAATGTTTTGATACTTTTTAGGATGGCAATAGACATGGCCTTGAAAACAAGTGACAATTTGGGTAACATTAGTTAGTTCCAAGACTTTGACTCTTATTATTTATTTTTTTCGCAGACAATCGTCTCATCCCTACGGAGGTACGCAGAGAAGCAGTACAGTTACAGAAATTGCTGGAGTATGACGATGAGGGAGCGGAAGGTTTGTTCCATAGAAATAGAATGACATTCTCCATATAATTCAGTTTTTTCCGCACATCGGGTTCTGCATCTGCACATCCACTGTAAATATTATGTCGCTCATGACAATGAGCAAACCAGTGACTGACTGGGACCTTCTCTGTGCGTGCAGGTGTCAGTTCTCACATGGATGATGAGTATAAATGGGCTGGAGTGGAGGATCCAAAGGTCATGGTCACAACGTCAAGAGACCCCAGCTCTCGACTCAAGATGTTTGTCAAAGTCTGTCCCCATTTATATGTCTCAAGATATTGGCCCTTTCTCAATTTGTCTTTCCTTGATTCCTTGCATCTTCCTTACTCGCCTCCTTCTAAAAAGGCTTTGGAGAAGATAGGGGGCAAGGAGATAGGATTAAGGAATCGTAGTAAGATTAATTGAGAGATGCGTTCTTGTTAAATGTCTGTCCTCTGATCAATCTCTAACACAAAGTATGTTTACAGTAATGACTACTCCTCAATTGTGCCTGATGTGTAACTTTTGCTGTTGACAGGAGGTGAAGCTGATCTTTCCAGGCGCTCAGCGTATGAACAGGGGAGGTCATGAGATCAATGCTCTGGTACAAGCCTGTAAAGCCAACAATGTTACAGACCTGGTCATTGTTCATGAAACCAGAGGACAGCCAGGTAAGCCCATCCATAACCAACACCAAATCCTCTCATTTAAGTATCATAGCCCTGCACTCTTATTTCTCTAGGTTTAATAATATTAGGTGTTTAATGCGAACAGAGGTTGTAATTATCCAGTCTGTTTGTGTTATATCGTGCTATTTCCTTGTCACTCCTTGCCAAGTTTGGCTTCACAGAACAGCAATAGTGTAGGCAAGAGTGCACAAATGGATCTGGGTAGACTATAATGACTATTTCCAAGTATAAAAACACTGCATTGAGGTAACCTTAAAATAACTACTTTTATATTGCCTGTGGTATTAATAGATGGGCTGGTGGTGTGCCATCTACCTTTTGGACCAACTGCATACTTCACCCTTTACAATGTGGTAATGAGACATGATGTGCCAGACATTGGAACCATGTCTGAAGCCTACCCCCACCTCATCTTTCACAACTTCTCCTCACGACTTGGCCAGAGGGTGAGCCTTGACACTTAATAAATGTTTAGACTTATTATTTGAGTAGTGAATGCAAATGTTTGACACTGACTGTAAGTAAATCTCAATCAGGTTTCCAATATCCTCAAGTATTTGTTCCCAGTGCCTAAAGAGGACAGTAGACGAGTTATCACATTTGCCAACCAGGAGGATTTTATATCTTTCAGGTGAGTAGAGGGATGCTTTGGATGAGCTATTTGGGAAAATGTACCTTGTGTTTTTTTGATTCATTTTCTAGACTCAGTCAGACTTATTCACTTAAAGTAAGGACCTATTTTCATTGCAGACATCACACTTACAAGAAAACGGACCACAAGAACATTGAGTTGTCAGAAGTTGGGCCCAGATTTGAAATGAAATGTAAGTGCAATGTTTTCCCTTTCTCATCATTAGCAACATCAAAGGAGTTTTTTTTTTTACAAGGTGGAGTTTTGTATTAATTGCAGTTTTACCCTTTCTTGCACTGTAGCCCCTATACCATTTGTGTATCTTCCTCTTGTGTGTTTTGATGATGTACACACATTATAATTGTTATATTATAAAATAGTGCTTTAACTGGTTTTCCGTCTGTAGTGTACATGATCAAGCTTGGTACCCTGGAGAATGAGGCTACAGCGGACGTTGAATGGCGCCACCACTCGTACACACACACTGCCAAAAAGAGGAAGTTTCTCAGCGTGGAGTAGCCTCAACCAGTATTCCCCTTTCATGGACCGCTCATGGCAAAAGCAGCCCAACCACATAGTTGCATAATGCTGTGTTAAGTTTTACACACCATTCCTCGGATATGTATTTCATGTTAATATGGTGTCAGACCATGGATGATTTCATGGAAACAGACTCTACCAGACAAGTCATGTATAATACAAACTAGATTTTGACTGGACTGAATATACATTTTTACTTCAGTGGTTTTGTACTACATATGGGTCTTTATATAAATGAAGGGGCCAATGTGTGACATCAGGGTAAACATTTCTAAATGGTTTGATATACATGTGATTTTCTTGCAGCTTCAAATGTGTAGTTTCAGGAATACGAGTCTAGATAAGCACAATGAGACCATAACTACTAGCAACAACAAAACATCTACATGTCATTCAAAATGTCACATGAAAACTGCATGTTTCTTTGTCATGCCTAGTAGGCATGTCTGTTTGTGCTTTAGTCAACTTCTCTAAAATGTATAGCCATGCTAAACCTTCCAGAAGAATGAAAAAGATAACAGCATTTCAATATTTTTTTAGTCGTTTATTTAATACAATGGGTTCTGTAAACAAAATGATTGACAATAACCACAACAAGAAATGTTCACTGGTACCCAAGTTTAGAGAAAGACACAAATTTGGGCTCCTGAGTTGCACAGCGGTCTAAGGCACTGTATCTCATGGCAAGAGGGGTCACTGCAGTCTCTGGTTCAAATCCAGGCTGCATCACATCCGGCCGTGATTGGGAGTCCATTTGGGCGGCGCACAATTGGCCCAGCATTGTAAATAAGTATTTGTTCTTAACTGACTTGCCTAGTTAAATAAAAATAAATATGGACTGTATCTGAGCTAGTGACTTGCCCAGAGATGATCAACATGTGAAAATAAAAGCAGTCCCAGGTTTTAATCTTGTTTTTACTTGCTCATATGATGCAAACCACCTTCCCAATTTACTGCAAAAAAATCAGGATCATACATACTGTACATTTGCTTTATCACAGAATGAGGTCCAACCTCCATTTATTGCATGTAGCTATTTAAAAAATAATAGTTATGGATGTGCCGTTTAATATGGTAGATTCAGATGTAACAATGTTCCCCCCGGATATTTAATAGGTCAACTGAATCATATCCACGTCGTTTGTAGTTTACTGTAACATAAGTTTGTACAATGTAACTTAAAAAAAAAAATGTTTACTTGTAACACCCGCCCCTTTACGTTATATTATGTTATCCAATGAGCGAGTGTACATGTGAGAATTGACCAATAGGGAGCGCGCATCACGGAGGTGTTCCGCTTTCCAAGAGATTCTACTTCTGATTGAGAGCATTCAAGATGGCTCCTTCAGGTAAGACTATTCCACAACCAAATTTGCGGTTAGTTGTTTATGAATGACTCGTTTTGCAATGGTATTGAATTGCCAATTATGTTTTCGGCAGTTGCTTATGTTATTACGTAAATTAGAGTGAAACAAGCTTTTCGTTACTTCATAGTATCAGACAGCAAAAGTAGCAACCTAAAGCGCTAGCTGGCTCACAGCTAGCTAGCTAATCCCTTTCCGCCTCATGAAAGCACTCACTCGAACGTGAAAAAAACACCTGACAGGAATTAAGAAACTATTTATAACAGCCGCGTCGACGCGGTATTGTCATTCCGTCAAAATAATATAAACGAATTGCAAGCCTCAGTGGTAGCTATGCTGAGAAAAACATGGCTTCCAAAATGTGGAAATGTCATATTGTTAAACAGTCAAATATCATTACTATATGCTAAGCTAGGATAGCTACGTAATTACATTCCCAACGACTTTAGCTATAACATTTGTAGCTTTACAAAGCCAACAAGGCTCCTACGTTACTTGACAGCAATAATGCAATTTCGCGTGCACATTAAATGTCTGGCTGTGAGTCAAAGTGCAGCGAGACATGTTGTAGTAATGAACGTTAACTAGCAATGTCTAGGCTACGTAAAGTTGCCTTTGAAGTTAGCTAGCTAGTTAGTAAGTTTAACTAGTTAAAGTGTCAAAGTAGTAATCATCCATGATAAATAACATTTGTTCGAGCCATTGACAACCTACACCAACTCAGCTGTTTGGTACAAGCAACCCTTTTAGACAGTTTTTACTGTGAGCAGCTATTTTTTTGAGACGTAAAAATGAGGCCTCTTCTGTTTATTTAGCAGTTCTTTACCTAGTTTACACAATGTGGTATCATCCTTGCATACTTAGTCAATCTATGTTCATAATTATGGGCACATTTGTCTCACTCGTTTGATTGGATTCAGATGGATCGTAGCTAATTCGTAGCACTGTCTGTTCCAGGTAAGGGCTCACTCCCCCGGATCCCCAGTGCATGAAGTTCGCCTGCGGTTGAAGCATCTCAGTGCTGCCTCCCCTGCTCCTCCTGCCTTTCATCATGTCCTCCAACTCCTCCTCTTGCTCCTCCTCTGGTGAGACCAGTCCAGAGGACGTGCCCCGAGGTGGCGGCACCATCCGCGTCTACCTCCCCAATAAACAGAGGACTGTGGTAAGACTTTCACAATAATCTTTTGGGCATTTATATTACACGAAAAATTGAATTATTTTCAACACTAATGATTCACGACTGCATCATTGATTAACTCCTAGCAGACAGTTGGTGTTGTCCCATCTGGTGCCTAAGGCCCAGTTCCAATCTATTTCTTATCATGTTTCTCAAACATGAGAAAACACATGATTTACCATAGAGATCCAAATAATTCACTGTGAATATGTAACTCACACAATTTCATAACTGTAAACGGAGTTGGTGCTGTATTTTATTATGTGAAAGTAGTTATCTTTCTCTGACACAACAAGCCACTTGCACACCCTACTTGAAATTGCTAAACTACATGAAACGCCCTACTGTTTGTGTCTGCAGGTGAATGTTCGCCCTGGCCAGACCGTTTATGACAGTTTGGATAAAGCCCTTAAAGTGAGGGGCCTGAGCCAGGACTGTTGCGCAGTGTTTCGACTCCTAGAGGGGTAAGTGTCTGCCCTAGCCCATTTTAATATCTTGTTTTGCACCATCTCCATTTTTAAGCATCTTTCTTGTCTGATCTGGCAAGGTGTGTGTACAGTTCAATAAGTAAAAGGTTCTAGCAGTGTCTGTTTACTAAATAATCTGTAAGTGGTTCATTGTTGATGCGTCTTAACCTCAAGATACATTTCTGTCAACATTTCTTTCATGGTAATAATACAGTTTTCTGATTTTAGATTTGTTTTTCTTTGATATCATTGTTTGGTTTTTTTAAATCTGACCCTCTCCCCCGCAGTCGCAAGAGACTAACTGATTGGAACACTGACATCACCCCGCTGGTAGGAGAAGAGCTGCTTGTAGATGTGTTGGATGATGTCCCTCTCGCCATGCATAACTTTGTAAGTAGCTCTTGTAAATGTTTCACCTTTGCATTTGTGTATTGTAAGGCAACACTTATTTTTCCAGTAGTGGTTAACACCACCACCTTCTGCACACATGTGCTTCTGACTGTGTGGGTTAGTATAGCAGACTTACCACTACTTTTTCACAACTCTCACCTCACTTTCTCTTCAACTGAAATGTCTGAAAAATATACTTTCACATTATTTTTATTGCAGGTACGGAAAACCTTCTTCAAGTTGGCCTATTGTGACTTCTGCCACAAGTTTCTGTTCAACGGCTTCAGATGTCAGACATGTGGCTACAAGTTTCACCAGCACTGCAGCAGCAAAGTTCCCACTGTGTGTGTGGACATGGACACTATGACAAAACGGTGAGTCTGTCGAGGACAGGGTTTTAAATTTTCATTTTTCATTGGTAGCACTAGTTTTCCCACAAGTCTAGGAGTGCCAGAAGATATATATTTTTTTATATTAGCTTTCTATATTGTGTAAAGGCACAACCTAGTGAGATGCATTACATAGACAATTCTACCCTGTCTCTTTAAGCACGTCAAGTTTGTGAGTGACGACATGCAAGAGATCACTCATTCATTCATTGTTATGATCAGTGGTCTTCTAAAGAAGCTGTCCCTTTTCCTTTCTTTTTGTGCCGTCAAATGTTTTGATGTACTGGTAAAGTAACCAGGTTGTTAGCTAATGAGGTAACCTGACTGAACAAGGTTTAAACAAATGCTCATGAGTGGTTTGGGAAGGACGCGTGACAGTTTTTAGGCCCTGTTCATAAACCAACGTTTTGGGCCACCAACCACTGTGGCAGTTGGATGAAAATAACTACCAGCCACTCAGAATTCTTACCAGTCAATACATTTATTTGCCCCCCCCCCCCCTTTCTGGTTTTCACTCTAAAAATCTCACTTTTCATTGAAAACATTTGGATAACAATGATTAAACCACAGCAGCAGACCACAATAGAATATTTTGGTAGGTATAGTTTCCCTTTAATTTCAATTACGCACCTCAAGAGACTGGTGTTTGGTTGGCGGTGTTTCTGTACTGCATGTGGAATAGAGTTTGCAAAACAAAAGACCACCCGATTGATACAAATCATCATGATATATCATTCTGCGAGTTAACATTTTAATTTGCAACGTTTTTTGGGGAAGCCTTGAAAAATAAGTTTTGCCTACACAGTGGTTGACGCAGGCATTCCCATGCCGTGACTTCTACAGAAAATTGCAAGAAATACAAATCACTGAAGCGGTCTTTATTTTTCTTTACATGTAGGCTTTGGATTAAAACAAATTAATCTGTGCTTGCTTTTTTCTCTAGGGGACTTGGAAACATCTGCACAGTGAAACCTATCATTACAGCAATTATCTGGGTGTTTATTTTTATTATATGTTTTGTCTCACCGGTGCTCCCAAAATAATATGTAATGTCACAGCAAAATATCTAGGAGCATGTGCGATCCAAAGGGTTGTACTTTAGAGCCCTGGTCGAGGACATGGAGACGGAACGGGGATACTGTTCTAGATTGTATGAGTCAATAGTGAGGTAACTATCCAGTAAATTGTGATAGCATTTACTAGGGTTGCTTCCTTGTGGGGCTATAGAGCATTGCATCCCTTTGGGCTAAACTGTTTAGGATAGATGGCGGTCACCCTCTGTTTACGCTGCTGAATTTATCTCCCAGGGATGACTTGGCCTACAGGTCATGATTTAATTATTGTGAAGATCTAGATTATAGACTGCATTTCTTGCACATACACCCCCCCTACCCCCTGCCTTTTTTTAATATATATATTTTTTTACATAGAGCACATACATGCTTAATACAAATTCAGGGTACATTATGTTTATGGGTAATTTAGATTGGTTCACATGGGGGGGACCAATGTGTGGGTTTCCCTGTGGGTCTAGCCTTTTGTTTCACATCCATGGGCTTACTAACACTAAAGATAATAAATGGCAACGCTAGCTATTCTTTCTTGGCATTTGAAAAGCCCAAACTGTCCTTATTAAACGTTCCAGCTTTCTTGATATCCTAATAAGAAACCATGTTGATATAGCAGTGACCCAAGAAACACACCTGCTCCAAAAGGACTCGCATAGAATAGAGAACCATTTGTACAAAAGGCTGCTTTTTTATTAGCCCCAAACAAAACTAAAGGTGTAATCATAATATACATTCCCAATACATGGGAAACTTAAAATTACAATTCTGGGTGAAGACCAAGAAGAATCACTTTTTTTTTTTAAGTTTATTTATTTCACCTTTATTAAACCATGTAGGCTAGTTGAGAACAAGTTCTCATTTGCAACTGCGACCTGGCCACGATAATGCAAAGCAGTTCGACACACAACAGAGTTACACATGGAATAAACAAACATACAATCAATAATACAGTAGAAAGATCTATATACAGCATGTGCAAATGAGGTAGGCTAAGAGAGGTAAGGCAATAAATAGGCCATTGTGGCAAAGTAATTACAATATAGCAATTAAACACTGGAATGGTAGGATGTGCAGAAGATGAATGTGCAAGTTGAGATACTGGGGTGCAAAGGAGCAAGATAAATAAATACAGTATGGGGGTGAGGTAGATTGGATGGGCTATTTACAGATGAGCTATGTTCAGGTGCAGTGATCTGTGAGCTGCTCTGACAGCTGGTGCTTAAAGCTAGTGAGGGAGGGTGAGGGGGTCTCCAGCTTCAGAAATGTTTGCAGTTCGTTCCGGTCATTGGCAGCAGAGAACTGGAAGGAGAGGCGGCCAAAGGAAGAATTGGCTTTGGGGGTGACCAGTGAGATATACCTGCTGGAGTGAGTGCTGTGGGTGCTGCTATGGTGACCAGTGAGCTGAGATAAGGCGGGGCTTAACCTAGCAGGGTCTTGTAGATGACCTGGAGCCAGTGGGTTTGGCGACGAGTATGAAGCGAGAGCCAGCCAAGGAGATCGTACAGGTCGCAGTGGTGGGTAGTATATGGGGCTTTGGTGACAAAGTGGGGAGGCTATTTTGTAAATGACATAGCCGAAGTCGAGGATCGGTAGGATGGTCAGTTTTACGAGGGTATGTTTGGCAGCATGAGTGAAGGATGCTTTTTTTGCGAAATAGGAAGCCGATTCTAGATTTAATTTTGGATTGGAGATGTTTAATGTGAGTCTGGAAGGAGAGTTTACAGTCTAACCAGGCACCTAGGTATTTGTAGTTGTCCACATATTCTAGGTCAGAACCGTCCAAAGTAGTGGTACTGGACGGGCAGGCAGGTGCGGGCAGCGTTCAGATGAAGAGCATGCGTTTAGTTTTACTTGCAGTTGGAGGCCACGGAAGGAGAGTTGTATGGCATTGAAGCTCAACTGGAGTTTAGTTAACAGTGTCCCACGAAGGGCCAGAAGTATACAGAATGGTGTCGTCTGCGTAGAGGTGGATCAAAGAATCACCAGCAGCGAGAGCGACATCATTGATGTATACAGAGAAGAGAGTCGGCCTGAGAATTGAACCCTGTGGCACCCCCATAGAGACTGCCAGAGGTCTGGACAACAGGCCTTCCGATTTGACATACTGAACTCTATCGGAGAAGTAGTTGGTGAACCAAGCGAGGCAATCATTTGAGAAACCAAGGCTGTTGACTCTGCCAATGAGAATGTTGTGATTGAGAGTCGAAAGCCTTGGCCAGGTCGATGAATACGGCTGCACAGTAATGTCTCTTGTCGATGGCGGTTATGATATCGTTTAGGACCTTGAGCGTAGCTGAGGTGCACCCATGACCAGCTCTGAAACCAGATTGCATAGCGGAGAAGGTACGGTGAGATTCGAAATGGTCGATAATCTGTTTGTTAACTTGGCTTTCAATGACCTTAGAAAGGCAGGGTAGAATAGATATAGGTCTGTAGCAGTTTGGGTCTAGAGTGTCTCCCGCTTTGAAGAGGGGGATGACCGTGGCAGCTTTCCAATCTATGGGAATCTCAGACAATATGAAAGAGGTTGAACAAGCTAGCAATAGGGTTTGCATTAATTTCGGCAGATAATTTTTGAGAGGGTCCAGATTGTCTAGCCCGGCTGATTTGTAGGGGTCCAGATTTTGCAGCTCTTTCAGAACAGCTATCTGGATTTGGGTGAAGGAGAAGTGGGGGAGGTTTGGGCGCGTTGCTGTGGGGAGCGCAGGGCTGTTGACCGGGGTAGGGGTAGCCAGGTGGAATGCTTGGCCAGCCGTAGAAAAATAGTTATTGAAATTCTCAATTATTGTGGATTTATCGGTAGTGACAGTGTTTCCTATCCTCAGTGCAGTAGGAAGCTGGGAGGAGGTGCTCTTATTCTCCATGGACTTTAGTGTCCCAGAACTTTTTTGAGTTTGTAATACAGGATGCAAATTTCTGTTTGAAAAGCTAGCCTTAGCTTTTCTAACTGCCTGTTTATATTGGTTCCTAACTTCCCTAAAAAGTTGCATATCACGGGGGATATTCGATGCTAATGCAGAACGCCACAGGATGTGGGCAGACAGGACTGGAGTGAACCAAGGGCTATCTGTTTCTAGTTCTAATTTCTTTTGAATGGAGCATGCTTATTTAAGATGGTGAGGAAGGCACTTTTATTGTATCAATAATGCAAATGGTCTCTTATTAATGTACTCTTCAAATTCTTATGATCCTACGTTTTTTTGCATTTTCTGAACTGCATATTGTTAGAATTAACTGAATTCCATCTGGTTATTGGGACCGACATGAATGGTATTTTGGACATGTGGAACAAATCTAATAAGACCAACTACAATCCACACGCAACCAAGGCTCTCCAGCATATACTCTCTGTTTACAACCTCATTGATGCCTGGTGAGCACATAATCCTAAAGTAAAAGAGCACGCTTTCTACTTAAACAGGCATAAATCATTCACAAATTTCATACTATTATCTACACCTCTATTTTCTTTAATTAATCAATATATGAGCTTGTCTGACCACCACGCTTTTCACTGCCAACTTGAAATGTCAGAATCTCCTAAAAGAGCCACAAAATGGCATTAGAACATTTCATGACAAAAAAATCCTATATTCTGTGATCAATTTGAAATTGAACTAAATTTTATTCATAATGATCAATCAAAATTAAGTCGATTTTCCCCCTGATCCTATGAGATGCCGCTAAAGGTTTTATTAGAAATAAAGCAACTACCTTTCATCTGGGTTGAATAAATCACAAAGACGATAACAATTCCAAATCTGCTATTGATGTTAGAGCATTATCAACGAACACTATTTTCAGACCAGGTAGCTATTACTCTTTCGAAAATCAGGACGGTACTTAAGGTGCGTGCACTAAGCCCAGACAAAGTTTAAAAAAAAATTACAATAAAAGTTAGTAAACATGCCAAACGATGTTTAAAATCAATCCTCTGGTTGTTTTTGTCATAAAATAATCAATATTTCAACCGGACGAAAGCTTCGTCAATAGGAAAGGAGAAACAAAGGTGCGTTCCCGATCAGGCGCATGGCTGATGAATGGAAATTTCCACTGGCCACTGATTGAAAGTGCTGTATCTCCCTCATTGTTCAGAGTAAATGCCTGAAACAATGCCTAAAGACTGGCCACATGTAGAGGAAGCCACAGAGCTCGTGAACCGGGTCCTAAGTCTTTGTATGGTGGATAGGCTTTCAATGGAAAAACAGCCTTTCAAAATAATAGTACTTCCTGGTTGGATTTTCCTCTGGTTTTCGCCAACCATATCAGCTCTGTTATACTCACAGACATTATTTTAATAGTTTTGGAAACTTTAGAGTGTTTTCTATCCAAATCTAGTAATTAGATGCACATCTACCTTCTGGGCCTGAGTAGCAGGCTGTTTAATTTGGGCACGTTTTTCATCCAACATTTCAAATGCTGCCCCCTACCCTAGTGAAGTTAATTTATACTGAACAAAAATAGAAATGCTAAATGTGAAGTGTTGGTCCCATTCTACTAAGCTAACATCTGGAATTGTTTTCAGGTGGTGATATCGTGGATCATATAGCTATTTGATTTAGAATTTTAGAACCCCTTTAGGTATCCCCCACCCCCCCCCAAAAAAATATATTTCATAGAATATTGAATTTGGCCTTTACTACTGTAGCCCATAGAAATGCATTGAATAACACATTCATAAATTGCAACAAAAAAAAGACAGTCAAAAAGTAAATCATATAGAGTAAGGTGTAAGAGTAAAGTGTCTGTCCTATATGTAGGAGATATAAGAAAGCTCAGAAAAAAAGAAAAACAAGTGGACACTTAACACCTTATTTTTGTTGGCACAACTACCTCCGTACTTCCATTCATTTGACGAGTCGCGTGACATTAGTGGGGGTTGTATAGAAAAACGGAGAACACCATTATGTTCGAGAGTTTCATCTTTTCATAGTTAGGCCAAACCATTTGGAAACTACAGACATTTTCTTGTGAAGACAGGTTTTGATTAGATTTTTTTCTTCCTGGGATATCTGTTCATCTGACAAACCGTTGTAGCTCTGCCACTTTCCACTGCAGATGCGGAAGAGCGACATAAGGGATGCAGTGGATAGACACCATACAAAAAAAACAGTCCAATTTTTATTATTATTATTTTTAAATGGAGACTTATTTATTGTGTTCATTGTTAAGATATTCTGCAGGTTAAATCCTTATCAAAATTAATACATTGTCACGGTTGAATTTCTGTAGTTCCACCCACCCCGCCCTTCAAAAAGACCGAACGAAGTAAAAAGTTGGTCACAAACTAAAATAATCAAATCCCATAATGTTCTCCATGCATTTTGTTGTGCTTTTCACAATGTCACCAATATCACTTCTTATTTGTTTTACTGTTAGCATTGTGTGACTGGAACAGCTCTTTACCTTCTGCTTACCCTCTGTGTGTGTACTGTACCTTATTTCCAGGTTCACACCTAATCCCTGCACAGATGAGTACCCTCAGATATCCATACTGTTGCCAGACAACTCCATATCCCAGAGCGACATAGCCTTAACCCCAGATTCTTCTGGGTAAGTGGATCTGAACCATAGTCACATGCGTTCCAAAGGACACCCTATTCCCTATATCAGGGATGGGCAACTTTGATGGGGGTGGGGGCCACAAAAAATCTGAACTCATGAGAGACCGCAGTGACTCGTGGGTCTGCATACCCATACATGCAGTCAGAGCCGGCCCTAGCCTTTTGGGGGCCATAAGTGACATTTTGTTGGGGAGGTCCCCCCCACCTTACAAGCAAAACATGCTTTGCGGCACCCCTCTTGACAGCGGATAAATATTTTTAGAGTTAATTTCCTGCAATTCGATACATTTTGTCATGGGGCGGAGTGAAGATTTAGACATTTTATAACACATTTCATGCATTTCTACTCATTTTGCCATAGGGTGGAGAGAAATGTTTGCAGTTTTGAATATGTCTGAGTGACTAACAAAATGAATGGGTGCCCCCTGGTAATTTGACCATGGTTACTAAAAGTTTAGATGGCTGGTTAAATTAGTCAAAAAAATGTAGCTGACATGGGCTAATTGAGTGACTGACATAACAAGAGAGAAACTGATGATGCGATGCCAAATTTCGAAATTATACCTTTTTATTCTAAGTCAGTAAGTTGACACCGACTGAATTTTTATAAATGTTTGGTCTTAGGAAATTGCTCTGCGGACCATGCCTTATATAGTGCACTACTTATCCCATAGGTCTCTGGTCAGAAGTAGTGCACTACTTATCCCATAGGGCTCTGGTCAGAAGTAGTGCACTATAAAGGGAATAGTGTGCCATTTAGGATGCAGACACAGAAACCATATGGTATTGGTGCCCCCTCAAATGGATAACCGTAACTCTTCAGAAATGAACCAAACCTGTTCTGTTGTGCCCCTTTGTGTCTTGTAGGCATGGACTTCTGTCCCCGACCTCTGCCTTCCTGTTCCCCCCGCCAGTTGGAGATGGACCATCCCTACAGAGGCATCGGTCCACCTCCACCCCCAATGTCCACATGGTCAGCACAGTGGGCCCTGCCGGAGTCAGCATCATAGAGGTGAGACAGTCACTCCTATAACACAGGGTTTACAAAACAAATTCATTAGTCTATTTGTTACAGTGAACCATGGAAATGTTTTCTGCTTATTTCTCAACCCCTACAATAGCATACATCACACACACAGTGGCCATCAATGTGAGTCTGTGAATGTTTCATTAATATTAGACGATGTGTTTCTCCTTTAGGAGGCGTTAAAAATACAAAACAATACAATGGGTGAGATTTCAAATCTGATTTCTTTATCCTTACTCATGTCTTTGAGATTATTTTGCACTTGCTCATTTGTTTCATAACCTGCTCATTTGACAACTGTTATTTACAGGTCCTGAACCCTCATCCAAACCCTCCACCAGCCCGCCCTCCCTGGACTCCCCTGGCAGGAGACCCCCTAAATCCCCCTCAGAGCACAAAGAGCGCAAGCCCTCCTCATCTGACGACAAAAAGAAAGTGGTAAGTAAAGTTTAGATTTGCCGGCGCTACTAAAACCCTTCTATGGGAATGAGTATCTCATCTGGGTGAGAAAAGGTTCTGGCATCAGTTGTTGCAGTCTTTTTGGGAGATGCCGTCATTACCTTTTATTTTTTTTAGAAAGTGGTATGTGTCCGAGACTGAACCCTTGGTGCTCCTTGTTAATTAGTGATGGGGATGTTGTTGAAAATTGTTTTAAGTAAAAGTGTGTTTCAGCACCGTGGCGGTTATAGAGACTCAAGTTACTACTGGGAGGTCCACTCTCGAGAAGTCACCATGCAGAAAAGGATAGGTGCAGGGTCCTTTGGGACTGTCTTCAAGGGAAAGTGGCACGGAGATGTGGCCATCAAGATCCTCAAAGTGACAGAGCCAACACCTGAGCAGCTGCAGGCTTTTAAAAATGAAATGCAAGTCCTAAGGTGAGTATTGTACCTGCCTTCTTACATTGACAAATTAATTCATGATTTTTTTTGGAGGTCTTGATATATGACACACTACTTGATGATGGTGCTGTATTGCAATTTACGTAGCTGTTTTTACTGAAACTGTCCTACCATGAGTTAACATGCCGTTTGGGTGAGATATTGATAGCAGTGTGTGTTGTGACTGATATCGGTGTGTGTGTGTCCCCTGCAGAAAGACACGCCACGTCAACATTCTGCTGTTTATGGGCTTTATGACTAAGCCTAACTTTGCCATCATCACACAGTGGTGTGAGGGCAGCAGCCTGTACCGTCATCTGCACGTCTCCGAGACCAAGTTTGAAACCATGCGCCGCATCGACGTTGCCAGGCAGACAGCACAGGGCATGGAGTAAGCTATTTCATTTTAAACACTGTTATTAAAGTGGTAATCCATTTTATTTATTTTTTAAATTCATGATATACAGTTGAAGTTGGAAGTTTACATACACCTTAGCCAAATACATTTCAGCTCAGTTTCACAATTCCTGACATTTAATCTGAGTAAAAATTCCCAGTCTTAGGTCAGTTAGGATCGCCACTATATTTAAAGAATGTGCAATGTCAGAATAATAGTAGAGAATTATTTCAGCTTTTATTTCTTTCATCACATTCCCAGTGGGTCAGAAGTTTACATACACTCAATTAGTATTTGGTAGCATTGCCTTTAAATTGTTTAACTTGGGTCAAACATTTCGGGTAGCCTTCCACAAGCTTCCCAGAATAAGTTGGGTGAATTTTGGCCCATTCCTCCTGACAGAGCTTTTGTAACTGAGTCAGGTTTGTAGGCCTCCTTGCTCGCACACGCTTTTTCAGTTCTGCCCACAAATGTTCTATAGGATTGAGGTCAGGGCTTTGTGATGGCCACTCCAATACCTTGACTTTGTTGTCCTTAAGCCATTTTGCCACATCTTTGGAAGTATGCTTGGGGTCATTGTCCATTTGGAAGACCCATTTGCGACAAAGCTTTAACTTCCTGACTGATGTCTTGAGATGTTGCTTCATTATATCCACATCATTTTCCTACCTCATGATGCCATGTATTTTGTGAAGTGCACCAGTCCTTCCTGCAGCAAGTACAATCTTTGTCCCCATGTGCAGTTGCAAACCGTAGTCCGGCATTTTTATGGCGGTTTTGGAGCAGTGGCTTCTTCCTTGCTGAGCGGCCTTTCAGATTATGCCGATATAGGACTCATTTTACTGTGGCTATAGATACATTTGTACCCGTTTCCTCCAGCATCTTCACAAGGTCCTTTGCTGTTGTTCTGCGATTGATTTTCACACAAGTACGTTCATCTCTAGGAGACAGAACACTTCTCCTTCCTGAGCGGTATGACGGCTGTGTGGTCCCATGGTGTTTATACTTGCGTACTATTGTTTGTACAGATTAACGTGGTACCTTCAGGCATTTGGAAATTGCTCCCAAGGATGAACCAGACTTGTGGAGGTCAACACTTTTTTTTTTTTTTGAGGTCTTGGCTGATTTCTTTTGATTTTCTCATGATGTCAAGCAAAGAGGCACTGAGTTTGAAGGTAGGCCTTGAAATACATCTGCAGATACACCTCCAATTGACTCAAATTATGTCAGTTAGCCTATCAGAAGTTTCTAAAGCCATGACATCCTTTTCTGGAATTTTCCAAGCTGTTTAAAGGCACAGTCAAATTAGTGCATGTAAACTTCTGACCCACTGGAATTGTGATTATGTGAAATAATCTGTCTGTAAACAATTGTTGGAAAATGTACTTGTGTGATGCACAAAGTGATGTCCTAACCGACTTGCCAAAACTATAGTTTGTTAACAAGAAATTCGTGGAGTGGTTGAAAAAAAGGTTTTAATGACTAACCAAAGTGTATGTAAACTTCAGACTTCAACTGTATAGCTATGGAGTCTTTTAGAATATAACTTATGAGCTTTGTTCAACTGTCTATCACAACACATGGTGCTTTGAAATGAAAAGTATTAACATGCAGTATACTCTTTTTTTAGCTTGTTTACTTTGTATACATTTAAAAATAACTTAGGCCTTTTTCTTATTTTTTTCAGTTATCTTCATGCCAAGAATATAATTCATCGAGACCTGAAATCAAACAGTATCCTTTCTTGAGCTGGGCTTTTACTTCTGAAGTAGAATAAGATGAATTTACACTGAACAAAAATATAAATGCAACATGTAAAGTGTTGGTCCCATGTTTCATGAGCTGAAATAAAAGATCACAGAAATGTTCCATATGCACAAAAAGGTTATTTCTCTCAAATGTTGTGCATAAATTTGTTTACGTCCCTGTTAGTGAGCATTTCTCCTTTGCCAAGATAACCTGATTGATAACCCATCCACCTAACAGGTGTGGCTTATCAAGAAGCTGATTACACAGATGCACCTTGTGCTGGGGACAATTAAAAGGACACTGTAAAATGTGCAGCTTTTGTCACTGACAGATGTCTCATATTGAGGGAGCGTGCAATTGCCATTCTGACTGCAGTAATGTCCACCAGAGCTGTTGCCAGAGAATTTACTTTTAATTTCTCTACCACAAGCCGCCTCCAACATTGTTTTAGAGAATTTGCCGGTACGTCCTACCGGCCTCACAACTGCAGACCATGTGTGGGTGAATGGTTTGCTGTTGTGAACAGAATGCCCCATGGTGGGGTTAGGGTTACAAACACAATTGCATCTTATCGATGGCAATTTGAATGCACAGAGATACCGTGACACGAGCCTGACACCGATTGTCATGCCATTCATCTGCCGCCATCACCTCATGTTTCAATATGATAATGCACAGCCCCATGTCGCAAGGATCTGTATACAATTCCTGGAAGCTGAAAATGTCCCAGTTCTTCCATGGCATACTTGCCAGACATGTCACACATTGAGCATGTTTGGGATGCTCTGGATCTGTGACGGCGTGTTCCAGTTCCTGCAAATATCCAGCAACTTTGCACATCCATTGAAGAGGAATTGGACAACATTCCAAAGGCCGCAATCAACACCCTAATCAACTCTATGCAAAGGAGATGTCGCATTGCATTAGTCAAATGGTGGTCACACCAGATACTGACTGGTTTTCTGATCCACACCCCTACCTTTTTTTTTTTTAAAGGTATTTGTGACCAACAGATTCATATCTGTATTCCCAGTCATGTGAAATCCATAGATTAGGGACTAATGCATTTATTTCATTAGACTGATTTCCTTATTTTAACTTTAACTCAGTAAAATCTTTTACATTGTTATGTTGCGGTTTATATTTTTAATCAGTGTAGATTATATGGATAGGGAGGACTTGATCTTAGATCAGCAGTCCTAAGACTCTTAATGAATACGGGCAATGAGTTTGGATCTGTGGTGTGCTTAACACTGTCTGGTGAGGATCTGTCAGTTCTAATGTAGGCCTATGTGGTTGGCCAGAAGCCTAGTTAGAAGCCAATGATCAACGACCACAGAAGCATTTTTGAGCACCCGATTTATTTGTGCGTTTTGTCTGAGTTCAGTGCTATGTTCACCATTTAATATTTTTATGGTCTGTCAATATGTGTTCAGTTGTGAAATCTTTGCATCATGAGTTTAGTGCTTATATTGCTTGGTGTGAGACTTTTTTAAGCTTCAAACTGTGCCAGTGTCTTGTCTTCCTCTTTTTAAAGGCGAAGTAGCCTTTAAAACACATTCTCTGACAAATCAAACATTTATGGAGATTAATTAGAACAAATGTATCAAATTATCGTATTTGTCAAAATGTATCAAATGTTTGTCAGAGAAAGATGCCCACCACCAGTATCACTTGAGGTCAATGCTTGTCCAAAACTAGATCGCTTTTGTAGAATGCTATCAATTTCAAGTCTATTTAGTCATTTTGAAGGTTGCGTTAAAATCAGTGTGATTTTGCTTTTCCAAATGTATATACCTACCTACCTGCTGCCATGTTCCTGAGCTCTGTTGTCAGACATCTTCCTCCATGAGGGCTGGACTGTGAAGATCGGGGACTTTGGGCTGGCCACAGTGAAGTCTCGATGGAGTGGCTCCGAGCAGGTAGAACAGCCTAGCGGTTCCATTCTGTGGATGGTAAGTTCCTTGAACTCCTGGGTTGCATTAATTTACAGCACAGTGTCTCATTGAACAAGTTCAGGTCGTCTGTTTCAGGCCTTTTTCTTCCATTTGGTGTCGAGGAATACAACCTAGATATCACTGGCTGAGTGGGGGTAGCATCATTTCACATCAACTGTCAAACTGCATTTAGCAATGTGATTTGTAATGTCTGAGTTTTCCTGGAGAGTTTAGAGGGGTTGTATTTTTCATGCGTGATTAATCTTTCAGTATAAAGACCGCAGTTGTGACATCTTAAATAGAGTGTCTGCGGGTCCTTGAAGTGTTTGTCTTAAATTCATTTAATTATCTGATTTAAGTCTTAGTGTCTTCAATTCAGGTCTTAAAAAATACAACGGAAATAATTACATAGTTTCTGTTAGATTGTGCAGCTGCTTAATTGTTGCCGCCACGGTAATATTTTTATTATTTTTTACAAATAATCATTCTTGAGGCACACTTTGTCAAGGATGTCAGACACGTCATCCAACATTTTAACACAATTAGAGAGCGCTGTCTGCAAGTGGTCTACAGTGTTTACCAGGGGAGAAAAAACAGAATTGACGTCCTTGAGGACCTCAGTGTGATGATGTTGCAGGCGCCACTGGAGAGTGGCAGTGAGTTGGCTTCTTTGGTAGTCAAACTGCCTGTCCATGGCACCAGTAACATCCCGTCTTCCACTCTCACTGAGCTCTCTCAGCGTGTGAGTTCGAGTGCTCAGTGAGTTTCTGAATTCCATGGCACTCTGTTGTTGCTCTTCACTCAGACATTTGAATTTATGGTGGATTAGAGTTTGGAGATGTTGTTGAGTCCGACGAATATCAAGGATGTCACCTTGAAGTTGTAAGACTACAACCTCTGGAGATAAACCAGACAATGGGGGAAGGTTGGGCGTCAGAGGGAGGGCTAGCTCAGTACTTCCACACAAATCCATGTCAATAAGTGAGTTACTGGTTAGACCTCCTGTGGCCTGTGGTCCAGACCGAGCATTCAGGTTCCCAGGGCTCTGGCCCAAATCAACTCCATTATCCATTATTTCCATTCACATTATGATTTGTATTGTTGGCTCGGTGGTCAGAATGGCCCTGTGTATTCCCATTGACAGGTAGGATATGGATGAGCACATTTTCTTGGAGTGAATCCATTGTTTTAATTACACACAAGATTTGCTTTGGTTAGTTCTCAATGTTGAGGTCCCATCTGGGGTGCCATTTTTTATATAACGGTTTTGACTTGAGGTTATTTATAGGGGTGCCAGGTAGGTTGTGCCTACCAGAGAAAGCATTGGTTTCTCCTTTTAGTTTGGGAGGGAATGAGTCCCATCTGGTCCGTCAAGTCACACCAATACAAAGGACTTATGTAAAAGTCAGGATGGAAATATACTTTTCATAAACCCCTTAAAACATTGGAAAGAACTTCAAACAAGTGTATTCTTTTGCGTGGTTGTATTAAGAACATAAATGATCACACACACACAATAATATAACAATTAATGGACTTATGTTCATTTAGAAATGTCCTGTACCTCGGGCATAAAAAGAGTCCAACCCGGTAAATAAGTTCTGTGACCTTAGTCACGCAACGTTTGTCCGTAGCGTAAACCCAGTATATTCATACACTCAAAATAACACTTATTTTGCAATACAACTATAAAGCGTATCAAAGACTAATCAAAGAATAATACGTCCTCACAACTACATAAATCACAGTATACATCACCCCAAACAAATGAAATACCGTGTACAAAAAGTTGTAGTCAGACAATCCGCCAACAGATCTCCAGCAGAGAAAAGGCCACGAAAACCAACGGAGAGGTGTAGTCCACAGACGCACAGAGTGGATCCAATCCTGGGTAAACTCGCTTTAAGGCTACAAAACACACTTTGAGGCAACAAAACAAACGGAATAGCGACGCTTCATGAACTGAGGGTAGTACACATCCTCATTCATGTCTCAATCACAACTTCACCTTTGCGCAGCTGATGCTGGCTATTTAATGGGGAATTAAAGGGGAAGCGCCCTATTAGGAGAAGCACTGAGACGGTTCAGAAATATTCAGGGCCGTCACAACTTTCAAGATGTTACAGAGCTTATCTGCATGTGCAAGTCAGGCTGTTGCAGAGAGAGAAAAGTGGTCTTCACAATTTAAGACAACAGTAACTAGAGCTGGGACGATTAACTGAAAATTAGACACCGACATTGCCCTCTTACCGAAGCAATTTTGATTACGTCTATAATTTTGGTGATCAGGCTAAATGCCGTTCCTGATGATTTTTTTGGGTTCTAAAACATTTTTTTTTTCAACAGTAATGTGCATTAACCAAGGTTCCTACGGTCATGAAAATCCTGGAAAAGTCATAACATTTTGAAATTGTGTTTTCCAAGCCTGAAAAAGGTTTGGAAAATTATAGCATCCTAAAAGTTTTGGAAAGGTCATGGAAATTAATTATATTTTGGCACAGTTTAAAGATTTTGTCCGTCAAATAAATCAACATATCCGCCAGGATCGGAATGACACTTCAGCTCGTTTGTTTGCTCGCATCACCTGCATGTGTGCAAGACGAGTGGGCCGTTCGTTGCTCAAGGAGTCAGTCAGACGTTGCAGCAGCAGGTAGGCCTATAAAATATGATAAAGAACAGACTAGTAACCAATTCAAAACAAAACATATCTTGTACCTTCTAGTTAACTGTTTAGATATTATTAGCATGTATTAATATTTGTAATGACCCCAAAAACGTACCACTGACACTCGCGAACAAGGTGGATTTACTTTTTTAACTATTAATTTAACAAGTATTATTATGAATGTATTTTACCCCCTTTTTCTCCACAATTTCTATCTTGTCTCATCGCTGCAACTCCCCAACGGGCTCGTGAGGCGAAGGTCGACTCATGCGCCCTCCAAAACATGACCCTCCAAACCTCGCTTCTTAACACTCGGCCGCTTAACCCGGAAGCCAGACGCACCAATGTGTCGGAGGAAACATCAATCAACTAATGACTAAGGTCAGCCTGCAGGCGCCCGGCTCGCCACAAGCAGTCGCCATGTAAAGCCCCTCCGGCCAAACCCTCCTCTATCCCGAACGACTCTGGGCCAATTGTGCTCTGCCCAATGGGACTCCCAATCACAGACGGTTGTGATACAGCCCAGGGTTGAACCCGTGCCTGTTGTGACGCCTCTAGCACTGCGATGCATTGCCTTAGACCGCTGCACCACCCGGGAGGCCCTAAACAAGTATTTTTGACGAAACAAATGATTTACTTCACCATTTATATTAGTTGAGATTTGGTTCAATAACGATTAATCAAGTCAAAATAATTTGAATCACAGAGTAATTTTAGGAAAATAGATTTGATGTAGCCTTTTTGATTATGTGGCTTCAATACTTGTTTTGTAGATACTTCCAGTTGATTTGGTCATACAATGTATGGGACATTGCAACTCAATAGATGCTAATGAACCTGCAAAGTAAACACTTAAGGTAGCTAAGATTGATTAAACTGGAAAAGGTACATTTCCTGAGGAAAATGTTAGCTTGCTTCAGCTGTCTAAAAATATTTGTGTCCTACCATAGCCAGTTGATCTCTGATACATATTGAATAGGCTAATTATTTCAAAAGGCATGAAACGTATTTGGTTGTAATGTTGCAATTTTATACATCAAGGGTGGTCATCCATCCTCCGTGAGAGCTAATGGGTGTGCTTTTCCCATCATTTTAGAAATAAACTGCTCAACAGGACCATGATAAAGTGGCTCTGGTGTGTTTGAGCAGGGCTTGCTCAAAAGCTTTCATACCCAGTACTCCAGACTGAGGGTAGACCATGTGTTTTATACAGTTGCCTAACAGGTATAATACTTTGGGGTGGGGGCGTTAAGTGCCTTGCACGGCGGCAGGAGATGGTACATGGGATCAAAGAGCAGCCTCCCAGTGTCAATACCATATTATGCATAGGTTTTTGTACGTACATCAAGATGTCTCTAATTGTTGGTCATGGAAATTTGGTTAGAAGTAATGGAAAAGCAATTCCATTCCATCTGTCAAAATGTGTATGAATCTGGATTAACCTGGTTCCTGCAATGAAAGTCACTGCCATGTCTCTGTTTCTCTGCCTCTCCCTCTCCCCTTTGCACATGAAGTGAAGGGAGAGATACTTTCTGTTAAGTGCAAGCATACTGACAGTTGGGCAACATTTTCAAAATGTATTTGTGGGAAAGACTGTTTTTAAAACTACTGTTAAGAGGACAGTCTCCGCTTTATGTTAGTATAACAGTTAGGGTTGTTGCTATACTCGGAGGTATCCTGGCAAGGACACAAAACATGAAGTGAACTGAACTTGTGAATACAATTTTTATTTCTCTGTGTGCAGTTTGAGGAAAGTTGCTAACTAGTGCAATTGCTAACTAGCGTTGGCGCAATGACTAGCAGTCTATGGATATCTACTCTATGGGTATCTAATCTTGAAGTCAAACTTCCATCATTGAAGTCGTTTGGTGATGAAGGGCGGGAGGGCTGTTGGGATTGTCTCAAACCAGTCAGAGTATCAAAGCCAATGAAGAATTTTCAAACTGCCGCTTTACCCACGTGTGTTCCGGCTCTGGCCCAACCCATCGGTTCCTGGACCAGTCAGACGGCCCGAATGTGTTCGCATTCAGTGAAGAGTCAGGGATGTACTCCAATCCAGACTCATTGCAGAGAAGAAACTGGGTAGCCAAGCAAATGGAAAAAGTCTTAGTCTTAAATGCATCTTCATGCAACCTGCAGATAAAATATAATGTTTGTACTTGAGTCAGCTGTCCAACGATATGTGTGTGTTTTCTGTTTTTAGGCTCCTGAGGTGATTCGGATGCAGGACACCAACCCTTATACGTTTCAGTCAGACGTGTATGGCTACGGGGTGGTTCTGTTTGAGCTGATGTCAGGGACTCTGCCTTATTCCCAGATCAACAACAGAGACCAGGTGAAACGATTATAATGGCAGCAGCAAGCAGAGTTACGAGAACAAATAATAATTACAATGAAATTGTTACAATTTTACAAAAAAAACATAAATATAAAATGAGACTACTGAGAGGATGGGAACGGTTTACCTCTTAATACAGATCTGAAGGGTGCAGCTAACATGTATGCTATTTAAGATCATTCACATTCAAACGTCTCGTACATAAGAACTGATACTGTGGCATATTCTATTCCCAACCAGAGACATACATTTACCAACCCGTCTTTCCTCTCAGATACTCTTTATGGTTGGGCGTGGCTACTTGTCTCCAGACCTCAGTTTGCTGTCCAGTAGCTCACCCAAATCAATGAAGAGGCTCATCATTGACTGCCTGAAGTTCAAACGTGATGAGAGGCCCCTCTTTCCACAGGTGAGAGAGAGCATTGCCAAAGCATTTAATCAAAGTCAACAACAGGGTCTTTTCCTCTTTACATACTGTTCTCTTATTGTTTTTGTTTTATCCATCTCCGCCTCCTAAGTTCTTGCTGTTTATGGTTTGAGTGTGAGTATCTTTCCAATTCTACAATGTTTACTTTGTTTCTCCGCAGATCATGTTAGGCATTGAGCAGGTCCAGGACCTGTTACCAAAAATCGAGCGGAGTGCCTCGGAGCCCTCCCTCCACAGGGCTGTGCATGCAGAGGAACTGAACCCACTCCTGTTCAACACCACTCGGCTGATGCCCATTTGAGCCCTGACCTTCCAGGCCCCCAGTCCCAGAAGCTATCTGTCTGTCCCTCTGTCTGAGAGAGAGAGAAGAAAAGAGACCATCACTGATGCAACCGATGGCTGCATTATTCCCATAAGAGAGAGTGCACTGACAGCTGCCCATCCCAACACCCCAGAGGCTACGTACCAAATGGCACCCTATTCCCTACATGGTGCACTACTTTTTACCCGATCCCTATGGGACACTATAAGACTGCCAATTGGGAAACAACCCAGCATTCCCCTTCCTCTGGCACTGGTTGGGGCTCCTCCCACAGACACCACCACCAACACATACAACCCCTCGTCAAGCAGACACTCCCCATCACAACCCCCTGAGCCCTCAGTCTCTCCCTACTCCACTTCAAACACACAGCTCCCCTCCCTTCCCCCTGCTCACAGGCATACACAAACTGGACCTGCAGAACACACGCTAGCCTGGCCATGTCAGACCCCCTACATTCCTATACTGTAACTGTACATGCGTGGCTATGGATTTCTCAAGGCTGCTTTTGGGGGGGAAGGGACACCAAACTTTTTTTTTTTGTATCATTTTGAAGTCGGCGTTCTGAGAATAAGTGCAAGCGATGGAAGAGAAGTGCTTGCAAAACAACAGCATGCAGAGAAGTGAATTTCACTTGGGTTTTATGACCATATTTATAGTTATTGGTCCTTCTGGTTCCATAACGGTTTTGGTAAATTAGTGTCGTCAATGCGTTGTTAGAATATGAAGATGAATAAGTTGTATTGCTGCTTTACAACATGGATCGATATGCCACTGTCTAAGACCATCTGTTTGGAAGCCGTGAACTGCAGTGTCATATGGGTACAGCAACATTTTGAAATGCGCAGAGGGGTCGTATTCATTAGTGCACACCATGACATAGTGCTTTGCCATCGGAAATAAAAAACAAGTGGTTCTTATCTGACACGGTTAGGTAGTCCCTCCATCTTTCAGTCTGTTATCTTCCGTTTGGTGCCTAATGAATACGACCCAGACATGTTCAAACCTGTGCATTTTTTTCCATTGAATACATGTAGGTTAGTTCAGCCCAGAGCTTCTGTATGACCATGAAACCTGTAGTCTTAACAGATGAGTATTGAGATGAGTATTCTCAATGCTTTACATGCTTACAGTCTGCTTGACTCCAATGCACCATGGGGCAGCACTTGTGCTAGCTTTGACTAATCTGGTTAAAACAAGCTGCCTTACTTGTACAGTTTTCTTGCTCATTGTAACACTATGGTTATGGCTGTGGTTGAAGTGAAAAGTAGTCTCTTCCATGGATGTTTTTGGTTTAGTTTAAAATGTGCTAGTCACTATCAATCATGTGACCTCTAGTTTGACGTCTGATTCCTACTGTCAATAACTTTATTTTTATTTTTTTGGAACAGTTAAAAACGCATACAAGCCATATTTTTGAGTAGCTTAAACACTTTGGAAAATAGTTGCTGTTAAATCAATCATTTCTCCTGTTCCTCCTTCCTATTGCTGTTGATTGCGGGCTGCTACTTCAATTGAGCGTTGTAACTAGTGAAAGGTGGTTGCTTACTTGGTTCGCATTAGCAGTGATGAGCCTATTAGTTTCCAGCTTCTTTCAGTGAAAGTGCATTGATTGTTATTTTGAGAGGCTTTTTCAATTGATGCTAAGTAGATGGCTCCATGGTGCAATGGGGTGGGGATGGCAGTTATTTGGCTGAATACTGGTTACAAAAAGAGGCAGATTTGAATCATCATTGGTAACTTTTTTTAACTAACCGTAACTGTGATCTTAACCCATAAGGGGTCTGTTGTTTTTGGTGTTATGTATGCTCGCAAGGGGCGTGATTTCTTGATGCTGTATTTGACGTGATCAATTTAAACAAGTGCAGGTTCTATCATGGGTCGACGGTTACTCAACAAACATAACTGACAGCTTTTATAAAAACATGATATACAGGTTTTTAACCTAGATTCTTTAGAGGGGCTGGGCACCCTATTTTGTTTCCTCATTCCAATGAGGTTGGTGGTTATGATTGGGTTGTATGAATAGGTTTGGCTTGGGGATTTTGGTAGAAAAGGGTTGGAAAAGATTTCTCATCTTATTTATTGATATTACATAAAGCAGTGTGATGGATCTGCTGTCATGGACCTTTTGGTGGACTAAATATTTACTGAGTGATAAGAGATCACTCTTTACAGCATTTAAATCATGGATGGTTTGGGTTCTCTCTAACTTAACGAAATGTCCTTTCTAGTCATGGTACTGTCTCAAACTATTCTAATTGAGCTTCAGATTTCTGATACGCTGTATCATGCAGGTGTATTTATTTGGCTTTTGATTACAACGTTTTCGTTTGCAACTGTTACTTGGCCGCAGTGAGTAATTTACTGGGGTGGAATAATGTCGTATACACCCATTATACTGCATATACAGTGTCCTCTTGGGCCACTGGGCTACATTATGTCATACCCAGAAATCGCGGTTGGCATATTCCCGGAATGAGCAGGAAATCCGGAAGCCTCTAACTAGGATTCCTGAAACTCAAACTTTTGGAAAGTTAGCAGAATTTTGCAACCCTACCCTCCTCTGATTAGACCAGTAAACATGGAATGTGTCATTAAAATGGCATGTACTGTTATTATTGCGATATGCAGCAAAAGAAAGAAACTATGGAACACATTTAAGGCGTTGTACATCAAACATTACTTTGTCTTATGATATGTAGGTCATAAGTAATTGAATAGCCCAAAGGCTGAATGAAACATATCTTTCCAAATTAAATCCCTTTTTATAGACTTTATTTCTTTTTGTCCTGTGTGTTTAGAGATATGCAGGAATAGTCTAGCATCTTACGTTTGGTGACATTGCTTTACCATAATGTTAGTCGGTCAGTTTCTGCTGAATTAATTAGTAAACATGTTTGTCACTCAGAGGGACTCTGTGGCGAGCTCTTTAAAAAAAACTATCCCATTTAGTTTATTCTGTTGTATGTTTGCAGAAAGGAGGACAAAAGTGCTACATTTACTGGAATTTTGTACAAACTAAATAAAGAAATTGACCTCCCCTGAAATGGACTGTACTGAAGGCATGACGTCACATTGAAGATGCCACTTACTGTGCTTTAGACACATGGTAATTAAAGGGGCGCATGGCATAAAAACCGGACTGTCATATTTGACCAGAAAATATAATTAACGAACTCAGTAGTTTTGCATATCTCTAGGTGAATTGAAATAATTGTGTGTATAGTTTCTAAGGTATCAGGGGTGTTCAGTTTGCAATAAATGGTATATTCTGCTGTGTACAGTAAAACATTTTAAATTACAAAATTGTACTTCTATTTTTTGCGATGGTTTTAAAAAAGAAGAATTATTTTAAAATTTAAAGGAAATCTTAAGTTTTTTTGTCTTAAAATATTGATGCAGGATTTTATTCTTTAAATAAAACTGTGGAATACTTATGGAATGCTTAAATGTCTGTTTTAATTCTCTACTTAAAAGGCCCAGTGCGTGTCAAACATTTCATTCCAAAATTGTAGGCATTAATATGGAGTTGGTCCTCCTTTGCTGCTATAACACCCTCCACTCATCTGGGAAGGCCTTCCACTAAATGTTGGAACATTTCTGCGGGGACTTACTTCCATTCAGCCATAAGCATTAATGAGGTTGGGCGACTAGGCCTGGCTCTGGGGTGAATTGCAACGCCAACAAAGGTGTTCAATGGGTTTGAGGTCAGGGCTCTGTGCAGGCCAGTCAAGTTCTCTTCCACACCAATCTCAACAAACCTTTTCGGTATGGACCTTGCTTAGTGCACAGGGGCAATGTCATGCTTAAACAAGAAAAGGCCTTCCCCAACTGTTGGCATGAAGTTGGAAGCACAGAATTGTGTAGAATGTCATTGTATGTTGTAGCATTAAGATTTCCCTAAGGGGCCTAGGCAGAACCATGAAAAAAGTCCCAGACCATTTTTCCTTCTCCACCAAGCTTTACAGTTGGCACTATGCATTGGGGCAGGTGGCGTTCTCCTGGCATTCGCCAAACCTAGATTTGTCCGTCGGACTGCCAGATGAAGCGTGATTCATCACTCCAGAGAACGCGTTTCCAGAGTCCAATGTCGGCGAGTTTTACACCACTCTAGCTGACGCTTCACAGTGTGCATGATGAGCTTATGCTTGTGTCCGGCTGCTAGGCCATGGAAACCCATTTCATGAAGCCCCCGACTAACATTTATTGTGCTGATGTTGCTTCCAGGGGCAGTTTGGAACTCGTAATGAGTGTTTACACCCATTCTGTGCACTTGTGTGGCTTACCGCTTCGTGGCCGTTGTTGCTCTTTAATGTTTCCACTCCACAATAACAGCACTTACAGTTGACCGAGGCAGCTCTAGTAGGGCAGAAATTTGACGAACTGACTTGTTGGAAGGGTGGCATCCCATGACAGTGCCACGTTGAAAGTCACTGAGCTCTTTAGTAAGGCCATTCTACTGCCAATATTTGGCTATAGAGATTGCATGGCTGTGTGCTTGATTTTATACACCTGTCAGCAATGGGTGTGGCTGAAATAGCCAAATCCACAAATTAAGGGGTGTCAACATTTCTATAAACAGTGTATTTGGAATGTATTCAGACCCTTTCACTTTTTCCAAATTTTGTTACGTTACAGGCTTATTCTAAAATTGATTAAATACATGTTTTTCCTCGTCAAACTACACACAATATCCCATAATGACAAAGCAAAAACAGGTTTTTAGAATGTTTGCTAATTTATAACTTTAAAAAAAACAGACCTTACACAAGTATTCAGACCCGTTGCTATGTGACTCAAAATTGAGCTCAGGTGCATCCTGTTTCCACTGATCATCCTTGAGATGTTTCTACAAGTTGATTGGAGTCTACCTGTGGTCAAATTTAATTTATAGGACATGATTTGTAAAGGCACACACCTGTCTATATAAGGTCCCACAGTTCACAGTGCATGTCAGATGAAAAAAAGTAAACCATGAGGTAGGAGTTGTCTGTAGAGCGCAGTGACAGAATTGTGTCGAGGCACATGTCTGGGGAAGGGTACCAAAACATTTCTGCAGCATTGAAGGTCCCCCAAGAACACAGTTGCCTCCATCATTCTTAAAGGGAAGAAGTTTGGAACCACCAAGACTCTTTATAGAGCTGGCCGCCCGGCCAAACTGAGAAATTTGGGGAGAAGGATCTAGGTCAGGGAGGTGACCAAGAACCCAATGGTTACTCTGACAGAGCTCCAGAGTTGCTCTGTGGAGATATTAGAATCTTACAGAAGGACAACCATCTCTTCAGCACTCCACCAATCAGGCCATTATGGTAAACTGGCCAGACGGAAGCCACTCCTTTGTAAAATGCACATGACAGCCCACTTGGAGTTTGCCAAAAGGCACCTAAAGGATTCTCCGACCATAATAAACAAGGTTCTCTGTTCTGATGAAACCAAGATTAAACTCTTTGGCCTGAATGCCAAGCATCACATCTGGAGGACACCTGGCACCATGGTGAAGCATGTTAGTGGCAGCAGCATGCTGTGAGGATGTTTTTCAGCGGCAGGGACTGGCAGACTAGTCAGGATCGACGGAAGATGAACGGAGCAAAGTACAGCGAGATCCTTGATGAAAACCTGCTCCAGAGCGCTCAGGACCTCCGACTGGGGCGACGGTTCACCTTCCAACAGGACAACGACTCTAAGTACACAGCAAAGACAATGCAGGAGTGGCTTCGGGACAAGTCTGCTCCCAGAGCCTGCTCCCCATCTAACCTGACAGAGCTTGAGAGGATCTGCAGAGAAGAATGGGAGAAACTCCCCAAATACAGGTGTGCCAAGGTTGTAGCGTCATACCCAAGAAGACTTGAGGCGGTCATTTTTTGTCAAAGGTGCTTGAACTAAGTACTGAGTAAAGGGTCTGAATACCTATGTAAATCGTTTATTTCAGTTTTTTTATTTTAGTATTTTATCGTTCCAGAATAAGTCTGTTGAAAAGGTCAAGGGGTCTGAATACTTTCTGAATATAGTGTATTTCTGTATAGTGTATTTCCACAATGGGGTTGGAATAATATGGTGAAAATTATGATACTGCCTTTTTAGTGTAAGAACTGTTTGAAAATTTTGCCTGATATTTCCGCCTGTTGGTGGGATGGAGTTAGTTAATATACCAATAAGAAAGAGTTCCAAACCTCTCTGCCAGTAACAGGTAGATTTCAGTTTTTTTCCAAAATTCTTGATTGAGATTTTGCTATGTGCTAAGAAGCTTTTGTTTTTTTCTGAAAAAAATATCACAGTAAGGGACTTCATTGTTACACAGAAATTATTTGATATTGAGATAAAAACATCTGCATTTGACCTTTAATGCATAGGCTACCTTCAAGTGTATTTGCAAATGTACCTGCAAGATGTTGCATATGGTTCTCTCACCTCAAGTTAAATATATCCCACCCCAGGATTGAGAAAAAAGGTAAAGTGTGGGTCCCATGTTAATGTGTTTACATTCCTGGTTAGTGAGTATTTATCCTTTGCCAAGATAATCCATCCAACAGGTGTGGCATATCAAGAAGCTGATTAAACAGCACGGTCATTACACAGGTGCACCTTGTGCTCGGGACAATAAAAGGCCACTCTGAAATGTGCAGTTTTGTCACACAACACAATGCCACAGATGTCTCAAGTTTTGAGGGAGCATGCAACTGGCATGCTGACTGCAGGAATGTCCACCAGAGCTGTTGCCTGATAATTGAATGTTCACTTCTCTACCATAAGCTGCATCTACAGGAGTATTTCTGTATGTAATAAGGGCCTTTTGAGTGGAAAAAATCTTTCTGATTGGCTGGGCCTGGCTCCCCAGTGGGTGGGCCTATGCTCTGCAAGGCCCACCCATGGCTGCACCCCTGCCCGTCATGTGAAATCCATAGATTAGAGACTATTTTATTTCAATTGACTTATTTCCTTATATAAACTGTAACTCAGTAAAAACGTAGAAATTGTTACATTTATATTTTTGTTCCGTATATTAAGGTGGTGTGAAAAACTGCAGATTTACATAGAAAGGGGCCTGAATGGAGATGCACAACAAAAAGCATCCTTTATTTCCTTGTTACAAACACAAACGACCCAGCCCAAACAATGTGGTAGCGTTTTCACTCAGAGGACTTTTAACAAAGGCTCCTTTTATTCAACTTCATCGCCCTCGTTGTTATATTGTGAAACCACCAGCATCAGATAAGCTAAAAATAGTGGTTATATGAACACTCACAAAGCAGGTTGAAAGTTAGTGACAGGAAACCATGTGATGTTGAGAAGCAGCAGTCACAAATAACATAAGTAACTACACAGTAAGTCACTGCGTAGTTACCAAAGATCGAAAAGTAATTTCAGTCAGATTCATTGTGGGGTTAAAATTAAATAACAGCTCAATGTTTATTGAATTATTTGGGTTGTTTACAAAATGTGTCAGTACAGTCACAGTATCAATAGTATTACATAGCATTCAAAAGTGCAGGTAGGTAGCATAGCTGTTAAGAAGACAAAAAGGACACTGGTTAGAACCCCCAAACTGTCTAGGTGAAAACTCTGTCGATGTGCTCTTGAGCAAATTGCTCCTGTAAGTCACTGGATAAGAGTGTCTGCTAAATGACTCAAATGTAAAAAGTGCCTGCCTTTTAGCATGTAATGAAATGAAACATCATAGAGAGCATAAACAGAGAGGGGATTATATTACAAAAAACAAACAAAAAAATAAATGCCGTTTTCATCATTTGTAGCTGAGTCCAGACTGGCTTATGTGGCAGAACAGAGTCACGGAAAAACACATGCCCAGGACCTACCAACATTGAAAAAACAAAATGGATGTGTTAGTCTACATGGTGTTCTGGTGGAGTTTTCATTTCCAACTAATACATGTTTAAAAACTCATGCAACAGCCTCCCAAATGGCCATACATAGTGCATGGTCAAAATGAGTGCACACTGCATTACATAGGGAATAGGGTGCCATTTGGGACACAATACATATATCTTAGAAGCTATACATGATGATTGATACATATAGTTGAAGGTTTATCGTGGTCAGGAATAAGACATGTTTGTCATGTGAATGTGGAAAAACCTGTCACTGACCCCCTGTATTAACAAGTATGGGAAGATGACTATACCTCAATAACGCAGAGCACAATCACAGCAACTCCAGTGGCTAGGAAGTTCTCCTCAAACCAGGCCTTCAGCTTATTGTAACAACCCTGAGATGAAGAAGAGAAAACATTGCTGAGTGACAGCTATGTTTTTTTAATGTACAGTAACAGTCAAAAGTTTGGACACACCTACTCATTACAGGGTTTTTCTTTATTTTTACTATTTTCTACATTGAAGAATAATAGTGAAGACATCAGAACTATGAAATAACACATATGGAATCATGTAGCCACCCTTTACCTTGATGACAGCTTTGCACACGCTTGGCATTCTCTCAACCAGCTTCATGAGTTAGTCACCTGGAATGCTTTTTCAACAGGAATTCCCACATATGCTAGGCATTTGTTGGATGCTTTTCCTTCACTCTGCGGTCCAATTCATCCCAAACCACCTCAATTGGGTTGAGGTCGGGTGATTGTGGAGGCAAGGTCATCTGATGCAGCACTCCATCACTCTCCTTCTTGGTCAAATAGCCCATTCACAGCCTGAAGGTGTGTTTTGGGTCATTGTAGAACATCATTGTAAATAAGAATTTGTTCTTAACTGAATTGCCTAGTTAAATAAAGGTTAAATAAAATAAAAAATGTCCTGTTGAAAAACAAACGATAGTCCCATTAAGCGCAAACCAGAAGTATGGCGTATCGCTGCAGAATGACTTGAATCTAAATGAATCACTGACAGTGTCACCAGCAAAGCACCCCCACACCTCCATCTCCATGCTTCACGGTGGGAACCACACATGCGGAGATCACAAAGACACGGTGGTTTGAACCAAAAATCTCAAATTTGGACTAATCAGACCAAAGGACAGATTTCCACCGGTCTAATGTCCATTGCTTGTGTTTCTTGGACAAAGCAAGTCTCTTCTTATTGGTGTCCCTCGGTAGTGGTTTCTTTGCAGCAATTTGACCATGAAGGCCTGATTCACGCAGTCTCCTCTGAACAGCTGATGTTGAGATGTGTCTGTTACTTGAACTCTAGGAAGCATTTATTTGGGCAGCAATTTCTGAGGCTGGTAACTCTAATGAACTTATCCTTTGCATTAGAGGTAACTCTGGGTCTTCCTTTCCTGTGGCGGTCCTCATGAGAGGCAGTTTCATCATAGTGCTTGATGGTTTTTGCGACTGCACTTGAAGAAACGTTAAAAGTTCTTGACATTTTCCGGATTGACTGACCTTCATGTCTTAAAGTAATGATGGACTGTCATTTCTCTTTGCTTATTCGAGCTGTTATTGCCATAATATGGACTTGGTCTTTTACCAAATAGGGCTATCTTCTCTATACCACCCTTCCTTGTCACAACACAACTGATTGGCTCAATTGCATAAACACTTTTTTGGTTACTACATGATTCCATATGTGTTATTTCATAGTTTTGATGTCTTCAATATGATTCTACATTGTAGAAAATAGTAAAAATTATTTTAAACCCTGTAATCAGTAGGTGTTTCCAAACTTTTGACTGGTACTCTAGTTTTATAGTTCAGTTCACTTGTTACCCACATGAAAGGATATTTGTTATTTTTTTAGTTGATTTTTTTTATTTCACCAGGTAGGCCAGTTGAGAACAAGTTCTCATTTACAACTGCGACCTGGCCAAGATAAAGCATAGCAGCGCGACAAAAACAACACAGAGTTACACATAAACAAACGTACAGAATAACACAAAATAAAAGAAAAATAGAAAGATCTATGTACAGTGTGTGCAAATGTAGAAGAGTAGGGAGGTAGGCAATAAATAGTCCATAGAGGCAAAACTAATTACAATTTAGCATTAATACTGGAGCAGATGACGATGTGCAAGTAGAGATACTGGGGTGCAAAGAGCAAGAGGGTAAGTAATAATATGGGGATGTGGTAGTCGGGTGTGCTATTTACAGATTGGCTGTGTACAGGTACAGTGATTGGTAAGCTGCTCTGACAGCTGATGCTTAAAGTTAGAGAGGGAGATATAAGACTCCACCTTCAGAGATTTTTGCAATTCGTTCCAGTCATTGGCAGCAGAGAACTGGAAGGAAAGGCGGCCAAAGAAAGTGTTGGCTTTGGGGATGACCAGTGTCATATACCTGCTGGAGCGCGTGCTACGGGTGGGTGTTGCTATGGTGACCAGTGAGCTGAACTAAGGCGGGGCTTTACCTAGCAAAGATTTATAGATGACCTGGAGCCAGTGGGTTTGGTGACGGATATGTAGTGAGGGCCAGCCAACGAGAGCATAGAGGTCACAGTGGTGGGTAGTATATGGGGTTTTGGTGATAAAACGAATGGCACTGTGATAGACTCATCCAATTTTCTGAGTAGAGTGTTGGGGGCTATTTTGTAAATGGCATCGCCGAAGTCAAGGATCTGTAGGATAGTCAGTTTTACGAGGGTATGTTTGGCAGCATGAGTGAAGGAGGCTTTGTTGCGAAATAGGAAGCCGATTCTAAATTTCATTTTGGATTGGTGATGCTTAATGTGAGTCTGGAAGGAGAGTTTACAGTCTAACCAGACACCTAGGTATTTGTAGTCGTCCACATATTCTAGGTCAGAACCGTCCAGAGTAGTGATGCTAGTCGGGCGGGAGCGTGTGGGCAGCAATCAGTTGAAGAGCATGGACTTAGTTTTACAAGCATTTAAAAGCAGTTGGAGGCCATGGAAGGAGTGCTGTATGGCATTGAAGCTCGTTTGGAGGTTTGTTAGCACAGTGTCCAAAGAAGGGCCAGAAGTATACAGAATGGTGTCGTCTGTGTAGAGGTGGATCAGAGAATCACCAGCAGCAAGAGCGACATCATTGATGCATACAGAGAAGAGAGTCTGCCCGAGAATTGAGCTCTGTGGCACCCCCATAGAGACTGCCAGAGGTCCGGACAACAGGCCCTCCGATTTGACACACTGAACTCTATCTGAGAAGTAGTTGGTGAACCAGGCGAGGCAGTCATTTGAGAAGCCAAGGCTATTGAGTATGCCGATAAGAATGCGGTGATTGACAGAGTCGAAAGCCTTGGCCAGGTCGATGAAGACGGCTACACAGTACTGTCTTTTATCGATGGCGGATATGATATCGTTTAGGACCTTGAGCGTGACTGAGGTGCACCCGTGACCAGCTCGGAAACCATATTGCATAGTGGAGAAGGTACGGTGGGATTCGAAATGGTCGGTTATCTGTTTATTAACTTGACTTTTGAAGATTTTAGAAAGGCAGGGTAGGATGGATATAGGTCTATAACAGTTTGGGTCTAAGGTGTCTCCCCCTTTGAAGAGGGGAAGACCATTATGTGGTACCATTCCATTTCAATTCCAGTCAACTCAGAAAGTAAACCAAATTCTAATTCCAATTCAAAATGTTCATCATTGAAAAGCATTGAAAGGAATTGGAAATGGAATTTCAGTGTACTTTCTGAATTGACCCCAAGCCTGGCAGCATATCTCTTTCCAGTATACCGGCTGATTGATGTCACATTGGGTCTTGGAGCAGCAGGACGCAGGCATTTTATCCTTCCAGTCACTTGAGTTATGGACCCCACAGCACTGGAACTACATGTATGTAATAGAATTAAACATGACAAAAGCAGTGTTATCAACACATGAAACAACATCACATTTCCACTCACTTTTGTTCACATGCCTGGGAGGGCTAAAGAGGGAGTATACATGTTTCATTGTAAAGTCTCAGTGTCTCCCTATAAGACCTGGTCATGTCACTATATAGTACATAAGGTACCATTTGGGACGCACACTAAATGTTTCTTATATATATTTCACAGCACACGCTCACCGTGGTCTGAATGATGTCCCAGTCACCCGTGCTCATTGTTGAATTCCCACCTTTAGCTGATTCCCGGGACTTCTCCAGACTGTCTGTGAGATCCCTCTGTAGGAAGCTGCCAATCTAAGCACACACATTAATTACTTGGCAGTATGTCCATCTCATAAAACGCTACCTGATTATCTCCTATCATCTTTGAGCTTTCCTCACAACAATCGCCCTCTCTTAATCCCTGATGTTCCTCATGTAAATTAGTATTGTATTAAAGTTCTCTTCTTCACTTCATTTTCTGTCACCCCTCTCAAACCTCCTCCCAACATCCCAGTGCCCATCTGCTATATCTTACCTTGCTCTCATATAAAAGCAGTAGAAAGGCTGCAGTCAGCTCCACCAATATCAGAATGAACAGCAGGATGAAAAACTGAAAATCAAGAAAAGTACAAGTGTTTGTAAGTCATTTTAATTTAAGCAAGGACAGTGAATGATCCCCACCTGGGCAAAAACTGGTTGAATCAATGTTGTTTACACGTCATTTCAACCCAAAAATTCAATGTGATGACGTTGAATCAATGTGGAAAACTGATTGGATTTGAAAAAATACATCAACGTCAGGGAATTTTGTCTTTTTTTCACCCAACTTTTAACTTAAATCCAACGACAGGGTGACATTGTTGGATGATTTCATGTTGAATTCATGTTAGACAACTCAACCAAATGTAAATCAAAACTAGACGTTGAACTGATGTCTGTGCCCCGTGGGATGAGACCAATGTCTCTAAAAAATATATAATTATGTCAAATGTGAGACCTACAGTGACAAGGAGGCAGCGGTTCTCTTTCAGGGCCCCCAGGAACCCCAGGAAGGACACACAGGTCATGATGATGCCAATGATGAAGAGCATGTTGGCAATGTTCATGGAGGACAGGGATGGGATGAGAGACGACACCTTAGAGTTCATCATCATGAACACTCCAAAACCAAACCCTGCAGTTCCACAGATCTGACAAGAACCAAACACAACAGCATGTGTTCAACATACAGCACCAGTCAAAAGTTTGGACACACCTACTCATTCAAGGGTTTTTCTTTATTTGACGATTTTCTACATTTTAAAATAATAGTGAAGACATCAAAACTATGAAATAACACATATGGAATCATGTAGTACCAAAAAACTGTTAAACAAATCAAAATATATTTTATATTTGAGATTCCTCAAAGTAGCCACCCTTTGCCTTGATGTCAGCTTTGCACACTCTAGGCATTCTCTCAACCAGCTTCATGAGGTAGTCACCTGGAATGCATTTCAATTAACAGGTGTACCTTCTTTTCTTCTCAATGCGTTTGAGCCAATCAGTTGTGTTGTGACAAGGTAGGGGTGGTATACAGAAGACAGCCCTAGTTGGTAAAAGACCAAGTCAATATTATGGCAAGGACAGCTCAAATAAGCAAAGAGAAATGACAGTCCATCATTACTTAATACATGAAGGTCAGTTAATACGGAATATTTAAAGAACTTTGAAAGTTTCTTCAAGTGCAGTCACAAAAACCATCAAGCGCTATGATGAAACTGCCTCTCATGAGGATCACCACAGGAAAGGAAGACCCAGAGTTACCTCTGATGCAGAGGATAAGTTCATTAGAGTTACCAGCCTCAGAAATTGCAGCCCAAATAAATGCTTCACAAGAGGTCAAGTAACAGACACATCTCAACATCAGCTGTTCAGAGGAGACTGCGTGAATCAGGCCTTCATGCTGAAAAGAAACCACTACTAAAGGACACCAATAATAAGAGACTTGCATGGGCCAAGAAACACGAGCAATGGACATTAGACCAGTGGAAATCTGTCCTTTGGTTTGATGAGTCCAAATTTCAGATTTTTGGTTTCAACTGCCGTGTCTTTGTGAGACGCAGAGTAGGTGAACGGATCATCTCTGCATGTGTGGTTCCCACTGTGAAGCATGGAGGAGGAGGTGTGATGGTGGTGTGGGTGTGCTATTCAGAATTCAAGGCACACTTAACCAGTATGGCTACCACAGCATTCTTGCAGCGATATACCATCCCATCTGATTTGCGCTTAGTGGGAATATAATTTGTTTTTCAAAAGGACAATGACCCAAAAGACCTTCAGGCTGTGTAAAGGCTATTGACCAAGAAGGAGAGTGATGGAGCGCTGCATCAGATAACCTGGCCTCCACAATCACCCGACCTCAACCCAATTTAAATGGTTTCGGATGAGTTGGACCGCAGAGTGAAGGAAAAGCAGCCAACAATAGCTCAGCATATGTGGGAACTCCTTCAAGACCGCTGCAAAAGCATTCCAGATGAAGCTGGTTTAGAGAATGTCAAGAGTGTGCAAAGCTCAATGCAAAGGGTGGCTAATTGAAGAATCTCAAATATAAAATATATTTTGATTTGTTTAACAATTTTTTGGTTACTACATGATTCCATATGTTATTTCATAGTTTTGATGTCTTATAACCTGTTTGGGCTGCAGGGGCAGTATTGAGTAGCCAGATAAAAGGTGCCCATTTCAAACGGCCTCGTACTCAATTCTTGCTCGTACAATATGCATATTATTATTACTATTGGATAGAAAACACTCTCTAGTTTCTAAAACCGTTTGAATTATATCTGTGAGTCAAACAGAACTCATTTGGCACAAACTTCCTGACCAGGAAGTGGAAAGTCTGAAATCGATGCTCTGTTCTACTTCCTGCCTATAAATGGGCATGATACGTATGAGTATACATGCACATCATTCACCTTCCCCTGGATGTCAAGAGGCGGTGAGAGAAGAAATTTAGTGTTTATCTTGGTCTGAAGTGGAATATAAGCTCTTTGTATGACGTGTCCCCCATTTCCGGTTTTCTGGAGAGCGCGAGGCGGTACCTGGATTTGCCTTCTGTTTAGCTGCCGTTATAGTTATAGTATAGTATCTACTATCTCCGGCTTTGATTTTATTTGATACATGTGACCATATCATCGTAAAGTATGTTTTTTCAATATAGTTTAATCAGATTATTGAAATTTTTTCGGGAGTTTTGCCGTGTTCCGTTCTCTGACTTTGTTGACGATGGAGCGATTCGTGCCACTTGGCTAGTGCGCTTGCTAAATCGAGAGGGAAAGTGGCCGTTCTAAATCCAAACAACGACTGTTCTGGACAAAGGACCCCTTGTCCAACATTCTGATGAAAGATCAGCAAAAGTAAGAAACATTTTACGATGCTATTTCATATATCTGTCGTGCATGTGAACTAGTCGTCGGCGCCCAACGTTTGGGTTCTCAGCTATACCGAAGCTGGATGTCGTAATGAAGTTATTTTTTAGAATTCTAACACTGCGATTGCATTAAGAACTAATGAATCTATCAATTCCCATACAACATGTATTTTTTAGTTATGTTTATGAATAGCTATTTGGTCAGAATATGTGTCAGAAAAAGTGTCAGAAAAATATCAGAACGTTGTGGGAAATAGTAGCTACGTTAGCAGAATGTATAACCACTGATTTCAGCTCTAAATATGCAAATTTTCAAACATAACATAAGTGTATGTATAACCTGATGTTATAGGACTGTCATCTGATGAAGAATATCAAGGGTAGTCAAAAATTATATATCTTTTACTGGTTTGTTACGATCGCTAACCTTTTGCTACTGGGAAATGGCATGTGTTTCTGGCTATTGTGGTAAGCTAATATAACGCTATATTGTGTTTTCGCTGTAAAACACTTAATAAATCGGAAATATTGGCTGGAATCACAAGATGCCTGTCTTTCATTTGCTGTACACTATGTATTTTTCAGAAATGTTTTATGATGAGTAATTAGGTATTTGGCGTTGGTGTCTGTAATTATTCTGGCTGCTTTCGGTACAATTTATGATTGTAGCTGCAATGTAAACTATGATTTATACCTGAAATATGCACATTTTTCGAACAAAACATAGATTTATTGTATAACATGTTATAAGACTGTCATCTGATGAAGTTGTTTGTTGGTTAGTTAGGTTGGCTTTGTGCATGCTACCTGTGCTGTGAAAAATGTCTATCCTTTTTTTGTATTTGGTGGTGAGCTAACATAAATATACGTGCTGTTTTCGCTGTAAAACATTTTAAAAATCGGACATGTTGGCTGGATTCACAAGATGTGTACCTTTCATTTGCTGTATTGGACTTGTTAATGTGTGAAAGTTAAATATAAAAAAATATATATATTTTGAATTTCGCGCCCTGCACTTGAAGTGGCTGTTGTCATAAGTGTACCGACGCCGGGCTGCAGCCATAAGAATTGTTATTCTACAATGTAGAATAATATGTGCCAATATATCCTCCAAACACTGGCTTCGAGGGCATAATCACTTTAATACAACGGGTTACCAACATATTTTCATTAAAAATATTATTTTGCTGAATTTATTCATACTATTTCATCCTTCCACAAGATATAGTCCTGGTATACAAATCTAGGGTTGCTACCCAAGCCGGCTGGTCGTTTGTTCTATCGTTTCGGTTGCTAGAGACGCGACCCAGCCATCCAGTCTTTTTGTTCTGTATCTATGGACGCAGCCCAGTCGTTCGTTGTAAATGTTCAATTGCCATACTGGCTGGCAACGTTCTTATCCCTTGCTTACTAGCTAGCCAACTACGGCTAACAATTACGTCAAAAAGCGCATCCAGAATAACAGCAAAGAAGCTACATTTGCATAAGCTGTTTTCTAGTGACATTTATTTAAATACACAATAACAATGGGCTAATGAGGCGCCATTTCACCTGGCATAGAAAATGTGTTCTCTTGTCAGAACACTATTGTTCAAAGGAGCTAGCCAACAACACAGCTAACACAATCACTTCAAACGGAAGCTGGAAAGAGTGCAAGCTAGCTGCATTTCGTTTCGTTTTACCTTTTATCAATTGACATTTCTTTGTATATATCCATTAAAAAAATACCGGATGATTCATGATTTCAACTGTCTGAGAAACGCTGCCTGCGTGCCTGTCTCGTCACGACATGTTCATTACTATTTGACAGCTGGAGATCGAATTTGAATATTGAAGCAGTGTTGCAAATGTCGGAGAGACAGACAGCAAGTTTTATGCAAATCTCCGCTTTTGAAAACTAAATGTTAGTCTAAAAAAAAGTCAGATGGAACAGAGTAAATAGCCATTTTAAAGTCATAGATTTAGCCGGTGGTAACTTGTGGAATAGACACCAGCTGGAATGCGGTTTTAACCAATCAGCATTCAGGATTAGACCCACCCGTTGTACAAATTGTGATAAATGGACACTGAAATATTGAACATGGGTTTTTATCTCATTGAGGGAAGGAAGAGTAGAAGGTAATAGATGGATGTTTGGGATACGTACAAAGCACACAAAGTTAACCACACACATGGTGTATTTCAAACACTTGAGGCAATTTTGAGCCATTTCCCAGAAGTGCGTTCAGACCTGAAAAAACAAAACAAGAGACAGATAAACACTCAATGTGCCAACAGATCAATGAAAAGCGTGTCTTTAACACAGAAACCATCAGTGAAAACAGCAACATACAATACCACACAAATGCACAGCAAAGATTGTTTAAAAACTTTGAGGACACCTCTGAGTCAGATTTGTATTTTGTTCATCAAAAGAAATGAGAAGGAGCATGGTACCATTGTCTGAGACTGAGTAGTGAGGCCATCAAGTGTCACACAGTATGAGGAAATGAGCCTGCTTTATTTGGTTTCCTGTGTATAATACTTCCTTTCTATTTATCCAGGCGACCAGGCTGGTTTTCATCATAGTTTTTACCCTGATGTTTAGACCAAGACAGTTTGATATCGATTCATCTTTGAGGAAATATCTGTCGAAGTAAACCAACATCATAACAATATTTCATTCAACTGCGGGATGAATGTGGGTAGAATTGTACACCTTCTTCAGGTTAATATACTGAACAAAAATATAAACGCAACATGGAACAATTTCAACGATTTTACTGAGTTACAGTCCACATGAGGAATCCATAATCCATGGATTGCACATGACTTGGAAGGGGCAAAGCCATGGGTAGGCATAGGCCCACCCACTTGGGAGCCAGGCCCAGCCAATCAGAATATGTTTTTCCCAACTAAAGGGCTTTATTACAGACAGAAATACTCCTCAGTTTCATCAGTTGTCTGGGTGGCTGGTCTCAGACGAACCCGCAGGTGAAGAAGCCGGATGTGGAGGTCCTGGGCTGGCGTGGATACACATGGTTGGCGGTTGTGAGGCCAGTTGGAAGTACTGCCAAATTCTCTAAAATGACGTTGGAGGTGGCTTATGGTAGAGAAATTAACATTCAATTCTCTGGCAACAGCTCTGGTGGACATTCATGCAATCAGCATGCCAGTTGCACGCTCCCTCAAAACGACATCTGTGGCATTGTGTTGTGTGACAAAACAACACATTTCAGATTGGCCTTTTTTTTGTCCCCAGCACAAGGTGCACCTGTGTGTAACGATCATGCTGTTTAATCAGCTTCTTGATATGCCATACCTGTCAGGTGGATGTATTATCTTGGCGAAGGAGAAATGCTCACGAACTGGGATGTAAGCAAATTTGTGCACAAATTTTGAGAAAAATAAGCTTTTTGTGCGTATGGAAAATTTCTGGGATCTTTTATTTAATATAATGAAACATGGGACCAACACTTTACATGTTGCGTTGATATTTTTGTTCAGTAATGTGTCCAACCCAGTAATCCTCTGAAACCATGCTGTGTCTGTAATTGATAAACATATTGAAATTAAACTATTTCAATGTCAAATTTAAAATGTACTTAATTTCCTTCTTGACATTCAAGCTAATTTCAATTACTGCCAAATTACCTCTAAGAGCCTAAGAAACCCCAAACTACCCTACCTTTCTTGTTATACCACATTTATAAAATGTCTTCAAATAGATGTTTTCAATAATACTGACAACATTACATTTTAGATTGTTCTCAGACACGGTTTAATAAGTTATAGTTACTCTCTCTTTATTAACCCATGACCAATGTCTCTTATCCCTTGGTTAGCTATCAAATCAATTTTATTTATATAGCCCTTCTTACATCAGCTGATATATCAAAGTGCTGTACAGAAACCCAGCCTAAAACCCCAAACAGCAAGCAATGCAGGTGTAGAAGCACGGTGGCTAGGAAAAACTCCCTTGAAAGGCCAAAACCTAGGAAGAAACCTAGAGAGGAACCAGGCTATGAGGGGTGGCCAGTCCTCTTCTGACTGTGCCGGGTGGAGATCATGTGGACATTAGCTATGTCTATTAGATCAATAGACTCATGCAGTAAGTCACTCATAACAATCAAAATACAATCATATGTCCTCTCTGTTTTATAACCAATAAAATATAACTTTCAATTAAAGATGATGACATTGAGACGTCATTAAATTCCTGTGAGAATGGTATCGATTGAGCTTTAGTGAACTAAGAAAATGTCAACCTTGGGCTTACCTTGTCAGTTGAAATAGTGATACAAGTGTAACTCAAGCCCAAAACCCTCTACAATACATTGTTTAGAGGATGTACTGCTCCTTTGACTTTACCGTACTGGTATTTTCCATTCTCATTAGACTCTGAAGGCAAGGGGTTTGTCAGTTCATTCTACTTCCTTATTCTGGGGCACACTGGGACAAATCTATACTGAGAACTTGTGTCGTGCATTTTAAACTAGCAAAAGGAAACACACAAAGTCTAAAGCTGTGGTAACCCTTTTCTACCAGTGGAGGGGAATTTGGCACCTATGTTTTCAACTATAAATAACCAATGATCCAAAAATATTTTCTGAAGTAAAAACTGACTCATTGTTGTTTCAATCATGCCTACTCTGTAAGAGTGAAAATGTGCTATGCACATCCACGTTTTGAGAGGTAATCAATGGTTTAATACACAGGTAGGAGCAGTCAAAAATGTAGATTATTATTGTTTACATTAAAAAAAATCTGTAAATTTGAAACAATCCCTGTAACATACATATATATTAGTCTCTCAGGTGAGATTCATCCAGAATGAAATCAAAACATGAAAATACAGAATGATACCTGAAAATGGCTCAGTCTCAATGGCAACTGTTCTTGTCAGATGCTTGGTCATTATGCTAAGTACTCATAACATAACTTCTCTCAAAAAAGGTACCCGATTGCTTTGTGTTCTATTTACAGACAAAGTGAATGAGATCCTGTATTGCGTAATAAGCCAGTTGAAAGTCATGGGTTCTTCTTTTACTTGTAACCAAATCCATTACGACTGAAGTGTCAGAAGATGGGGACGGTGAAACACAGGCAAATCAACTGCAAACAATAACAGAAACATGTTCTGGATGCATAGTCAGCACATTTGAACTAAGACCACAGACAGTCTTATAGACTAAGGAAGAGGAAACAGGCTAAGTAGAATGAAGAAGATGGTGAGAATCACATTGGCATCCTATTCCCTATATATAGTGCACTACTTTTGACCAGGGTCAATGGGCTTTAGTCAAAAGTAGTGCACTATATTGGGAATAGGGTGCCGTTTGGGACACACACATTGATCCAAATAAGTAAAAGCGTAGAAAGTGTACTGTACCTGCAGAATGAACAGGGGTATGACACCTGCTCCAGTGCTGAGAAAGTTCCTCCCCAGTTCCTGAGCTTCATATGACGGCCCAGAAAGAGACAGAGGTTACGTTGTTGTGACTGTTGAACTATGTCACCTCCTGTTGGGCACACCACGAATCAACTGCACCCATGGTCCCAGTGAAGATTGACGGACACGACACGGAAGCTCTATTAGACTCCTGAAGTATGGTTACGCTCGTAACCACGTGCCTGCTGAACCAGGAGACCGAACGGGGTAGGGAGATGTCATTTCCTGTGTTCACTGTGACACAAAGCGGTATCCAACCGGATGGATCAACATCGTAACACCACAAGGGAGTTGCCAGATGATGGTGGGTGCAGTACCAGAGTTGCCGGTACCTCTCCTAGTGGGACGGGATTGTCCGCTGTTCGCGGCCCAATGGGGTCACGAGCTGAAGCAAAAGATACGAGCTGGCCGAAGAAGAGAGCGGGGACGACCCATCGCCTGTGTGGCCCGGAAGCAACCGGTTGACCAACCTGTATCTACAGGTCCGGAGTCGGAGGGGGCGCCGGAACCCTGGAGGAGGAGCCCAGCCTCCCCCTCCTCAATTTCGAGGGTCCAGTCGAGACACCTGCTGGGGGCCAACTGAGGGGACAATTCGGGACGTCCCAGTGGGAGGATACGAACTTGAAAGCTGCCGCAATCCAAGTGATAGCGGTGGATGGACAGCTACTTCCGGGGGTGAGTGACTGGCGATACCCCCATTTCCAAATCAAGAATAACCTTTTGTATCAGGTGTCGCGCCAACAGGGGGAACTTCGAGAGGTATAGTTGCTGCCCCGACGGTACGTGGGAACCGTTCTTCAGCTGGCCCACACCCACCTGTTGGGGGCGCACCTGGGAATGGAGAAGACCCGGGAATGAATCGCAGCCCAGTTCCACTGGCCCGGGTTGAGGAGGGCCGTGGAAGACTCAGTAGTCTTCGCAGCTGCCCGGAGTGTTAACCCGCTGTCCCAAAAGCACACATCCGAAACCCTCTGGTCCCCCTACCAATCATTGGGGTGCCCTTTGAACGCATCACCATGGACATAGTGGGACCCCTGGTAAAAACAGCATGAGGACACCGGTACATCCTGGTGATAGTAGATTATGCCACCCGGTATCCCGAGGCCATTCCCCTACGGCTGCGGTATCCAAGGGAATCGCCCGAGAGCTGTTCCACCTTTTTAGCAAGGGGGGGCATCTCGAACGAGATCCTGACAGACCAAGGTACTGAGTTTATGTCCCACCTAATGAAAGAGTTGTGTGCTCTCCTGCAGATCAAGCAGATCCGGACCTTCGTCTTTCACCCGCAGACGGATGGGCTCGTCGAGCACTTCAATAAAACGCTCAAACAAATGCTGCGGAATCGAGCAGGACGGGAAGAACTGGGACCAGCTACTACCCCACCAAATGTTCTCAATCCAAGAAGTACCCCAGTCCTCCACTGGGTTTTCCCCTTTTGAACTCCTCTACAGGAGGAGGCCACGCGGCCTACTGGACCTCGCCAAGGAGGTGTGGGAAGCACAACAGACCCCCTTAAGCAGTGTGGTAGAGCACGTGGAGATTATGAGGGAGCGGATGACAGCCATATGTCCAGTCGTGAGGGAACATATGGAGAAGGCCCAACGCGCCCAAGCCCAGGTTTACAATCGGGGAGCCCAGCCACGAGAATTCCAGGTGGGAGACAGGGTGTTGGTCTTAATCCCCACGGCCGAATGTAAGTTCCTGGCAACATGGCACGGGCCATACGAGGTGATTGAGAAGCTGGGACAACTGACATTTACTCCTGAGGTGCTGACCTGTTGCACCATCGACATCCATTGTGATTATTATTATTTGACCCTGCTGGTCATCTATGAACATTTTAACATCTTGGCCATGTTCTGTTATAATCTCCACCCGGCATAGCCAGAAGAGGACTGGCCACCCCTCATAGCCTGGTTCCTCTCTAGGTTTCTTCCTAGGTTCTGGCCTTTCTAGGGATTTTTTCCTAGTCACCGTGCTTCTACACCCGCATTGCTTGCTGTTTGGGGTTTGAGGCTGGGTTTCTGTACAGCACTTTGAGATATCAGCTGATGTAAGAAGGGCTTTATAAATACATTTGATTTGATTTGACTTTATGGTAGAGTGGCCAGATGGAAGCCACTCCTCAGTAAAAGGCACATGACAGCCCGCTTGGAGTTTGCCAAAAGGCACCTAAAGACTCAGACCATGAGGAACAAGATTCTCTGGTCTGATGAAACCAAGATTGAACTCTTTGGCCTGAATGCCAATTGTCACTTCTAGAGGAAACCTGGCACCAACCCTACGGTGAAGCATGGTGGTGGCAGCATCATGCTGTGGGGATGTTTTGCAGAGGCAGGGACTGGGAGACTAGTCAGGATCAAGGGAAAGATGAACAGAGCAAAGTACAGAGAGATCTTTGATGCAAACCTGCTCCAGAGCGCTCAGGACCTCAGACTGGGGTGAAGGTTCACCTTCCAACAGGACAACGGCCCTAAGCACACAGCCAAGACAACGCAGGTGTGGCTTCGGGACAAGCCTCTGAATATTCTTGAGTGGCCCACCCAGAGTCCGGACTTGAACCCGATCGAACATCCCTGGAGAGACCTGAAAATAGCTGTGCAGCATTGCTCCCCATCTAACCTAACAGAGCTTGAGTGGATCTGCAGAGAAGAATGGGAGAAACTACCCAAATACAGGTGTGCCAAGCTTGTATTGTTATACCCAAGAAGGCTCAAGGCTGTAATCGCTGCCAAAGGTGCTTCAACAAAGTACTGAGTAAAGGGTCGGAATACTTATGTAAATGTCCTATTTAATTTTTATTTTTTTATATTAGCAAAAAAGCTTTGTCATCATGGGGGGAAAAAAACATTTATTCAAATTTACAATAAGGCTGTAACCTAACAAAATTATAAAAAGTCAAGGGGTCTGAATACTCACCGAAGGGGTATATTAACTCAATTATCTCAACTAACCTGAACCCCTACACATTGACTTGGTATCGGTACCCCCTGTATATAGCCTTGTTATTGTTATTTTATTGTGTTCTTAATATTTATATAAGTAACCATTTCACGGTAAGGTCTACTACACCTGTTGTATTCGGCGAATGTGACAAATAAAATGTGATTTGATTTCTTCTACGTCCAGGTTACAAACCAGGTCTTTCTAAAAAAGAAAGTGTCAATCTGTATGGCAAACAGGTCACATGTTTATATGACAAATACTACCACCATTACCATGTTCAAATCAGGTCATAAGAACAGCAGAGAAGCCTTTAGATGTCTCTTAACTCCCTCTCAAACACCATGGCCAGCTCCACCAGCATCAAGCTAAACAACAAGATGCAAAACTGCAATTACAACAGATCACAAATCACTCACAAACCACAGGCACCTTTATAGAGCACTTCTTTTGACCAGGGTCTTATGGAGTGGCATTTGGAACGCGTACCTTTTCTGCATAGTCCTTGACAAATGACCTAATAAAATAATGAGTAAAGAATATCTGTGCAAACTCACAGTGATGAGCATACAATGGTTTTCCTTCATGGGTGATGATTCATGATTCCCAGGTAACACACAGGTCACGATGGTTCCCGTGACTACCAGGGTGTTGGCAGGGTTGACGGGGCAGATGAATGTGATGAGGGAGACAAATCTAGATTACATCATCTGGAAATCTCCAAAACCCACGATGAAGGCACCACACAACTGGAACATAAGGTTTGCATCAGGGTCAAAAAGGGGAATACCTGATCTTGTAGATCTCTCAAGCTATTAATTAAATTAAAATGTAGACATTTGAGATTTTTTTTTAAATGACAGGAATAAAAAATATTTTTGATGACTTAGTATTAACAAAGTATCTGAATAGAAAGTGGTGTTTACGCTTTATCCCCTCTACAGGATGCATTTGATATGATATATTTATGATGTCACCAGTCATTTCACGTTTTAGAGATGATAAAGACTTCATAATAATGTCTAATCCAGCTTTACAGTAGAACCATTAGCTCATGTTCTCTGGAATGCTCTTTAGGTTTTATCACCCAAAGACATCGTAAATCTCCTCTGTCAGTGTTATCTGGGCGGCAGGGTAGCCTCGTGGTTAGAGCGTTGGACTAGTAACCGAAAGGTTGCAAGTTCGAATCCCTGAGCTGACAAGGTACAAATCTGTCGTTCTGCCCCTGAACAGGCAGTTAACCCACTGTTCCTAGGCCGTCATTGAAAATAAGAATTTGTTCTTAACTGACTTGCCTAGTTAAATAAAGGTTAAAAAAAAATCTCAGAGGCCCATCCTCAGTAGAACACACAGACAATAGTTAACAGAATATTCTATTCTGTCGAATAAAACAACCATTATAATGCAATACAAGCATTATAACATCATCTTGCAATTTTCCACGACACAAGACAGCACTGTTCGGTATGGCAACCCAGCATGGTGCCTGACCCAAGCATATTTTTTTTTATTTCATACACAATTTAAACTGAATCCAATTCATTGCATGATTTACCATTACAGAGCCATGACTGACAATATGCCACTAATTGTCAGAGCCTGTTGCAGTTTACTTTTTAAGTCTAGATTTACTTTATATAATCAGATCTTTTGTATTTCACTGAAACGTAAATGGTTGTGGGCATTTTAAGTGATATAACCTTCAAACATCTCATCAACAATCTATAATGAAAAAGGTCAATTGTCCCCATTATTATTTATCGTACAGTCGTGGCCAAAAGTTTTGAGAATGACACAAATATTAATTTCCACAAAGTTTGCTGCTTCAGTGTCTTTAGATATTTTGTCAGATGTTACTATGGAATACTGAAGTATAATTACAAGCAATTCATAAGTGTCAAAGGCTTTTATTGACAATTACATGATGAGAGTCAATATTTGCAGTGTTGACCGTTCTTTTTCAAGACCTCTGCAATCCGCCCTGGCATGCTCTCAATTAACTTCTGGGCCACATCCTGACTGATGGCAGCCCATTCTTGCATAATCAATGCTTGGAGATAGTCAGAATTTGTAGGGTTTTGTTTGTCCACCCGCCTCTTGAGGATTGACCACAAGTTCTCAATGGGATTAAGGTCTGGGGAGTTTCCTGGCCATGGACCCAAAGTATCGATGTTTTGTTCCCCGAGGCACTCAGTTATCACTTTGCCTTATGGCAAGGTGCTCCATTATGCTGAAAAAGGCATTGTTTATCACCAAACTGTTCCTGGATGGTTGGGAGAAGTTGCTCTTGGAGGATGTGTTGGTACCATTCTTTATTCATGGCTGTGTTCTTAGGCAAAATTGTGAGTGAGCCCACTCCCTTGGCTGAGAAGCAACCCAACCATGAATGGTCTCAGGATGCTTTACTGTTGGCATGACACAGGACTGATGGTAGCGCTCACCTTGTCTTCTCCGGACAAGCTTTTTTCCGGATGCCCCAAACAAGCGGAAAGAAAATGACTTTACCCCAGTCCTCAGCAGTCCAATCCCTGTACCTTTTGCAGAATATCAGGCTGTCCCTGATGTTTTTCCTGGAGGGAAGTGGCTTCTCTGGTGCCCTTCTTGACACCAGGCCATCCTCCAAAAGTCTTTGCCTCACTGTGCGTGCAGATGCACTCGCACCTGCCTGCTGCCATTCCTGAGCAAGCTCTGTACTGGTGGTGCCCCGATCCCACAGCTGAATCAACTTTAGGAGACGGTCCTGGCGCTTGCTGGACTTTCTTGGGGGCCCTGAAGCCTTCTTCACAACAATTGAACCGCTCTCCTTGAAGTTCTTGATGATCCGATAAATGGTTGATCTAGGTGCAATCTTAGTGGCAGCAATATCCTTGCCTGTGAAGCCCTTTTTGTGCAAAGCAATGATGACGACACGTGTTTCCTTGCAGGTAACCATGGTTGACAGGGCACCACCCTCCTTTTGAAGCTTCAAGTCTGTTATTTGAACTCAATCAGCATGACAGAATGATCTCCAGCCTTGTCCTCATCAATACTCACACCTGTGTTAATGAGAGAATCACTGACATGATGTCAGCTGGTCCTTTTGTGGCAGGGCTGAAATGCAGTGGAAAAGTTTTTGGGGGATTCAGTTAATTTGCATGGCAAAGAGGGACTTTGCAATTAATTGCAATTCATCTGATCACTCTTCATACCATTCTGGAGTAAATGCAAATTGCCATCATACAAACTGAGGCAGCAGACTTTGTGAAAATTAATATTTTTGTCATTCTCAAAACTTTTGGCCACGACTGTTGTTTCAGCTGTGTCTGAAACAAAACAAAAATCTAACAAAAATAATAATATAAATTATAATATCTCAGTAAAATCTACTGTAAAAACTAAAAATCACTGAAGAGGACATGTGTCACGTTCGTCGTAACATTTAAGTGAGGAGGACCAAGGCGCAGCGTGATAACAATACATTCTCCTCTTTAATGAAGACAAAAACTAAACGAACACTATACAAACTAATCAAAACAACAAACAGACGACCGTGAAGCTATACAAACAATAAGTGCAGACACTGGCAACTTACACATAGACAATCACCCACAAACTACCTAATGACTATGGCTGCCTAAATATGGCTCCCAATCAGAGACAACGATAGACAGCTGTCTCTAATTGAGAACCAATCTAGGCAACCATAGACATACATACACCTAGACTAAACACTGCCCCATAAACATACAAAAAACCCTAGACAATACAAAACACATACATCCCCCATGTCACACGCTGGCTTAACTAAAATAATAAAGAAAACAAAGATAACTAAGGCCGGGGCGTGACAACATGGTACCGTACAAACAAATCGATCCAAAGTAGTCCACAACGTTCCCTCAGTTAAAACAGCAGATATAATAGCTGGGTACCACTATACTTTTGGGTGTTGACTGTTGACAGGTAAGGGCTGGAGGTGACATAAGACAAGAGAGAAAGAAGAATCAAAGGGAACTCTGCAGGACAATATTTGTTGTCAGACACCTAAGTGAAATATATACTTCACAGTAGAGTCGCCCCTCTATACACAGAATCACAATGTTTGAAGTTACAAGTAAATGCCAGAGCAATGAATATAGCGCAAAGCCAATCATATGCAAGGACCTTTTCATACATTCACAGAGTGGGTGGAGTCCCTTTCACCTGATCCTCTACTTTTAACATTTTAGTTATTTAGCAGAAAGAGGAATTAGGGTTAAGCGCCTTGCTCAAGGGTACATCGAAAGATATTTCACTGGGATCTTAACCACTAAGCTATCTGCCGCTCAAACAGAAACACCAGTCATCTTCACCTCCTGGCCTTGGCTAAACAGGCAATTACTTTGTTTACAATATTAAGTAATTACCTATGTAAAACAGTCCAATGTTCATCTATCAGACTTGGGGACAATTCCATTTAAATTCCAGTCAATTCAGGAAGTACACTAGCATTCCAATTTCAAACCTCTTCAATAGCTTGGTTTCCATCCAGTTGCGACAGATTTTCATGAAAATATTCAAAAATCCGCATAAAGAAAATATGCGCATTTTCCCTCCAGTTGTATTTTCCACCAAACTGACTTGTCGCAGATAAAAATCAGTGAGTGATGACTAGTGCACCAAAAAAAAATCACTTAAATTTTCATGTTCTGAATAAAAATCGAATGTTCACTGTGTTTCCCCTTTTCAACTCTATGGATAGTTTTGTTACAAAAACGAATAAATAGCAAATGTGCCTACTCTGGCACATCGGCTCTAGCCAACAGCTCGGAGACAGTGCGGGAAGGATAGTCTACATGATGAGATTATGGAAAAGAGCGAGAATGTTTTATATGTATTTGTCAAAACAGAAGTCAAGCATTGGGATCACCAGAATAAGACCCTTGACATTTATTGGAAAGGAGCATCATGCTCATACCATGCACTTTCACCACCCTGTGAACTTCATCATCTGTCGCCTAATTTAACCGGCATGGTTTCCCGATTCGCAGTGGGAGGACCAAATCAAATCTTATTGGTCACATACGCATGGTTAGTAGATGTTAATGCGAGTGTAGCGAAATGCTTGCACTTCTAGTTCCGACAGTGCAGTACTATCTACCAAGTAATCTAACAAATTCACAACGACTACCTTATACACACAATGTAAGGGGATGGAATACGAATATGTACATATTAATATATGGATGAGATATGGCGGTGCGGCATAGGCAAGATGGTTTAAAATACAGTATATACATATGAGATGAGTAATGTAGGATATGTAAACATTATTAAAGTGGCATTATTTATTAAATCCATTTATTAAAGTGGCCAGTGATTCGAGTCTGTATGTTGGCAGCAGCCTCTCTATGTTAGTGATGTCTGTTTAATCACTTCCGGGTTGGAGCGAGTAGTCGCATTCCGCTTCGCTCCACAGGTAGTATCACATTTCATTTCATTTCATTACAGTACAACGGTTTGATTTGTTTGATCTTAGCTAGCTACATAGCCGTCTTTGTATCAAAGATAATTGTGTAGTTTAGAGTAATTATCTAGGTTAGCTAGCCAGCTATTTTCGTCCTTCTAACGTAACGTAACGTAGTCAACACTGCTAGCTAGCCAGCTAGCCACCGAATAGCAGCACTGTAGAAACTATTACATTCAACGGAACAACGGAACGACTTGATTAGTGTAGTGTTAGCTAGCTACATAGTTGTCTTTGCTGTCTTTGTATCTAAGATAATTGTGTAGTTTAGAGTAATTATCGGTTAGCTAGCCAGCTATTTTCGTCCGCCGCGCTGCCGTTCTCCTACCTAGTCAACACTGCTAGCTAGCCAACTTCTACCGAATAGCAGCACTGTAGAAACTATTACATTACAACGGAACGATTTGATTAGTGTAGTGTTAGCTAGCTACATAGTTGTATTTGCTGTCCTTGTATCTAAGATAATTGTGTAGTTTAGAGTAATTATCTAGCCAGTTATCGAGGTTACCTAGCCAGCTATCGAGGTTACCTAGCCAGCTACACTTTCAAACAAAGTCAACAACGCAGCCACTGCTAGCTAGCCTACTTCAGCAGTACTGTATCATTTTAATCATTTTAGTCAATAAGATTTTTGCAACGTAAGCTTAACTTTCTGAACATTCGAGACGTGTAGTCCACTTGTCATTCCAATCTCCTTTGCATTAGCGTAGCCTCTTCTGTAGCCTGTCAACTATGTGTCTGTCTATCCCTGTTCTCTCCTCTCTGCACAGACCATACAAACGCTTCACACCGCGTGGCCGCGGCCACCCTAACCTGGTGGTCCCAGCGCGCACGACCCACGTGGAGTTCCAGGTCTCCGGCAGCCTCTGGAACTGCCGATCTGCGGCCAACAAGGCAGAGTTCATCTCAGCCTATGCTTCCCTCCAGTCCCTCGACTTCTTGGCACTGACGGAAATATGGATCACCACAGATAACACTGCTACTCCTACTGCTCTCTCCTCGTCTGCCCACGTGTTCTCGCACACCCCGAGAGCTTCTGGTCAGCGGGGTGGTGGCACCGGGATCCTCATCTCTCCCAAGTGGTCATTCTCTCTTTCTCCCCTTACCCATCTGTCTATCGCCTCCTTTGAATTCCATGCTGTCACAGTTACCTGCCCTTTCAAGCTTAACATCCTTATCATTTATCACCCTCCAGGTTCCCTTGGAGAGTTCATCAATGAGCTTGATGCCTTGATAAGCTCCTTTCCTGAGGACGGCTCACCTCTCACAGTTCTGGGTGACTTTAACCTCCCCACGTCTACCTTTGACTCATTCCTCTCTGCCTCCTTCTTTCCACTCCTCTCCTCTTTTGACCTCACCCTCTCACCCCCCCCCTACTCACAAGACAGGCAATACGCTTGACCTCATCTTTACTAGATGCTGTTCTTCCACTAACCTCATTGCAACTCCCCTCCTAGTCTCCGACCACTACCTTGTATCCTTTTCCCTCTCGCTCTCATCCAACACTTCCCACACTGCCCCTACTCGGATGGTATCGCGCCGTCCCAACCTTCGCTCTCTCTCGCCCGCTACTCTCTCCTCTTCCATCCTATCATCTCTTCCCTCTGCTCAAACCTTCTCCAACCTATCTCCCGATTCTGCCTGCTCAACCCTCCTCTCCTCCCTTTCTGCATCCTTTGACTCTCTATGTCCCCTATCCTCCAGGCCGGCTCGGTCCTCCCCTCCTGCTCCGTGGCTCGACGACTCATTGCGAGCTCACAGAACAGGGCTCCGGGCAGCCGAGCAGAAATGTGGGAGAACTCGCCTCCCTGCGGACCTGGCATCCTTTCACTCCCTCCTCTCTACATTTCCCTCTTCTGTCTCTGCTGCTAAAGCCACTTTCTACCACTCTAAATTCCAAGCATCTGCCTCTAACCCTAGGAAGCTCTTTGCCACCTTCTCCTCCCTCCTGAATCCTCCCCCCCCCCCCCCCCCCTCCTCCCTCTCTGCAGATGACTTCGTCAACCATTTTGAAAAGAAGGTCGACGACATCCGATCCTCGTTTGCTAAGTCAAACGACACCGCTGGTTCTGCTCACACTGCCCTACCCTGTGCTCTGACCTCTTTCTCCCCTCTCTCTCCAGATGAAATCTCGCGTCTTGTGACGGCCGGCCGCCCAACAACCTGCCCGCTTGACCCTATCCCCTCCTCTCTTCTCCAGACCATTTCCGGAGACCTTCTCCCTTACCTCACCTCGCTCATCAACTCATCCTTGACCGCTGGCTACGTCCCTTCCGTCTTCAAGAGAGCGAGACTTGCACCCCTTCTGAAAAAACCTACACTCGATCCCTCCGATGTCAACAACTACAGACCAGTATCCCTTCTTTCTTTTCTCTCCAAAACTCTTGAACGTGCCGTCCTTGGCCAGCTCTCCTGCTATCTCTCTCAGAATGACCTTCTTGATCCAAATCAGTCAGGTTTCAAGACTAGTCATTCAACTGAGACTGCTCTTCTCTGTGTCACGGAGGCGCTCCGCACTGCTAAAGCTAACTCTCTCTCCTCTGCTCTCATCCTTCTAGACCTATCGGCTGCCTTTGATACTGTGAACCATCAGATCCTCCTCTCCACTCTCTCCGAGTTGGGCATCTCCGGCGCGGCCCACGCTTGGATTGCGTCCTACCTGACAGGTCGCTCCTACCAGGTGGCGTGGCGAGAATCTGTCTCCTCACCACGTGCTCTCACCACTGGTGTCCCCCAGGGCTCTGTTCTAGGCCCTCTCCTATTCTCGCTATACACCAAGTCACTTGGCTCTGTCATAACCTCACATGGTCTCTCCCATCATTGCTATGCAGACAACACACAATTAATCTTCTCCTTTCCCCCTTCTGATAACCAGGTGGCGAATCGCATCTCTGCATGTCTGGCAGACATATCAGTGTGGATGACGGATCACCACCTCAAGCTGAACCTCGGCAAGACGGAGCTGCTCTTCCTCCCGGGGAAGGACTGCCCGTTCCATGATCTCGCCATCACGGTTGACAACTCCATTGTGTCCTCCTCCCAGAGCTTTAAGAACCTTGGCGTGATCCTGGACAACACCCTGTCGTTCTCAACTAACATCAAGGCGGTGGCCCGTTCCTGTAGGTTCATGCTCTACAACATCCGCAGAGTACGACCCTGCCTCACACAGGAAGCGGCGCAGGTCCTAATCCAGGCACTTGTCATCTCCCGTCTGGATTACTGCAACTCGCTGTTGGCTGGGCTCCCTGCCTGTGCCATTAAACCCCTACAACTCATCCAGAACGCCGCAGCCCGTCTGGTGTTCAACCTTCCCAAGTTCTCTCACGTCCCTCCGCTCTCTCCACTGGCTTCCAGTTGAAGCTCGCATCCGCTACAAGACCATGGTGCTTGCCTACGGAGCTGTGAGGGGAACGGCACCTCAGTACCTTCAGGCTCTGATCAGGCCCTACACCCAAAAAAGGGCACTGCGTTCATCCACCTCTGGCCTGCTCGCCTCCCTACCACTGAGGAAGTACAGTTCCCGCTCAGCCCAGTCAAAACTGTTCGCTGCTCTGGCACCCCAATGGTGGAACAAACTCCCTCACGACGCCAGGACAGCGGAGTCAATCACCACCTTCCGGAGACACCTGAAACCCCACCTCTTTAAGGAATACCTAGGATAGGATAAAGTAATCCTTCTGACCCCCCCCCCCCCCCCTTAAAAGATTTAGATGCACTATTGTAAAGTGGCTGTTCCACTGGATGTCATAAGGTGAATGCACCAATTTGTAAGTCGCTCTGGATAAGAGCGTCTGCTAAATGACTTAAATGTAAAATGTAACAGTCTGAGTGCCTTGAGAAACAAGCTGTTTTTCAGTCTCTCGGTCCCAGCTTTGATGGAGCTGTACTTACCTCGCCTTCTGGATGATAGCCGGGTGAACAGGCAGTGGCTCGGGTGGTTCTTGTCCTTGATGATCTTTTTGGCTTCCTGTGACATCGGGTGCTGTAGGTGTCCTGGAGGGCAGGTAGTTTGCCCCTGGTCATGCGTTGTGCAGACCACACTACCCTCTGGAGAGCCTTGCGGTTGAGGGTGGTGCAGTTGCCGTACCAGGCGGAGATACAGCCCAACAGGATGCTAGACAGGAGGCAGTGTGCAGCGTGGTGGCGATTGCATCGTCTGTGGACCTTTTGGGGTGGTAAGCAAATTGGAGTGGATCTAGGGTATCAGGTAGGGTGGAGGTGCTATGATCCTTGACTAGTCTCTCAATGTACTTCATGATAACAGAAGTGAGTGCTACGGGGCGATAATCATATAGTTCAGTTACCTTTGCTTTCTTGGGAACAGGAACAATGGTGGTCATCTTGAATGTGGGGACAGCAGACCGGGAGAGGGATTGATTGAATATGTCTGTAAACACACCAGCCAGCTGGTCTGCGCATGCTCTGAGGACGCGGCTAGGGATGCCGTCTGGGCCGACAGTCTTGCGAGTGTTAACAAGTTTAAATGTTTTACTCATATCGGCCACGGAGAAGGAGAACCCACAGTCTTTGGTAGCGGGCCATGTCGGTGGCACTGTATTGTCCTCAAAGCGTGCAAAGAAGTTGCTTAATTTGTCTGGGAGCAAGACGTCGATGTCCGCGACGGGGCTGGTTTTCTTTTTGTAATCCGTGATTGTCTGTAGACCGTGCCACATACGTCTCGTATTTGAGCCATTGAATTGTGACTCTACTTTGTCTCTATATTGACACTTTGCTTGTTTGATAGCCTTGCGGAGGGAATAACTACACTGTTTGTATTCAGTCATGTTTCCAGTCACTTTGCCATGATTAAATGCGGTGGTTCGCGCTTTCAGTTTTGCATGAATGCTGCCATCAATCCATGGTTTCTGGTTAGGGAAGGTCTTAATAGTCACAGAGGGTACAACATCTCCTGTGCACTTCCTAATAAACTCACTCACCGAGTCAGCGTATACGTTGATGTTATTGTGTGAGGCTACCTGGAACATATTCCAGTCCACGTGATCGAAGAAATCTTGAAGCGTAGAATCCGATTGGTCAGACCAGCGTTGGATAGACCTAAGCCCTGGAGCTTCCTCTTTTAGTTTCTGCCTATAGGAGAGGAGCAACAAGATGGAGTCATGGTCAGATTTGCCGAAGGGAGGGCGGAGGAGGGTCTTGTATGCATCGTGGAATCTAGAGAAGCAGTGGTCCAGTGTTTTGCTCGAGCGGGTACATCAATCAATGTGCTGGGAGAATTTAGGTAGCCGTGTTCTCAAATTAGCTTTGTTAAAATCCCCAGATACAAAAAAATGCAGCCTCGGGATATATGGTTTCCAGTTTACAGAGTCCTGTGAAATTCTTTCAGGGCCGTCTTTCAGGGCCACTAGGAGCGCCGCTTCTAGATGAGCATTTTCTTGTTTGCTTATGGCCTTATACAGCTGGTTCAGTGGGGTCTTTGTGCCAGCATCGGTTTGTGGTGGTAAATAGACGGCTACGAATAATATCTCTTGTTAGATAGTGTGGTCTACAGCTTATCATAAGGTACTCTACCTCAGGCAAGCAATATCTCAAGACTTCTTTAATATTAGACATCGAGCACCAGCTGTTATTGACAAATTGACACACACCCCCACCACTCGTCATAACAGACATAGCTTCTCTGTCCTGCCGTTGCATGGAAAATCACGCCAGTTCTATATCATCTGTCGTCGTTCAGCTACGACTCGGTGAAACATAAGATATTACAGTTTTTAATGCACCGTTGGTAGGATAGTCTTGATTGTATATTATACATTTGTTTTCCAACGATTGCATGTTGGCCAATAGAACGGACGGTAGTGGAGGTTTACTCACTCGCCTACAAATTCTCAGAAGGCAGCCCGACCTCGGCCCCCCTTTTCTCCATCTTTTCTTCACGCAAATGATGGGGATTTGGGCCCATTCCCGAGAATGCAGTATATCCTTCACGTCAGACTCGTTAAAGAAAAAATCTTTGTCCAGTTAGAGGTGAGTAATCGCTGTTCTGATGCCCAGAAGTTATTTTTGGTCATAGGAGACCATAGCAGCAACATTATGTACAAAATAAGTTACAAACAATGTGAAAAAACAAACAAATTAGCAAAGTTGGTTAGGAGCTCGTAAAACGGCAGCCTTCCCCTCCAGTGCCATTCTTAATAGCCAAAGAGCACATAGAATAGGATATTTAAAGCCACAAATCTGATTCCTGGCCATGCAACTCCTGTCTGAACGGTCAAATCTGATTTATTTGCCCTGAAGTGGTTTTTAGACTGTAATTTGGCATATCCTGTTGCTTGCTAACTACTCTGTTGACAGTTTCGACAAGAACATGTGGTAGCTAACTAGCTTGTTAATTGTTTACAAATTAGTGAATGTGCTAGAAAACTAAACAGCCACCTAGCTAGCTAGTTGACTGCTGTGGCTAGACAAAAATGACTTGTTTTGAAAGTTGGATCATCTTGTCCTTTGAGGTTTTAAAAGTGTTCTTACACTATGATTTTGAACATTCAAAACAACTGTGAAACGTCCATTGCAGACATTGTTGTCACCTTAGCTTGCTACATAAATTCTGAGTGTTAGGAAGCACCACCACCAAATCGGCCTACAACACTGCGCACACACCCGTCGTTACTATGACAACTATTGTAGCCATGTCAGCAAATTACTGTTGTCTGAACACACACAAATCCGATTTGGTCATTTGTAACTTGCTGTTTGGACCGTCAGTATTCCAAAACAGATTTGAAAAACAAAACTGATTTGAGCATTAAGGCCTGCAATATGAACAAGGCTTAAGAGAGGTAAACATACATGGCAAAATATGTTTCCAAATTAGCAAGATTAGAAATGTTTTAGATGAGAAACGTTTATTCAAAAAGATTTGACACAGGAGCACTACAGTGCATATTCTCTTCATGTACACAAATAAGATAATATTTTAGTGGTAAATTTCAAAACTTCACATTTTCATTCTACTGAAATAATTATTTAAATAGTAAAGTTTGAGTGGGTCGCTTCAAGATTTCTTATGACAATAAATTACTGTCATATCACACATCCCCAAACATAATTAACTAGAGACGTCAACATTTAATTAAGTAAACATTTTTGGGTGAAAACAGCACATACAACTTTTGACCTCCTAGAAACTGACATATCCTGGGTCGTATTCATTAGTGCAAACCTTTTTGCAATGTTAACAGTTTACCTAAACCGTTTTACTCAGTGGCATTGTGCAGTTCCTCAAGGTCCAAATAAGCAGTATTATAGCTAATCTCATGCTATTTTACACATTTCGCCATGAGGCCGAGATAAAATGTGCTACGCCAGTGGTTTTACTACGGTTTGCACTAATGAATAGAATACAACCGCAGTGGAGGCTGCTGAGGAGGACGGCTCATAATATTGTCTGGAATGGAATGAATGAAATGGCATCAAACACCTGGAAACCATGCGTTTGATGTATTTGATACCATTACACTCCAGCAATTACTACTAGCCCGCCCTCCCCAATGAGGCACCAGGAAAGAAGTGGCTGGAGAGGATCGGTAATGTAGCTTTGTAAATTGGATTACTAACTAAGGCTACTTATTTAGGGGTTACAGTTCAGCCATACCCAACAGAACCACCATTCCTACACAATCACTTCAAGTAACTCAATTCACATTTGAGGCTCAATGTGGATGGTCAATGTGTAGTTTTTCATTACAGGGTAAAAACATGTCAACATAGAAAACAAAAACTGTCACAGGTCAACAACAGATATTTGATCAATCATAAAGGTCAAATAAAAGGTTGACATTTGTTGGTGTACTAGACAAACAGTGACTTCAAATCAGGTTAACACAAACACTTAATTCATTACAATAAATATATTCGACACAGGTGAGATGATCTGTTTTGATTAAGTGCTTAAGATAGTTGTGTGCTTGATACGATGGCTGGTAAACAACGGTTTGTTAACAACTTAAAACCTACAAAGGAGGGTCGAGGGTCTCAGAGAAAACAGAATGTGTAACTTTGATCAAACAAAAGGGAGTAGCATCCAATGACCTGTACAGTACGATATATCGATGGTAGTTACAGCACAGCAATTCAGAATTGTCAAGGGCCAAACAGTAAAACTAGAGATTGTGTGTGTACATAGTGATACATGGGCCTGTATTCAAAAAGTCACTGCATTGATCTAGAATCAGCTCCCCCCGTCCATATAATCTTATTCATTACTATCTAGAAGGCCACACCTACTCGGAGATGCTTTGTGGATATGGGCCCTGATCTTAAACTGGCCCTAGCTAGGCACTTTAGTTGAGAACAATTAAATATCTCATTACACAATTATTGTGGCAGCTCAATATAATACTTCTTGTGGGCGTTTCATGTCAGTGCAAACAATTCTGTAGTCTCAACGGCAGAACATGACAGCAAGGCTATAGTGCAATACCAACCACAGAGCACTATTCTCACAGCCATCCTGCACATCACACATAGGTGAGTGCAGTGTGCTGATGACAGTGTCAGCGATTCACAGGTCATGGTCTCCTTTCCTACGTTAGCTAGCTTCAGCATTTACGTTCAACACAGAGGTGAAATAAAGGGCGACAAAGACAAATCTCACAGTATTAAAAATGAAAAGGGTCACATTTGATTTATTTTGGCTGAGATAGGTTCATTTCTCTCAGTTGAGGTATTATTTAAGTAAGGGAATAGTTATGTAGTAAAGCTATGTATGGCAGACAGCATGTTGGTTGTATGTTGTTTAAAAATCTATGTGCTCCTTCACAGGCTCTTGCGCTCCTTCACAGATTATCCCCCTCTCTCAGATAGCGTCCCAAATGCCACCCTATTCCTTATGGAGTGCACTACTTTTGACTAGAGCTCTATAGGCCCTGGTCAAAAGTAGTGCACTATAAAGGGAGCCATTTGGGATGCTGAGACTATCCCTCTCTCCTCTCAGTAGAAACGTTTGCGGCTGTTTTCCTTCCAGCGCCCGTACACGACCACCGCCACCACCCCCAGTACGAAGATACCGATGATGGAGAAGACTATGGTGAAGAAGAGCTGGACTCCACTCATCCCCTCCTCTTGCACCTCCACTGTAATGAAAGACAAACACAATCATGAAATTAAGACATTAAAATCAAATGCATTAATTGAAATAGACAGGCAAAAACAATTATCACACATTTTCTGAAACAAACAATTTCTGCAAAAATGATTAAATGATGCATGCAAGATGTGAAAACCTTGCCATTGTATAATCTTACCTTTATTCAATTGCTCAAAGTTATCAACACTGGGAACAGTGAGCTCTTCCTCCTCCTCTTCCTCCTGAGGACGCTCCACGGTCAGCTGGTACAGCTTCATGGAGATCAGATCATGGTTGTCTTGGAAACAACAGGAAGGGAGAAATGAGGGCCTCCCGGGTGGCGCAGTGGTCTAGGGCACTGCATCACAGCGCTAGCTGTGCCACCAGAGACTCTGGGTTTGCGCCCAGGCTCTGTCGCAGCCGGCCGCGACCGGGAGGTCCGTGGGGCGACGCACAATTGGCCTAGCGTCGTCCGGTTTAGGGAGGGTTTGGCCGGTAGGGATATCCTTGTCTCATCGCGCACCAGCAACTCCTGTGGCGGGCCGGGCGCAGTGCACGCTAACCAAGGTCACCAGGTGCACGGTGTTTCCTCCGACACATTGGTGTGGCTGGCTTCCGGGTTGGATGCGCGCTGTGTTAAGAAGCAGTGCGGCTTGGTTGGGTTGTTTTAAGAAGCAGTGTGTTAAGAAGCAGTGCGGCTTGGTTGGGTTTTTTTTTTTTTTAAGGGAGAAATGAAAACAATTCAACAGTCAGAATTTTTCCAAATACATTTTTTACATTTCACACTTTATTCAGACAACTGGAAAAAGAGAGGGAGACAGGGACAGAGATCCCATTAGGAAGGGTGGAGGTGGGGATCGACCCAGGACTTCAGCATTACCGATACACCATGGGCTTTCCACCATTCTCCATTCAGAATTGACATAGATCTGATTACTATGAACTTATCGGATTCCAAAAATGTTTGAGAATAATGCAGATAGTGAAACACAAAAACAGTAAGTATTGTTCTGAGATGTTCAGACAGAAGACCAGACCAGTCCCTGACAGGTCTCCAGTAACAGAGACAGTGCTGTTCTGAGATTTTGGGCTCCGGAGTGGAGCAGCGGTCTAAGGCACTGCACCTCAGTGCTTGAAACATCAATACAGACACACTGGTTCGAATCCAGACTGTATCACAACCGGCCGTGATTGGGAGTCCCATAGGGCGGCGCACAATTGGCCCAGCGTTGTACGGGTTTGGCCGGTGTAGGCCATCATTGTAAATAAGAATTTGTTCTTAACTGACTTGCCTAGTTAAATAAAGGTTAAATAAAAAATAAAACAAATAAAATGATGTTCAGACAGTGGACCAGATCAGTACCTGACAGGTCTCCAGTAACAGAGGAGGCTCCAAAGAAGTAGCCCTGAGGCAGCCGCACCCCTGGTAGGTCCAGACAGTCCCGCCACTGCTGTTTGCCATCAACATCAATCTGTATCTGTAGGACATGAGGTCAAACATAGGTCAATATGTTGCTAACAGCCACCTTTAACTTTATTAAATGTGGTGCTGTGTGTTTCTCTCACTGTCAGTCTGTTTTTGGTGTATCTGATGAGGAGGAAGGTGTCATGGGGAATGTTGCGCACTAGGGCCGTGCACCCGCCAAGCTCCGTAGACTGGCCATCACGATCGTGCTCATATGCCAGAGTCCCGTTTCCCACCATACCTGACACGTATGGAAACACCCTCTGCAGAGACAAACAGAAGTAGTTGTGATATGCCAGATGTTTGTCATTCAGTGACCTGAGACACACTTGTTAAATTTAAAAAGGCACCCTATCCCCTAATAAGGCTCTGGTCAAAAGTAGTGCACTATATAGGGATTAGGGTGCCATTTCAGACACAAACACTGACTAAATGCATGAAGTACTGCAAGAGTTATATTCTCAGGCAAACAGGAACAACTTCTGACACTAGTCTTTTGACGTACCACATATTGCACAAAATGGATGAGAGTTGAGACATGTCACCCATCAAACAAGTCAGAGACACGTAAATTATGTGGGTTGGCCGACATGGATGGGACAGGTTCTGGTGTGATGAGGTTATAAATAAACAAAATATGCAATTCAATTCAGGGGAAAATGACTGGGCTTGGCTGATAGTTTACTGTAGCTACCTGAGTTGAAGGGCTGTACTTCTTCTGTGTGTCCAAGAGGGAAGCAAGGAAACACAGGTTGTTGCATAAACACAACACTGTACACCCAAACCAATTACACACAATCAGTGTTTGGGAATAGACAGATCCCCATAATAAATACGTGTTGGGCTGTCCACCTGAGTGAGTGAGTGAAGGCTATTTGATCTGAGTAGGGGGATTGGGCAGAGGGGGGATTGGAGTACCTCATGGTTATTATTTTCATTGGGGTAGGTGTCCAAAAATACTCCAAGGCCGGTGAAGAGGTTCATGTTTCCAAACACAGGACCTGCAAGTGTTAAACCCCAGCAGTCAACACTTTAGGGAGGCAATGCTGACAGCGTTGTAATATTAACAACACTAGAGACATTCTTGAATCTTTTAACCTTGGTGTGCATCCAAAATGGCACCCTATATTACCTATATGGGGCACTACTTTTGACCAGTAGTGCACTATATAGGGGACAGGGTGCCCTTTGGGAAACCCTGGTTTGTGCGTTAGACAATGCAAGCTCAGTACCTGTCTGCATGCGTTCTTTGGTGTACCACAGAGCCATTCCATCTCCATTCAGGTTCTTCTTCCCCTGGCCATGGATCTTAAAGTGCACCTGCAGCTCCCAGTCCCTCAGGTAACAGGGCTGTGGTAGGAGACCATTCAGGCAGACATAGACAGTACAGTGACTGAGGAAAAGCAGGTTGTGGCACGGCATGTTACCTGAGGGCTCTCTGTCATAATATGTTCAAATGCTATGTCCTATATAGAGTAGTACATGTAGTCAGAAAGTAAAGGCTTCATTTATGCTAGTGTTACTACAAATGAGGTGAGCCTATAGGTTGCACGGCAGACTACAAACTATGATGTTAAGAGTTCTTAACAATGCAGCCATGTAGGAGTCTCGGGTTGTTCAAGGATAAGCAGTAGTGTGCTGGTATCTACTTGGGGATGGAGAGAGCTTAACTCACAATGCGGCTCCACACTGCTCCTTGTCTGCTCTGCAAGTCAGGGGTCAGTCGCACATGCTCAGTGGTGATTATGGCGTTGCCCATCAGGTCCCAATGGGAGGAACTGGAGGAGCTCACCCCTACACAAACAAACATAATCCCTTTTCTTAACTTGATATAGGCATCTTTGTCCAGTGGTCTCACCATTGTATTACAGCAATGTGAGAATATTTTAGCTCACCTTTGAGAACAAATCACAATCTTTGTCCATTATATATACAGCACCAGTCAAAAGTTTGGACACACCTACTCATTCAAGGGTTTTTCTTTATTTGTACTATTTTCTACATTGTGGAATAATAGTGAATACATCAAAACTATGAAATAACACATATGGAATATTGTAGTGACCTAAAAAAGTGTTAAATCAAAATATATTTTATATTTGAGATTCTTCAAAGTAGCCACCCTTTGCCTTGATGACAGCTTTGCACATTTTTGTCATTGTTGGCATATATTTTTCTTTATTATTTACCCCTAACCCTACCCACCCTTCTTAATTGGAGAAAACTAATGGACAACAACACTTAGGTTTCTACTTCAAGCTTATACATACTATATACATTTTACGGACACAATGCACCTTACAACAGTTAACTTTAGTTTGTTTTTAATCCCTTCCCTCAGCTACCATCAACCCCTCCCATCCAGCTTGATTTCTATATTGTCATATATTTGTAACTGTGCTGTTTCACAAAAATTCAAAATATAAATTTTTCAGACACAGCATATTTTACATTAGTCATCTTGTTGTTTTAAATCTCACACTTCAGCGCCACTCAAACCTTCCCATCTATCCCCCAAAACCATCAATTTATTTATATTTGCCATATATTTTTCAACTCTGCTGTTTCACAAAAGTTCTGAACCTTTCTATTCTAAATGTTTCTACAGATTGTAAATTAAAGAGGAATATAATAATAATTTTAGCAAAAATGTTTTTGATCGACTGAGTGACTTTTTAAATCACCGTGTAGTGCTATTTGCAGTTAGCTCCAGGTAAATGTTGCACTTCAACCGATCTTTGTCCTTTTTAGAAGGACCAATGCAGAAGCTACATTTGTAAAATACCTAGTTTGCTACCCATAATGTCATCAGTAAATGGTTGTTTATTATGGTGATCCACCTTGGATAACACAATTCTCTACACATGTCAACACATTTACATAACTACACCGTATTATTATACTATCAATAATCGACCACCTTCCCGTATTGGGATTCATTGCGCAATAAAATGCAATCCTATGAAGAAGGTGGCACTTGTTAGCTAGGTGAGTTAACACTATGCTGCCAATACCCATCTCGCAACATTAGAAACAATAGCTAATGCTAGCTATACAGTAAGTACTTTCTAATTAACTCAATACTGGTTTTGTAGAAGACAACTGTCAATATTTGTGAACGTTGTCTGGAAATCAAAAGATAAAATCATTCTGAAACCAAAACAGGTCGCAACAATGAAGAACGCGAAGGGGGAGAGATTTTCGGCACAACACCGGCAAAGGACAGCCCAACGTTACCTTGGTATGGTTTGGTAAGCGAGTGCTCCCTTTTTAAAAACTCATCCATTTCGTAGCCATCGTCTGCCAGACACTGACACGTTAAAATAAGGACAATAGTAAACAGACATGTTAATTCATGAATGTTTCGGTGATTAAACATTAAATCAAATATCTGAAAACTGCTCAACCGAAACCAATTAGACTTGCTCATGGTGGCGGCCATTCTTCTTCTTTGGTGGTGTTTATCGGCGGTTGGCATCCAATGTTATGGTGCATTACCGCTACCTACTGTACTGGAGTGTGGGCCAGAGACATGAAGCAACGAAATCCTACCTATTGTTTTATTTAACCTTTATTTAACTAGGCAAGTCAGTTAAGACAAATTCTTATTTACAATGACGGCCAAACCCGGACGACGCTGGACCAATTGTGGGAGTCGCATTGGGTGGCGCAATCACAACCTGATGTGATGCAGCCTGGATCCTGCCAGCCGTTTCTCTTTAAAAAAAATATTTGAGACTGTATCTAATGACGTTTTACTCAGCATACTCTTTAAACTAATTTCCTGTATCCCCTTCTCCCTCATACAGGATCTCAACCTCTCTCTCTCCCTCTCATACTGCCCACACTGTATCAGTACATGCTCTACTGTCTCTATGTCCTGGCAATAACCACATTTTCCTGTTGGATGCTTTCTAATCACATGTAAAGTCTTACTCATCCGGCTGTGTGCCACCCTTAGTCTTGTGAAAATAGCCTCCTCTCTTCTGTCTCTTCCTGCCGTCCCCTCCTACCTTCTTGACGTACCAGTGACTAGAACCATTCAATGCTGGTCTGACCAATCGGAATCTAAGCTTTAAGATTGTTTTTATCACGCGGATTGGGAAATGTCCCAGTCAGCCTCAGAGTATAACATCGACCTATACGCTGACTCGTGAGTGAATTTATAAGGAAGCGCATTGGAGAAGTCGTACCCACTGTGATTATTAAAACCTACCCTAACCAGAAACCGTGGATGGATGGTGGCATTCGCGCAAAACTGAAAGAGCGAACCACCGCATTTAACCATGGAAAGAGGTCTGGGAATATGGCTGAATATAAACATTGTAGTTATTCACTCCGCAAGGCAATCAAACAAGCAAAATGCCTGTACAGGGACAAAGTGGAGTGGCAGGGTCTACAGGAATCATGGACTACAAATAGATAACAAGCCACGTCAGCGACAACGACGTCACGCTTCCAGACAAACTAAATTGAGGATAATAAAGTGCCACCGTTGCGGCCCGCTAACAAGAACTGCGCCCTCCCTCTCCGTGGCCGACATGAGTAAAACGTTTAAACTGTTAACCCTTGCAAGGCTGCTGGCCCAGACGGCATCCCTAGCCGCGTCCTCAGAGCATGCGCAGACCAGCTGACTGGTGTGTTTACGGACATATTCAATCCCTATCCCCGTCTGCTGTCCCCACATGCTTCAAGATGACCACCATTGTTCCTGTACACAAGAAAGCAAAAATAACTGACCTAAATGACTACCGCCCCATAGCGCTCACTTCTGTCATCATGAAGTGCTTTGAGAGACTAGTCAAGGATCATAGCACCTCCACCTTACCGGCCACTCTAGACGCACTTCAGTTTGCATACCACCCTAAGAGGTCCACAGACAATGCAATTGTCATCACACTGCACACTGCCCTATCCCATCTGGACAAGAGGAACACCTATGTGAGATTTGTCTACAGCTGAACATTCAAAACCATAGTACCCTCCAAGCTCATCATCAGCTGGAGGCCATGGGCCTCAACCCCGCCCTGTGCAATTGGGTCCTGGACTTTCTGACGGACCACCCCCAGGTAGCGCCCCACAAGGGTGTGTGCTCAGCCCTCTCCTGTACTCCCTGTTCGCCCATGACTGCGTGGCCATGCACACCTCCAACTCAATCATCAAGTTTGCAGACGACAAAACAACAGTAGTGGGCTTGATTAACAACGACGGCGAGACAGGGAGGAGGTGAGGGCACTCAGAGTGTGGTGTCAGGAAAACAACCTCTCACGCAACATCAACAAAACAAAGGAGATGACAATTGGTGGCTGACTAAATACTTTTTTGCCCCACTGTATATACTCTATTTTATACCATCTATTGCACCTTGCCTATGCCGCTCGGTCATCGCTCATCCATATATTTATATGTACATATTCTCATTCACCTCTTTTAGATTTGTGTGTATTAGGTAGCTGTTGGGGAATTGTTAGATTACTTGTTAGATATTACTGCACTATCGGAACCAGAATCACAAGCATTTCGCTACACTCACATTAACATCTGCTAACCATGTGTATGTGACCAATACAATTTGATTTGATTTGGAACTTTCCGAAGAACTTGGAATAAATGTCTGCCCTTAGTGTCTCTATTCCATTACTACTGCCATCTCGGCACCACCACTTTTTACCTCTGCCTTGCTCATTGAAACATCCATATCCCCACTACTAAGTGCTTGTTTAGTCAGTACATCAGCTGCCTCGTTCCCCTATCTGTGTAAATGGCCACAAAATCCTGATATACAGTATCCAGATGTCTATTAAACGAATCAGATGGATCAACCCCCTCCCTATCTTTCCGTAGTCTCTCCAACACTTCGAGATCAGCTACTGGAGGAGGGAGTAGCCATGGTGGGTTCACAGGAATAACTACCGTGGGGCTAAACTCCCTTCCATAGAGTCCCATCTCCCTCGCCTGGGTATTACCCACCCACCCAAAGCTCATGTTCTGTCCTCTCTCATGTTCCCAGCATGCGTGTAGAATCCCTTTTGCAGGATGAGACACCCATGTCCCTGTAGGTTTACCCAACCAAGCCCCCCACTTCTTCCCTGTCAGACAGAGCATCACATTTAGCACCTTCTTGCACTTTCCCACCACTCTCTCAATGTGTTCTGCCCAGGTCAGCCTAGAGTCAAAGTACACCCCAAGGAACTTGAAGGCCCCCACTGGTAGCAGCCATCTTGCTCCTCCTACTTCAAAAACAAGCCTGTGCACATTTCCCATTGGATTTTTTTGTTTTAAGCCCTTCAACCATTGGTTAAATCAACTGCCCAGTATTTTTTTTTAATATATTTTTTATATCATCTGTATGAATCCCAAAAGTCTACTGTAGAGGGCGCAATTTGAACATTCAATCTAGTCAATTGAGGACTACAGTACAGCTCAGGTGGCAATACTTGATATACATTTTTTGCATGTAAGTAGCCTACGATTCTCCATAAATGATGCCCATCTCTGGGAATTTCATTGAACTATTTTTTGAATGCATCATTGCTTATCTGTTTCAGGGATAGCAGTCAGGGCATCAGGTTTGAACATTGTAACTTACAGAAAGCAGCTCATGTCTTGGCCTAGCACAGCAGGGAGTCTGAACTGGTGAGTGTGGCATTGAAGTTTATCACAGGCTGCTCAGGGCTCTGATGTCTGACCTTGCTGTCACCCTCTCACTTGCAGTATCAGTGCATTTGATTCACAGAAAGCATAATTATTTATATCATCTAGGTGACTATACCAAAGTAAAGTTGTAGAGATGCATTTTATTACAAAATTACTTACATTTGACCATTATTCTTAAGAGAAGTGCTGGATTTATTAGGAATGATGGAAGGAGTAAGGAATTTATAGGTAAAGTTCCCCAAATGCAGGTCAACCCCTATGAGTTAGCACATTCTGATCCATGTGTACAGTACTTCTACTCATCCACGTCTCATCTCACAAAGGATGATAGTGGGTGTGATTAATGACGTTGACTATTGACAACTAATTGGCACCAGCCGTCTTTTGGCAACATCCTAGGAGAAATTAAACTAATGCAGGTTACTGTGGGAGACGTTATTGTTCCCTAGAGAGAGGCTGGTCATTGAGTAACACATTGAGGCTGGGAGGAGAGAGCCGGAAATGAGAGCGCCGATATGTAGATGTTAAGACTTCCACAGATCATAAGGATCCAGCAAGTGACTTTAAATCATCAGTATTTCCCCTATATGTCCATAGGGAAGATAGTGCTTACATTGGAAAAGCTGCTGCTGAATGTCAGCTTATAGCTGAAACCTGAAACACCCCAGTCAGCCAGTCAGTCTGCCACATCCACTTTCCGACACCCACAAAACACTATTTGTGCTTTCCATAATCCTAATTCCATAGAAATACATTCTGTATAGGTCTGAGTGTCATAAACCACTGATATACTGTATCGTGTGTGTCCTTTACTCAGCTTTGTGAGTGTGGAGGGAATTCAGAGCACCAGACCATGTTATTTACTGTCTTCTGCTGTGTTGGTCTACCGCTTAATTCACATTGGTAATGTTAGGAGATCTTATAATGTCTTCCGGCTCCAGTCCCAGTGAGTCCTAGTCATATTCCATATATTGGTCTGTATGAACCAGGTTGCACCTGTTCCCATGGCCGTGGAGGGAGATGGGGGGGGGGGGGGGGGATATTGTCATGTGTTGCTGCCTATGAGAAAGGAAGGTGTTATTTTTAGAAGAAGCTCTTGTCATGTTTTTCAGATTCCCCTGTCACCAGGTTATCTGGTATAGCATACCTTCCGTGGCAGAAATCACCAATATATAGGCTACCACCGTAGGTCTAACAAATCCAGGTTGCGAGTATACGTAGACAAGCTATAATGACATACAATACATTTATTTGGTACAGATTGTCTATTTCTTGTTGTCCCTACAGACTGAATGTAAGTGGTTGGACTAGGCGTAATCAAACTTTCTTGGCCCGTGACAACAAGGATGGATGGACCAGCCTGGAGACATGGGAAACAGTACAAGTCCATGCACACCATTAGCACCTCATATTACTGTGTCTGGTCATTCTTAGTGCATTGCGTTTCCTTTTGACTTCAACCAGCCCATAGAATGGATGCACAGAATCAGTAAATGCGAATGTTCTGAAGAATTTTAAAAACCTGTTCTGTCTGTCTGTCCCATCCATCCTCCATATCTTTACCAGTTCTTCACATAATCTACCATTACTGCCATGTCTAATTTTTGCATGTAGTTAGCTGTAAAGCAGTCTATTTTACAGTGTAAAATATGAATTCTATACACAGTTGAAACTCACTTTCACTTAAAATCATGCATTGATTTGGGTAACAATTTGAATTTGGCATGTATTGACTTACAAGATAGATGATAGGTTCACAGGAGGTTGGTGGCACCTTAATTGGGGCTTGTGATTATGACTGGAGCGGAATCAGTGGAATGGTATCAAATACATCAAACATGGTTTCCAGGTGTTTGATGCCATTCCATTATGAGCCGTTCTCCCCTCAGCAACCTCCAATGATAGGTATAGCTATTTAGATAATCACAATGTAATTATTTGGTATCAGTTCAGTGTTTTAATTTTTTAAATATATTTTCTATGTAAATGTTTAATTTAATTTTTTTAATCTGATAAAGTGTATTTACAATGATGCTGGATTACTCTGATTATATGGATTGTATTTTTTACTAAGGTGTTAACCAGGACAGGGTTAATCCGGAGCATATTCATTGGGCCTTTTCTTCTTCACATTCATTGTGTACCTGAGAATGATGAGATACTGCTGCTCGATCATCCTATTTTTCCAACTTAATTGAGGAAAATGTATTTTTGATACTGTCGCAAAGCTAACGAAAAAGCAGTATTCCCCAAGAGAGGATGGCTTTCACTTCAGCAGTAATAAATTCATGAACTTCTTTGAGGAAAAGATCATGATCATCAGAAAGCAAATTACGGACTCCTCTTTAAATCTGCGTATTCCTCCAAAGCTCAGTTGTCCTGAGTCTGCACAACTCTGCCAGGACCTAGGATCAAGAGAGACACTTAAGGGTTTTAGAACTATATCTCTTGACACAATGATGAAAATAATCATGGCCTCTAAACCTTCAAGCTGCATACTGGACACTATTCCAACTAAACTACTGAAAGAGCTGCTTCCTGTGCTTGGCCATCCTATGTTGAACATAATAAACGTCTCTCTATCCACCGGATGTGTACCAAACTCACTAAAAGTGTCAGTAATAAAGCCTCTCTTGAAAAAGCCAAACCTTGACCCAGAAAATATAAAAAACTTTCGGCCTATATCGAATCTTCCATTCCTCTCAATTTTTTTTGAAAAAGCTGTTGCGTAGCAACTCACTGCCTTCCTGAAGACAAACAATGTATACGAAATGCTTCAGTCTGGTTTTAGACCCCATCATAGCACTGAGACTGCACTTGTGCATGTGGTAAATTACCTTTTAATGGCGTCAGACCGAGGCTCTGCATCTGTCCTCGTGCTCCTAGACCTTAGTGCTGCCTTTGATACCATCGATCACCACATTCTTTTGGAGAGATTGGAAACCCAAATTGGTCTACACGGACAAGTTCTGGCCTGGTTTAGATCTTATCTGTCGGAAAGATATCAGTTTGTCTCTGTGAATGGTTTGTCCTCTGACAAATCAACTGTAAATTTCGGTGTTCCTCAAGGTTCCGTTTTAGGACCACTAATGTTTTCACTATATATTTTACCTCTTGGGGATGTCATTCGAAAACATAATGTTAACTTTCACTGCTATGCGGATGACACACAGCTGTACATTTCAATGAAACTGTCACGTTCTGACCTTAGTTCCTTTGTTTTGTCTTTTGTTTTAGTATGGTCAGGGCGTGAATTGGGTGGGTTGTCTATGTTAGTTTTTCTATGATTTTCTATTTCTGTGTTTGGCTTGATATGGTTCTCAATCAGAGGCAGCTGTCAATCGTTGTCCCTGATTGGGAACCATATTTAGGTAGCCTGTTTTCTGTTGGGTTTTGTGGGTGGTTATTTTCAGTCTTTGTGTGTATGCACCAGACAGAACTGTTTTCGGTTGTTTCTTTGTTATTTTGTTATTCAGTGTTCTGTTTTGATAATTATTAAACATCATGAACGCTTACCACGCTGCACCTTGGTCCCCACCTTCTTCCACCGACGACAGCCGTTACAGAAACATGGTGAAGCCTCAAAATTGCCCTCGCTCGAAGCCTGTGTTTCAGTCATAAGGAAATGGATGGCTGCAAACTTTCTACTTTTAAACTCAGACAAAACAGAGATGTTTGTTCTAGGTCCCAAGAAACAAAGAGATCTTCTGTTGAATCTGATAATTAATCTTGATGGTTGTAAAGTCGTCTCAAATAAAACTGTGAAGGACCTCGACGTTACTCTGGACCCTGATCTCTCTTTTGACGAACATATCAAGACTGTTTCAAGGACAGCTTTTTCCATCTACATAACATTGCAAAAATCTGAAACTTTCTGACCAAAAATGATGCAGAAAAATTAGTCCATGCTTTTGTTACTTCTAGGTTAGACTACTGCAATGCTCTACTTTCCGGCTACCCAGATAAAGCACAAAATAAACTTCAGTTAGTGCTAAATACGGCTGCTAGAATCATGACTAGAACCAACGTTTTTTTATCGTATTACTCCAGTGCTAGCCTCCCTACACTGGCTTCCTGTTAAGGCAAGGGCTGATTTAAAGGTTTTACTGCTAACCTACAAAGCATTACATGGGCTTGCTCCTAACTATCTTTCCGATTTGGTCCTGCCGTACATACCTACACGTACGCTACGGTCACAAGATGCAGGCCTCCGAATTGTCCCTAGAATTTCTAAGCAAACAGCTGGAGGCAGGGCTTTCTCCTAGAGCTCCATTTTTATGGAATGGTCTGCCTACCCATGTGAGAGACGCAGACTTGGTCTCAACCTTTAAGTCTTTACTGAAGATTCATCTCTTCAGTGGGTCATATGATTGAGTGTAGTCTGGCCCAGGAGTGTGAAGGTGAACGGAAAGGCTCTGGAGCAACGAACCACCCTTGCTGTCTCTGCCTGGCCGGCTCCCCTCTCTCCACTGGGATTCTCTGCCTCTGACCCTATTACAGGGGCTGAGTCACTGGCTTACTGGTGCTCTTTCATGCCGTCCCTAGGAGTGGTGCGTCACTTGAGTGGGTTGAGTCACTGACGTGAGCTCCCTGTCTGGGTTGCCCCCCCCCCCCCCCCCCCCCCCTCCCTTGGGTTGTGCCGTTGCGGAGATCTTTGTGGGCTATACTCGGCCTTGTCTCAGGATGGTAAGTTGGTGGTTGAATATATCCCTCTAGTGGTGTGGGGGCTGTGCTTTGGCAAAGTGGGTGGGGTTATATCCTTCCTGTTTGGCCCTATCCGGAGGTATCATCGGATGGGGCCAAAGTGTCTCCTGACCACCTCCTGTCTCAGCCTCCAGTATTTATGCTGCAGTAGTTTATGTGTCGGGGGGCTAGGGTTAGTTTGTTATATCTGGAGTACTTCTCCTGTCTTATGCGGTGTCCTGTGTGAATTTAAGTATGCTCTCTCTAATTCTCTCTTTCTCTCTCTCGGCGGACCTGAGCCCTAGGGCCATGCCTCAGGACTACCTGGCATGATGACTCCTTGCTGTCCCCAGTCCACCTGGCTGTGCTGCTGCTCCAGTTTCAACTGTTCTGCCTGCGGCTATGGAACCCTCACCTGTTCACCGGAAGTGCTACCTGTCCCAGACCTGCTGTTTTCAACTCTCTAGAGACAGCAGGAGCGGTGGAGATACTCTTAATGATCGGCTATGAAAAGCCAACTGACATTTACTCCTGAGGTGCCGACTTGCTGCACCCTCGACAACTACTGTGATTATTATTATTTGACCATGCTGGTCATTTATGAACATTTGAACATCTTGGCCATGTTCTGTTATAATCTCCACCCGGCACAGCCAGAAGAGGACTGGCCACCCCTCATAGCCTGGTTCCTCTCTAGGTTTCTTCTTATGTTTTGGCCTTTCTAGGGAGTTTATCCTAGCCACTGTGCTTCTACACCTGCATTGCTTGCTGTTTGGGGTTTTAAGCTGGGTTTATGTACAGCACTTTGAGATATCAGCTGATGTAAGAAGGGCTATATAAATAAATTTGATTTGATAATGAAGAGCCCTTAATGCTTTCTTTGGCAGGACAAGCTTCCTATAATCCATAGCCATTTATCCTGGCATTAACTGTCCTCTTTATCTTCCTGCAGACTGCACACATTAGGAACAGCCAAACACCTATTGAACATAAATATTCACGCTATTCAAATCAAAGGGCCTGAGAAAATATTGTCAGGCCCGTCTCTAGGACAACAGATAGTGTCCATCCCAAATGGCTCCGAAATCTCTATAGTGCACTACTTAGTCAAAAGTACTGCTCTATATAAGGAAAATGGTGCCATTTTGGATGCACCCATAGTGTCGGATAGCCTTTCATGTGCTTCTTATTCCTTATAGCTGTTTGTGCTGACAATAAGGAAAGCACATCGTCTTAATTGAAACTATAATTTCCAAACTATCCTCTATTAGGGATTTGTTATCCAGGCACATAAGTCAATATTTCACAGTCACAGTGACCTTATAAACTATTGGGAAACACTAAATCCGTCATAGTATACTCATTGGTCTGCATGGTGTTTACCGGTAACAACTTAGTATTCAATATGGTATATTGAAACAACCATAGGCAATCATCTGCCACGAGAGAATGAGCTGGAATGAGATGTTTTCCTTATTTTCAAAGAAAGAATACACAGTGTTACATGTTATGATTTATCTCTTTATAAAAATTACAGTTACAGTTGTATACAGTTCCTCAAATTTCCCGAAATCAATTCAAATGAGATGCTCTTCATTCAGTGAGCTATTCAACAACGCAGACACACTGAACCATGAACATAGCATTCAGTATATTTTAAAGTCCTTCCATCATTTGTAACCTGAAATGGTAATGGATGGGAAATTATCCATCAGGTTTAGAGGGTGCGGTGTTACGTTCTTGTACATCTGTGTCATTGAATTTTCAAGACACTCTCCAGAACCAAAACAAGACCAAGGTCACTTGAATTTCAGCATTATCATAGCCAAGAAAAAAAACGTGTCAAACTTTCCATTAAAGGACAATAATAAAAGAAAGAGTTAGTTATCCTTGGTTTAAAACCGGCATGGCACTAAGGATTTTGTGTGGGCACTGTATTGAGTAGTTGTGTGTGTGGGGCAGGGGATTGAAACACTTTCATTTTGCTAAAGACCATCTGAGTGAGCACTGTGCACCACCCTCAAATACATCTCCCATTGTGTATATCTTAGTAATCAGTGATTTTCAAAATGGTAACACAAATGACATAAAACTGAGGGATACATATACTAGTACGTTTTATTTTATTTTAATAGCCTTCTTTGTTTTTATTGATCTATACAATATATGGCATATTTCTGTTCACTGTCTTGCTTTCAAAATAATAGATAGTTATCTCTAAGTCTCTACACATCACCAGTGGGAAAACCAATTTTATAGTGTCCACAACGCATACAAATAGATGTTTTGCAGTATAAAGGACTTACATATGTTTTCTTATTAAATAACAGGTAAATAAAATGGAAAATGTATAATGTGTCATGTTTTTGGCATTTGAAAGTGTTTTTACATGGCGCCAAAGTCAAGGGACAGCATTTACCACTGCAATTCAATAATGACTCTTTTACTTCCTGCTACATTGATGAAACGCAGTACCTTGAGGGTCTTCTTTTTCAGAGAAGGATCAACGTTATATATCCCAAGAGAATGTCAAACTCTGAGAATGTTAGGGAAGAGGGACCAAGGTGTGGAGAGAGTGGCCTCTTTCATTCAGAGGTAATGCAAAATAAAGATTGTGCTGGGCATTTTTAATCTCTGTGCTTTTCTAATAACCGTTTTCTGTGTTCATGCAAGTGACTGACTGAAAAAATCCTCACTATCAGTAGCTGCAATTTGGCAGTACGCCCAGACCTTTGTTTTGAGAACAAAATATATCTTAGTTTCAAGGTCTCAGCTTAGAGAGAACAAGCATCGTATTGGTCTGTCACATGTTATGAACCAGTATTGGTCGGTCACATGAATGAAACAAAATGCTATTTATGAATTAATTACGCTTAATCATGCAAATATAACTTGTCTGTGTATAGCCGTAAATAAGACAACTGCTGGGACTGCCCCAGGAGAGCTCCTGATTGACATGTGTACTATGGTGCATTGAGTTGGTTGGAACCTCTCCAGCATGCTGATAATAAAGGATGTTTCATTTAAGATTGACTAAGTCTCCCTGGTAGTATTTTCCATGACATTGTGGTGAATTTCCACGACAGGATATGTCAGTAACAAGAACAAAGCACGTATCTACTCTGCCTACTTACCTACCCCTAATTAAAAGGCCTGATGGAGGGATTTGGAGATTTTTTTATTTTCGAGTGGCCAATCTCCTCAAGAGGACGTTGGGAGGACAAATGCTGAGGGCAGCCTTTGAGGATTATGTGTGTGTGTGTGTGTGTGTGTGTGTGTGTGTGTGTGTGTGTGTGTGTGTGTGTGTGTGTGTGTGTGTGTGTGTGTGTGTGTGTGTGTGTGTGTGTGTGTGTGTGTGTGTGCGTGTGCGTGTGTGTGTACCATTCAAAAGTTTGGGGTTACTAATACATTTCCTTGTTTTTGAAAGAAAAGCTCATTTATTTGTACATTAAAATCACATCAAATAGACCAGAAATACAGTGTAGACATTGTTAATGTTGTAGATGACTATTGTAGCTGGAAACGGCAGATTTTTAATGGAATATCTACATAGGCGTACAGAGGCCCATTATCAGCATATAAGGGCACAAGGCGAGACCCAAATGCAGACACAGGAGGCAGATGGTAGAGCTCTGATATTTATTATAACAAAGGGAGTAGGCAAAGGTAGGTCAGGGACAGGCGAGAGTTCATAAACCAGGTCAGAGGACAGGCAGTCTCGAGGTCAGGCCAGGCAGGGGTCAGAAACCAGATCCGAGTCCAAAAACAGTACAGGGGGATAGGCAGGCTGGTAGTCAGAAAAGGCAGAGTGGTCAGGCATGCGGGTTCGGAGTCAGTACAGGCAAGGGTAGAAACCAGGAGGACTAGAACAAACAGAGACTGGGAAAAATAGGAGCAAGGAAAAATGCTGGTTGACTTGACAAACAAGACGAACTGGCACAGAGAGACAAGAAACACAGGGATATATACACCGGGGATAATAAGTGACACCTGGAGGGGGTGGAGAGAATCACAAGGACAGGTGAACAAGATCAGGGTGTGACACAGCAACCATCACTCCTGTGTTCCAATGGCACGTTGTGTTAGCTAATCGAAGTTTATCATTTTAAAAGGCTAATTGATCATTAGAAAACCCTTTTGCAATTAGGTTAGCACAGCTATTATGCTGATTTAAAGAAGCAATAAAACAGCAATAAAGCCTTCTTTAGACTAGTTGAGCATCTGGAGCATCAGCATCTCTTCACGGTTGACGTTGAGACGGGTGTTTTGCGGGAACTATTTAATGAAGCTGCCAGTTGAGGACTTGTGAGGCATCTGTTTCTCAAACTAGATACTCTAATGTACTTGTCCTCTTGCTCAGTTGTGCACCTGGGCCTCCCACTCCTCTTTCTATTCTGGTTAGAGCCAGCTTGCACTGTTCTGTGAAGGGAGTAATGCACAGCGTTGGACGAGATCTTCAGTTTCTTGACAATTTCTCGCATGGAATAGCCTTCATTTCTCAGAGAAAGATTAAACTGACGAGTTTCAGAAGAAAGGTCTTTGTTTCTGGCCATTTCCAGCCACAATAGTCATTTAAAACATTAACAATGTCTACACTGTATTTCTGATCAATTTGATGTTATTTTAATGGACCAAAAAATGTGCTTTTCTTTAAAAACAAGGACATTGCTAAGTGACCCCAAACTTTTGAACGGTAGTGTGTTTATATATATATATATATGTACATGTATATATAATTTTTTGTTGTTACAAATCACCTTTAACAAATTAGCCTATGTTCATTTAATACTTTTAAAATATTTTCATCCACTCCCCCCCACACAGGAAGGAAAATGGTCATCAATAAACTGACTAAGCCTCATTGTACAGTTTTCCTTTTGAGCTAAAGGATAAGGTCACAAACTACCGACTGAGTTTTAGGTTAAATCCACAGGGGTTGTCAACAGCAACCACTTACATCTTGCCAAAGCTGCTCATTCCTCTGTTATTCATTAAGTATATAAAGTGGTTTCCATTTACTGGGAGTTCACTATCCAACAAAATCTTATTTTTGCTTTAAAGCACAACAGAATTTACTCGGGATATAATGGTTGCCAGTGTGCAGTACTCTTAAGACACTTGGGCTGATCACCAAAGCAGTGTTAATTAAGGCTAAGCTTTAATTCTTAAGACAAATGATGAGCCTCTTGTGCTGAGAGTAGCCCTGTCTACTGAACTCAAAGGCTGCACAGTATATCTTTATATCCACCTTTCACATCTAAAATGTATTCGCCAAGGCTTGTGGATGAAAATCACTATTCAGCAAATACACTTGGACCACAAACTTTACACAAACCAAAGGTTTTATTATTGGGAAGAATCCATTTCAATAACAACAAGGCTATAAATCCTTTGAAGCTGAGTGGAAGAGGAAAGTGAATGAAAAAGGGTTGAAGAAGGAGGCGGTAGCAGGTCCATAGAAATACATTTTCACACATTAGAACTATTAGCTTATTGAGAGGTGGCTGACAGATTGAGGGCTTGCAGTTAAAGGGAGCTGTACCTGTGAAATAGTCTCCTCGTCTGAGTATTGATGAGTTTGCCTTCAAGCGACCTCCTCTAGGGAACTGTAGAATGTGTGTGTTTGTGTGTGTGTGTATCTTCTTACTACATCGTTCAACCGGAAACCTCTGTATGTGTATGTGCTGCACGTGTGTGTGTTGGGGGGGGGGGGGGGGGGCTGAATTGAGTAGCCTGGTGAATGGAGGCGCCTTTCTCATATTCTCCCAGACAGGACAGGACAACACCATACTCTTCGTGGTAACAGCTCCAGCTAAACACAACGCCATATTGACATAGATAATTATTAGGGAGAAAAACATCAAACTATGATTTGAGGAAGTTATTTCAAACTGTTAAAAACTTTGCTAATGCTGTAAGTTGAGAGAGTTGGAGTCTTAAAAAAATTTAAGTGTTTACTTCAGATGTTTCAGTCTTATGTGTGATGTGCAAGCACCTCCCTGTCACTGACATCATTTATTACAGCAGATACCTCCATACCATCTCCAAGGCACAGACCTGTGGCAGCGCCATCTATTACAAAAGGCCTGAGGGATACAGCGCAAAGGAAGATAAATGCATAACGTAGCCTATTCTTCATTTTATTCTTCTTCATTTACCTTTCTCTACATTGATTATCTGGACTGACGTTCAATTCTATAAAGGTGCTGAAACTGCAGGACTTCCAATCACAGTTTACTGAGTCTGGCAGTCCCTTGCTAATCTTGAAGAGTAGCCCCATTTTCTGCACAGAAATGTCAATACAGTACTTTTAATGTGCTGTTTTGTGTGTTACTTTTACAATATACCCAATCCCAGGAGGCCAGCTATCCATCTCAGAAGGCAGGACAGTATGACAGAAACTCAGATGCCCCATGGGTCAGGATAGGGTCAGGATAGTCTAATTATACTAAACAAAAATATTAACATGTAAAGTGTTGGTCCCATGTTTCATGAGCTGAAATAAAAGATCCTAGAAATTTTCCATTCACAAAAATAGCAAATTTCTCTCAAATTGTATGCACAAATTTGTTTACATCATTGTTAGTGAGCATTTCTCCTTTGCCAAGATAATCCATCCACCTGACAGGTGTGGCATATCAAGAAGCTGATTAAACAGTATGATCATTACACAGTTGCACCTTGTGCTGGGGACAATAAAAGGCCACTCTAAAATGCGCCGTTTTGTCACACAACACAATGCCACAGATGTCTCAAATTTTGAAGGAGCTGCAGGAATGTCCACCAGAGCTGTTGCCAGAGAATTGAATGTTCATTTCTCTACCATAAGCCACCTCCAGGCCACACAGGCCACACAACCCGCGGACCACATGTAACCACTCCAGCCAGGACCTCTACATCCGGCTTCTTCACCTGTTTGATTGTCTGAGACCAGCCACCAGAACAGCTGATGAAACTTAGGAGTATTTGTCTGTAATAAAGCCCTTTTGTGGATAAAACCTCATTATGAATGGCTGGGCATGGCTCCCAGTGGGTGGGACTATGCCCTCCCAGGCCCACCCAGGGCTGCGCACCTTCCCAGTCATGTGAAATCCATTGACAAATGTATTTCAATTGACTGATTTCCTTATATGAACTGTAACTCAGTAAAATCATTGAAATTGTTGCATGTTGCTTTTATATTTGTTCAGTCTAATAGGAGTCTAATAGGAGGCTCATTGAGTCTCAGAACTATGATGACATATTCATTTCATGTACAAAACTATTTCCCCCAGTGTATCAGGGAACCAGTAGGATCCTATATCAGCTATGAATTTCAAACTACATCCTCAAACGAATAAACATGAACAAATAACCAAATGGTCAAGCCCTATAAATAACCCGAAGCGGGACTCAAGCCCTATAAATAACCCGAAGCGGGACTCAAGCCCTATAGAGGTTTGCCTCGATGTTTATGAGACCTATTGATCCTAGAGAAACTGTGAACATCAACAGTCCAAATAGGGTGTGACAAGGACCCTATGGGCCCTAGTCAAAAGTAGTGCACTACATAGGGAATAGGGTGCCATTTGGGACACCACCCCCAGTCTATCTGTGCCAGTCGTCCACAGAGAATGGTGACAGGCAGCCACGCTAAAAGTTCAATTTCCAATGCTTTGTTGAAACATAATGTTTCACTTTATTTAATAATGCTTTAGTGATAATAGCTTTTTAGCTTTTGATGTTGATTCTGTTGAAAACAGATAATAGTGGTATCGCCTGTTCAAGGCCATAGCTACATACAGTGAGCTCCAAAAGTATTGGGACAGTGACAATTTTGTTGTTGCTTTGGCTCTATACTCCGGCACGTTGTATTTGAAATAATACAGTAACTATGAGGTTAAAGTGCAGACTATCAGCTTTAATTTGAGGGTATTTTTATCCATATCGCGTGAACCGTTTAGAAATTACACCACTTTTTGAACATAGTCCCCCATTTAAGGGGAACAAACGTATTGGCACAAATTCACGTGTATTAAAGTAGTCAAACATTTAGTATTTGGTCCAATACTCCTAGCACGCAATGACTACATCAAGCTTGTGACTCTACAAACTTGTTGGATGCATTTGCTGTTTGTTTTGCTTGTGTTTCAGATTATTTTGTTTCCAATAAAAATGTATGGTCAATAATGTATTGTGTCATTTTGGAGTCCCTTTTATTGTAAATAAGAATATAATATGTTTCTAAACACTTCTACATTCATGTGGATGCTACCATGGTTACAGATATGCCTGAAAGAATCGTGATTAATGATGAGTGAGAAAGTTACAGGCGTACAAATATCATACCCCCAAGACATGCTAACTTCACACCATTACAATGACATGGGGGGTTAGCATTTTGGGGGGGGTATGATATTTGTGCGTCCCAAGCCAGATTGTCTCCGTGTGGGCACACACACAAAGCACTCAAAGCAAAACAGTTTAAGCACCACCTTAGTCCCAAACCTGATACATCCAAATAAACAATGACAAAAAAAATCTAGAATTGAACTAATGCTGCTCGGACCTCACGCATCCCTTCAGTCCTGGCAGATTCTCTCGGTTTACACGCAGAATCTGCCCACAAGATTATCTGACCATGAGGCCATAAATAATGTACAAAATAAGAAAGGTCTGATCACCAGACCCTTATATAACCACTCCCTTCACATTGGTCTCCATACAGTCTCCCCATCACCTCACCACTCGGCTGCTGTGCATTTGATACCTATGTACCCCAGGGCGTCATCCCAAATAGCACCCTATTCCCTACATAATAATAACATTTGATTTGATGCACTACTTTTGACCAGGGCCCATAGGGAATAGGGTGCCATTTGGTACGTTACTCGGGACTCTCTCCTTTAGCACCTCTTCTCCTCTGTTTAACCACATTTCTTGTACCTCCAAAGTCCAAATATGTGCAGTCACACTGACCTGCTACTGTTAGACCATTCATCAACGTTCAACTGTCCAAACATCAGAGGTGTTAGGGAGACAGGATGGGCACAGTGGTTTGGAGAGCTTCCAGTGACCCTGGCCCTGGCTGTGACCTGTAATTCCATGGCCAGGTTAGGCTAGAGGACATGGCTATATTAGTGCTACAGAAGACATTGATCAGAGTTGTTTATAATTATAAATTGTTAAAGGCCCAGTGCAGTCGAAAACGAGATTTTTCTGTGTTTTATATACAATCGTGGCCAGTTTATTAGGTACACCCATCTAGTACCAGGTCGGACCCCCCTTTGCCTCCAGAACAGCCTGAATTATTTGGGGCATGGAAACATTGTTAAATTGGTATCAAGGGACTTAACGTGTGGCAGGAAAACATTCCCCACACCATTACACCACCGCCACCAGCCTGTACCGTTGATACCAGTCAGGATCGTGCCATGGACTCATGCTGCTTACTCCAAATCCTGACTCTGCCATCTGCATGACGCAACAGGAACCGGGATTTGTCGGACCAGGCAATGTTTATCCACTCCTCGATTGTCCAGTGTTGGTGATCGCGTGCCCACTGGAGATGCTGCTTCTTGTTTTTAGCTAATAGGAGAGGAACCTGGTGTGGTCGTCTGCTGCAATAGCCCATCAGTGAGAAGGGCGACGAGTTGTGCGTTCCGAGATGCCATTCTGCACACCACTGTTGTATTGCACCGTTATTTGCCTGTCTGTGGCCCTCCTGTTAGCTTGCACGATTCTTGCCAATCACCTTCGACTTCTCTCATCAACAAGCATTTTCACCCACAGAACTGCCACTGACTGGAGTTTTTTTTGTTTGTTGCACCATTCTCTGTACACCCTAGACACTGTCGTGGGTGAAAAGCCCAGGAGGGCGGTTGTTTCTGAGATACTGGATCCGGCACACCTGTCACCAACGATCATACCATGCTCAAAGTCGATTAAGTCACTCGTTTTGCCCATTCTAACATTCAATCTAACAGTAACTGAAGGCCTCGATGCCTGTCATCCTGCTTTATATAGCAAGCCATGGCCAAGTGACTCACTGTCCTTAGGATCGAGACATTTTTGTGAACGGGTAGTGTACCTAATAAACTGACCTCTGAGTGTATTTTTCCACACTATGAGGTTGGAATAATAATGTGAAATTGTGAAAATTATGATAAGTAATGACCTTTTAGTGTAAGAGCTGATTAAAAAGGCTGCCTGTAATTTCAGCCTGTTTTGGTGAGATGTAGTTTTGGCCTGCCTGGTAACATCACCAGGTGGTAAATGAGTTAATAGACCAATAAGAAAGAGATTTCCAAACCGCTCTGTCAATAACAGTTAGTTTTCAGTTTTCCCCTCCACACTCAGACAACTCTCTGACAGTCCTATCAAGAATTTTACTTGAGAAATTGCTTTTTACTAGAAGTGATTTTTTAAACATTTTTGACCATTTAAAAAAAAAAGAAAATCACAGTAATGTCCTTAATTGTTACCCAGAAATTATTTGATAAAAACGGCTGCATTGGACCTTTAATATCTGCCAAGGAAATGTATTCCTGCCTGAACAATAAGTTAATAAAATTATTTGGCAAAATTATTGATTTGCATTGTACAGAATGCAATTCTGAATCCGCACACCATCAATTCCAGTGTAGACTGTGGTACTATTTGTCCAGACTTTGAATGTGCTGTGGTGTGTCACCTAATAACCAACCCACTCCTCTGACAAGCTCACTCTATAACACTAAGATATCAGATAAATGTTGAAGTCACTTTGGTGCATAGGAGAGGGACGATGCCTGTCACCATAACATCTTTGCTTCCTGTTATTTGAACAGTGATAAGGATGCTCTTCATGCTCCCAGTGCCCAAGAGGTCAGGGAACCTCCAGTAGAGGATGGTACATTGGGCCCTAATCTCAGTTAATCCACAACTACAGTATCATGTAATTGGTCAGCTGCTGGATTAAGTTCTGTGCCCATACATGAGAAGAGATAAAGAGATGATAGAACTAGTAGTGGAACCAGAATGAGGAGCTCCACCCAATCTCTTTGAAAGTTACGGGCCGAATGTCCCCTCCCTTTCCGAAATTTGAAAGATATTAACATCTGCGAAATTATGATTTGTCCAGATAACCAGTGAAGAGAAACCCAAACACCAGAACTACTGCTGCTCGTTATCCCAACTGTAAGTCGTTCTGGATAAGAGCATCTGCTAAATGACTCAAGAGTAACTCCCACGCATCCCATTCCTTCCTGACAGATTCTTCGGTACCAGTTATATTTACGTAGATCTGTCCATGAGAGATGAATTGGGCCCTGACAACAAAAAACTGGTTGGCACGGTTTGAACCAGGGGTAGGGGTGTCTCCATTTTGGATACTCCCTGAGACTGTATAGCATGTGTACACTGTTTCCACTATACAGTGATACCAGTTTAGTCTGTGTTGATGATAGTTAGTGTTGGGTGACAACAAGGCTAAAATCTATTTCTGGGCAAGTGCTTCCCCAAGCACCCCTCGGCAAGTGGTGTCCCAGAGTCTGGACTCCTTATGTCCCTCATGTCCTAACAGGGGCATAATGTAGACGTTTTGCGGGGAGAGGATGTCGCTGGGCAGTGACCCAATAGAACTCTGCGGTTTATCCTGTGACAGGTTTCACACGCAGCTTGTGGCCAAGCCTACAAATAACAGCCAGGCGTCTTGTTTGCTCTCATTCTCTGGCCTGTTTCAGATTACTCACTGAGCCTTTGAAGTTTGCTGATGGACAGGCAGGGTTTTCCCCTTCCTCTCCTGCCAGAAAAAGATTGAGTCATCATCAGTTCCGGCGCTGCTACATATCTAGTGTAACCCCAGAATTAGACACATGCCTAGCTCAGGATTTTATCATAGGTCACATGTTGTTGTATCTCCTGAATTCACAGCAAGCCCCTGGGTATCAGAATGGTCATACATCAGTTGGGTTGCCATAGTGATCCCTTGGTTTTGTTCACTGGATCACTGTGTCAGCTCTACAGCACTGTGCTGTATACAGTGACTGCCTTACTTGCATTTTAAAGATGAAAGCAATCTATAGCGTAGTAGCATAAGCATTATGCCTTGTATCAATTCACACAAAATTGCAGAAAGGAAATTGACATAGCCAGCCTTGGTGAAATCAAACTAATGACACTGGAGGTTTAACGCCTGTCTGAGACGTTGTGTCATGAACCTGCCGCTCTCACTCACCGAAGGGTTTCACTGGTACGTTCCTAGCCTGCCATGGACCATTGAGCAATAAAAAGCTCTGTAACTAAATCCAGAGACTAATCCAGCCTGGACAATCGCTGGCAGACCTTCTAGCTGTGCAGAGCAGAGGCTCTGGCTGCAGACTGTCCCCATGCAGCACGGTTCTCATATCACAAGGCTGTCACAGTGTGGGTCCAGGAAACCATGGGGCACAGGAATGGTGTGGGAAGATTGAAGCACAAGGGAATGTGTTTTAATAGGAATGCCAGCATTTAGGATGGTCACTGGTATTTCCTTGATTGTGCAGCAGTTAAATGTGGTCTTGGTCTATAAAATGAAAAATGTCTATTGAAACACTTTAAAAAAGAGACAACAGAAGACGAGGTAGACAGAGTTATTGACTTTGAAATAAGAGTTGTCTGGCCATCAGACATATTTGTTAAAATGATCACTGTCTGAACATTTGATTTGAGAAATAAATAAACATAGGCTACTTGATGATGAGACTGGTTTTGAATTGTAGCCAGGCATTTTGATCAATTGCCAATCCTGTAGAATTAATTCTTAAAAATTAGCCTATAGTGGATAATAGTTGTCAAGTATGCCCTAAACTTTCATTATGAAATATCTTTATGGTTCTAATCATTCAAAACGAAAGTCATGCTTATAGTTAATGGATTAGCCTAAATACCTAAACACGTTAATAATCAGACATTCTCCAGCATTTTAGCTGATAATCTGGAAACATACTGTATGCTACTGTCTACTATGTTTGCACAGCACATTTACCTTTTATTATAATAAGTTTTATTAATTTAGCAGACGCACCTATCCAGAGTGACTTACAGGAGAAATTCGGGTTAAGTGCCTTGCTCAAGGGCACATCGACAGATGTTTCACCTAGTCGGCTCGTAGAGTCAATCCAGCGACATATCGGTCCAACGCTCTTAAAACCACCTAGCTTCCTGCCGCCCCAATCACTGATTTTCTTAGATGTAGCCTATGTTGTTTTTCATCTCAGCAAGGCAATGTGGATCAGACAATAAGCCTACTCAGTCAAATTATTGCTGAGATGTGGATTTCAGCACCACACGCACGTGGACAGCTCCTTGCTGCAATTATGCGCACTAAATTCTTGATTGCGCACTAACACTCCGTCCGATTTATTGGCTCTTGCAAAGTTGTCTTTTGATCACCAGTGAGGTGGCAGAGACAGGATCGCATGTCGACCCAACACCCCAGGTTACAATACTGCTTAGTGAACTCGTCACCTGACCCGTAAAAACACACCCATAATGGAATATACGATTGGTCCAAGGTGTCAAAGAGCCAATAAACTCTTGCTCGGACGGTGCAACATATTCGCATAGTTCGGAAGGAAGACCATGAGCCAGGCGCACGCGGGTCTTTGATGGGATATTGCCTCTATCAGTTTTTTTCTGGTAATAGAACTCGTGAATAAGAATAGAAGAGAATTTATTGCAATGAAAGATGGAGATAGTCAATTATGAAATGCAATCAACCGGTAACATTTCTCCGGATTTAATTTCTACACAAACGTGACAAATAAAATTGGCTGCACTGAAATTCGAAATAGTTGGCTATAGGGCTAGACCTATGCTAGTTTTTATTCTGATAATAGTAACTTTTACATTTCATTACGATGAAATGGCAACGAAATACCAGCTTGAAATAAACTTGAGAAAAATGTCACAGACTAGATATAGCCTCGCCCAAATATCAAACGTGTGTATTTAAGAAACGAAGGAAGACATCGGTTGTCCTATACCTTGAAACAACTTGAAATAAAGACGCAGAATTATTTTTGAATGAGAGATTCAGTTGGACAGGGGGGTATGGCATTCCAACCGTTTTTACCAAACACTGCTTCGGATATCACCATCGACACAATGCTGGCCCGACAACCTCCGTTTTTCCCTGTCATTGCGCTAACTTCCCACAGGTCTCTTCCCTTGCCTGTTGCGCAAAGGCACCCCACGCGGGATCTAGGCAATGCCGAAACGATCCTCCGCTTATCCTCGCTGGAACACCATGCTGCCACCCAGTCTGCCAAGCTCAGGCCTCCTAAAACGGGGGGGACAGAGAATGCCACCGAGGATGATCCAAAGGTTAACTTGGAGGCGAGGGACCTTTGGACACAATTCCACAAATTCGGCACTGAAATGGTCATAACAAAATCAGGAAGGTAAATGTTATGACATATCATCAATAACCATGTAGATTATAACGTTGATCGTTTTTAATTTAGAGGACTGTAGGATGATTTGAAATCGATGTGTGTTCCCTTTACTCCAGGCGCATGTTTCCAGCGTTCAAAGCCAGATGTACTGGCTTGAACAAAATGGCAAAATATATTTTGCTGATGGATATTGTGGCGGCCTACGAGTGCAGGTACAGGTTTCACAACTCACATTGGATGGTGTCAGGAAAGGCAGATCCTGAAATGCCAAAGAGGATGTACATACACCCAGACAGTCCCGCTTCTGGCGAGCAATGGATGTCAAAAGTGGTCAATTTTCACAAACTAAAATTGACAAACAACATCTTGGACAAGCATGGGTTTGTACGTTCCAAATATGCGTTTTGTGTTAATAATGTAGTATTTGCATGTGTAGTTTGACTCATTTAATGTATTGTTACATTAGCTACAATATAACTGAAATATACAATTTTTTATTGAACTGCGTAAAGTTCCAGTTGATGACTAGGCCTAATGTATTCTTTAAAATGTATTTTGTCTCCAATTGCAGACGATTCTTAACTCAATGCACAAATACCAGGTTAGGTTTCACGTTGTGAGGGCCAACGCAATCCTCCAACTGCCATATAGCACGTTCATGACCTATGTCTTTTCTGAGACAGAATTCATCGCTGTAACTGCATATCAAAACGATAAGGTAGGCCCTTCGTAATTTTATAAAGCAAGTTTCAGAATAACATTATATTTTTCGTATTGGTAGACCTCAGGAAAATGGAAATTAAACGCATGACAGAAATGACCCATAAAGAGTTTGTAAAGAGTTTATGTTGTGGCCTAAATTAATTACTGACTTATTGCTAAATAGCCTACTCTATTGCGGATTAGTTACCCAAGGCTCAATATCTGGCAAGCAATGAAATGTAGATTTTATGTTGTCAAATGTATTGTTCTAAATGTGCAATATTTTAATAAGGTTAACTAACAGCTTATAAAACCTTTACGAACTTCTTGTGAAAAAAATATTTTGTTTGAAACTATTCCTGAGCTATCCCTGTAATTGGCCTAAGAGACTCTAATTATTAGTGTTAAAATGTGATAAATTACTGGTCTAATGTTTAGAAACATTACAGTCATTTCTATATTTTCAGATTACACAACTGAAAATTGATAACAATCCTTTCGCCAAAGGATTCCGTGACACTGGCAATGGGAGAAGAGAAAAAAGGTGAGACAAAAAACCCCGACAAAACGTAAATTAAAATAATTTACATTTACATTTAAGTCATTTAGCAGATTTATCCAGAGCGACTTACAAATTGGTGCATTCACCTTATGATATCTAGTGGAACAACCACTTTACAATAGTGCATCTAACTCTTTTAAGGGGGGGGGGTTAGAAGGATTACTTTATCCTATCCTAGGTATTCCTTAAAGAAGTGGGGTTTCAGGTGTCTCCGGAAGGTGGTGATTGACTCCGCTGACCTGGCGTCGTGAGGGAGTTTGTTCCACCATTGGGGTGCCAGAGCAGCGAACAGTTTTGACTGGGCTGAAAATAAATAATTTTATAAACTCTTAATTGTCAAAAGTGAAATATGTTATTTTTTTGAGTAGGAAACAACTGGGGATTAATACACAAAGGTCCAATGAGACGCAAATGCAAGAAGACAATGACATATCTTGTGACTCTTTGGATGAGGCTCCACTGAAAAGCGCAGGAAACTCAAAATCAACCGGTTTGTATGATAACGAAATGAAGAGCTAAAAATGTTGCTTTAATTCTTACTATAAGAATTGTTTAGCCTCAACTTGTTCTCAGTTTACAAACAACATTGTATTTTTATAATCACGTTAGATGTTTGCAAAAGTGCCAACGAAAGCAGTCAAGAAAGCAAGGATGGGCATTACGTTGGACAAGACTTGCGAAAAATCTCAACTGCCACAGAGAAACTGAAACCTGGTCCAAATATTATCACAGCGCACTGCAAAACGGACAGGGCTTTAGCGGACTCATTCGGCGCCGAAACAGACCCAGATAATCAAAAACAGGACCATATAAATGCCATAACTGGCGGTAGGACACGTTGCTTTAGAGCAGAGGAGCCGAATGCAACGGAGTCATTCCAGCCTCTAACCGTGGAAACGGACCAAAGAGCTCACATCACAGGCCTAGAATGCAGTAATTTTCTTCACTGCTATTCTTATCCACCGGATTTAACAAGATATATCATCAACCCCTTGGGTGTCGCACAATGTCTCCTACACCCCGCTGCCCATATCAACATGCAGGGGAGAACTTTCTCCAGTGTAGCAGCCATGGGTCACAGGCTGGCAGCTGTGTCATCTGGCGGAGTGTGCGCCATGGGCACGGCTGGTATCCTGGCATCTTCTTTACAAAGAGTGTCAGGAACGTCAGGATTACCCGTGAACTTTCAGCAGCATGCTATGGCATCACAGGTATGCCAGTCATTTATTAATCCAGCAACGATACTCAATTGGCTGCCTTTATATGTGTGCCCATGACGCACGTAAATTAAGTAGGCTAATTTAAGTCCTTATTTTGAAAATAACAGTAAACTTTGCCTGCTCTAACCGCTCTTTCTTCATTTCCCACGCAGGGCCTCACCGTTTCGCCAATTGGTGGTATTTCCCCCTACCCCTACTCCTATTTGGCAGCAGCGGCTCCTCACTCCACCACAGCATCGACCCCAGTGCGCCCTCGTACTCGGTTCAGACCCTACTCCATTCCCAATAGCGTACCAGACAACTGTTCGACACCACTGACATCAATTCATCTTATGACTGATAGAGACGTGAATTGTTACATTTTTGGAAATAGTCCGATTGCTGCCAGATTGAACTGTAGGCCTACGTCAGAGGTCAACATCGATTCCTTGCCACTTGGTTATTGTGCGCCACTGGCAAAAAGCGTATCCAGCAAGGATGGCATGGATCAGCTTCAATGTATGCAACAGTTGGTCGGTGGCATAGACTCCTAGACAGAGACTTATCTTCCCAGGGCATAAATCTAACAAACTGATTAAAATTATGAGATTTTTCTTTATTGCATACGAATGAAGATTGAAATGTTTGATATCAAACCAAAATGCATTTAAAAAAGTATTATAATGCAGAATGTATAACATTGTTTACGTCTGTGGAATATGGTTGCGCTTGTGTGTTGTTACTGTAATTTGTTTGTTGATGGCACTAAAGTTTATCTGCTATAAATCTCCAATGTTTTCACTCAGCCAATTACTTCTATAGAAACAGTTTTGAACCTCTATATTTTCCAACCAAAGAACGAGTGTAGTTTCAAATGTAAATATGATTTATTTCGGCTTAGAAGTCTTTGAGAAATTGGAGAAATTCGTCTTCTATTCATTCCCATTTTTATGGAGGAATATTTTTGCTGACTTGTTAAACATTGAAAAGTCAATGGTGTGTCAATTACCAATATAATTTGCAGTTTCAATATTTTATGAAGACAATATTGTCAAAATAACCATTACATGTTTTTGTAGATCCAAAACATTGTCACAATATTTTTAGGGAGAATATTGTATACCTATAAATTATTACAACCAATTATTGGTTTATCAGACATAGGCCTATAGCTCTTTGCGTGTTTGTTCATTTGAATAACTGCACTTGAATGCGTTTTATGAACTCCACAAAATAATGTTAAACGAAATAAAAGTATTCCGTTAAACAGTCTATTTATGTTTTAATGATTGAGGAAGTGTTTGAATGGATGTTCATATCTATGCACTTTATGTTTTAAAAGTTTCATATTATTTAAAACGAAAAAAGTTATACATTAATTGGCTACATCCGTACTGTGTACGTTTTGAACACTTGAAAATGATACCTACTGTGCAAAATTATTTAATTTGTTTATCCCAATGTTGGCTACTTTCATTTGAATACTTATAAAAAAAAATGTTGTTCCAAAGATATGTATTTTTAAGTTATTGTTCTTCATTAGATGATAAATGATATTGTTGGATATATCGTTCCGTTATCTCTTTAAACAAATTGTTATATATAGTGCCAAATACGGGTAATTTGGCTTGTAACCACAGCGGAACCCTTTTGCTGCTATATGGAACCTTTTATTGAAGATCTATAAAGAACCGGGCTCATAAGGTTCTAAATGGAACCTGTATGGTGCTAAAAAGCAGGGTTTCCCAAACTCGATCCTGGGGGGCCCTGGTTGCATCACTACCCTAGCACTACACAGCTGATTTAAATGTGGGCAGGACCGAGTTTGGGAAACCCTGCTATAAAAAACATTTCTTCAAGTTCTATATACTACCAACAAAAGGTTACAACCCTTTTTGGGATTATGACACTTTTTATGGTTCTTTATAGAACATTTATGGAAAATGGCTTCATAAATAACCGTTCTCAATCTCAAAAGGTTCTTTAAAGAACCATACATGATTTTTTTATTCTGGTTTAATAGCTACATTGTATTGTTAAAATCCCCCCCTGGGTGCCAGTGGTGTAAAGTACTTAGGTAAAAATACTTTAAAGTACTACTTAAGTAGTTTTTTATGGTATCTGTACTTTACTTTACTATTTATATTTTTGACGTTTACTTTTACTTCACTAGATCCTTAAAGAAAATATTGTACTTTTTACTCCATACATTTTCCCTGACAATCTAAAGTACTCCTTGCAGTTTGAACGCTGAGCAGAACAGGATAATTTGGAAATTCACTCGCTTATCAAGAGAACACGTGGTCATCCCTACTGCCTATGGTCTGGCGGACTCACGAAACACAAATGCATCTTTTGTAAATAATGTCTGAGTGTCGGAGTGTGCTCCTGGCTATGCGTACATTTTAAAATAAGAACATGGTGCCGCCTGCTTTGCTTAATATAAGGAATTTGAAATGATTTATACTTTTACTTTCGATACTTGTTTTGTAGCGACCGGCACAGACGTGTTATGTGTTAGGCTAGTAGGTGGTTGTGTTGTACTTACTAGTACCCAGTATTCGCGGGGTCCGACATGCCAATCAACCTGCTATCTGCCAATCACGGGAATGCCTGGAATGTTCTGATGCCGGGCATCCTGGCAGTTGGCGGAGTGGCGTGGAGGGGGGTTGGGCAGGGGGATGGAGCATTGGAAGTTAAGACCAGGTTTAGCCTTTGTTCTCTCTCTTATGTCTGGTCTTCACAAGAGAAGGTCATGGTTGGCTTGTGGTTATCTTTCATTTATTTGGCGTAGGCTACAAACAGTAGCCTGTGTAAAGTAGGGTTAATTCGTAAACTCAAACCTCTGTCTGGACAATTGTTCCTTTATGATCTAGTCAGGTCATTACATTGGTGTCAGAAGTGGGATTGAGTTTACGAATAGGGGCACACTGAGCTTCCAGGGAGGGCCGGAAGTCACCATGGCCCCCCCTAATGTCACATTCACTCAACCCAACAAACCCTTTACTCCAACAGTTAAAGCAGCAGAGACTTATGGCTGCCCCCCCTCCCCCACATCTGTGTGTGACTTTTCCCCAGCCCCCCTGTCACCTACGGCGGTGTGTTACATTCCCCCAGCTACCTCCACAACACAGCCCTCTGTGAGCCCCGGCCGCACCCCCCCAGCCCAGCTACCCCAGATGGGAGAGGAGAGGACACTGTCTGCAGTGAGGGAGATATGGGGGAGGAACTGTGTTGGTCTTGACCCCGAGCAGCAGGAACGGTTGTGGCAGTTGCTGTTTGAATTCAGAGACAGCTTTGCGCTGAGTGAGGAAGAGGTGGGTCAGACTCATCTGGTGCAGCATGAGATCGACACAGGTGATGCTCGGCCCATGAAGATGCGTCCCCGCCGTATCCCGCTGGCACGCCAGGAGGCGGCAGACAAGGCTGTTTTGGAGATGCAGCGGGCAGACTTCATTGAGCCCTCAGACAGCCCCTGGGCGGCGCCAGTCGTCATGGTTCCGAAGAAGGGGGGCAAGCTGAGGTTCTGTGCGGACTACAGGCGGCTGAATGAGTTAACCAGGAAGGACTCATACCCCAAACCACGTATCGATGAGTTGCTGGACCTGGTTAGGTGGTCCTCCTGGTTCTCCTCACTAGACCTCCGCAGTGGCTACTGGCAGGTGCCCCTGTCCCCAGAGGCCAGAGCCAAAACTGCGTTCTCCACTAACAGAGGACACTGGCAGTTCAAGGTCCTGTGCTTTGGCCTGTGCAACGCTCCAGATACTTTTGAGCGTTTGATGGACAGGGTGCTGGATGGCATCCCCCGACAGCAGTGTCTGGTATACCTTGATGACATCCTGGCCCATGGCAGCTCCTTCCAGTCAGCCCTGGGGGCGCTACGGCGTGTGCTGGAGAGGGTGGCTGCCGCAGGTCTGAAGCTCCACCCCGAGAAGTGCCACTTCATGAGGAGAGAGGTGTCCTTCTTGGGCCACCGAGTGGGGAAGGAGGGGATCAGCACCATGGAGGACAAGGTAGGGGCTGTCAGAGACTGGCCCACACCCACCGACCAGCGTCAGCTGAAGAGCTTCCTGGGCCTGGCCTCGTACTACATGAGGTTTGTACGGGGCTTCTCAAGCATCGTTGCTCCCCTGAACCGCCTGCTGCCGAAGGACAAGGCTTTCACTTGGACAGTGGAGTGTGAGGAGGCGTCACCCTCAAACTTGCACACCCTCAAACTTGCACTGATCGAGGCCCCCGTGCTCGCCCCCCCTGACCTCACCTTGCCCTTTATCCTGGACACAGACGCGAACAATGTGGGCATGGGTGGGGTGCTGGCCCAGGTGGGGCCAGAGGGGGAGAGAGTGGTGGCGTACTTCAGCAAAACATTTGACAAACATGAGCGCCGCTACTGTGTCACCCGGCGGGAGCTCTTGGCTGTTGTGGCTTCCGTCAAACACTTCAAGTACTACCTGGGTGGCCTGCCCTTTACTGTAAGGACTGACCACTCTGCTCTCCAGTGGCTCATGTCTTTCAGAGAGCCAGAGGGGCAGGTGGCTCGCTGGTTGGAGGAGCTTCAGCCGTATGACTTCACAGTGGTGCACAGGGCAGGGGCACGCCACTCCAACGCCGGCGCCATATCCCGTCGGCCCTGTACTGCAGACGGCTGCCGCCACTGTGAACGGAGAGAGGGACGGGAGAGAGCTGTGTGCAGAGGAGGGGGTCTGTGCCACAGTGTGTCGGGCGAGCGGGTCTGTCTGCTGTGAGCTGCAGACTGTCGACGTGGCTGAATGGTGGCAGCAGCAGGGACGGGACTCAGACCTACAGCCAGTGCTACAGTGGGTAGAGGCGCAGGTGAGGCCACCGTGGGAAGAGGTGACAGCGCTCTCACTCGAGACCAAAGGGTTGTGGTCAAAGTTTGCGGCTGGCTGATGGCGTGCATGGAAGGAGTCAGCTACGGGAGAGGAGAGGTGGCAGGTGGTGGTCCCGAAAGGACTGCGGGAGGCTGTGCTCCAGAGTACTCATGGGGGGGTGGGGACTGGACACTTTGGGGTCCCAAAAACACTGTGCCGCCTCCGTCAGGGCTTTTACTGGGGGCAGCACAAGAGGGATGTGGAGGACTTTTGCCGCCGCTGTGACAACTGCACAGCGAGAAAGGGCCCCCCAGGCCGCTCTCATGCTCAGCTCCAACAGTTCCCAGTGGGGGCTCCCATGGAGAGGGTGGGAGTGGATGTAGTTGGGCTGTTCCCCACCACAGACAGTGCTAACCGCTGGGTGCTCACGGCAATGGACTATTTTACAAAATGGCCCGAGGCTTATGCTCTGCCTGACCAGGAGGCAGAGACCATCGTCGACGCCCTGACAGCGGGGATGTTCAGCAGGTTTGGAGCCGCGGAGTCCATTCACAGCGACCAAGGCAGAAACTTTGAGTCCCGTGTGTTCGCCACCATGTGTGAGAGGCTGGGTATGCACAAGACCTGCACTACTCCTCTCCATTCTCAAAGTGATGGCCTTGTGGAGCGCTTCAACAAAACGCTTGGACAGCAGCTGGCCATCGTTTCTGCCAAACACCAGCGTGACTGGGACAAGCACTTGCCTATGGTCCTCATGGCATGCCACTCTGCTGTTCAAGACTCCACCTCCTGCACGCCTGCCCTCCTCATGCTGGGGAGAGAGATCCGCACCCCTGTGGAGATGGCGTTTGGTCGGCCCCTGGATAACCCTCATGTTCCCCCGGGGCCGGAGTATGCCTGGAGACTCCAGGACCGCCTGGAGACAGCCCACACCTTCGCCAGAGAGCAGCTGGTGAATGCAGGTGTGAGGCAGAAGAGGAACTATGACGTGCACACCCGGGGAAGGCACTTTGTGGCTGGGGAGCTGGTCTAGGTCTACAGCCCCCTAAGGAAAAAAGGCAGATGCCCCAAGTTGGACAGTCACTGGGTGGGATCCTGCAGTGTCCTGGAGAGGGTAGGGGAGGTTGTTTACTGGGTGCAGCTTCCTCCCAGGTGGAGAAAGGTGGCACTGCACCGGGACAGGTTAGCCCATACAGAGGGGCCTCTTCACCCCAAACCCCAGGGACCCCCACAATTCCCCTCTCTGGCAATGACATTATCCAGGCACCCACCCCCAGGTGCCGCAGACAAGGCTCCAGACAGCCCACTCCCCCTGTCTCCCTCCCTGTGTCACCGCGTGGTTCCCAAGAACCACGGACTGTATTACCCGTTCCCGCTTCCTTGCCCCCCATATCCCTGCCTTCATCCCCTGGTTCCCAGAGGGGCACTCTGCGACCATCACGGCCACGCAGGCAAAGGAGACCTCCGGGTCGCTTCAGAGACTTTTTTTGTTCCCTCGGGGTCGAGGGACTTTGTGGTGGGGGGGCTGTGTAGCAACCCGCACAGACAGCTGTGTGTTATGTGTTAGTAGGTGATTGTGTTGTACTTACCAGTACCCAGTGTTCGCGGGGTTCGACATGCCAATCAACCTGCTATCTGCCAATCACGGGAATGCCTGGAATGTTCTGATGCCGGGCATCCTGGCGGTTGGCGGAGTGGCGTGGAGGGGGGTTGGGCAGGGGGATGGAGCATTGGAAGTTAAGACCAGGTTTAGCCTTTGTTCTCTCTCTTATGTCTGGTCTTCACAAGAGAAGGTCATGGTTGGCTTGTGGTTATCTTTCATTTATTTGGCGTAGGCTACGGCCAAACAGTAGCCTGTGTAAAGTAGGGTTAATAAACCGTCAATTCGTAAACTCAACCTTCTGTCTGGACAATTGTTCTTTTATGATCTAGTCAGGTCATGACAGTATATTTTAGCAATTAAATGTATTGTTGATACTTAAGTATATTTAAAACCAAATACTTTTAGACTTTTACTCAAATAGTATTTTACTTGGTGACTTTTACATGAGTAACTTGTTATTAACGTATCTATACTTTTACTCAAGTATGACAATTGGGTACTTTTTCCACCACTGCTGGGTGCACGTTTTGGTTTTTAGCCTAGCACTAAACAGCTGATTTAAATGTGGGCAGGACCGAGTTTTGGAAACCCTGCAATAAAAAACATTTCCTCAAGTTCTATATACTACCAACAAAAGGTTACACCCCTTTTTGGGACTATGACCCTTTTTTATGGTTCTTTATAGAACCTTTATGGAGAATGGCTCTCTAAATAACTTTTCTCAATCTCAAAGGTTTTTTATAGAACCATACAGTTTTTAAATTCTGGTTTAATCAAAACAAATAACATTTTATTTGTCACATGCGTCGAATACAACAGTTACAGTGAAATGCTTACTTACAAGCCCCTAACCAACAATGTAGTTTTAAGAAAATACCCCCAAAAAAGTAAAAGATAAAAATAACAAATAATTAATAAAGAGCAGCAGTAAAATAACAGTAGAAAGGCTATATACAGGGGGTACTGATACAGAGTCAATGTGCGGGGGCACCGGATAGTCGAGGTAATTGAGGTAATATGTACATGTAGGTAGAGTTATTAAAGTGACTATGCATAGATAATAACAGAGAGTAGCAGCAGCGTAGAAGGGGGCAATGTGAATAGTCTGGGTAGCCATTTGATTAGGTGTTCAGGAGTCTTGGGGGTAGAAGCTGTTTAGAAGCCTCTTGGAACTAGACTTGGCGCTCCAGTACCGTTTGCCATGCAGTAGCAGAGAGAACAGTCTATGACTACGGTGGCTGGAGTCTTGGACAATTTTTAGTGCCTTCCTCTGACACCGTCTGGTATGGAGGTCCTGGATGGCAGGAAGCTTGGCCCCAGTGATGCACTGGGCCGTACAAACTATCCTCTGTAGTGCCTTGTGGTCGGAGGCCGAGCAGTTGCCATAGCAGGCAGTGATGCAACCAGTCAGGATGCTCTCGATGGTTCAGCTGTAGAACCTTTTGAGGATCTGAGGACCCATGCCAAATCTTTTCAGTCTCCTGAGGGGGAATAGGTTTTTATCTTGCCCTCTTTATGACTGTCTTGGTGTGCTTGGACATGTTAGTTTGTTGGTGATGTGAACGCCAAGGAACTTGAAGCTGTCAACCTGCTCCACTAGAACCCTGTCAATGAGAATGGGGGCTTGCTCGGTCCTCCTTTTCCTGTAGTCCACAATCATCTCCTTTGTCTTGATCACGTTGAGGTAGAGGTTGGTGTCCTTGTACCACACGGTCAGGTTTCTGACCTCCTCCCTATAGGCTGTCTCATTGTTGTCAGTGATCAGGCCTACCACTGTTGTGTCATCGGCAAACTTAATGATGGTGTTGGAGTCGTGCCTGGCCGTGCAGTCATGAGTGAACAGGGAGTACAGGGGGGGGACTGAGAACGCACCCCTGAGGGGTCCCCGTGTTGAGGATCAGCGTGGTGGATGTGTTGTTACCTACCCTTACCACCTGGGGGCATCCCGTCAGGAAGTCCAGCATCCAGTTGCAGAGGGAGGTGTTTAGTCACAGGGTCCTTAGCTTAGTGATGAGCTTTGAGGGCACTATGGTGTTGAACGCTGAGCTGTGGTTAATGAATAGCATTCTCACATAGGCATTCCTTTTGTCCAGGTGTGAAAGGGCAGTGTGGAGTGCAATAGAGATTGCATCATCTGTTGGGGCGGTATGCAAATTGGAGTGGGTCTAGGGTTTCTGGGATAATGGTGTTGATGGAGCCATGACCAGCCTTTCAAAGCATTTCATGGCTTCAGACGTGAGTGCTACGGGTCAGTAGTCATTTAGGCAGGCTACCTTAGTGTTCTTGGGCACAGGGACTATGGTGGACTGCTTGAAACATGTTGGTATTACAGACTCAGACAGGGATAGGTTGAAAATGTCAGTGAAGACACTTGCCAGTTGGTCAGCGCATACTCGGAGTACACGTCCTGGTAATCCGTCTGGCCCTGCGGCCTTGTGTATGTTGACCTGTTTAAAGGTCTTACTCACATCGGCTGCGAGAGCACGTGATCACACAGTAATAGCTACATTGTATTGTTAAAATCCCATAGGTTTCATTATTATGTTTATTAATAAGTTGAATCAGATGTGCTATCTCTGGAACAGCTGGGGATCCCTGAGGAGAGAATTGAGAACTACTGATTTAATAAACCATCCTCAACAAGGCCATACATAAGTCTTTCACAAAACACCATCATTGGCCATAATCATATATAACATGAAAAAGCATAACACAACAGATTAGAGAAACTGGAATGACACTCTCACTGATGGCTGCACAAAAAGAGCTGTGCACAAACAACGCCCCAAAATATTATAATGAGCCACCGCCCCTACATTTTACTTATCACATAATCAGGAAATAACCCTTTTTTGAAATGTGAATAACCATTAAAGGGCTCAAAGGGTTCTTTGGGTCAGTATGGTTCCACATAGAACCACCACCCTTCCCAAAGAACCCTTGAGGAACCCACATGTTTTAGTGTGTAGAGGTTGATCTGATATAGGCATATACACATATAGATATATTTGATTTCTAAAATGTTTATTTGTCTAATTTGGAACGTCTTACTTTAGGAAATATTTTAAAGGTACTAAGGTAGGCTACTAGCATTTTGGAGCGCACACGCTCATGCATGTCTCACTCCACCACAATAGATGGCGGCATTGGCATTGAGTTGCGTTAGAGTTCACTGCCGTAAAAAAAGTAGAACAATTATAAGATTCGGGTCACATCCTGTTTCTCCTCAGCTGGAGGAAATAACAAAACAACGAGACTTTTCATTGTTCTCATCTTTGAAATACGCTACGGATATATCGGTATGATGTGAAACACTAATAAATTCAATCTGTATTAGCCAACCTATTCGACAGGAAACTGTTAGATTGCGATCAGATATTATCTTCGTTCTGTTAGCGTGTTAGCTAGCCAGCAAGCTAGTCATTGCTTTCTAACAGACGATTTTTCCAATCTAATGTAGCCAACAATCTAGCACGCTAACTAGCTATAACATAGCCGCAGTTCAATCAAAGTTGAGAAGATGGCTAGGATTTCACTTAATTACATTCTGATGTGCGGGCAAGTTCTCTTGCTATTGTCAGTGTTGCTTTTGCAATGTTTGGAAGGAATATACTCCCAGAATTCATCAGACTCACCCGGACAGAGGGCAACAACAGCTGCATTCAGTTCCAGTGAGCAGCCGCAAGATAACGTGACGACGTATCACATCATACCAGTTGAACGCGTGAATTATACTGAACTGTATGAATACAGGCCTCCGTCACCAGTTGTCCTCTGTAGCTATCTGTAAGTATTTTATTTGTGTTTCAATAACAACAGTGCAACATCAATTTGCTTTCAGAGACTGCCCTCTCAAAATTGGTGTGTCACCCTCTTGGTTTTATTTTTCGGGGGGCTTAGGGCACTGTTCACCCTGCCTGTTTTCTAAACGCCCATATACAGTTCTTCACGTGCTACACAAAATACACAGAATAAATACGTAATTTCACCTTTTTCTGTGCATGTGAAGACCAGAGGAGTTCATCCACTGTCAAGATCCAGTGGACCATGCACAGAACTCCACTGCCATTCTGGAGATGGGACACGGTTGTTGGAAGGTATGTCAAACCGTAGTGGATAGGCCCCCCACCCCGCTCTGTGGCCTTACATTATGATCATTTGATAACTAGTCATACACAGATAGAATACAGGCGTAGTTGAACATTCAGGTCAGATTCTTGCTATTTCATGTGTAGACTTTGTGTCATCTCATCTGTCGTTTTTCTAAATCACCACCTTTATTTAGTTTGGCGGGCAGGTACACAAAGACGTGAATCACACACCAGTCATCTGCACGGCACTGGAAGACATTGAATGTGCTGGACCAAGGGAGTTCCTGAGAGGGAATGAGCCCTGCATCAAGTAAGGGAGAATCTAGCTACTGTACTTGACTCTGCAGTTTCTGACAAGCTCATGCATCATTGATTGTTGTTATATGACAATAGTCAGTCCCAGTTTACGGTACGGATATACACCATGCCTGACTTCACTAGCATTCAACAGGTTTGAAATACCTGCTTGGAGGTCAATACTATATACACTGCTCAAAAAAATAAAGGGAACACTTAAACAACACAATGTAACTCCAAGTCAATCCCACTTCTGTGAAATCAAACTGTCCACTTAGGAAGCAACACTGATTGACAATAAATTTCACATGCTGTTGTGCAAATGGAATAGACAAAAGGTGGAAATTATAGGCAATTAGCAAGACACCCCCAATAAAGGAGTGGTTCTGCAGGTGGTGACCACAGACCACTTCTCAGTTCCTATGCTTCCTGGCTGATGTTTTGGTCACTTTTGAATGCTGCCGGTGCTTTCACTCTAGTGGTAGCATGAGACGGAGTCTACAACCCACACAAGTGGCTCAGGTAGTGCAGCTCATCCAGGATGGCACATCAATGCAAGCTGTGGCAAAAACGTTTGCTGTGTCTGTCAGCGTAGTGTCCAGAGCATGGAGGCGCTACCAGGAGGCAGGCCAGTACATCAGGAGATGTGGAGGAGGCCGTAGGAGGGCAACAACCCAGCAGCAGGACCGCTACCTCCGCCTTTGTGCAAGGAGGAGCAGGTGGAACACTGCCAGAGCCCTGCAAAATGACCTCCAGCAGGCCACAAATGTGCATGTGTCTGCTCAAACGGTCAGAAACAGACTCCATGAGGGTGGTGTGAGGGCCCGATGTCCACAGGTGGGGGTTGTGCTTACAGCCCAACACCATGCAGGACGTTTGGCATTTGCCAGAGAACACCAAGATTGGTAAATTCGCCACTGGCGCCCTGTGCTCTTCACAGATGAAAGCAGGTTCACACTGAGCACCTGTGACAGACGTGACAGAGTCTGGAGACGCCGTGGAGAACGTTCTGCTGCTTGCAACATCCTCCAGCATGACCGGTTTGGCGGTGGGTCAGTTATGGTGTGGGGTGGCATTTCTTTGGGGGGCCGCACAGCCCTCCATGTGCTCGCCAGAGGTAGCCTGACTGCCATTAGGTACCGAGATGAGTTCCTCAGACCCCTTGTAAGTCCATATGCTGGGTTCCTCCTAATGCAAGACAATGCTAGACCTCATGTGGCTGGAGTGTGTCAGCAGTTCCTGCAAGAGGAAGGCATTGATGCTATGGACTGGCCCGCCCGTTCCCCAGACCTGAATCCAATTGAGCACATCTGGGACATCATGTCTCGCTCCATCCACCAACGCCACGTTGCACCACAGACTGTCCAGGAGTTGGCGGATGCTTTAGTCCAGGTCTGGGAGGAGGTCCCTCAGGAGACCATCCGCCACCTCATCAGGAGCATGCCCAGGCGTTGTAGGGAGGTCATACAGGCACTTGGAGGCCACACACACTACTGAGCCTCATTTTGACTTGTTTTAAGGACATTACATCAAAGTTGGATCAGCCTGTAGTGTGGTTTTCCACTTTAATTTTGAGTGTGACTCCAAATCCAGACCTCCAAGGGTTGATAAATTTGATTTCCATTGATCATTTTTGTGTGATTTTGTTGTCAGCACATTCAACTATGTAAAGAAAGAAGTATTTAATAAGAATATTTCATTCATTCAGATCTAGGATGTGTTATTTTAGTGTTCCCTTTATTTTTTTGAGCAGTGTATATACTTACCTGTCCTGGACTTGGAAATTGTTTTGGAAGCTAACATGGATTTACCACTAGAGAGCAGTATTTACAAACCAATAGGACACATTCCTTTACATCATGTTACACTTAATGGCCCATGGCTGGATGGGATACCGCTTATGTCAAATTGACAGTTGTTTTTTGTGGGGCATTTTAGCTAACCCTAACCCCTTTCCTAACCTTTTTAAATTATCATAACCCACTATATTAATTATCCTTACCTACTGCGTACGTTTTCCTAACCTGATACGTAAAGTCAATTTTGGTCAATTCTGACATAAGCTGTGTCCCATCTGATCAGAATAATTTTAATTGGCTCCTAATTGTCTAATTGTCTTTTCTTCCGGTTATTGACACCTCCTCTCTGCCTTGTTGTAATTTCAGATACACTGGCCACTATTTCATCACCACCCTGCTGTACTCATTCTTCCTGGGTTGCTTTGGAGTGGACAGGTTCTGCCTGGGGCATACAGGCACAGCCGTGGGCAAGCTGCTGACCCTAGGAGGCCTTGGCATCTGGTGGTTCGTGGACCTCATCCTCCTCATCACTGGAGGCCTCATGCCCAGTGACAACAGCAACTGGTGTACCTTCTACTGAGACCAGAGAGCATGGGTTGAAGACCTTTCAAAGGCATACTTCGAGATTTTGGCAGAGAGGCCCTTTATCCACTTCCTCAGTCAGATTAACTCGAGGATACCATTTTTATGACTGTGTCCAGTATGAAGAAAGTCAGAGGTAGTTCTGCGAGCCAATGCTAACTAGCATTAGCGCAATGACCTGAATTCTATGGTTATCTACTAGCATGTTAGCATTGGCTCGCGAAACTACCTCTGACTTCCTTTATACTGAACACAGACATAACAATGGTATCCACAAGTATATTTGACTCTGCGGAAGTAGATAAAGGGCCTTATTGCGAAATCCCAAAGTATCCCTTTAAGGTGGGTTTGCGTTGCGGAGATGCGGGACGACTAAGTATCATCGCTTATATGTGAATTACAGGTCAGAGCAGTCTGACCACGTGTCGGAGGCCTTTATCTCCGATTCTCCTAGAGAATCATGTCACCTGACGGGGTATCACTTTATGCTTGCACACGCCATAGATGGCAATTATTCGCTTGTCTGCTGTTTCCGCAATTTCAATCCAGCTTTAGTCTTTCATCAGTCTTTCGTCTCTCATCATGGCATGACAAGAGGAGTATTTGTGAAAGATGTGTGATGTGGACCAGGGGCGTGGTTGGCGTGTGGCTGGTGGAGGTTTTATTTTGTTATAAAGGTTAGAGCACTGAACTGTTGAAGCAAAGGAAATGGGTTGTTGCTATGTTATCTATATGAAAGCTTAAATCTAGGCTATAAGTTTCATTATGCGATTTATACGTGCACAAACTGCACAACGTCTGAGATAATACCATGTCTGACCATCTGATGAGGAGTCTAAAAACATTTGTGTTCAATCCAATCACTGAAGCTTTGTAATGGCGTATAAATCAACCATTTGAGCTATTCAGTATTTGTCACATACGTTTAAGACTTTTCCAAGTCTCATCAAACCATTGTTGTGTTATAGGATTGAATTCCACTCTTGATTCCTAATAATTTACCCCACTTAACTAAAGGCCAAATTTCACATTTGACATTATATGTACATAGTACCTGTATACATATTGTTATTTTGGCCTCACCTTTTAGCTTTTGTACCCGTACTGGTTATAGAGATTACATCTCACCTACAGATACTGCTCACATAGCTTACTCCAAATTTAGTTCTGATTTAGTGTTCCAAATGAAAACAATTAGATTAAAATACATTTAGACGGAGTAATGCTGTATGTACCCTCAATTCTGTGATTGTTTTTTATTATTTTGTTATGCATTGAAATGTTTAACTTTATTTTCCCTATGTCCTTTCAATATAGGAAAAATGTGAAATGAGTCTTCTGTAAATATGGTCAAAGTCTACCAGTTAATTTTATGATATGTGTCTTGCAAAACTATGTAAAATGACAGGTTGAGAAAAACGGAAGAAGGAACGCAAACTGTCTGTGTGCTATCCCTGCACATCAAGTATTTGTAGTTCAACAAAATGTTTGGTTAAATGTATTTCTACTTGAATCTGATTTGTTGTCTGACATGCTAAGTGGAAAGATGGTTCCTTTTTTCTGTGCATGCTTCCATGTTTTTCAGATCGATTGTGTTTTTTCTGTACACTTTGACAAGCTAGTGCTACTATTAAAAATTCCAGTACACAGAAGAAAATAAAGGTTTCAAAGCCAAACACTATAAAGATTTTAGTTTAAGTGCCCACAAATGTCATTCACCACTTTGAGGTAAGGATGTTATTGTACATTAATAAAAACACAATTGGTACTTGCCTCTAACTGCCTATACAAACTGTATAGCTGAATATCCTCTCTAAACACATTGAATTCAATAGTTTTGGTCGAAAAATAGGCGCAGCACAGTTTAAAAGAAATGTTTTTTAACTTTATTTAGCAGACGCTCTAATCCAGAGTGACTTACAGTAGTGATTGCATACATTTTAGTACTTGCTCTACCAACTGAGCCACAACTATGGACTCCCATTACAATGTTGCATATTGTAACTACATATATTTTTAGGGCAGTATATCATCGCTAACATACAGTGCATTTGGAATGTATCCCAACCCCTGGACTTTCTCCACAGTGTTACGTTACAGCCTTCTAAAATTGATGAAATAGTCCCCCCCCCCCCCTCTCATCTATACACAATACCACAATGACAAAGCAAAAACAGGTTTTTAGAAATTCTTGCATATAAAAAAGGAAATATCACATTTAAATAAGTATCCAGACCCTTTATTCAGTACTTTGTTGAATCACCTTTGGCAGCGATTACAGCCTCAAGTCTTCTTGGATATGACGCTACAAGCTTGGCACACTGTATTGGTAGTTTCTCCCATTCTTCTCTGCAGATCCTCTCAAGCTCCGTCAGGTTGGATGGGGAGCGTCGCTGCACAGCTATTTTCAGGTCTCTCCAGAGATGTTCGATCTGGTTCTAGTCCGGGCTCTGTCTGGGCCACTCAAGGACATTGAGAGACTTGTCCCAAAGCCATTCCTGCGTTTTCTTGGCTGTGTGCTTAGGATCATTGTCCTGTTGGAAGGTAAACCTTCGCCCCAGGCTGAGGTCCTGAGCACTCTGGAGCAGATTTTCATCAAGGATCTCTGTACTTTTCTCCGTTCATCTTTCCCTCGATCCTGAATATCCTCACAGCGTGATGCTGCCACCAGCATGCTTCACCATAGGGATGGTGTCAGGTTTCCACCAGACGTGACGCTTGGCATTCAGGCCAAAGAGTTCAATCTTGGTTTCATCAGAATAGAGAATCTTGTTTCTCATGGCCTGAGAGTCTTTAGCTGCCTTTTGACAAACTCCAAGCGGGCTGTCGTGCCTTTTACTGAGGAGTGGCTTCTGTCTGGCCACTACTATAGAGGCCTGATTGGTGGAGTGTTGCAGAGATAGTTGTCCTGCTGGAAGGTTCTTCCATCTTCACAGAGGATCTCTGGAGCTCTGTCAGTGACCATCGGGTTCTTGGTCGCCTCCCTGACCAAGGTCCTTTTCCCCTGATTACTCAGTTTGGCTGGGCTTCCAGCTATTGGAAGAGTCCTGGTGGTTCCAAACTTCTTCCATTTAAGAATGATGGAGGCCACTGTGTTCTTGGGGACCTTCAATGCTGCAGACATTTTTTGGTAGCCTTCCCAAAAATCTGCGCCTCAACACAATCCTGTTTCGGAGCTCTACGGACAATTCCTTTGACCTCATGGCTTGGTTTTTGCTCTGACATGCACTGTCAACTGTGGGACCTTATATAGACAGGTGTGTGTATTTCCAAATCATGTCCAATCAAATGAATTTATCACAGGTGGACTCCAATCATTGTAGAAACATCTGAAGGATGATCAATGGAAACATGATGCACCTGAGCTCAATTTAGAATCTCATAGCAAAGGGTCTCAAATACTTATGTAAATAAGGAATTTTTATTTTTTAATATATTAGCTAATAAATCATTTATTTAAAACATGTAAAACCTGTTTTCTCTTTGTCATTATGGGGTATTGTGCGTAGATTGTTGAGGGAAGAATTATTTCATCAATTTTAGAATAACGCTGTAACGTAACAAAATGTGGGAAAAGTCAAGGGGTTTGAATACTTTCAAAATGCACTGTATGTGCATTTATGGCATGAAAAACATTTATTTGCATTCACCAGCAACATACAGAGTGTAGAGGGACAGCTACTTAGTGCCGGCTCTAGAGGGGTGCAGGGTAGGGCATTGCTAACCCAAAGTGATAAGTGAGTCAATGTTAAACTAAGATTGCAGGATATTACCTTAGAAACAACCAAAAGTGTTCTGTCTGCTCATCCATAAATATCATCCTGGAACCGACCCTGCAGCCACTCAGTACATTTTCTCAGGGACGACCGTTAGCATGACGTCTTCGTTAGCTCGCCGCACCACCATGGACAGCGTACTGCCTGACTGGACAGCATCACTCACCTCCTCTGTGGTCTGGATGTCCTGCCCGCTGATGCTGATTATAACATCATGGTTAATCATGCCAGCACTGTATGTGAAACATACAATGGAGACAACAATTAACATACTACACACCACCTAACCTGGTCCCAGACCTGTTTGTGTTCTTGTGCACTCTATTATACAAAACTCAACCTCAAAACCATTCTCTGACTTCTCATTTCATGCCCTGGAGAAACATGCATTGATTTTTAGACTAAGCTGTACATGCTGTGCCATTTTCAAGAGAAAGAGCGACAAAGAGAGAAAGAGTGAGAGAAGTCGGTGGCTTCAAATCCAACAGATCATAATTATTTCTGCACCATTCTCTACTTTTGTAGCGTTAGCCAGGCTAGCTTATTATTGGACCACTGGAACAAAATCTATTAGCCTTTGTTTGAGAGGGCTGCTGCATGCAGGTTTGTGTTCCATAGCTGTGGGGGCTACTTAAGGTTATGACCAACAACAACACAGCACACAGCCATTGAGACAGATGTAAGCTCCTGGCTGGCCTTTCTGCATGGTGTAAGAGAGGTTGCGTCCCAAATGGCACCCTATTCCCTATATAGTGGCAGGTTAACATTTATTGTGAGCAATTTCTGCTAGAAAGGACAGCTGCAAAGTCAACATTGGCTTTATTGTAACAATTCATGAATTCTTTCTTAGCTTTTTGGTCTTAATTTAAGGTTAGGCATTAGAGTTAGCATTGTGGTTACGGTTAGAGTCAAGGTTAGGTTTAAAATCAGATTTTATGCCTTTGTAGCAGTGCCAGCTAGTGACCACTCTGCAGAGCTGCCTCCACGACAAAAAACGCGAACCTGCGCCATTTTGGGTGAAGCCAGGAAGAGGAAGTAATCAGAAACCTGCTTGTGGGTGGCTGCTGGCTGGAGTGTAGAAGAGGTCTGGACCAGAGTTTAGAAAAACAGCCTTGATATTTTCCTTTGAAAATATCCTGATGCCTCCAAACCCCTTTGTGCACAGCACAGCTGATAATTCATTTGACCAAGACTCAATGGGTCTACAGACAAGTATCCAACTGCGCAGCAGATATCATACAGATTTGTTTCAAGTTTAGTCTAAAACCTTTTAATAGTGAGTATTGCTACTCTATTCCTATTATGCTAATACTTACTATTTACCCCATTTAAATTGCTTTGTTAATCTGAATTTCATAACTTTACAATTTCAAAAAGTGCAATGTGACTGTCAGATTCAGGTCAGTAGGCCACTCAAATTGACTATTTATTAACATAATACACAAAACTATTATCATCTGTGAATAACATAGTTATGGTGATATAATCATTTAATTAGGCCTACTAGGGATATAGGTCTTCGCACTATATGCCAATAATGAGAAATTGTCTAAACTTGACTCAGCTTGTGTACTAAATAGCACCCTATTCCCTAATAGTCCACTACTTTGACCAGGGCCCATTGGGTTCTGTTCAAAGTAGTGCACTATATTGTGGAATATGGTGCCAATTGGGACTCACCCCTGGAAAGGTGATACCTTCTGACCAAAAGCAGGTGTTTACTCACAGAGCTGAGAGTTAAAGCATCCACTCAATACATTTTTTATACAATACCAAATCATCAGAAATCTGAATGAGAAAAGCTATCACTAAATGCACATTAGGTGGTATATTAGTGAAATAGGTAGTGAAGAATTAAGTCATACAAACCCTTGATTTTTCTGTCGTATGAATCGGTAAGGAACTGGTGTACTCTGTCTGCAGGAATTGCAAAGGATATTCCTGCTCTGACCTTCAGAGTATTTATGCCGATGACATCCCCATCCTTGAAACACAAGTACAAATTGAAAATAACAAAGTTTGAATATAAACAGAACTGTAGCATTAAAATATTACATTTTAATTGAAAAGTTACTTTGAAAATGGCAAACATTTTCTGTTGTTCTGTTCTGTCATTTCCTGCTGTTCCAATAATTTGATGTTTTCATGTGTGACACTAAGCATAGTAATTCTTATTGAGTGAATAAACCGAATGGGACATTTGTATCCTTTGGTGAATTTGAAAGGAAAGCAGTATTTTTACAACATAAAGCTTGAGCCCACTGCCTTGATATGTAAGTATTTGTGAAGAATTGTGTTTCATATAAATGCACTGCACCATTGCAATGTAGTGTATTAGTCTTCTTTTTATATTCCACAAGGACTGGAAACATAATAATAAAGGGGGCAAAAAAGCCCTTAACCTTCGTCAAGGGCGACTGTAGGAGTATTTTTCTGCTTTGAGATCAATAGTCAAACATAAGTCTGCAAAAATCTAAGAATGACTTCCGTGGCAGATTTTAAAACAACAGAGATGTCGCAGCAAAACATAGAATAATGACCTTGAGCATAAAGCCCTATATAGAAAACATAGAATAATGACCTTGAGCATAAAGCCCTATATAGAAAACATAGAATAATGACCTTGAGCATAAAGCCCTATATAGAAAACATAGAATAATGACCTTGAGCATAAAGCCCTATATAGAAAACATAGAATAATGACCTTGAGCATAAAGCCCTATATAGAAAACATAGAATAATGACCTTGAGCATAAAGCCCTATATAGAAAACATAGAATAATGACCTTGAGCATAAAGCCCTATATAGAAAACAGAATTATGGCCTCCCGGGTGGCGCAGTGGTCTAGGGCACTGCATCGCAGTGCCCTAGACGCCACCAGAGTCTGCGCCACCAGAGTCTCTGGGTTCGCGCCCAGGCTCTGTCGCAGCCGGCCGCGACCGGGAGGTCCGTGGGGCGACGCACAATTGGCATAGCGTCGTCCGGGGTAGGGAGGGTTTGGCCGGTAGGGATATCCTTGTCTCATCGCGCTCCAGCGACTCCTGTGGCGGGCCGGGCGCAGTGCGCGCCAGCCAAGGGGGCCAGGTACACGGTGTTTCCTCCGACACATTGGTGCGGCTGGCTTCCGGGTTGGAGGCGCGCTGTGTTAAGAAGCAGTACGGCTGGTTGGGTTGTGCTTCGGAGGACACATGGCTTTCGACCTTCGTCTCTCCCGAGCCCGTACGGGAGTTTTAGCGAAGAGACAGGGTAGTAATTACTAGCGATTGGATACCACGAAAATTGGGGAGAAAATGGGATAAAAAAAAAAGAAAAAAAGAAAAGAAAAAAAAGAAAACACAATTATGACCTTGAGCATAAAGCCCTATATAGAAAACATAGAATTATGACCTTGAGCATAAAGCCCTATATAGAAAACAGAATTATGACCTTGAGCATAAAGCCCTATATAGAAAACAGAATTATGACCTTGAGCATAAAGCCCTATATAGAAAACAGAATTATGACTTTGCAAATCTCTTTCCTAAATGAAAACATAAAAATACTCAGCATATGTTGATTACATATTACATACCTCTCAAATACAATCTAAAGCAGTAAGTCCCCCAACAAGTGGTCACCCTGAGTTGCCATAGTGTAAAAGAACAGAGCAGTAAACAAAAGTTAATGGCCATTGTATTGCACTGCAATGTTTAATTCAAAACAGAGACAAGAAGAGACAATGGAGACATACACTCTTAGAAAAAAAGATTCCAAAAGGGCTCTTTGCCTGTCCCCATAGGAGCACCCTTTTAGGGGGCACCCTTTTTCTACCAGGAACCAAAAGGGTTCTTCAAAGGGTTCTCCTATGGGGACAGCCGAAGAACCCTTTTAGGTTCAGTATGTATAGTATGTACAGTATGTAATGATATGTAAAGAGATGCACATGCGGTAATATAATGCTCCAAATACTGCTGCTTGGCTGCCACATTTCACATGTGCATCCTAAATTGCACCCTATTTCCTATATAATGCACTAGTTTTGAACAAGGCTCTAGTCAAAAGTAGTGCACTATTCATGGAATAGGGTGCCATTTGAGTTGCAAGCCTATGACCTACATTGATGATGACGTCCGTCTGGATGTACTCCATGTGAGTCTTTGAGTGCCAGTTCCAGGCCGTTCCAATGGGCCCTGCTGATTCATGTCATGACAGTGTTCTGCAGGGAGAATAACGGTTAACCAAAGCTTCAATTTCAACTTATATCCAGTGCTGGCCTTTTTCATGTTTTTGTGATCTATTTGTGGTTCCAATCATTCTTTCATTTGTTCACACAAGAGGATAAGATTTGAGCATGTTCTCTCTCTTTACCTGCAGGGAGAAGGGACTGTCCACCGCCACCACAATCTCCCTCAGCCACAGGTCAGACGAGTTGCCCAGCAGGACTGGCAGTGTACTCTACAGAACAAGATAAACATAGAGATCATATAACTTCTAGAATTCATGTTTTTACTGACCAAGATGGCTGAGTTTTTCCTCATGCTAGGATATACATTCTAGTGTTATTTTTAATTCTGTAAAGATTCACACAATGGGAAAGACTTTTAGACCGCTCTGTTAATACATTGGCCCTTTAACAGAAGACAGTCCCTTCAGCACTGCATCATCAGTAAGGCCAACAAGGCACTCTCAATTTAACCTTCACACCCAGACTAATCCGGTCTCTGCCTACCTTCTCTTGTCGTGGGTTGAAGTATTTTTATTGCTGGAATCTGACACGTAGTGTTTATTGCCATTGCCAGCCCTTCTAGGGAGTAAAGCCTTGTTCTATCACAGCCTCAATTTGAAGGCAACTTTTAGGCTCTGCTACTCCCTATAAAGGCTTAACGTCTACCATCACAAATCCATCCTATCTAATCCTCTGCGTTTGTATTCCACACAAAAGTTTATAGTCTTCTATAGTATAGTGTGCAGAGTGATGGGCTGAATCAAAATGGTTGTCTTCCTTGCGTGTTTTGGCCCTGGCCTGGAGTGGGTTTTAGTTGACTGTGTTTTGGTCAGGGATCCCATAATGCCACACAGAGGAGCTGTTTACACAAGCGGCTGTCATCGCGGTGACAAATGTTTTAGTTACAGCAACATTTGCGAATACTGGAAGAAGAAAAAAGGCTGAAGCTTTGAATTTATAAGACCAGAACCAATAGCCCCTACAGGGAAACCTGACAACAAATTGATCATGTCAAGGAGTGGAATCTGATTTTAGTCAGGCGAAAGGCCCTCGCTCGCTGACTTTCCCCCTGTAGAACATCTGCCAGACTGTTTCTGTAGGATTAATTAACTCTCTGCCATTTCAATGCTAGTCAATGATTTCAAGCCAGCAGGCCAATGGAAAATACCAAGCAGAATTTAGCATGAGGACCTGTGGGATGAGAGAGAGGGCCGTTGGAACAGCCTCATTTTAGGAATGAGGAGGAGGAGAGAGAGGACTCACATTCGACTCAATTTTGATTCCATTTCCTTGACGGAGGCATCTTATTGAACACAGCTCTTCAGCTCCACTTTGATTCTCTGCTTGTAGGAGAGGACATGGGCTTTGGTGACTATCCAGCAATTCTCTGACACGATGAACTCTGAACCACTTGACACAGGGACCTCCTGGTATAAAAATGGGAACCTGAGTGATAAAGACACCAATCATGTTGCTGTCTAAAGTTACAACAACCATCATATGTTGCTCTCATGATACCGAAACACAGAGGAATCAGTTCCAACGAAGGGTTTAAAGGGTTTAAGAAAGAAAAAATCCATTATTGACTGTAACTGTGTTAGAGGAGTCACTTCAATATGTTGCTGCTGAACGCATTGAAGATTACATTAATGACAGAAAGTGTAAAGGACTCCAATACCAAGCTGCTTGTACCTTTTGAAAAGCTTTAGGTGTACAACAGCTGGGGCTATCTTATCCACCCCATCAGCAATGAAGCTGAATTTGTTCAGGGCACCTGAGGGGGAAAAATACAGAGAGACAGAAAGAAAGATTTATTCATGTGAAACAGAATTCCGGCGTAGACATTCACCTTGGAGGTAGAAATGACATACATTTCATACATGAGTATGTTAAAGCTGTAAACATTTCATATTTATTGGGATAATATTACTATATGGCATTTTTTAAATACAAAAACGCATAAATTCTGTCTGACTTTTTCAAGTTATAAAGTAGTGGCCGGGCAGGGCAAAGTGGTAGGCTGAAGCCCTCTGAGCCTGACATATGGGTATGCACATTTTGAGATAATGTTTTTATTACAGCTTCTTAAACATCTTTGGCAAAACAAATGGCGTGTTCACCACAAAAGTGCATAGCGTAAACGTACATGCCAGGGTAAGTCACTATCCTTCTACCTGTTTGCTGGCATGGCTTGTCAGGTTGGTTATCAGCCTCCAAATCAGCATGCTTGGCTGGCGGCAGACCACATGTGGAGCTACCTCTATAGGCCACCTTGCTCTCCTTTTCCACTTAAAGGTTCATTATGACTCTCTGTTACATCAGGGGAATTGTAAATCCTTGCCACCCATAGCTATTCCCCTGCAGTATCTTCTCCTCCTGTTATAGGGCATGTGTTCTCACATGAAGGCTACAACACGCTGCTCTCACACGCACATTCACATGTAGGCTACTTTTCCTAAAGCTTCTGTGCACTACACAGTTTTCTTTAATACATTCAGACACATGATTTTGAGATTGATATTTACATTGCAGAACAATGAAATAATCTCTGTGGAAATGCTAATTTGGACAGGTAACGTTACTCCTTTTGACATAGAACTGGATTGGCAGGACATCAAAAAAAATTCACACCACAAAACAACATCATCAAAGTTAATACTATACACTCTCTAATCTCTATGCCATTTTACTACCAGACCAAAATGTTGAACACTTTCTCCATAATATGACTATCAAAAGTTGGAGAACCTGTCCTTCCACTGGTGCTGTCAGAGACCTGGGCCCGTTGGGAGCCTGAGGTTGCGTCCAAAATGGTGCCCTATTCCCTTAGCAAAGCGCATGTCCTCCTGCCTGAGGATCTATCTATTTCAGCCATCTATTTCAGCCATCTATTTTCCACTTATAGAGGGGGCTGGTGGGAGGAGCTATAAGAGGACAGGCTCATTGTAATGGCTGGAATGGAATAAATAGAACGGTGTAAAACATGTGGTTTACATATGTTGGATACCGTTCCATTAATACCATTCCAGCCATTACAATGAGCCTGTCCTCTTATAGCTCCTCCCACCAGCCTCCACTGACCACTTGTCACTTAAATCTCGTTGGATTGATTGCTTTCATTTTACTCCTGCTACTCTTTCATACTCTTGTTTTTGCCTGTTGTTTTTCCCCGTTAACGTTCAATGACCCGTCAAACACACCTCGGTAATGGCTGAAGTGGGCTCAGTGGAATACATTGTCTTTCCGTTGCATCTATAAGAACACTTAAGCTTTGTCTGAGATTAAACACATCCTCTCGACGCTTACATCACAAGAAAGAGATGAAAGATAATTTTATTTTGATAAGTGTTCATTTTTTGTGGAATTGAAAAAGTAATAATTTTAATAGAGTGAATTCGGACTAACATCTATCCAACATATTGGCCTAACACACAATACATTTCTGAAATCCCCAAATGTTACCTTATCACACATAAAAACAAATGTTGATATCGTATTCACAGGAGACATGACACACCCATTTGTGTACAATGAGTCAAACATATATTTTCTGTTTACATTTGGAACAGCAGGTTAAAAAAACTGGCACACCATTATTATAGTCCTCATGGTAGCCCACTGACAATTCATTTAGGTTTTGTGTGACTAGGAAACATAGGAGGATTTCAGAAATGTTATCATGTGTTGGGCTAATATGTTGCATAGATGTCTGAAGAAGTTACAGAGACGGAAATGCAAAAGGTGTCCCATGTTTTCTGAATTCACTCAAACAGTACTAATAACAGTACTACAAGAAAACAACTAACAGGATATAGTACAACAAGAACCAGAGCCCTGCCTAACCTAACTACAGGGGGTCCCCAATATAAACTGGATCTCTATCCTCTGTTGGAAAAGCCTATAAGACTGTTCCACTTTAGTTACTCCATGCTGTCATACTTTAGCTAGCTATGGTTGGTAAAGCAGGACACCTAAAAACTGACTGGATTACAAAATGTAAACATAAAATTGGCAAATTTTTTATAACAGTTTTATAACCTTAACATTAAAAAACAGAAAATAAACTATGTCACTGATCTTACCTTGTGCTTCGCAGGGTCACACCAATGAAGTGATTTGATTTTGATCATGTTGGTTCTCTACAAGGGATTAGTAACAATAGTTTTGGTTTTCTCTTGTCACACCAAGAAATAAACGTGTCAGGATTACATTGTCCCCCCAAAAATTAAATATAATATTTTTTTAAATTAAAAAAGATGACATTGTCCCAGTTGATATGATGTCCCACCAGGGGTGAAAGTAGATTTAATTTCTTACCGGTCCGCGAGCGTCTAAGACACTCATCTCTGCCTTGACAAAATGTAAGTGTTCTCCTCAAACCACAACGCAATTTGGACCGTATACCACCCGGTTTCCAGTCAATTCACAAATGTTTTTTGTGGCTGACATGCAGTAATGTTTCATAATGGTGTAGTAGACTACAGTTTTTTGGGCATGTTGTAATAATTGTGATAGACTCACGTTTTACTGGTCCGGCGTACCCCCACTATTTATTTTACCGGGACGCCTTACCGTCTTACTTTCACCCCTGTGTCCTACTCTTTCCGAATTCACCCAACAGTTGAAATGTTTACAAATTAGACGCTCTGATTTGAAAGCAACTTCTGAAAATGAACACTGATTATAGTGATATTATGTATGATCTTGCAAACAATGTAAAATATGTATAGATATGTGTAATCTAGAGCGAAACTTTTAGATTTTTAATCCGAGGGTATCCTGCTATTGCCACACTTGTTGAATTATGCAGCAGAACATGACACCAACATTAATTAATGAGGCAGTCTAGACAGCACAGGTGAGTTAGGCCTAGACAGAGCAAGTTTTTGGTGGTTACAGCCCTGTCTCACCCCTAAATTATTCATATATGCAAATACATACATACTGTCTCCCTAGGGTCCACTGCCAAACCCTGATAGATGGCCAGAACTTGGAATGCCTTGTAAAATACGAAAATGCTGGGTCCACTGCACACATCACAAACAGAGCATTTCAGATGACATGCTCTTTGAAAGGATTCCTCTAGATATTATTTGGAAAAGGTTCTCAGCTAGTTTATTTGGCCATTTTGAAATATAATTATATTCAAATTTGTTATTTAACTTTAGTGAATGTGCCATCCATTACTGTGATGTTAGGCCATATTAAAAAGTTATACTCCTGTTTGTTAGGCTAATACTAAACTATAACCTCTGTAACAACCCATAGAGATATAAGCATAACAAAAACAGCTTTTGTACAGTGAGCACAAAACAGCACAAAAACAGTCAATAGATTCAGTGTGGCTACTTTTGTATGCTGGTGCTATTACTTCGAAATGCTCAGGAAAGGTGATTAAATAATGTGTTAACACCTTCCTTGCCTGTAGTGTACATATGAGGCTGTGTGGACTGTATCAAGCATCTTAGAGTAGGTGTGTTGATCTAGGATCAGGTCCCCCCTGTCCATTCTTATTCATTGTGATGTAAAAGGAACATCTGATCCTAGACCAGCATTCATACTCTAAGATACTATGAATTCAGGCTCTGTTTTTTTTACTGAATAAAGTGTTGAATGTTGCTGCAAAGGTACACAGCTCTGTTTTGTATGCAACTCTGGCTCCCATGTGGAGGAATCCTGTCATGCAGTGAAGTCTTTATCTTAACCCCTCCACAGAAAAGTACAATAATGCAACCATCTGCAATAGGATTGTGAGTTTGCTCAACAACATTTTCACACACAAAACTTTTTGTTTTACAGTGTATGGGCTGCTTCTCATTTTGGTGATTACTCAGTCCAATCACCTCATTGTTGTCCCAGTCTGTTAAACATGATCTGATACCTTCCAAAGCGTACAGTAATTGGAAGCCATGTGGTTTGCACACCTGCTTTTCTCAGAAGCCATGTGGTTTGCACACCTGCTTTTCTCAGAAACCAGGAGGGGATCTAATGCATGATGCATTTCTTTATTTCTCCATCCACATTCCACTGTGGCTATAGCAACAATAAGTAACCACTTGTTATTAGTAACAGGCCTAGATTGTGTTGCAATGGAGACATTTCCATATAGGCTTTCTTTCTTTCATATAGGCATAACAACAGTTTTGTTGAAAATAATGAAACCATCACAATGTTTACCACTTTTGTTACTTGGCTATTACAGAATGGAACAGCAAACTTTCATTGGTTATCCTCTCAGATGCGCCTGGTATGCGCCAATCCATACCAGATCATTCACTTCTGCTCTCTTTGACTACTATGACTGTGTCCAATTCACCCCAAACAGTGCTAGTAAGTAATAGTGTTCACCCCAAAATGCCACCCTATTCCCTATCTAGTGCACTACTTCTGACCATGGACCATGTAGGCCTGTAACAATGACCAAATATCAATTTAATATGCTCTGGATGCATGCTAGATGAGGCAAGAAAGAAACAGGGATTGTCTGATCATATTGTAAAGAAGACGCTAATCTGCCCCTACACGCTTTGTATTTCCTTATCATACGCTATGTTAACACAATCAACCGTAATCAAATATAGTTAAGCCCTCCTTTATTCAATGAAATACAATTTTATTGGTGCCCACTTGGCACAGGACGTCAGTTCAATGTCTACGTCGGTACAACAGAGCTGATTCAGCCCGTGTGTGCCCAGTGGGTGGGCTTGGTTGGCAGTTATGTAATGTTGTAAAGTTCTGCCAAGGGTCTGGCAGAGGTGTTTTTTCTCCATTGGAGAATAAAAACGGAATCAAGCTTTTCCTTACAAATTGGATCACAGAGCGAATGAAATGTGAAGTATTCCTCAGTAGACAGTAAGATAAGATGATGTCTTGACCTTAGAGAGAAGCAGCAGCAGTTTAGCCTTCATGCTTTATTCTGAAATAGGCTAATTACAATCTCTGACAGACAGGGCATAGGCTACATGCAGCATGGCTTACACATTGCAGCAGAGCATAAATACCCATGTTGGGCCATCTTGACAGGCAATTAGGGCTGTAAAATCCAGTCATTCAACAAGATATTAAGCAGCGTAGCAACTAAATATCTGTATATAATTTGACATACTTCTTAGAGCCTGCAAGAGTCTTATTCAGGAATAATATTTTATTTTTCTCCCTCATCCTATCAGTGCAAGGTGCAAATCTGAAAAAGGAACACTATCTGTCTCATATAAACGCCCAAATGAGTTGTGCATGTGACCAATTTAGATAGCAGTACTTGTTTTGGTTGTTAGGCCTATAACAAAATAACAAAACCATTCCAATAGCCTAATTATTCAAATTATTTGAAGTAGTTTATAAATGAAGTTGCGCTAAGCAGAAATCGCTCTGCCATTTCCTAGTTGCAAAATGTTAATAGTTTGCCTAATTTCAGTTTATGTGACAAAATAAGATCGTATAGTGCAGAGAATCATTGTACCATCTAAACCGCTGTGAAATATATTTTATGTAAACAAAAATATTGTATTTTAAGCTGTTGGAAGCTGGTGTACAAAACCAAAAGTAGAAGATGCAAAAATGAAATTTAAGAACGGGAAGCATAGAAATAGCGCAGATAGAACAGATCTAAAGCTTCAATGAGAATGACAGATCTATAACTCACATTTCTATGTGAAGATGGTCAGGTCAACAAAAAGTTACATATTGCCACTGAAACACACATGAGAAAATACAGAAACACATAAACAAATGTCTTTAGGCTACTTTGTATGATTGACTGGAAAATAAGAAATGTAGCCCTGGGCTATGAAACATTTCTTCCTTTGGCCCTAACCCACCACTAGGCTACTTACCCGCATCACAGTGACCTTTCTGAATCAATATGACTGAGGGCTTTTTACTGAGTTCTGCCAGATTGTTTTTAGTTCTCAAGCAGCACATACTGGGGTAAGTCCTTCCATCACTCCCACACACAGGCTCTGCAAGGGTGCAAACACATGAACCGCGAACTCCCTCTGGATATTCGCATGTCATCCCTTTGTCACAAATGTAAATTCCACGCTCCACGCCCAAGGTCACCTTCTCCAGACGCAGCTGTCCTTCAGGACATCGTAGTATTACCGCGACTCAGTTGCGGCAGGTCAACGGGAGGCATCACAGATCTCAGGATGCGAAGTATATACATTTGCATATAGTGTTATATTTGTTAATAAAAAAACAATATGCAAAAACTTATCATACAAAATAGTATACCAAATAACACATACAAACTTTATACACAGGAGTATATACATTTAAACAAAATCCAAAAGGCTTCACAGGCATTTAGGGTAGAGGTCGACCGATTATGATTTTTCAACGCTGATACCGATACCAATTATTGGAGGACCAAAAAAAGCAGACACTAATTAAATCGGCAGATTTGTATATATATATTTGTTATAATGACAATTACAACCATATTGAATGAACAATGAACACTTTTATTTTAACTTAATATAATACATAAATTAAATCTATTTAGGCTCAAATAAATAATGAAACATGTTCAATTTGGTTTAAATAATGCAAAAACACAGTGTTAGAGAAGAAAGTAGAAGTGCAATATGTGCCATGTAAAAAAGCTAACGTTTAAGTTCCTTGCTCAGAACATGAGAACATATGAAAGCTGGTGGTTCAATATTCCCAGGTCTTCAATATTCCCAGTTAAGAAGTTTTAGGTTGTAGTTATTATAGGAATTATGACGCGTCAACTATTTCTCTCTATACCATTTGTATTTCATATACCTTTGACTATTGGATGTTCTTATAGGCACTTTAGTATTGCCAACCTAATCTCGGGAGTTGATAGGCTTGAAGTCATAAACAGCACTGCGCTTCAAACATTGCTAAGAGTTGCTGGCAAACGCAGTAAAGTGCTGTTTGAATGAATGCTTACGAGCCTGCTGCTGCCTACCACCGCTCAGTCAGACTGCTCTATCAAATATCAAATCATAGACTTAATTATAATATAATAAACACAGAAATACAAGCCTTTGGTCATTAATATGGTCAAATCCGGAAAACTATAATTTCGAAAACAGAACATTTATTCTTTCAGTGGAATACAGAACCGTTCCGTATTTTATCGAACGGATGGCAACCTTAAGTCTAAATATTGCTGTTACATTGCACATCCTTCAATGTTATGTAATAATTATGTAAAATTCTGGCAAATTAGTTCACAGTTCGCAACGAGCCAGGCGGCCCAAACTGTTGCATATACCCTGACTTTGCTTGCACTGAACGCAAGAGAAGTGACACAATTTCCCTTGTTAATATTGCCTGCTAACATGAATTTCTAAATATGCAGGTTTAAAAATATGTACCTCTATGTATTGATTTGAACAAAAGCATTGATGTTTATGGTTAGGTACATTTGTGCAAAGATTGTGCTTTTTCGGCAATGCACTTTTGTTAAATCATCATTGGCGAAGTTGAAGTAGGCTGTGATTCGATGATAAATTAACAGGCACTGCATTGATTATATGCAACGCAGGACAAGCTAGTTAACCTAGTAATATCATCAACCATGTGAAGTTAACTAGTGATTATGTGAAGATTGATTGTTTTTTATAAGATAAGTTTAATGCTAGCTAGCAACTTAACTTGTCTCCTTGCAGCCACAAGGTCCTTTTGACGCTGCACTCGCGTAACAGGTGGTCAGCCTGCCACGCAGTTTCCTCGTGGATTGCAATGTAATTGGCCATAATCGGCGTCTAAAAAGGCAGATTACCGATTGTTATGAAAACTTGAAATCGGCCCTAATTAATCGGCCATTGCTTTATCGTTTTTCAGACTATGCAGGACACGGATATTGTCTCTTTCGAAGTAACCTCGCATTAAGTGCAGAGGCTAAGAGAATCCAAACTTTGTCATGGCCCCAAAAAGTTGATAGCCCCTGTACATTCGTAACAATTAATGAAAATGTTCAAGTAATTCTTCTGTTCTTGTTGCTTACGCCTGTCTATATCACCTACTTCCTGTCTTATCTAAATTGAACAATTGTGCCTTCTTTGGAAAGAACTCACTAGATTCAGACGTCAATTCAACATCTATTCCACTTTGGTCCATGGAAACATTGTTGATTCAACCAGTGTGTGCCGTTGGGAAAATGTCAAGGTCCAGCTTCCAGTTGGTCTATTTTGCAATTTAAATGTAATTGAAATTATGTTTCCAGTGGCAGCCTGATGATGTTGAGCTCCCTCTGTGTTGTTCAGTCCTCTGGTCGGTCCCCCCAGGTAAGCTCCCTAGAATGCAGCTGCGTGAGTATATGTAGAGCATTTGGAGAAGAGATCCACAAGAAAGAACCCTCTTTCACCACAGCAGTCTTCTGTGTGAATGATCAACAACATTTATAGTACTGTAACTCACGTGATGACATATTACAACCTAGGCCAACTTTTTTGGGATTGATGATTGATGATTTCAGTGGGTTTACTTAAACCTTTCTGCTTGAGTTATTGACCGGCATATCAGTATTAGATTATGTTTGATTGATCAGGACAAGGTATGGGCTGCATGATATCTGGACTTAAAAAAGGCAAACAAATACAAAAGCTTAAATAAAGTAAATTAATAATGCCAGTAACTTTACGTTATATTTTTCCACATAAAGCTCTCACTTTACCACTAATAGCCATCTATCAAATGTCACCAACCAAACAACATCATCAATCCATCATACACATCCACATGCATATTCTAACATGAGCAAGGACTATGTATTTATCCTAGCCTGAGGTACCTGCAGTGTCATTCAGCACAGGGCTGGGTTTTATCTACTAGGCAGCTGAAGATGGGTGTGGGTAGTCTTCGTCCTGTGTATTGTAGGAGACCCTTTACTCTGCAATAAAAATACACAGTCCTGGGTTTGATGAAAAGGAGCGAAACCCACCTGGTGTATTCTAAGCATGTAATCTTTCATGCCGTCCCTAGGAGGGGTGCGTCACTTGAGTGGGTTGAGTCACTGACATGATCTTCCTGTCTGGGTTGGCGCCCCCCCTTGGGTTGTGCCGTGGCGAAGATCTTTGTGGGCTATACTCGGCCTTGTCTCCGGATGGTAAGTTGGTGGTTGAAGCTATCCCTCTAGTGGTGTGGGGGCTGTGCTTTGGCAAAGTGGCTGGGGTTATATCCTTCCTGTTTGGCCCTGTCCGGGGGTATCATCGGATGGGGCCACAGTGTCTCCTGACCCCTCCTGTCTCAGCCTCCAGTATTTATTCTGCAGTAGTTTATGTGTCGGGGGGCTAGGGTCAGTTTGTTATATCTGGAGTACTTCTCCTGTCTTATCCGGTGTCCTGTGTGAATTTAAGTATGCTCTCTCTAATTCTTTCTTTCTTTCTCTCTCTCGGAGGACCTGAGCCCTAGGACCATGCCTCAGGACTACCTGGCATGATGACTCCTTGCTGTCCCCAGTCCACCTGGCCGTGCTGCTGCTCCAGTTTCGACTGTTCTGCCTGCGGCTATGGAACCCTGACCTGTTCACCGGACGTGCTACCTGTCCCAGACCTGCTGTTTTCAACTCTCTAGAGACCGCAGGAGCGGTAGAGATACTCTTAATGATCGGCTATGAAAAGCCAACTGACATTTACTCCTGAGGTGCTGACTTGCTGCACCCTCGACAACTACTGTGATTATTATTATTTGACCATGCTGGTCATTTATGAACATTTGAACTTCTTGGCCATGTTCTGTTATAATCTCCACCCGGCACAGCCAGAAGAGGACTGGCCACCCCTCATAGCCTGGTTCCTTTTTAGGTTTCTTCCTGTGTTTTGGCCTTTCTAGGGAGTTTTTCCTAGCCACCTTGCTTCTACACCTGCATTGCTTGCTGTTTGGGGTTTTAGGCTGGGTTTCTGTACAGCACTTTGAGATATCAGCTGATGTAAGAAGGGCTATATAAATAAATTTGATTTGATTTGATAATCCTTGGAGCAGATGCATAATTAGGAGACAAAACAATGCTGCATAGAGAGATCAGCTCAGTCTATGATTTTTATAAATATAGCCTGTTTCAGTTGTCATTGACAACTGGACAACAAATATTAAATTTTTTGTGTTATTATTTTTCACATTATTACATTTTAAAGAGGAAATGTATGATGGCGAAAGGAGTGCCTCTGCCTATCACACTCGAGCTCAAGTTCAAGCCCTGCTCTACCTTGCACGCTCTTGAGTAGCCTAAATTGTAATTGCAATATGCCTACTTGTGTAGGCCTGTAGCACGTGTCAAACTCATTCCACAAAGGGTTCGAGTGTCTGTGGGGTTTTGCTCCTCCCTTGTACTTGATTGCTGAATTAAGGTCACTGATTGGTAAGGAACTCCCCACACCTGGTCGTCTAGGTCTTAATTGAAAGGTAAAACCAAAAACCAGCAGACACTAGGCCCTCCATGGAATGAGTTTGACACCCCTGGCCTATAGAATACAAGGTCCCATGTTGCTAAGTAGGTAACCTAGCTTACCCGTAGCCTGTTTCCTTAGACCAAATACTGATATCCTGATGCCTAGTCATCTTACCCCTATACATATTTACCTCCATCACTCGTGTCCCTGCACATTGTAAATATGGTATTGGAACTGATCCTGTATATACAGTAGTATGCTTACTTACTTATTGTGTTCTTTATATTTCTTCTTATTTCTCTTTTTTTTAATAGTATTACATTGTTATTGATTATTGCATTGTTGGGTTTTGAGTTTACAAGAAATGCATTTCACTGTATTTTTGCATGTGACTTTAAAACTTGAAACTTGATAAAGTTCAGTTTGATTAAATTCATCTTTCCATTTTTTTGTGTCTTTTGACGACATCGTCAGAGAAACGGGATGTGAGTCATCTGATGTGTTTGCTGTGCCTGACTTCATCATACTAATACAGATCTGCGATTTGCTGGAAATCCTGCTGACCCAAATAGCACCGCAGGGAAACTACCAGCTTGGTCCAGGATGTTAACCATAGATATTACGCTTTTTCCATGTACATAAACCGCTGAAGACAGATTTTGGATTAAGACAAGTCAGAGCTGACCTAAATTCATGTCCCCCACACACCATGTATGCTACTGTACTTTTCTGCACCTACAATTAAATGTATATATTTTTATTTAAAATGTATACATGAATGTTGGATTATCTTGGTGATCTACAACATAACATTCTGTATAAAATGTGTGTGTGCACTGACAGATAATGTATAATTTTGACAGAGTGAAGCTTACTTTGCATAGAAACACATCACAGAATTTTTCGTCTTACAATTTGGCTTATAGATGAGCAGAGGTTGCGCTTGTATTTTCACATGGTAACCAATGGCCATATAGTTGTGTGTGTGTGTGTGTGTGATGTGAGGGCCCAGACAAAGGTGAATTTGGCTCCTATTACTGTCTACAGTGACTGTGCTGTGAGCAGGAGATAATTGGCTTAGTCATGGCACTGGCACGGTGGGTCATGTTCAAGGCTGAGTGCTCACATCGGGGACAGTTGAATTCAATTGTTTCAGTGTCAAAATACTGTACCGTGACCAAAAAAAATCACAATTTATACTTTCTGAAGGCACTGTACTGTAGCAGGGCTTTCTTTGTCAACAGATGAAGTCAAAACAGACAGTTACCACCAGCCAATGATCTAGTCAAGTCACTAAACCTCAAGACCGAGTCGTGTCCAGTCCGAGTCCTTTATACTCGAGCCACGAGTCGAGTCACAAGTCCCTTGGTAGTGCTAAAAGCTGTGGTCCAACAATTGTTGAAGCTACATTTCGTTACATTCGTGTTGAACATTTGTAAAGCATGACTCAGGCACATACTCTACACAGACCGGTGGCCATAACCAATCAGAGCTGCAGTAGGCCTATAATAGACTATTGCCATATATGGATTTGTGCCATTCACTTTGAACTGGACTCAGTATGATTACAGTATGAGCGGTTGTGAGTAGATGAGCTTGTTTTGAGATCAAAGCAAGAGCTGCATCTAGCCAAGTGTGCAAATTTGTTCATATTCTTTGCTAGTTAGTGAGTTATTAGCCCAGTGTCAAGAATGGGGGAGTGATTGCTTCCTACAAGAGCACAAAACGTGTACATTTCTAGACATCTTTGAAGTAAAAATAGCTTTTTTATCTTAAAGGGGAAGTGTTGTATTTTGAGACAAGCTTGAATAAGCTAAGTAGCCAATAGGCAGAGGGTAGCATAATTTGTCTGATTCTCTGTAATAATCGTATAGGAATGATAATGAATTTTATTTTGTAATGTTGTTTCTTGCATCAAACAACACAACATCATTTTAAATCACCTTGTCTGAAGGACAAGTGGACAAACAGGTTAATGTCAAGCCCTGCATGTTTTTTCTTTTTAAGTCTCATGGAATGTAAGCCTACATTGAACACCACACATTGTCTGTTACTGTAGGCTGAATGATAGAACAGCTATTTCCATGTTAAAATGTTATGGGATGCATTTTCTCCATTGTTTTTGATGGTAGGCTAATCTGGTAAGCCTACATTATGATCAAATAGCCACGTAGCCTACTTGGCCACGTAAAACTGTAACTTCAAGTGGGTAAAGGCTCAGAATTTTCACATTGTTCAAGTTAGCGCTCAGCAGACCTGAAAATATGCCCAGTGCCGAAAACAATTAGAGGGAACATTGCTAGTATGTAAAATTGTTCAACAAAGAGAGATTTCCTGACAATAAACTCACTACCAGTCGAGTCCAAGTTCGAGTCTCCACTTGTCGAGTCCGAGTCGAGTCACGAGTCATGAAAATCCTCCTGGACTCGAGTACTATAACACTGACATCAGCTAAGTATAGCTGAAAAACGTGATATTGTACATAAAATACTGTAGGCTTGCTAACTTAGTTGATTCCATCAGCAATAATGAAGAGAGGTTTAAGAATGTGTGCTGCTGTAAAGGGTGTCATGTTGGTTGCTTAGCGAGTACCACTTTTCCCTGATTCGGCTTATACCGAGGCTTGAACTCAGGACCTCTGCCTCGCAAACACACGTGACCGCCCTCCTGAAGCATCTCTACCCGTCGCACAAAAAGGCCTTCTTCATCTGCGCAAGGTGCAACTCTTCAGGCTTAGGAATTGAGTTTTACAGATCCCCATCTTCTACACTATTTGTTAGTCTCTTGCTGCATCATCATATGGTCAGACACAATATCATCCACACAACTGTCTGGTTGTGTAGGAATTAGGAGATTGACCCAATGGAGGATAGGAGTTAGTTCTATCCTTATACAATTTTGATTGGTCAGAAGACATTATAAGACGTTGCTTATTACTTTTATTATTCCGTGTTATTACTTTCCTATTATATCTACATTTTCTTTCTCTCTGCATTGTTGGGAAGTCAGCATTTCACTGTTAGTCTACACCTGTTGTTTTACGAAGCATGTGACGAATACAATTTGATCAGATTATTTTTTCATCGTTTGATGTAATTTCATCTTTTTTGAAGTAAGTAAACACTAATATAGACAGACACATGCTCTTCAAGGAGCTCCACTTTAAAGGCCCATACTCAATCGAGAGACTTTGATCATGTCCAGACATGGTTAAAAGGGGGAGACATGAAAAGCTAGATACTTGAAAAGGTTCTATTGAGACATGGGGTGGCAACAAAACCTGTCACAATGCCCTTCAATTTCACTTTGCCACAACCATAGTTTAGAAGTTCCTCTAACTTGTGTCTACAACACTAAGCAGGGGATGCATTATGCAAGAAATACATTACAATGGGGTGTAGATTTCTGTACAGTACAGTTATTCTTGTTAATCATGTTTATTGTGTGAATTTCTCAATTCGCCATACAATTGCGTGCGTTGAGTCTTAAGTTCATAACTATTTGAACTTGATTTGAACTTCTCTGGCTAGCAAGATGTCCAACATCATCAATATGATCTTCAAACCTCTGATAAATCAATGACAACAAGGATCAAATAAGTCCTTTTAACATGAATGATTCAGTATGCGCTGAGAAACATCTTTGATTTTGTGGACAATCATTATGACACGCTGTACTTCAGCTGTACACCTTTGAAGTACAGAAGCTTTCAACACTTTAATTTCCCCTCAACTTTTTCAGTAGGCTAAGCATATGATATGTGTGATGGCAGGCTTGTGATTTAACAATAGAAAGCAGTCACGCAACAGTTTTTAAATGATCAAATTGTTTGTCTGTTTGATGCTGAAAAAACGTAATTTAACTATTTACAAGTATATATATATACTGCTGTCTGAAGAAGAGTCGGTTGATACGTGACACTGCTCATTCTCTTACAGCTCTTTGTTCACTTTACCTATTTTGTACATAATGTATGCAAACTTTCTGTAAATTCCTCTGTCTTTAAATGTTGTCTATCATTAGCAGCACCATATCTTCAAGTACAATTTTGAGTATGTGTGAATGTACTTGGCGAATGAAGTTGATTCAGATTCTAAATATACCTATCATAGGCATGTCTGCTTCTATATGTATTCTCTGTATACAGTGCATTCGGAAAGTATTCAGACCCCTTGACTTTTTCCACATTTTGTTATGTTACAGCCTTATTCTAAAATTCATGAAATCATTTTTTCCATCAGCAATTTACAGACAATACCCCATAATGACAAAGCGAACAGATTTTTTTGAAATTTTTGCAAATGTATTAAAAATAAAAAACAGAATTACCTTATTTACATAAGTATTCAGACCCTTTGCTATGAGACTCGAAATAGAGCTCAGGTGCATCATTAAGAACCCACAGTTGACACTGCATGTCAGAGCAAAAACCAAGCCATGAGGTCAAAGGAATTGTCCGTAGAGCTTCGAGACAGGAATATGTCGAAGCACAGATCTGGGGAAGGGTATTAAACAATTTCTGCAGCGTTGAAGGTCCCCAAGAACACAGTGGCCTCCATCATTCTTAAATGGAAGAAGTTTGGAACCACCAAGACTTCCTAGAGCTGGCCACCCGGCCAAACTGAGCAATCGGGGGAGAAGTGCCTTGTTCAGGGAGGTGACCAAGAACATTGATCACTCTGACAGAGCTCTAAAGTTCCTCTGTGGAGATGGAAGAACCTTCCAGAAGGACAACCATGTCTGCAGCACTCCACCAGTTAGGCCTTTATGGTAGAGTGGCCAGACAGAAGCCACTCCTCAGTAAAAGGCACACGACAGACCTCTTGGAGTTTGCCAAAAGGCACCTAACGACTCTCAGACCATAAGAAACAAGATTCTCTGGTCTGATGAAACCAACTGTACTCTTTGGCCTGAATGCCAAGTGTATCGTCTGGAGGAAACCTGGCACCATCCCTACAGTGATGCATGGTGGTGGCAGCATCATGCTGTGGGAATCTTTTCAGCGGTAGGGACTGGGAGACTAGTCAGGATCGAGGGAAAGATGAACGGAGCAAAGAACAAAGAGGTTCTTGATGAAAACCTGCTCCAGAGTGCTCAGGACCTCAGATTGTGGTGAAGGTTAACCTTAGCGTTAACTTCACTAGGGTAGGGGGCAGAATTCTGAATTTTGGATGAAAAGCATGCCCAAATTAAACTGCCTGCTTCTCGGGCCCAGAAGATATGATATGCATATAACTGGTAGATTTGGATAGAAAACCATCTAAAGCTTCCAAAACTGTTACAATAGTGTCTGTGAGTATAACAGAACTGATTTGGCAGGCGAAAACCGGAGACAAATCCATTCAGGAAGTAGTTTGTTTTGGGGTTTTGTAGTTTTCTATTCAATGCCATTACAGTATCCATTGACTTAGGACTCAAATTGCAGTTTCTATGACTTCCACTAGATGTCAACAGTCTTTAGAAATGGTTTCAGGCTTGTATTCTGAAAAATGAAGAAGTAAGAGCATTCTGAATGAGTGGACCCTAAAGTGTCACAGAGCTTTTTCATGCGCGCCACCGAGAGAGTGCCTTTCTTGTTTACCTTTTAAATTTAAGACGTTATTGTCCGGTTGAAATATTAGCGATTATTTCGTCTAAAAACAACCTGAGGTTTGAATATAAACATTGTTTGACATGTTTCTATGAACTTTACGGATACAATAAAAAAAAAAATGTCTTCCTGTTTTGACTGCGTTTGAGCCTGTGGATTACTGAAGAAAATGCGCGAACAAAACGGAGGTTTTTGGATATAAAGAGACTTTATCGAACAAAAGGAACATTTATTGAGTAAATGAATGTCTGCTGAGTGCAACCATATGAAGATCACCAAAGGTAAGGGATTAATTTTATCTCTATTTCTGACATGTGTAACTGTTCTACTTGGCTGGCTACTGTCTGTAATGATTTGTCTAGTGGGCTATGTTCTCAAATAATCGTAAAGCATTTTTAAAATCTGACACCGTGGTTGGATTCACAAGACGTTAATCTTTAAACCTATGTAAAATATGTTTTGTTTTCTGAATTTTTATAATGAGTATTTCTGTATTTGAATTTGGCGCCCAGCAGTTTCACTGGCTGTTGAAGAGGTGGGATGCTAACGTCTCACGTGCCCAAGAGAGGTTAACCTTAAGGACAACAACCCTAAGCACACAGCCAAGACAACGTAGGCGTGGCTCCGGGACAAGTCAGAGCCCGGACTTGAACCCGATCGAACATCACTGAATAGACCTGAAAATAGCTGTGCAGCAACGTTCCCCATCCAACCTGACAGAACTTGAGAGGATCTGCAGAAAAGAATGAGAGAAACTCTCCAAATACAGGTGTGCCAAACTTTTAGCGTCATACCCAAGAAGTCTCAAAGCTGTAATCGCTGCCAAAGATGCTTTAACAAAGTACTGAGTAAAGGGTCTGAATACTGATGTAAATGTGATATTTCCTTTATATATACAGTTGAAGTCGGAAGTTTACATACACCTTAGCCAAATACATTTAAACTCCGTTTTTCACAATTCCTGACATTTAATCCCAGTAAAAATTCTGTGTCTTAGGTCAGTTGGGATCACCACTTTATTTTAAGAATGTGAAATGTCAGAATAATAGTGGAGAGAATTATTTATTTCAGCTTTTATTTCTTTCATCACATTCCCAGTGGGTCAGAAGTTTACATACACTCAATTAGTATTTGGTAGCATTGCCTTTAAATTGTTTAACTTGGGTCAAACATTTCGGGTAGCCTTCCACAAGCTTCCCACAATAAGTTGGGTGAATTTTGACCCATTCCTCCTGACAGAGCTGGTGTAACTGAGTCAGGTTGGTAGGCCTCCTTGCTCGTACACGCTTTTTCAGTTCTGCCCACACATTTTCTATAGGATTGAGGTCAGGGCTTTGTGATGGCCACTCCAATACCTTGACTTTGTTGTCCTAAAGCCATTTTGCCACAACTTTGAAAGTATGGTTGTGGTCATTGTCCATTTGGAAGACCCATTTGCGACCAGGCTTTAACTTCCTGACTGATGTCTTGAGATGTTGCTTCAATATATCTACATAACTTTCCTTGCTAATGATGCCATGTATTTTGTGAAGTGCACCAGTCCCTCCTGCAGCAAAGCACCCCCACAACATGATGCTGCCACCCCCGTGCTTCACGGTTGGGATGGTGTTCTTTGGCTTGCAACCCTCCCCCTTTTTTCCTCCAAACATAACGATGGTCATTATGGCCAAACAGTTCTATTTTTGTTTCATCAGACCAGAGGACATTTCTCCAAAAAGTATGATCTTTGTCCCTATGTGCAGTTTCAAACCGTAGTCTGGCTTTGTTATGGCGGTTTTGGAGCAGTGGCTTCTTCCTTGCTGAGTGGCCATTCAGGTTATTTTGATATAGGACTCGTTTTACTGTGGATATAGATACTTTTGTAGCTGTTTCCTCCAGCATCTTCACAAGGTCCTTTGATGTTGTTCTGGGATTGATTTGCACTTTTTGCACCGAAGTGCGTTCATCTCTAGGAGACAAAACGTGTCTTCTTCCTGAGCGGTATGGTGGCTGCGTGGTCCCATGGTGTTTATACTTGCTTACTATTGTTTGTGCAGATGAACGTGGTACCTTTAGGCATTTGGAAATTTCTCCCAAGTATGAACCAGACTTGTGGAGGTCTACAATTTATTTTCTGAGATCTTGGCTGATTTCTTTTGATTTTCCCATGATGTCAAGCAAAGAGGCACTGAGATTGTCTTTAAAAAGCTTGGGAAATTCCAGAAAATTATGTCATGGCTTTAGAAGCTTCTGATAGGCTAATTGACATAATTTCAGTCAATTGGAGGTGTACCTGTGGGTTTAGTTCAAGGCTTACCTTCACAGTCAAGTTAGTGCATGGTTACTTCTGACCCACTGGAATTGTGAAACAGTGAATTATAAGTGAAATAATACTTTTGTAAATAATTGTTGGAAAAATTACTTGTGTCATGCACAAAGTAGATGTCCTAACCGACTTGCCAAAACTATAGTTAGTTAACAAGAAATTTGTGGAGTGGTTGAAAAACAAGTTTTAATGACTCCAACCTAAGTGTATGTAAACTTCCGACTTAAACTGTATATATAAATTATCAAACATTTCTAAAAAAAAGTTTTTGCTTTGTCATTATGGGGTATAGTGAGTAGATTGGCGAGGGGAAAAAATGATTTAATACATTTTAGAATAAGGCTGTAACCTAACAAAATGTGGAAAAAGTCTAAGGGTCGTAATACTTTCCTGAAGGCACTGTATATTAGATGTAATAAGTTAACTAACGTTTTTCTGCATCGTAATGGCCGCCTACTTGCTTTCTTTCAATGCATTATATTTTACATTTTATTGTCGACATCCTGGTCAAATTAAGGTTAAGAGGAAAAAATATATTGCATTTATTTGACCAGGAAAGTCACATTGTATTTTACAACAACTACCTGAGACGACATATGGTTAAACATATTGTTTGTTTGATGAGGTCTATAGACTACACAGCTAGCTGATGGTGATTCTGTCAGGAAGAGTTTTATTCTGGGCTAGTTTTTAATGACATTGATGTGCTAAAAGGCATACAGGGAACTAGATATCCTCTTCATTAGGCCGCACCAGATGGACAGGATATTTTAATCTTCATCCGGTTCTAATTCGTCTATCAGGAGAGTTCTTTGATTGTGGTCTTGTGGTGAGTGGTCTCACTCTACACAAGTCATGACATGTTATAAATAGCCCGTTGGGCAGAACACTAAGATAAGCCTGCATTGGCTAAGTAAATTAGTATTAAATAAGTTTTTGAAATATCAAACTGTGCAATATCTCTTTCTCTGTTTGTTGTGTCTGAAGCACCGCTATAGCCCTAATGGAATTCCCCTAGGGCAGGCCTGGGCAAATGGAATATGGCCGCGGAATCATGCTCAGATCACATAAAGAATTTGCGATAGTAAAGTTTTAAAAACGTATTTGTTATTCAAATTAAATTTGTTTTTCAAAGAAAAGGAAAGTTAACAATGAATGTAGGGTGTTCCAGCAAGAGTGGACATCGACATATTTATTTATTGAGGCATCAGGGAAAGCTGTGTGCTTAGTGTGCAAAGAGGGCATTGCTGTCTTGAAAGACTACAACTTGTCCCGAAACTTCCAGACGAAGCATGCAGAGAAATATAGGAATATGACCCGCCAAGTAGAAGCCAACACTCTCACCCACCTTCCGACACTACTAGTCTGTTCCCTATCAGATGACCAACAGGAGAAGTATACATCTCCTCTGCGTGCTTTGAACGGTGACTTTTCTTGTCGTTTTGAATATTTCAAAATGCTGGAAAATTACATGCTGTTGGTTTCCTCCCCTTTCACCATCAATGTGGATAACGCTCCCACTGACCTGCAACTTGAGTTTATCAAAACAATGTCACTGACAAGGTTCTACCGAGTTAAAGACAGTTTCAAGTTGGATATTCCACGGATATTCGCACTTTCAAACCTCAATAGCTGTCAAACCACTTGAGCCACAGACTCCAAATAAGTGTCATGATGTTGTAAAATTGCGCACAACATTGCATAGGTCTTATTTTCACGATTTTGACATTAATTCACTTTCCAAAGCTAATAAACATGTGGAAATGTGAGCAGCGTTTTGTATTCCTAGTTGAATTAGTTAGGGAGCGTAAACAAAGTACCTTCTTGTTTTACATTCAAATTTCAATAGCTCCTTGGGCATGTTACCTACTTGACTCAAACAAAGTCCAGAATGTCCACTGACTACCCTTCTATATTGCACACCCGTTGGTTTGTCCATTTTCATCTCACACGTTTTTACATTAATATTTCAAACATTCTAATTTCAATAGCTCCTTGGTCATGTGACCTACTGACTTCAAACAAGGTTGAGAATATCCACCCAGTGGGCCTACACATTGCGCACCCTTTAGTTTGTCCATTTTCATCTTACAAGATTTGACATACATTTTTCCAAATTTCAAAAGCTCCTTGGTCAAGTGACCTACTGAAATCGAACAATGTTCAGAATGTACACTGACTACCCTTCTATATTGCACACCCTTTAGTTTGTCCATTTTCATCTCACATGATTTTACATACATTTTTCCAAATGTAAATTTCAATAGCTCCTTGGTCATGTGACCAACTGACTTCAAACAAGGTTCAGAATGTCCACTCAGTGGGCCTACACATTGCACACCCTTTAGTTTGTTTAGTTTGAGCTATGGAAATTTGGAAAAATGTATGTAAAATCTTTTGAGATGAAAATGGACAAACTAAAGGTTGTGCAATATAGAAGGGTAGTCAATGGACATTCAGAATTTTGTTTGAATTCAGTAGATCACATGACCAAGGAGCTATTGAAATGTAAAATTTGGAAAAATGTATGTAAAATCTTGTCAGATGAAAATGGACAAACTAAAGAGTGTGCAATGTGTAGGCCCACTGAGTGGACATTCTGAACCTTGTTTGAAGTCAGTAGGTCACATGACCAAGGAACTATTGAAATTTTAAAAAATTCATGTAAAATCATGTGAGATGAAAACGGACAAACCAAAGGGTGTGCAATATAGAAGGGTAGTCAGTGGACATTCGGAACCTTGTTTGAAGTCATGTAGGTCATATGACCAATGAGCTTTTGAAATTCAAAAATGTAAATAAATAATTTAAAATAGTGCGAGATGTAAATCAACAAAAACAAGTGTGTGCAATGTGTGTCTATGCCATCGGGTTAGCTACAACCAGTTTTGAAAGTTTTAGGAGTAATGGTTAAAGATCTATTGAAATTAGAAAAAATTGATTTGTCACTATGTCCCTAACTGCTGTTGGTGGACGTAAGGAAAACTACAGGCGAATATCCGTGGAATATCCAACCTGAAACTGTCTTTACCTCGGTCAAGGTTCTATGCATCTCTCGATGAACAAACTTTGCAAAGATTAGGAATCACGCTCAGAAGATGTTTGTAGTGTTTGGGTCAATCTATGTATGTGAATATACATTTTCAGTGATGAAATATATCAAGTCAAGGCACAGATCATCTCTCACTGACTTTCACCTCTCAGCAATCCTGCGCATAGCGACGTCAGCAACTATACCTGACTTCACTGCTCTAGTCAATGCCCATCAGAGACTTCACTCCTCACACTGATTGAGTAGTTTAAATGTAATGTTGAGCTCTCTCTCTTTCTTGTGTTTTGGTGTATACCCGTTAACAAGAGTTCTGTACGTGGTGCTGAATGCACAGTGTACTTTTCCTTCCGTGTAGTTCATTGCATGTTTAATAATGAAAATACCTACCAAAAGGAGAACATGGATGTGGTTTATTTCTGTGCATGTTAAAAAAGTAAAATAAGTAGCATATCTGGATGTGATTTACAGTAGATATATCTGTTAACACAGTCATACACATGATGTATAGTCCTGTAATATGATTCTGAACCGTGATGGCAAACATATATTCTATATTCGACTCTCTCTCTCTACCGCACCTGCTGTCTCTAACTTTGAATGATCGGCTATGAAAAGCCAACTGACATTTACTCCTGAGGTGCTGACCTGTTGCACCCTCTACAACCACTGTGATTATTATTATTTGACCCTGCTGGTCATCTATGAACGTTTGAACATCTTGGTCATGTACTGTTATAATTTCCACCCGGCACATCCAGAAGAGGACTGGCCTCCCCTCAGAGCCTGTTTCCTCTCTAGGTTTCTTCTTAGGTTCCTGTCTTTCTAGGGAGTTTTTCCTAGCCACCGGGCTTCTACATCTGCATTGCTTGCTGTTTGGGGTTTTAGGCTGGGTTTCTGTATAGCACTTTGTGACATCGGCTGATGTAAAAAGGGCTTTATAAATAAATGTAATTGATTGATGTGCCCCTCCATGGGAAATAATTGCCCAGGCCTGCCCTAGGGGGACAAATAAAGTTGTTTGAATTGAATTGAATGGAATTTACAGATTTTACTGTATTTGACATTAGTTTGGCCTGACAGGATGATTTTCAAGCACTTAAATATGTCCATGGATGTAGTCAGGTGTATTAAAGCCTACTCATTTCGCTGTTCTACATCCACAGTTTACATAAGCAAACTAACACAGGTTTGAAAGCTTGTACTGCGCATTATTTTTATGCTGATTGGAAGATGAGCCATAAAAGCCTACCGGGATGGAATGACATTTTATGATTATTTTGTAATGATTATAATTACTGTGTGTCCACGCTGGATAAAGGGTGGGTTACAGTTAAGAACATTAAAGCAGAAATCCGCAGTTGAAACTAAAGTGTTTTCCCCACCACTGTTTCGGTAAAAAGCTGAGGGATGGGGCTAGAGAAATGTAACCCCTCTCAAATTTATAGACAGAGCTTTGGATGCAAGATAACAGTTGTAACCATGTTTTGAGGCTATACAGTGTTTGTTTACATTTACTTTGTTTACAAACATTGGAGTAATACAAGCTTATATTTTGGGTTCGACAGTTGAACTACAGTTGAACGACAGTTGAACTAAACTCACGAGGCCTTTATAAATTATATTATTTAAGACCAGTGGATACATATAATTTACTTATATATTCCAAAATGTATGTAGCAACTGCAGATTCCCCCATTGACATCTGAGAGGAATGAAATGACATGACATTTCCAAAATGGGGGAGTGTGACTGCATAAGTCATTTTTTCATTTATAGCTGCTGTCATTCTGCCTGCTCGTTCTGCATACCAATCCATTATTTCCTCTAGAAAACTCATAATTCATAAGCTCATTATGGACGTTGTGGATTAAAAAGCTGTAAGAGGCCTTTGTAATGCAATTTCCTGATCAGAAGTGGCCTAGTTTAAAAAGTCAAGAACATTTTGAAATAAGTTTCTGTCTTTCTTCTGCTGTGGTACTTTTACTTTTAAAGTGGGTTTAAGTAGCCAAGGTTGTCCGTGTTAGTAAATGGACAGTTCAGATCAGAGCTTGGTACGCTCGGCTACATAACCTGTTTCCCAATGCATTTGGTATGTTACACAGCTCTGCTGTGGAGTTATCATGGAAGCCTTTTTCCCAAAATAGCTGTATCCTGTAGGTCAGGGCTGCCCAATCCTGGTCCTTGAGTGGCAAAACACTTCTGGTTTTCATCCTCTCCTTCTAATTAGGGACCTGGGACACCAGGTGAGTGTAATTAACTACCAGGTAGAACCCAAAAACAGAAGTGTTTCTGCCCTCCAGGATCAGAATTGGGCAGCCGTGCTTTAGGGCCTATTTCATTATCCTGGGTTGTTGCCTTTGCTTCAGATCCAGACCTGACTCGTTAGGTACATTGTTATCTCAAGCCACCAGTCACCAGTAGGGGTCAGAAGTAGTCCATGTTGTCATGCTTCTCCTTCTATTGCTCTCCTGGTGTTTCATTTATGAATTTGGGGACAAGGTGCAGAGCGGTGAAGTGAAAGCCTTTGACCTCTACTGGCTACACCTCTACAGGCATACATGCATGAGGGAAAGGCTACTGCTCCCTGCTAGTCCCCTGGTCAGCCATCTGGGGACTCTAACCTCTTTCTCTCTTTCTATCTTCCTGCAGCAGTGATGACCGCAGGACTAATTTGCTATGCGTTGCCTTGACACCCGGTATGAATCTGAACCCAGATGACTCAGCTGAGCTTGAAGGTCTATAGAATAGAACATTTGTATGTGTTATGGATGTCACGTTGCATGCTTAGCGAGGCAACTTCCCCTCGATTCGGCTCATACCTGGCTGCAACTCGGGACCTCTGCTTTGCTAACACACGTGACTGCCCTCTTTGACAACGTTCCAACGGATTCAGTCACCCAAAAGTTGCCACTTGCTTCAATCTATAGCTAGAGGAGTCCTGATATCTCCAGGAATGACACGTATAATCTTTGTCTTAATCTGTTGTTGTCTAGTACTGTCTTTTTGCTAGCTAGGGCCATCTACTTTAAGTCCTGTCTCTCTTCCCAGTAGCCTACTTGGTGTGTGAACTTGCAGATGATTGTTGACACATCAACCAGGTTTAAGGGGCAGGGAAATTTGTGACTTGTTGTTATCGTAATCAGTGGCTGCATTGGAGGGGGGAGTAGTTTCTCCTCTGCTAGGAAATTAGTGTTAGTACTTCACTCGCCCCTGTTTTCTCAGTGGCAGCTGTAAGCGTCGAAGACGGTTCTGCTTAGTTGGAGGAAGGAAAGAGAGGAAGGCTCCCCACCACTCTCTCACTTGAGTATCTTACCTAGTTATTTTCAGATTTCCTTTTTCTCTTTTGTAGCTTTGTGTGTTTTCTATACCTGTTCATGCCTGTCCCTGTAGGCTTTACAGATGCTCCCCACCTCTTGGCTGCAACCCTTCTAATTTAGTGTACCCTGCACGCACAACCCATGTGGAATTCCTGTTCTCTGACAATGTTTGGAACCGCGTTAAAGAACACTGAGTTCATCTCAAGCTGTGTTGCCCTTCAGTCCTTAGACTTTTTGGCCCTAAAGGAGAGATGGATCACCTCAGAGAACACTGCTACTCTCTTCATCTGACTATGTTTTCTCTCATAGTCTGAGAGCATCTGGTTGTCGCAGTGGTGGGACAGGGCTACTAATTTCTCCTAAATTCAGATTTTCTCCTTTCTCCCTCACTCACTTGTCCATCGCCTTATTTGAATTCCATGCTGTCACTGTCACTTGTCTGCTCAAGCTTAACATTGTTGTCATATATCGCCCACCAGGTGCCCTTAGAGAGTTCCTCAATGAGATTGACACCTTGATAAGCTCATTTCATGACGACGGCTCACCGCTCTTCGTACTGGGTGACTTCAACCTCCCGATGTCTGCCTTCAATTAATTTTCTTTCCCCTCGTCTTTTTTAACCTCACCCTTTCACAGTCCCCTCCCACTAACAAGGCAGGCAATATGCTTGAACTCATCTTTACTAGAGGCTCTTCGCCTACCACTCTCACTGCAACTCCCCTCCAGGTCTCTGATCACGACTTTGTTTCCTTTTCTGTCTCCCTCTCCTCCAACCTAGCCACTCAGCCCCTACCCAGATGGTCATGTGCCTTGTTGAGATCTTCACTCTCTCTCTTCCACTACTCTCTCCTTGTCTATCCTATCATCTCTCCCTTCTGCAAAAAATCCATCTCCCTTCTGTCTCCTGATTCTGCCTCTTTGACCCTACTCTCCTCCCTTTCCGCATCTAACCCTAGGAAACCCTTTCACCACTTCTGCCTCTAACCCTAGGAAACCCTTTTCCACTTCTGCCTTTAAACCTAGGAAACTCCTCTCCACTTCTGCCTCTAACCCTAGGAAACCCTTTCCACTTCTGCCTCTAACCTTAGGAAACCCTTTTCCACTTCTGCCTCTAACCCTAGGAAACCCTTTTCCACTTCTGCCTCTAACCCTAGGAAACCCTTTCCCACTTCTGCCTCTAACCCTAGGAAACCCTTTTCCACTTCTGCCTCTAACCCTAGGAAACCCTTTTCCACTTCTGCCTCTAACCCTAGGAAACCCTTTTTTCCACTTCTGCCTCTAACCCTAGGAAACCCTTTTCCACTTCTGCCTCTAACCCTAGGAAACCTTTTCCACTTCTGCCTCTAACCCGAGGAAACCCTTTTTTCCACTTCTGCCTCTAACCCTAGGAAACCCTTTCAAGACGGATTTCAAGATGGGTCACTCAACCGAGACTGCTCTCCTCTGTGTCACGGAGGCTTTCCTCACTGCCAAAGCTGACACTCTCTCCTCTGTTATCATTCTCCTAGATCTATCCGCTTCCTTCGACACTGTGAACCCTCAGATCTTCCTCTCCACCCTCTCAGGGCTGGTTGTCTCAGGGTCTGCATACTCTTGGATTGCATCCTACCTGGCAGACTGCTCCTACCAGGTGACGTGGAGAAGATCTGTGTCTGCACCACGTACTCTCACTACTGGTGTCCCCCAGGGCTCAGTTCTAGAACAAAAGGGAAAGACAACTGAAAGAATGATTATGGAAAACAGTATTCACTGAGTATACACACAGTTAAGAGCTTTACAGTGGCAGGTGCTGTATGCTCTTCCACAATCTGCATCCCAAACCATATCCCCTATTTAGTGCACTACTTTTGACCAGAGCCCAATGTATATGGCACAATTTAGGGAATATGGTGCCATTTGGGACACAGACACAGTCTACCTGATCACAGGGTTGATTTATGGCGGTCATAGTTCTGGTGACTTTTGTCCTTCCTGACTCGTCCTCTTCTTAAATGATCTTTGTTTATTACATATTTTGTATATGAGTATGTCAATTTAACAATCTCACTAGGCTAAGACATGGACTTGCAGTGTGAAATACTGGCCGCCGAGCAACTTGTAGGTTTCCTTTGGTAAATTTACAGGGAAAACCTTGAGCTCCAACAAGCAGAATTTATGTCTGAAATCATTTTATCTGACAAGCGGATGACTGAAGATTCATCTTTGTTGTTCCGTGGCTTATTGAATTTCACTTCATTTTATGTGAAAGGGTTCTGAACTGTTGGCTCCTAGACTTTGGTGGCTGTTTGATAAGGGGCAGCGATAATGATTTTGAGCTGCAATTACTCTTTGAGACTTGGCAACCCTGACAGCTGTAAAAGGACAAGAGAAGCCCCCCCCCCCCATTAATTTTGCTGCAATGCCAAGACATTCTGGCGTTTGTGGCAGAAGATTTCTGTAAGGAGGGCAGGACATCACTTGTAAAGAGGCAGGACCATAGAATTAGAATCAATAGAACGGAAAAATTCCCTCAGACCATGTCAATTTGACAGATTTATTCTATTGCTAGGATGTCACTGAGGGAAAGGGAGAGACTGCTCCAGTCAAAATGTCTCATTTACCAACAATTTAGTCCATGAATGGGGTACTAATGGAGGAGAATTAGCGTGCTTGTGAACTAGATGCACAAGTGACAATGGGCTCCTGAGTGGTGCAGCGGTCTAAGGCACTGCATCTCAGTGTGATAGGCATCACTGTAGTCCCTGGTTCAAATCCAGGCTTCATCACATCCGGCTGTGATTGGGAGTCCCATAGGGCAGGTCACGATTGGCCCAGCATCATCCAGGTTTGGCTGGGGTAGGCTGTCATAAGAATTTGTTTTTAACTGACTTGCCTAGTTAAATAAATAAATAAAAAACAGTGCTGGATGCAGCCCTATGGGCCCTGGTCAAAAGTAGTGCACTATATTGTGAATAGACTGGTATTTGGCATGCAACCTCAGAATTATAACTTTTGCTCCTGCATTCCAGTCTTTTTCTACTTCTAATGGCAGCAGATTTCATCAGACACTTCATAAATATAGATGAGGTTGTAAACATGACGTTTTGCTAAATAAAACCGTTACAGCCGTATGGGCAACATCTGCAAGAGACAGAGATTCTGCACTGAGATCAGCTGGAGCCGTATGTTTTGTGGGAGCTGGATCAGTATTTCTGTTATTTCACTCTGACCTTGATCGAGCTACACTCGCACCATAATTTACAGTATCTGCTAACTAGCGTCTGCCATGCTGCCATGAAGACTGCCTAAGGGCCTTAATTCACTCCTCACATCTGTGGAAGTTGTGGCAGGAGGAACCAAGCATGCATTTACATTGACTCCATATACCCCTGACACATCTATCCACCTGTCAAAGTGTGTCTGCATTCTGCAGAAAGACATCATATCGTGCAGTGGTACAAAACAGCAATTTAAAACTTGAGGAACAAGCAGGTTTACAGGCAGAGGTCCAGTACAGTAGGTGATCTTCCGGTGTCTGACAGTGTAGAAATTCCCTGACTGAGACCTCTGAACCAGAGTACAACAGGCTTCATGAGTCTCCACTGAGGCTCTGGATGCTGCCTCATCAATATTTCAGGATTCTATGGATGCATCCCAAATGGAATCCTTTTCTCTATGTAGTGCACTACTTTTGACCAGGGCCCTGGTCAAAAGTAGTGCAGTGTTTGGGAATAGGGTGCCATTTGGGAAGCAACCTGTATTTTACTGGTCTCTGCTGACAGAACCTGCTGCGTACCTTTCGGTGTGTCTCCACATGCAGAGAGTAGATCTAATGTAAAGAGAGGTGTTGAGATTTTATTTGTGTAATAAGGGTACTGAAAATTTGTCCAGTCTCAGAGTGTGTTGTAAATAATATAGAGAGCCTCTCATGAGAGAGAGAGGCACAGAGAGTGCTGGATGTAATTTGCCAACCAATTGAAAATGTCGGCAGTCAGACGACTACTGGTGGGGTGGTCCCTAAAACACACAGTGCCAACATAGCAGTGAGAAGTAGAGGTGCTGAGGGTGATGCACACCCCCCAAACAAAAAACAAATATATATATAGATTTTGTTTTCTTCACTAAAGTAGTACATTAGGCCTTTAATAGTCATTTATTAGCGGAGCGATATATCAGTCAGCAGCGCTGGCAAAAAGATTTGTCCATTACCCCCCTTCAACATTTATAGAAACCCTAAACTACTTCCTGCGGGTAATGCGGGCCGAAACGAAGGGCAGACCGTCATGTGTTTTGTCCTTTAGGAAGTGACAAGACTGTGCATTACTGTGTGTCCGCCCCAGGCTTCACAGCATGGGCTGGAGGAGGTGAGAGCAGAGGAGAGGAGACAGAACCCACATGCTGTGCGCTGTGGGGTGCGGGTTGTGTTAAGGCGTCAGCATGCTTCAGTTCGGCTGGCAAACTCCCTAAAAGTCCTTTGCTTGAAAAACAAGAAAAAAGCTGCAATAGTACATTTTTGTCTATTTTGAGATGACGTAGCCAGTCTGTCATTCATTTTGACGTTTCTGCAGAGGAGATCTTAGTTGTGCAGTTTTACATCTAAGATGTTGGGTGCAGTATTTTCAAATGGAAAAAGTGCGCATTTAAACGAGTCGTCGCTTGTTTAATGACAATAGAGACTTTATTGAAGAATCCCTACTGTTGACCAATCACCGACGAAGGGGTGTAGACTTCGGCTTGTCTCGAGATAAAATGTTGTGTGCCCGAACAGCCGAAAAAACCCTTACCGAACTCCAAAACGAACAAAACGTCACAAAATGTCATCATAATATTTGCACAAACTCTTCCGAACTGTTTCAGCTGGGAAGCATGAGGACGCCTTTACCAAGGCATTTCTCACAGGTATTTGCATCCCTCCAAAATCCAGCCCAACTTGTAGAGCAGGGGTCTCAAACTCATTCCATCGAGGGCCTAGCATCTGCTTGTTTCTGGTTTTTCCTTTCATTAAGACCGAGACGGCCAGGTGAGGGGAGTTCCTCACTAATCAGTGATCTTAATTTATCAATCAAGTTCAAGGGAGGAGTGAAAACCCGCAGACACTCGACACTCTGTGGAATGAGTTTGACACGTGTTGCAGAGTGTGAGGGAACTGTTAACCATTGTAAAACCTTCAGATCCATTATCTCAAAGGTGTTTTGCTCCAGTGAGTTTATCTGTCTCCTATCTGTTGATGTTATGAACTCAGACTGAATCACCACACCATTGATAGTCAGAGTGGGACATTTTTAAAAGAAAATAAGTATATTTAACAACTGTGACAAACACCTTTCTGCTGTGGCAGGGACAGAGATGTCACTGACCTTCTCATTAGACACAGATGCTGTTGTGTGTGTTTGTGTGTGTCTCTTAAAAGAAAACAAGTATATTTAACAACTGTGACAAACACCTTTTGGCTGTGGCAGGGACAGAGATGTCACCGACCTTCTCTCATTAGACACAGATGCTGTTGTGTGTGTTTGTGTGCCTGTGTTTTCGTATAGCTCTGGTTATTAGAATAGCTCTGTTGTTGCATTAGCTTTGACATTGTCCAGTACAAAGGTTGGGACTTTACATACAGTACATCTTCTTTTAACTTAAAGTATATCTCTTATAAGACTCGAGTCCTTTGTACTCTAGTTAGTCCTCCTATTACATGTTAGTAGACAGTCTTATCCAGATTGACTTGGCACATCGGCAGATTTGTCAGCTAGTCTGCTCGGGGATTTGAACCAGTGACCTTTCGGTTACTTGCCCAACGCTCTTAACCGCTAAGCTACCTACTGCCCCCAACAGGTTGAGTCAGTGTACCACAAATCACTGTAAAGACCATGGCAGATGTACTTTATGAATTCAAGTAAAGAGGGATCAAGAATGTGGAGCTGTGTTCTGCTGATGATTTAGTGTAGTGTGGATGTAGGGTGTGTAGTCTAGCTGAGAGAGTGGCTGTGTGTGTGACTGTGTGAGTGCATGAGCATCACTTTCTGATTGATAGCTGGCATGTCTGCTGAGACGGGAGTGGAGAGGAGAGCCAGTTATGGCAGCTACACAGCTCCAACAGATGGGAGGTGATTTAGAGATGCAGCCTCCGTTAAGATAGGTTAATTAGACTGATCAACAAAAATGTGCTGGATTTGATACTTTGTCTCTGATGGTTGAATATCAGAGCCTTCATATGGTCACCACCACACCAACAAACAACCCATCTTCCTCAACCTTGAATAACCTGTAAATGAGGTTTCTATTCATGTCCCCAGAGTGCCGTTGCAGCAACAGCATGAGTGAAAAGATGCCATCTCTGGGTGTGTCCCAAATGGCACCCGTATTCCCTATATAGTACACTACTGTACTTTTGACTAGAGCCCTAAAGGCCTATGGATGCCATTTGGGATGCAGCCACTCTCTCTGGGGATATTGACACAGAGACTTGTTTACAGGTTTAAAGTTAAGACGAAACCAGGATTGCAATTATTAGAATTATTGTGGCAAGGAAACAAAATATGAAGTCGATTTCATTTTCGTTACGAAACATGTTGGAAAGAAATGTCTTTATGTTGTCACCCAAAGTCACATTTGTATATTTTCCAAGCTATAGCACACACTATTTTACATAGAGTAGGTTTTTATAGGACCGAAGAGTCTGGTCTGTTTTGTGTTTTATTTTTTTCCCAGTAAAATAAATAAAGACAAGCAAGAGAGAAGATTCTTCCATAGTTGTTTGCGTTGAATAAATTGTCATCCGTGTTGAATACATTTGAATCATACTGTTCATGTACCATAGTCCTTACAGGGAACACATAGTACAACACTATTGAATTATAGGATCTGTATGTAAAACATATTCCGGAAAAACTAAATTGTAAAGTTTTGAAAGGTTATTTATATGAATACTCTGATGACATCACATTAAAACAGAGTGTGATCATTTTTTAAAAACTTTTGTACATATTAACCTTGAGAGAGGAACTACTGTGTCACGACTTCTGCCGAAGTCGTTGCCTCTCCTTGTTCGGGCGGTGTTCGGCGGTCGACGTCACCGGTCTTCTAGCCATCATCGATCCATTTTTCATTTCCATTGGTTTTGTCTTGTCTTCCCACACACCTGTTTTCAATCCCATCCATTACCTCTTGTGTATTTAACCCTCTGTTTCCCCTCATGTCTTTGTCAGAGATTGTTTCTTGTTAGTATTGTTTTTTATGTGTATAGGTGCGCGACGGGTCTTTGTACCCATATTTTGTTTGTTCGTTTCTTATTAGTGTTATGGAGCATGTATTTGGACTTTCATTAAAAGACTCCATTTTACACTCCGTTTGACTCTCCTGCGCCTGACTTCCCTGCCACCTATACACACGACTCTGACATACTGCTACTGTATGCTTCCCAAATGGCACCCCATTCCCCATGGGCCCTGGTCAACAAGTAGTGCACTACAAGGGAATAGAGTGCCTTTTGGGACACAAGCCCTGTGTTGGATGATAAAGGCAGCAAGTTAACTGAGGTGTTTTGTGTTTAAGATACTTTTATTACCTGCTGGAGATTTAGCTTTCCTGGCTTGCCGATTTGCATATAAATGTATTCCATTTCATAGTTGTATTGTGTTGGGGGGATTATTCCCAGCAGTTTTGCGTATTACACCTAAACACACCCTGACTCCATTATACACCATTTGGTCTCATCAGCGATATCTCTCCATGTTATTATTAAGACTTCAACTGCCAGCTACCGTAGAGCTAGAATGGGAGAAGAGATTAAATATATGCATGTGTTTGATGTTTGAAGCTTCAAATGTTTAAGTAAGCGAGTGTGATGTGAAGTAAGCAAGGCTTTGTGTGCCAGAAAACGTTAGTAAAGAAGTTATTTGTCATGATAGGGGGATGTAGCAGGATGTTGAACGATTGCATTGTCTTGAACACCTATTCCAGAGGAGGCTGGTGGGAGGAGTTACAGAAGGATAGGCTTACTGTGGCTGGAGTGGAGTAAATGGAACCCAGTCAAACATGTGGTTTGTGTACTGTCAGATAGAGAGCATGTCCTTGGATTATTTTGTCTTCATTGTCTTGTCTTCCTGATTTAGTAGTTTTCGTGTACAGTTGATCTTGGAAGTTTACATACACTGAGGTTGAAGTCATCCACCTCCATGCTTCACGGTTGGGATGGTGTTCTTGGGGTTGTACTCATCCTTCTTCTTCCTCCAAACACGGCGAGTGGAGTTTAGACCAAAAAGCTCTATTTTTGTCTCATCAGACCACATGACCTTCTCCCATTCCTCCTCTGGATCATCCGGATGGTCATTGGCAAACTTCAGATGGGCCTGGACATGCGCTGGCTTGAGCAGGGGGACCTTGCATGCGCTGCAGGATTTTAATCCATGACGGCGTAGTGTGTTACTAATGGTTTTCTTTGAGACTGTGGTCCCAGCTCTCTTCAGGTCATTGACCAGGTCCTGCCGTGTAGTTCTGGGCTGATCCCTCACCTTCCTCATGATCATTGATGCCCCACGAGGTGAGATCTTGCATGGAGCCCCAGACCGAGGGTGATTGACCGTCATCTTGAACTTCTTCCATTTTCTAATAATTGCGCCAACAGTTGTTGCCTTCTCACCAAGCTTCTTGCCTATTGTCCTGTAGCCCATCCCAGCCTTGTGCAGGTCTACAATGTTATCCCCGATGTCCTTATACAGCTCTCTGGTCTTGGCCATTGTGGAGAGGTTGGAGTCTGTTTGATTGAGTGTGTGGACAGGTGTCTTTTATACAGGTAACGAGTTCAAACAGGTGCAGTTAATACAGGTAATGAGTGGAGAACAGGAGGGCGTCTTAAAGAAAAACTAACAGGTCTGTGAAAGCCGGAATTCTTACTGGTTGGTAGGTGATCAAATACTTATGTCATGCAATAAAATGCAAATTAATTACTTAAAAATCATACAATGTGATTTCCTGGATTTTTGTTTTAGAATCAGTCTCTCACAGTTGAAGTGTACCTATGATAAAAATTACAGACCTCTACATGCTTTGTAAGTAGGAAAACCTGCAAAATCGGCAGTGTATCAAATACTTGTTCTCCCCACTGTATATATATATATATATGTAACATTGTCACATATATATATATATATATATTCTTATTTATTTTTTTAAATTCCATTGCTTGTCCTAACATTTCTTTATTCCATTCTTTTACTTTTAGATTTGTGTGTCTTGTTGTGTTTTGTTAGATATTACTGTGTGACAATGTTGCGTTAGGAGGTAGGTGAAGGAGTCAGGTGCAGGAGAGCAGAGATATCTGAGATGCGTACTTTTAATAGGCAAGTCCACCAAATACAGGTATGGCACAATCAAAAAGTCCAACGCCGTCGACAACAGAGACACCTGTTAGTCACGCAAGGAGGAACAAAGAAAGCTCCTAAATAACACACTCTATGTAAATGCGTGAAACAAAAAAATAGGCACTAGGCGCTACATCACAAAATAAAACAATCCCGCACAAACCTAGGCAGGCAACAGGGTAAATATATACACACAGAAATTAAGGCAAATGAAACCAAGTGTGAAAGAACCAAACACAAAACAAACAGAAAAGGAAAAAAGTTTCGGTGATGGCTAGTAGGCTGGCGACGCAGACCACCAAGCGCCGCCCGAACAGGGAGAGGAACTACCTTCGGTGGAAGTCGTGACATACAGCACTGTTGGAGCTAGGAACACCCGCAACAACATCTGCTAAATATGTGTATGCGACAAATAACATTGATTTACTTGACGCCCTATGCTGCAATAGGATCTGAAAGGAATAAAACAAGTAAGGGATCAGTTCAGAGATCTTCAATGAGTGGATAGGTTTCCTTGCCTGGCTATCCATCCACATCGCTATGGCCAAACGCCTCACCCACTAACGTTTCTACTCCATGATGAGTCTGGATTTGCTTTATTCCCTGATCCTTTGAGAATGCAAACACATTCTGACCATTCTGATTTTCCCAGAAACTGATGGGTTGGGCCCGATGAATCATGAATCACGTCATTTTGACGTCAGCACAGACAACTTCTAGGTTGGCAGGTTCAGACTGATGTATGGAGCGATCGATAGAGCAGCTGAATGCAATTCAGGATGAGTCATCGGGCAATGAGTCTTCTGTATCGTTGAGACACACAGCTCTGTACCATCCTGTAGCAGTAGCAATGGACCTGCTGTAACGATCTTCTTCATCTGATGAACAGGAAAGATCGGACCAAAATGCAGCGTGGTAAGTGTCCATGTTACTTTATTATAACAGAACACAAAACAAAATAACTAAGAGAATGTAAGAAACGAAACAGTCCTGTCAGGTGAAACAACACAAAACAGAAAACAACTACCCACAAAACACAGGTGGGAAAAGGCTACCTAAGTATGGTTCTCAATCAGAGACAACGATAGACAGCTGCCTCTGATTGAGAACCACACCCGGCCAAACATATAGAAATAGAAAACATAGAACAAAACATAGAATGCCCACCCCAACTCACGCCCTGACCAAACCAAAATAGAGACATAAAAAAGGAACTACGGTCAGGGTGTGACACCTGCATCATTTGTTTGTGTAAAAGTTTCAGGTTTTCAGGAACGTTTTCATCCTCTGAGCTTGATCGATAGGCCCCAATAGGGCCCTGCAATGGCAGGAGTGGAGAACCAGTAGACCCTCCATCTCACCACTCACATATACCCTCATATTTTATTTTGAGCACTGTCAGTTGCAGAATTTCCTCCCTTTAGTTGGAGTGCTACTGTGCTATTGAACATATGTTGTTGTGGTTTTCTGTCGTAGAGTTGGTGTTCAAGGCATACAGATTATGACAGTGCTGATGAGCAGTAGTACTGATGTATTTTTTTTTATCCGAAAGTAATATAATATTCTTGAGGAAGTGTTCAGAGTGCCTTGTGTCACGCCCTGGCCTTAGTATTCTTTGTTTTCTTTATTATTTTAGTTAGGTCAGGGTGTGACATGGGGAATGTTTGTGTTTTGTTGGTTTTGGGTGTTTTTATGGTAAAGGGGTTGTTGGGTATAGTATATGGGTTTGTGTTGAGTACATGTGTCTAGTGTTGTCTATGTATGTTTAGTTGTCTAGGAGTGTCACGCCCTGGCCTTAGTATTCTTTGTTTTCTTTATTATTTTAGTTAGGTCAGGGTGTGACATGGGGAATGTTTTTGTTTTGTTGTTTTTGGGTGTTTTTTATGGTAAAGGGGTTGTTGTATAGTATATGGGTTTGTGTGGAGTACATGTGTCTAGTGTTGTCTATGTATGTTTAGTGGCCTAGGAGAGTCTATGGTTACCTGAATGAGTTCCCAATTAGAGACAGCTGATTTCGGTTGTCTCTGATTGGGAGCCTTATTTAGGGTAGCCATAGGCTCTCATTTGTTGTGGGTAATTGTCTATGTAGAACGTTTGTAGCATGTGTGTGTAAGTGCACAACGTTATTTAGCTTCACGGTCGTTTGTTGTTTTTGTTCGTTTTGTTAAAGTGTTTCGTGTCGTGTTTATTTTTCGTCATCTTTAAAAAATAAAAGAAGATGGCTTACTTTCCAAAAGCTGCGTTTTGGTCCATCAATCCGCCACACGATCGTGACAAGGAGAGTCTATGGTTACCTGAATGAGTTTCCAATTAGAGACAGCTGATTTCGGTTGTCTCTGATTGGGAGCCTTATTTAGGGTAGCCATAGGCTCTCATTGGTTGTGAGTATTTGTCTATGTTATACGTTTGTAGCCTGTGTGTGCCCTACGTTTGATTAGCTTCACGATCGTTTATTGTTTTGTTTAGTGTGTAAGTGTTTTTGTTTCGTTTTTGCATTCGTCATCAATAAAAGAGATGGCGTATTTTCCAAATGCTGCGTTTTGGTCCGTCAATCCTCCACACGATCGTGACAGAAATACTCACCATTACAGGACCAAGCGGCATGGAAAGCGGCAACAGGACCTACCTACACAGGATTCGTGGACTTGGGAGGAGATACTGGATGGTAAGGGGCCGTGGGCACAACCGGGAGAATATCGCCTTCCTCGTGAAGAGCTGGAGGCAGCTAAAGCCGAGAGGAGGCGATATGAGGAGGCAGCACGGAGACAAGGCTGGAAGCCCGTGAGTACAACCCAAAAATTTCTTGGGGGGGGCCTTAAAGGGAGTGTGGCGAAGTCAGGTAGGAAACCTGTGCCTACTCCCTGTACTTACCGTGGAGAGCGAGAGTACGGGCAGACATCGTGTTACGCAGTAGAGCGCACGGTGTCTCTTGTACGCGTGCATAGCCCGGTTCGGTACATTTCAGCTCCACGTATCGGCCGGGCTAGACTGAGTGTTGAGCCGTATGTCATGAAGCCGGCCCAACGCATCTGGTCACCAGTGCGTCTCCTCGGGCCGGCGTACATGGCACCAGCCTTACGCATGGTGTCCCCGGTTCGCCTACATAGGCCGGTGCGGGTTATTCCACCTCCCCGCACTGGTCAGGCGACGGGGAGCATGCAACCAGGTAGGGTTGGGCAGGCTCGGCGATCAAGGGAGCCAGTACGCCTGCACGGTCCGGTATTTCCGGCGCCACCTCCCCGCCCCAACCCAGTACCACCAGTGCCTCCTCCACGCACTAGCTATATGGTGCGTGTCTCCTGCCCTTTACCACCAGTGTCTAAACCACGCACCAAGCCTCCTGTGTGTCCCCAGAGTCCTGTGCGTCCTGTTGCTGCTCCCCGCACTAGCCCTGAGATGCGTGTCCCCAGCCCGGTGCCACCAGTCCCGGCACCACGCACCAGGCCTACAGTGCGCCTCAGCCGGCAGGAGTCTGCCGTCTGCACAGCGATGACTGAACTGCCCGTCTGCCAAGCGCCATCTGAGCCATCCGTCTCCCCAGCGCCATCTGAGCCATCCGTCTCCCCAGCGCCATCTGAGCCATCCGTCTCCCCAGCGCCATCTGAGCCATCCGTCTGCCATGAGCCTGCAAAGCCGCCCGTCTGCCATGAGCCTGCAAAGCCGCCCGTCTGCCATGAGCCTACTGAGCCGTCCGCCAGACAGGAGCCTACTGAGCCGCCAGCCAGACAGGAGCCGCTAGAGCCGTCCGTCAGACAGGATCTGCCAGAGCCGCCAACCAGACAGGATCTGCCAGAGCCGCCAACCAGACAGGATCTGCCAGAGCCGCCAACCAGACAGGATCTGCCAGAGCCGCCAACCAGACAGGATCTGCCAGAGCCGCCAACCAGACAGGATCTGCCAGAGCCGCCAATCAGACAGGATCTGCCAGAGCCGCCAATCAGACAGGATCTGCCAGATCAGTCAGCCAGCCATGAGCAGCCAGATCCGTCAGTTAGCCACGAGCAGCCAGATCCGTCAGTTAGCCACGAGCAGCCAGATCCGTCAGCTAGCCATGAGCAGCCAGATCCGTCAGCTAGCCATGAGCAGCCAGATCCGTCAGCCAGCCATGAGCAGCCAGATCCGTCAGCCAGCCATGAGCAGCCAGATCCGTCAGCCAGCCATGAGCAGCCAGATCCGTCAGCCAGCCATGAGCAGCCAGATCCGTCAGCCAGCCATGAGCAGCCAGATCCGTCAGCCAGCCATGAGCAGCCAGATCTGTCAGCCAGCCATGAGCAGCCAGATCCGTCAGCCAGCCATGAGCAGCCAGATCCGTCAGCCAGCCATGAGCAGCCAGATCTGTCAGCCAGCCATGGGCCGTCCCTCAGTCCGGAGCTGCAGTCCCTCAGTCCGGAGCTGCCATTCCTCAGTCCGGAGCTGCCATTCCTCAGTCCGGAGCTGCCATTCCTCAGTCCGGAGCTGCCCCTTACCCTGGTGCTGCCCCTTACCCTGGTGCTGCCCCTTACCCTGGTGCTGCCCCTGACCCTGGTACTGCCCCTGACCCTGGTATTGCCCCTGACCCTGGTACTGCCCCTTACCCTGGTACTGCCCCTTAGTCCGGAGCTGCCCCTTAGTCCGGAACTGCCCCTTAATGCAATGGGGTTAATGTGGAGGGGGGTCATTTGGAGGAAGCCTAGGAGGTGGTTAGGGACTGTGGTGACGTGGGGACCACAACCAGAGCCGGAGCCGCCACCGTGGATGGAAGCCCACCCAGACCCTCCCCTAGACTGTGTAATGGTGCGCCCGGAGTTCGCACCTTAAGGGGGGGGTTATGTCACGCCCTGGCCTTAGTATTCTTTGTTTTCTTTATTATTTTAGTTAGGTCAGGGTGTGACATGGGGAATGTTTGTGTTTTGTTGGTTTTGGGTGTTTTTATGGTAAAGGGGTTGTTGGGTATAGTATATGGGTTTGTGTTGAGTACATGTGTCTAGTGTTGTCTATGTATGTTTAGTTGTCTAGGAGAGTCTATGGTTACCTGAATGAGTTTCCAATTAGAGACAGCTGATTTCAGTTGTCTCTGATTGGGAGCCTTATTTAGGGTAGCCATAGGCTCTCATTGGTTGTGAGTATTTGTCTATGTTATACGTTTGTAGCCTGTGTGTGCCCTACGTTTGATTAGCTTCACGATCGTTTATTGTTTTGTTTAGTGTGTAAGTGTTTTTGTTTCGTTTTTGCATTCGTCATCAATAAAAGAGATGGCGTATTTTCCAAATGCTGCGTTTTGGTCCGTCAATCCTCCACACGATCGTGACACCTTGAGTTTAGATGTTCTTTGAAGGCAGGAAAAAATAGTAATGCTCAGTTAATTTTTTCACACTTTTATTTCAAATCATGACTCCCCCACAGTACTCCCTTAAACTTTGCCTGAACTGAATTGATAATTACATGCTAGTTACATTTCAGTTAGAAGAATGTAGATCACAAAGCATACAAATGGATTATTCATATTTGTGCAGTTCAACATCTGAACATGAAAGATACAGTTGTGCATTCCCTGAATGTGTTCTGTACCTGTGTTCTGAACCTCCCAATCCTACACATTAAATACCTACTCTGCCAGGCATTCAGTCTGTTCTCCGTGAACAGAAAATGGGGTTAGCGAGAAGACTGTCTAGCTTTCTTATCTGGACATGTGCGACTAACACTTTCTTGTGCAATTGTAAAAATGTTCCTGGCACTCAATGTGCACATAGAGCAACAAGCAACTAGCTTGCTTGAGTGTATTTTACTTTACTATGTAGCTAGTGGGTGGTAGAAAATGCAACTCATCTTAAACTTCAACCTATGTATTTACAGGGATTTGCATCTATACTGAACAAAAATGTAAGCGCAACATGTAAAGTTTTGGTGCCATGTTTCATGAGCTGAAATAAAAGATCCCAGAAATTTCTCTCAAATTTTGTGCACAAATTTGTTCACATTCCTGTTAGTGAGAATTTCTTCATTGCCAAGATAATCCATCCACCTGACAGGTGTGGCATATCAAGATGCTAATTTAACAACATGGTCTAAAATGTGCAGTTTTGTCACAGCACAATGCCACAGATGTCTTAAGTTTTGAGGGAGTGTGCATTTGGCATGCTGACTGCAGGAATGTCCACCAGAGCTGTTGCCAGGAATTAAATGTTAATTTCTCTACCATAAGCCACCTCCAATGCTGTTTTAGAGAATTTGGCAGTACGTTCAACCAGCCTCACAACCTTCTACCACATGTAAACACGCCAGCCCAGGACCTCCACATCCGGCATCTTCACCTGCGGGATCGTCTGAGACCAGCCACGTGGACAGCTGATGAAACTGTAGGGTTGCATAATTTCTGCACAAACTGTCAGAAACTGTCTCACAGAAGCTTATCTGTGTGCTTGTCGTCCTCACCAGTGTCTTGACCTGACTGCAGTTCGGCATCCTAACCGACTTCAGAGGGCAAATGCTCACCTTCGATGGCCACTGGCACTCTGGAGAAGTGTGCTTTTCATGGATGAATCCCAGGTTCAACTGTACCGTGCAGATGGCAGACAGCGAAAATGGCATTGTGTGGGCGAGCAGTTTGCTGATGTCAACGTTGTGAACAGAGTGCCCCATGGTGGCGGTGGGGTTATGGTATGGGCAGGCATAAGCTACAGACATCAAACACAATTTCATTTTATTGATGGCAATTTGAATGCACAGAGATACCGTGACGAGATCCCGAGGCCCATTGACTTGCCATTAATCCGACGCCATCACCTCTTGTTTCAGCATAATAATGCACGCCCCTATGTCTCAAGGATCTGTACACAATTCCTGGAAGCTGAAAATATCCCAATTTTTCCATGGCCTGTGTAACGGCTCTCGTCTTCCTCCTCTGACGAGGAGTAGTAGGAAGGATCGGAAGACCAATGCGCAGCGTGGTACATATCCATATTTATTAGAATAATTTTCAAGAATGAACAAAAACAATAAACTAACGAAAACCAACGAAGCTACAGTCCCCGAACTAGTGAACACAGAAAAAACAGGAACACACGAACAGGAACAATCACCCACAAAACACACTACAAAACAGGCTACCCAAATATGGTTCCCAATCAGAGACAATGACTAACACCTGCCTCTGATTGAGAACCATATCAGGCCAAACAAGAAACCCCACATAGAAACAGAAAACATAGACTGCCCACCCCAACTCACGCCCTGACCATACTAAAACAAAGAAAAACCAAAAGAACTATGGTCAGAACGTGACAGCCTGCATACTCATCAGATATGTCACCCATTGAGCATGTTAAGGATGCTCTGGATCGACGTGTACGACAGCGTGTTCCAGTTCCCGCCAACATCCAGCAATTTCGCACAGCCATTGAAGAGAGTGGAACAACATTACATAGGCCACATTCAACAGCCTGATCAACTCTATGTGAAGGAGATGTGTTGCGCTGCATGGGGCAAATGGTGGTCACACCAGATACTGACTGCTTTTATGATCCACGCCCTTACCTATTTTTAAGGTATCAGTAACGAACATTTCCCAGTCATGTGAAATTTAGAGATTAGATTATTTATTTCAATTGACTAATTTCCTGATATGAACTGGAATTCAGTAAAATCTTTGAAATTGTTGCATGTTGCGTTCATATTTTTGTTCAATGTAGATCCGATTCTCTTCCCATTCTAGGTACAAGTTTACCTCAAGATAAAGTACACTGACTACGCTGCAGAAGCCTGACTAGCCTGACTACGCTGCATAAGTCTGCTGTTTCAAACACACAAAAAAAATATGGCATCTTGTTTCCATTAAGTCTAAATCCCTACCTACTCCTCGGATCAAGTTTCAAGTGAAATGCTTAACTTGTGAGCCCTTCGCAACAATGCAGTATTCAATAGCAAAATAGTATAACTAGGAAAATGTAATAAAAAAAACATGAGAAATAAAATACAGGAGAGAGTAAGCTTGCAGGGTCAGTGGCAGTACCACATGTACAGTGTGCAGGCATACTGGAGTAGTTGAGGTAGATATGTACATCAGTGGAGGCATCTGAGGGGAGGACGGCTCATAATAATAGCTGGAATGGAGAAAATGGAATGGCATCAAACACCTGGAAACCATGTGTTTAAAACCTCTATAGGGTACTTAGGGTTGTTGTCCTTAAGGTTAACCTCTCTTGGGCACGTGAGACAGTAGCGTCCCACCTCTTCAACAGCCAGTGAAACTGCAGGGCGCCAAATTCAAATACAGAAATACTCATTATAAAAATTCAGAAAACAAAACGTATTTTACATAGGTTTAAAGATTAACTTCTTGTGAATCCAACCACGGTGTGGTAAAAATGCTTTCCGGCGAAAGCATACCTTACGATTATTTGAGAACATAGCCCAGTAGACAAATCATTACAAACAGTAACCAGCCAAGTAGAAGAGTTACACAAGTCAGAAATAGAGATAAAATTAATCCCTTACCTTTGATGATCTTCATATGGTTGCACTCAGAAGACATTCATTTACTCAATAAATGTTCCTTTTGTTCGATAAAGTCTCTCTTTATATCCAAAAACCTCAGTTTTGTTCGCACGTTTTCTTCAGTAATCCACAGGCTGAAACGCAGTCACAACAGGCAGACAAAAAATCCAAATTGTATCCGTAAAGTTCATAGAAACATGTCAAACAATGTTTATATTCAATCCTCAGGTTGTTTTTAGCCTAAATAATCGATAATATTTCAACCGGACAATAACGTTGTCAATATAAAAGGTAAACATGAAAGGCACTCTCTCGGTCGTGCGAATGAAAAAGCTCTGTGACACTTTAAGGACCACTCATTCAGATTGCCCTTACTCCCTCATTTTTCAGGATACAAGCCTGAAACAATTTCTAAAGACTGTTGACATCTAGTGGAAGGCATAGGAACTGCAATTCGAGTCCTAAGTCAATGGATACTGTAATGGCATTGAATAGAAAACTACAAAACCAAAACAAATCTTACTTCCTGAATGGATTTTTCTCAGGTTTTCACATGCCAAATCAGTTCTGTTATACTCACAGACACTATTTTAACAGTTTTTATAAATCTACCAGTTATATGCATATCATATCTTCTGGGCCCGAGAAGCAGGCAGTTTAATTTGGGCATGCTTTTCATCCAAAATTCCGAATGCTGCCCCCTACCCTAGAGAAGTTAATGTATTTGATACCATTCCACTTACTCCTCTCCAGTCAGTACCACGCCAGTCCTCCCCAACAAAGATGCCACCAACCTCCTGTGATGTACATGTAGGCAGGGATTAGGAAAAAGTGACTGGCAGTAGGATACATAACAAATAATAATAGCAAACAATATAGCAGTGTAAACAATGCTGAAAAGTGACTATATAAATCATATGGTAATATACTAATGGTAATATGAACATGCAAATAGGAGTAATAGTGACCAGTGGCAAGATAAATAGATGCATGCTAATGGTAATGGAAATCAGTATACAGGGAACAGCAGTGTAATGGTAGTAATAAATCAAATCAATAAGAATTTAGCAGCAGCGTGTGGGTGTAAGTGTGTGGCGTCAGTAATGAATGTCAAATCAAAAATCTAATACAATTGTATATGTCACATGCTTCGTAAACAACAGGTTTAGACTAGCAGTGAAATGCTTAATTATGGGTCCTTTTCCAATAATGCAGAGTTAAAGATACAAAATAAAAAATAACACGAGGAATAAATACACAGTGATTTAACAAATAACAATAACAAGTAAAAATAACATGGCTATATTACAGGGAGTACCAGTGCTGAGTCGATGTGCAGGGTTATGAGTTAATTGAGGTAGCTATGTACAAATAGGTCGGGGTAAAGTGACTAGGCAACAGGATAGATAGACAGTAGCAGCAGCGTATGTGGTGAGTGTGAAAGTGTGTGTGGTGTCAGTATACATGTTGTGCATGTTGCATGCATACTGCATGTGTGCATGTTGTTTGTGTGTGGGCGTAATGTATGTGTGTGTTGGGGTGTAAGTATGTGTGTGAGTAGAGTCCAGTGTGTGTGCATAGAGTCAGTGCAAGAGAGTTAGTGCAAAAAAGGGTCAATGCAGGTAAATCGGGTAGCCATTTGATTAGGTACTTAGCAGTCTTGTTTGGCAGTGTTATGGCTTAGGGGTAGAAACTATTCAGGGTCTTGTTTGTTCCAAACTTGGTGCACTGGTACCGCTTACCGTGCGGTAGCAGAGAGAACAGTCTATGACTTGGGTGGCTGGAGTCTTTGATAATTTTTTAGGCCTTCCTCTGAAACCGCACGGTACAGGGGGACTAAGCACACACCCCCGAGGGGCCTCCGTGTTGATGTCAGCGTGGTGGATGTATTGTTGCCTACCCTCACCGCCTGGGGCGGACCGTCGAAGTCTAGGGTCCAGTTGCAGAGTAAGGTGTTCAGTCCCAGGGTTCTGAGCTTAGAGATGAGCTTGGAGTGGACTGTGATTGTTGAATGCTCAGCTTTATTCAATGAACAGCATTCTTACATAGGTACTATTTTTGTCCAGGTGGGTGAGGGCAGTGTGGAGTGCAAAAAATATTACTTCATCTGTGGATCTGTTGGGCCGGTATACAAGTTGGAGTGGGTTCAGGGTGTGCGGGATGATGGTGTTGATGTGAGCCATGACCAGCCTTTCAAAGCATTTCATGGCTATACTGTAGATGTGTGTGCTATGGGTTGGGTGATTACCTTGACGTTCTTGGGCACGGGGACTATAGTGGTCTGCTTGAAACAATCTGGTATTACAGACTGGGTCAGGGATAGGTTGAAAATGTCAGTGAAGACACTTGCCAGCTGGTCAGCGCATGCTCTGAGTATGCGTCCTGGTATTCCATCTGGCTCCGCAGCCTTGCAAATGTTAACCTGTTTAAAGGTCTTACTCACATCAGCTACGGAAAGTGAGATCACACAGTCGTCCGGAACAGCTGGTGCTCTCATCTATGGTTCATGCATGGTTCAGTGTTGCTTGAGTGTGTGTGTGTGGGTCCTAGCATGTTGTGTTTGATCTCCTAATCAAAGTGTTCCCCAAAGTGTGATGCCAGTGAGCCGCCACCACCACCCCAGTGTCCTCCCCTTGCTGTCTGGGAATGGGGGAATGAGCCACCACCACCCCAGTGTCCTTCTTCTGCTGTCTGGTGATGGGGGGAATGATATTCTTGGGCACAGGCTTGGGCGAGGGATCAATACCGGCAGCCAGTGAATCTTCTCAGGTCAATCAGCAGCATTCATGGATCTATTACTTCGCTCAGCATGAGCGTCTCTGGTGCCGCTGATTAATAAGATGGATGCACAGGGGCTTGTTGGGTCTGCGGCCCAAATGGCACCATATTCCCTATATTGTGTATTACTTTTGACTAGGGCCTATATTGCTCTGGTCAAATGTAGTGCAGTATATAGGGAATAGAGTGCCATTTGGGATGCACACAGCCTTGCTCTTTTGGGGCGCCAGACGATGAACAACAAATGCAGTTGGCTGGCTGGTGAGTGGTGGAGGGTTTCATAGGAGGCAGGAGCGGAGCCATAACCTCCCTGAAGCAGAAGAAAGACGTCTGGGAGCTGAGGGCCATATTTAAACTTGCCATAATCCCCCCCTGGCTGGATGTTCATTTCTGCATTGGCACAAATTAAAAGGGTGATATTGATTAGTTATTTTTCAGCTGCCATGAGGGGATTGGTTTACCGGTGGGGACACTATGTAACACCTCTTGCAGGCTCTGTATAGACTAGTAACCACATGGGGTCTGGACTCTCTCTGTCTGGGTGCCATAACTACAGTATGAGTTAGGGATTATGTTTTTTTTTACCAGACTTGGGTTGAAATACTATTTTAAATCTTTCAAATACTTTGAGCATTTGAGCTTAAGCCTGCCTGGAGTGATTTCAAATAGCATTTGAAACCAGTTCTGTTTTTTCCAGTCTTGAAATTAGAGGTTTCGCTATTATATCTCTTACTCACAGAGATTCCTCATTGAATGATCTGAGATGAAAGCCATTTTCTAGATTTTCTGTCCAAACAGCAAAACTTCTCAGCCCTCACATTTTACTTAAATTGAAGCGTCTGTTACATGTCATAGAATATGCAAGACAGCTTCAAACTTTCAACATCAATATCTGTCACTGTCTGGCTAGCCCCCTTTATCACAGACTTGCTGAGGGCAATAGTAACAACGAACGTGCTTGAATTTCAGACTCAGAATCTGGTTGATGTCTCAGACCTCACATGGCTGATAAGGATAGATGGTTGGCTGTTATTTTGATATTGCATGCCCTGTATTAGTTAGACAACCCCAGACCTTTAAATGCCCACCATGCTGAAAGTGACTCATCTAGTAATTCAAAATCTTCAAAATGACAGGTGTGGTAAATATTATATCCTGGTTTCATGTTGACATAAATTAATATTTAAGGACCAGAGAGAATAAGTTAGGCTTTTGACACTGATATATCACTATTTGAAATGGGGTTTGACTTGTTTGGAGGGTCCCTTTGGGGAAATAAATCCTTCCTGCTAACGCTGCTGTCTAAAATGCTAGGGCTGCATCCCAAATGGTCCCGTATTCCCTATATAGTGCACTACGTTTGACCCGAGCCCTATGTGCCCTGGTCAAAGTAGTGCACTATGTAGGGAATAGGGTGCCATTTGGAATGTATTTTAGGAGTCAGTTGTCTGGAAGTGGTTCTGCGAAACGTCTCCTCCTCTCCTCTGTGTTAGTCCATGGACACCGCACCAACTCATTACAAATGCGTAACAAAACCTCAAATTGAGCCCAAGTGCCTTATGTCAGCTACTTAATCCGATTGCAGATCATCCTCCTGTGTTGTTGATTATGTTCCCTAGTTATGCCGTACCGATTTGCTATTTTAACATCTAAAGGACCGACTCCTCTCTTCTCTCTGTCCTCTATGCTCAATATTATGTTGCTGCCTCACTATTTACACATTTAATTAACCTGCTCACCCCAGACGTAAATCAATATGTAGATCGGGAAAAGAGTTAGCTATTTGGCGAAGGAATACGAAATCACACCAAAAAACAACTTCAATTTACAAACGGTTATGCAGATCAAGCTCAGTTAAGAGCTGAATAGGCCTCTCATTAGAACTGAGTCTGGGGAATCACTGCTCGATGCAGATTTCCCACGTGGCCATCAAAATGCAACTGCTGTTTTTACTCGTTGATGGATTTTCTTGCTGGCAAAGTAGAAGCTGTCAAAATGTTTTTAATGATAATTATGTTATGCACATTCTGACGTTGACATGTTTAGTTTAGCTTTAGGGCGTAATACTGAGTTAATGTCAAAACACAATCTAACCGTATGCCCAGGGGGTTGTTACACTGAACACTGAAGGCCAAAGCTGCTTTTCCCTCACTTGTGTCCAGTGAATTAAAATGTTATTGTATAGTTTCACAGTTTAGCCAACAGCCTTTTTTATTGCACTTGTGTAAATACAGTAGGCATACATCTAAAGAAGTACATCATTCTCACTTTCAGATGATGGAGTGTTCTACAAAGGTTAATCAAACATATATTAGCATTGGAGATTCATTTTAGAGTGACAGACTTCTAGCAGCTACTACTTATGGATCATTGGTGCAGTGATTGAGTGCAGGAATATTGTTGGTGAAAAGTGACCCACACGAGCTCTCGTCACAATCAAGGGCTGGGGTAATTCCTTCTGGGCTTTATTAATTCTGAGTTGCTTGGTTTAAATAATGCTCTGATACTTGAGATTAAATTGACTCAACAATTGGGTTTTTGGCACTTAGATACAATCTGAGGGGGGGATAAAGCTTCCATCAGATTTATCCTGACTGAAATCAGATAAATTCCTTTGGAGACAAATGCATGTAACCCTCCTCCCAAAGGCTGTTGATAGACTATCTTCGCTTCCCTCCTCATGCTCCCTCCACAGCACCAGCTGCTTGTGAAATGAGACCTTGGATAGGGTCTGGAGAATTTCACATTTTGTCACATTCATTGTTTGCTCATTCATATTTCCGTGCAGGTAAATGGCAACAGTGCATTCACTGACGGAATAACAAGGGGGTTCAAGACAGTTAAATAGGAAAATAGCTGATGGTTTTTATAATCAATGCTGATATTATCTTGGGAATTAATTTGGCTTGGTTAATCCATTCCAAAGCTCAGTGAGAGGCAAACAGTCAAATTATCCTTGGAGGGATAGATAGTGATTTTGTATTGATCTTCTGATCAGGTGTAATATGTAATCACTGTTAAAGCTAATGTTTATCCCTCCCTCCCCCATCCCTCCCACAAACAACACAATAAAAAGTCTAATCAAATTTTATTTGTAACACGCGCTGAATACAACAGGTATAGTCTTTACCATGAAATGTTTACTTACAAGCCCTTTCCCAATAATGCAAAGTTAAAATGTGCAAAATAGAATAGAAACACAATCAAATAACAATAACAAGGATATAAACAAGAAGTACCGGGACCGAGTCAATGTGCAGGAAAGGGTATGAGGTAGTTTAGGCAAACTCTCAAACTCACTAAAAGTGGCAGTGATAAAGCCTCTCTTGAAAAAGCCAAACCTTGACCCGGAAAATATAAAAAACTATCGGCCTATATCGAATCTTCCATTCCTCTCAAAAAATTTTGAAAAAGCTGTTGCGCAGCAACTCACTGCCTTTCTGAAGACAAACAATGTATACGAAATGCTTCAGTCTGGTTTTAGACCCCATCATAGCACTGAGACTGCACTTGTGAAGGTGGTAAATGACCTTTTAATGGCGTCAGACCGAGGCTCTGCATCTGTCCTTGTGCTACTAGACCTTAGTGCTGCTTTTGACACCATCGATCACCACATTCTTTTGGAGAGACTGGAAACCCAAATTGGTCTACACGGACCAGTTCTGGCCTGGTTTAGATCTTACCTGTCGGAAAGATATCAGTTTGTCTCTGTGAATGGTTTGTCCTCTGACAAATCAACTGTGCATTTCGGTGTTCCTCAAGGTTCCGTTTTAGGACCACTATTGTTTTCACTATATATTTTACCTCTTGGGGATGTTATTCGAAAACATAATGTTAACTTTCACTGCTATGCGGATGACACACAGCTGTACATTTCAATGAAACATGGTGAAGCCCCAAAATTGCCCTCGCTAGAAGCCTGTGTTTCAGACATAAGGAAGTGGATGGCTGAAAACGTTCTACTTTTAAACTCGGACAAAACAGAGATGCTTGTTCTAGGTCCCAAGAAACAAAGAGATCTTCTGTTGAATTTGATAATTAATCTTGATGGTTGTAAAGTCGTCTCAAATAAAACTGTGAAGGACCTCGGCGTTACTCTTGACCCTGATCTCTCTTTTGACGAACATATCAAGACTGTTTCAAGGACAGCTTTTTTCCATCTACGTAACATTGCAAAAATCAGAAATTTTCTGTCCAAAAATGATGCAGAAAAATTAATCCATGCATTTGTTACTTCTAGGTTAGACTACTGCAATGCTCTACTTTCCGGCTACCCGGATAAAGCACTAAATAAACTTCAGTAAGTGCTAAATACGACTGCTAGAATCCTGACTAGAACCAAGAAATTTGATCATATTACTCCAGTGCTAGCTTCCCTACACTGGCTTCCTGTTAAGGGAAGGGCTGATTTCAAGGTTTTACTGTTAACCTATAAAGCGTTACATGGGCTTGCTCCTACCTATCTTTCAGAGTTGGTCCTGCCGTACATACCAATACTTACGCTACGGTCACAAGACGCAGGCCTCCTAATTGTCCCTAGAATTTCTAAGCAAACAGCGGGAGGCAGGGCTTTCTCCTATAGATCTCCATTTTTATGGAACAGTCTGCCTACCCATGTGAGAGACGCAGACTCGGTCTCAACCTTTAAGTCTTTACTGAAGACTTATCTCTTCAGTAGGTCATATGATTGAGTGTAGTCAGGCCCAGGAGTGTGAAGGTGAACGGAAAGGCTCTGGAGCAACGAACCGCCCTTGCTGTCTCTGCCTGGCCGGTTCCCCTCCCTCCACTGGGATTCTCTGCCTCTAACCCTATTACAGGGGCTGAGTCACTGGCTTACTGGTGCTCTTTCATGCCGTCCCTGGGAGGGGTGCATCACTTGAGTGGGTTGAGTTACTGACGTGATCTTCCTGTCTGGGTTGGCGCCCCCCCTTGGTTTGTGCTGTGGTGGAGATCTTTGTTGGCTATACTCGGCCTTGTCTCCGGATGGTAAGTTGGTGGTTGAAGCTCTCCCTCAAGTGGTGTGGGGGCTGTGCTTTGGCAAAGTGGGTGGGGTTATATCCTTCCTATTTGGCCCTGTCCGGGGGTATCTTCGGATGGGGCCACAGTGTCTCCTGACCGCTCCTGTCTCAGCCTCCAGTATTTATGCGCAGTAGTTTGTGTCGGGGGGCTAGGGTCAGTTGGTTATACCTGGAGTACTTCTCCTGTCTTATCCAGTGTCCTGTGTGAATTTAAGTATGCTTTCTCTAATTCTCTCGTTCTCTCTGAGAACCTGAGCCCTAGGACCATACGTCAGGACTACCGGGCATGACGACTCCCTGCTGTCCCCAGTCCACCTGGCCTTGCTGCTATTCCAGTTTCAACTGTTCTGCCTGCGGTTACGGAACCCCTACCTGTCCCAGACCTGCTGTTTTCAACTCTTAATGATCGGCTATGAAAAGCCAACAGATTTATTCCTGATTATTATTTGACCATGCTTGTCATTTATGAACATTTTGAAAATCTTGGCTCTCTCTAATTTTCTCCTTCTCTCTTTCTTTCTCTCGGAGGACCTGAGCCCTGGGACCATACGTCGGGACTGCCGGGCGTGGTGGCTCCTTGCTGTCCCCAGTCCGCCTGGCCTTGCTGCTGTTCCGGTTTCAGCTGTTCTGCCTGCGGTTATGGAATCGCCACCTGTCCCAGACCTGTTGTTTTTCAACTCTTAATTGTTTGGCTATGAAAAGCCAACTGAAAATTATCCATGATTATTATTTGACCATGCTTGTCACTTATGAACATCTTTGAACATCTTGGCATAGTTCTGTTATAATCTCCACCCGGCACAGCCAGAAGAGGACTGGCCACCCCTCATAGCCTGGTTCCTCTCTAGGTTTCTTCCTAGATTTTGGCCTTTCTAGGGAGTTTTTCCTAGCCACCGTGCTTCTTCACCTGCATTCTAGCTGTTTGGGGTTTTAGGCTGGGTCTCTGTACAGCACTTCGAGATATTAGCTGATGTACGAAGTGCTATATAAAATAAACTTGATTGATTGATTGATTGATGTACATGTAGGTAGGGGTAAAAGTGACTAAGCAATCAGGATAGTAGCATCAGAGTATGTGAAGAGTGTGAAAGTGTCTGTGTGAGAGTGTGTGTGTTGGAGTGTCAGTGTAGTGTGTATGGGTAGAATCCAGTGAGTGTGCATAGAGCCAGTGAAAGAAAGTCAGTGCACAAAAACAATAAACTAAATGGGGTCAATGCAAATAGCAGCCATTTGGTAAGACAAGGGGTGGCGGACTATGCATTTTTGCAGTAAATGACAGCTATGCAGTAAATAACAGCTGGTACACCATATCTAAGGAAGTCTCGAGTTATTGCTCGCCTGAGGTAAAGTATATCTGATGAACTGTAGACCACACTACCTACCTAGAGAGTTTTCATCTGTATTTTTCGTAGCTGTTTACATACCACCACAGTCAGAGGCTGGCACTAAGACAGCAATGAATGAGCTGTATTCCGCCATAAGCAAACAAGAAAACGCTCACCCCCGCTCCTACTAGCCGGGGACTTTAATGCAGGGAAACTTAAATCCGTTTTACCAAATTTCTATCAGCATAATTGTGCAACCAGAGGAAAAAAACTCTGGACCACCTTTACTCCACACACAGAGACACATACAAAGCTCTCCCTCGCCCTCCATTTGGCAAAATGGACCATAATTCTATCCTCCTGATTCCTGCTTACAAGCAAAAATGAAAGCAGGAAGCACCAGTGACTAGATCAATAGAAAAGTGGTCAGATGAAGCAGATGCTAAGCTGCAGGACTGTTTTGCTAGGAGAGACTGGAATATGTCACGGGATTCCTCCGATGGCATTGAGGAGTACACCACATGAGTCATTGGCTTCATCAATTGTTTTAAGGACTCTTGGAAGATTAGTCCAAATGGGGACTAAAAGAGATCCAAATCAAATCAAATCAATAAGTGCATTGATGATGTCGTTCCCATAGTGACCGTACGTACATACCCCAACCAGAAGCCTTGGATTACAGGTAACATTCGCACTGAGCTAAAGGCTAGAGCTGCCTCTTTCAAGGAGCAGGACTCTAAGCCGGAAGCTTATAAGAAATTCCGCTATGCCCTCCGACAAGGTGACTCTCGAGGAAGGTCGGGAAATCTTGGGTGCACTCGGCCACGGGACCGTCGGGGACTTCAGAGTTGACTCGGAGGCGAGGTAGAATCCCTGGACATGCGAGTGTAATCGAATATACTCTCCATCCGTCATTCCCGCAATCGCCCATCGATGCGGATGCTCAAAGCGATGAGGGAGTCAAAATCTGTGGGTAACTCCCGAGCCACAAGCTCGTCCTTAACTTCTTGCCGCACGGATCCCTTTAGCGGGATCATTTTCGTAAACAACCACTGAATTGCAGAGCGCCAAATAAAAAAAAAATACTACAAATATTTATAATCATGAAATCAGAGGTGAAATATACCAAAACACAGGTTAGCTTGTTGTTAATCCACCTATCGTGTCAGATTTTGAAAATATGCTTTACAGCGAAATCAATCTAAACGTTTGTGAGTTTATCAATCACTAGACAAAACAGTAATAACAGCTAGCCTCAAATTAGCTTGGTCACGAAAGTCAGAAAAGCAATAAAATTAATCGCTTACCTTTGATAATCTTCGGATGTTTGCACTCAAGAGACTCCCAGTTACACAATAAATGTTATTTTTGTTCGATAAAGATTAGTTTTATAACCAAAAACCGCCATTTGGTTTGCGCGCTATGTTCAGAAAACCACAGGCTCGTTCCGATCCTGAAAGGCAGACGAAAATTCCAAAAAGTATCCGTAATGTTCGTAGAAACATGTCAAACGTTTTTTATAATCAATCCTCAGGTTGTTTTTAACATACATAATCTATAATATTTAAACCGGACGGTAACCTATTCAATACTACAGAGAAAGAAAATGTTGAGCAACATCTTTCGCGCGCAGGAACTAATCAAAGGACACCAGATGCGTTTTGAAAAATCTCACTAATTTTTCAAAATAAAGCTTGAAACTATGTCTAAAGCCTGGTCACAGCCTGAGGAAGCCATTGGAAAAGGAATCTGGTTGATACCCCTCTAAATGGAGGAGAGGCAGGCAACGGAACAGGGATTTTTCCAAATAAAAGGCACTTCCAGGTTGGATTTCCTCAGGTTTTTGCCTGCAAAATCAGTTCCGTTATACTCACAGACAATATATATATATATATTTTTTTAAGTATTTTATTTTTGCATTTTCCAATTAACAACATTCAAGACAAACATGACAAGATATTAGACAACAATAGGACAAAGTGACAATAACAGATGAGCGTAACAAAGAAAGAAAAAATAAAACAAATTATAATTATATATACAGACATACAATAAAAAATAAAAATAATAATGAAACATTGGATCGTAAGGTCACCTGCCGTAGGCTACATATTATACGTTACGTGTGAAACATTCTATAAGGATAATCCAGAGGTTCATTCAATGTGATGTGGGGGGAGATTCTCCATATAGTCAATAAAAGGTTGCCAAATTCTGTAAAATGTATTTAACTTATTCCTCAAGCGGTAAGTAATTTTCTCCAGTGGGATACAACTATTAACTTCTGATAGCCACATTGCAACTGGCAGGGGGAATCCAATTTCCATTTCAAGGCGATACATTTCTTGGCAATCGCTAACAATATTTCTGTTAGCTTTATAGTATGGCTTTGCCTAAGATTGGTGTTAGTAAAGTTGCCCAGTAGACAGACCTCCGGGTCTAGAGGGAATGCAACCCCATGAATTGAGGATATGGTATCGCATACCCCCTGCCAGAAACTGTGTAGTTTTGAACACTGCCAAGTGGAATGGAGGAATGTTCCTTCATCTGAGCCACATCTAAAACATAGGGAGGAGATATCAGGGTTGAACTTGTGCAGTCTAGATGGGGTGATATAAAGCTGATGGAGGAAATTAAACTGAATCAGTCTGTATCTGAAGTTCAATGTGGATGTAACACCATCCCTGCATAGGTCACTCCATAGACCCTCATCGAGATCAATACCCAGATCTTTTTCCCATCTAAGTCGGGGTTTATCTAGCCCAGGCAGTGTTAGTCCTGACATAAGAGCATCGTAAACACGGGAAATGGTCTTGAACAGTGGTTGGTCTGCGTGGAGTTGTTCAATAGGTGACATCTTAGGTAGGTTCCATTGTCCCTTGAGAGACACCCTAATAAAGTTTCGTAGTTGTAGGTAGCTAAAGAAGTCCCTATTAGGCAAGTGGTATTTCTGTTTCAGCTGATCAAAAGACATAAGAACTCCCTCCTCGTAACAATGCTCCAGAAGAGTGATCCCCCTATCAGACCATGGTCTAAAGTTACTATTCTGGAAAAACATAGGAATCAATCTATTGTTCCATAAAGGGGTTTTAGGGGAAAGGAATCCCCCTCGTCCGAACAGCTCATGTAGTTTGCCCCATGCCAGGACAGAATGTATGATTAAAGGGTTGTCTGTGATGGTTTTTATAGATTTTCTGTCCCATTTGTAAAACAATTCTGCCCCAGTGTCATCATTTACCTCAAGCTTTTCAATGTTCAACCATGAGGGAGAGGGACCCTTGTCAAACCTCTGAGCCAGAAACCTAGACTGTGCTGCCCAGTAGTACATTCTAAAGTTGGGGAGGTTTAAGCCCCCTTGACTGTAATCAAGGGTCAGTTTATCCAGGCCAACCCTAGGGGTTTTGCCGTGCCAGATAAACGGTCTGGTCATCTTGTCGAGAGAGGAAAAGAATGCTGCGGGAACAGGGATAGGGAGAGATTGAAACATATATAGAAATCTGGGCAGGACATTCATTTTAATTACATTGATTCTACCCGGTAAGATTTCGCTTTTATCTAAATTGACCTTATATCCAGAGAAAGAACTATAACACTGTAGTGGGATCTGCAAGTGAGAGAGGGAGTGTTCTGGGTTTGTTAGAAATAAGATAAGGTCGTCCGCAAAGAGTGATAATTTATGGGTATGGGGGCCCACCTCAAAGCCATGTATGTCAGGGCACGTTCTAATAGCCTCAGCCAACGGTTCGATGGCCAGGGCAAAGAGGTGGGGGCTAATTGGGCAACCTTGTCTGTTCCCCCTATAGAGAGGGAAAGAGGAGGAAGTAATCCCGTTGGTAGCAATCCTAGCTTTAGGAGATTTGTAGAGTGATTTTATCAAATTTACAAACCCGGTACCTAAACCAAACTTTTCCAAGACGCGAAAGAGGTATGGCCATTCAACCCTATCAAAGGCCTTTTCAGCATCGAGGGAGACTGCGACACTAGGTATTTTGTTTTTGTTAGCAAGGTGAATTATATCAAAGAACCTTCTGAGATTGTTGGAGGACGATCTATTAATTATGAAGCCAGTCTGGTCTGGGTTGACCAACAGCGGAAGACATAACTCCAGTCTCTTAGATAGCATCCTGGTGACCAGTTTACAATCTGTGTTAAGGAGAGAGATTGGTCTATATGAGGCGCACTTCAGTGGATTTTTCCCTTTCTTGTGGATTACAGTAATCACTGCTTGAGAGAAAGACTCTGGAAAGCAGTTGTCTTCCCTGGCTTTTTTAAGTACCTCCATAAGGTAGGGGACCAACAGCTCCCTAAATTCTTTATAGAACTCTGGAGGGAAGCCATCCTCCCCAGGAGATTTATTAGAAGGTAAGGATTTAATGGCCTCCAACAGTTCAGGAACTGAGAAGTGTTCACTCAGGCGCTCGCTGTCATCCCCTGACAGGTATTGGAGGTTGAGAGAGGAGAGAAAGGAGTCGATCTCTGATAGATCATCGCTTGATTGGGAAGTGTAGAGGTCTTCATAGTATTTCTTAAAAGTATTATTAATTTCAGTAGGGTCGAAAGATATCTCATAAGTGAGAGTTTCTATAGCATTAATTGTCCTCTTTCACAGACAATATTTTGATAGTTTTGGAAACGTTAGAGTGTTTTCTATCCTAATATGTCAATTATATGCATATTCTAGCATCTGGACATGAGAAATAGTCCGTTTACCTTGGGAACGTTATTTTTCTAAACACAAAAATTCTGCCCCCTAGCTGAAAGAAGTTAACCTCTCTAGGGTACGTGGGACGGTAGCGTCCCACCTCTTCAACAGCCAGTGAAACTGCAGGGCGCCAAATTCAAAACAACAGAAATCCCATAATTAAAATTCCTCAAACATACATGTATTTTACACCATTTCAAAGATACACTTGTTGTAAATCCAGCCACAGTGTCCGATTTCAAAAAGGCTTTACGACGAAAGCAAACCAAACGATTATGTTATGTTATTCACAGAATAACACAGCCATTTTTCCAGCCAAAGAGAGGATTCATAAAAAGTAGAAATATAGATAAAATTAATCACTAACCTTTGTTGATCTTCATCAGATGACACTCATAGATAGGACTTCATGTTACACAATACATGTATGTTTTGTTCGATAAAGTTCATATTTATATCCAAAAATCTGAGTTTACTTTGGCACGTTACGTTCAGTAGTTCCAAAACATCCGGTGATTTTGCAGAGAGCCACATCAATTTACAGAAAAACTCATTATAAACGTTGATGAAAATACAAGTGTTATGCATGGAATTTTACATGCACTTCTCCTTAATGCAACCGCTGTGTCAGATTTCAAAAAAGCTTTACGGAAAAAGCAAACCATGCAATAATCTGAGGTCGGCGCTCAGAGCCCAATCAAGACAACAATATATCCGCCATGTTGTGCAGTCAACAGAAGTCAGAAATAACATTATAAACATTCCCTTACCTTTGATGATCTTCATCAGAATGCACTCCCAGGAATCCCAGTTCCACAATAAATGTTTGTTTTGTTCGATAATGTCCATCATTTATGTCCAAATTCCTCCTTGATGTTCTAGCGTTCAGTACACTTTCCAAACTCACAACGTGCGGGCAAGTCCAGTGGAAAGTACGGACGAAAAGTTAAAAAAGTTATTTTACAGTCCGTAAAAACATGACAAACAAAGTATTGAATCAATCTTTACGATGTTTTTAACATAATTCTTCAATAATGTTCCAACCGGAGAATTCCTTTGACTTCAGAAGTGCGTTGGAACAGAGCTCGCTCTCAGATGAACGCTCATGGTCCGCGCATGTTCAGGTCATGGTAGACCTTACTCAATCCCCTCTCATTCGGCCCCACCTCACAGTAGAAGCATCAGACAAGGTTCTAAAGACTGTTGACATCTAGTGGAAGCCAACATTACCAATATCCCACTGTATCTTCAATAGGAGCTGAGTTGAAAATCGACCATCCTCAGATTTCCCACTTCCTGGTAGGATTTTTTCTCAGGTTTTTGCCTGCCATATGAGTTCTGTTATACTCACAGACATCATTCAAACAGTTTTAGAAACTTCAGAGTCTTTTCTATCCAAATCCTACTAGTAATATGCATATGTTAGCTTTTATGGCTGAGTAGCAGGCCATTTACTCTGGGCACGCTTTTCATCCGGACGTGAAAATACTGCCCCCTACACAAAAGAAGTTAACCTCCTCAGAGACGCCATGAAGGAATATGTCGAACAGTGCTTCCGGGTTCCACGCACTCTCCGCTGCAAACATACAGAAATCCGCTGCATAGTCGGCCACAGTTCGGGTGTCCTGCCGGAGCTGGATTAGCTTCCGGGCAGCTTCTCTCCCGAGAACGAGGCATCAAAGACCGTCCTCACCTCTCCAACGATCCCCTCCAGCCTCGCGCATTCGGCTGGCTGCTGTTCCCATACAGCAGTAGCCCAGGTGAGAGCCCTTCCAGACATCAGCGTGATGAGGTAGGCTATTTTGGAGTGATCCGAGGGAAAGGAGGAGGGCTGAAGCTCGAAAATGAGGACACACTGAGCTAGAAATGCCCGACAGGCGCTTGGCTCTCCATTAACTTCACTAGGGTAGGGGAAAGCATTCTGAATTTTGGATGAAATGCATGCCCAATGTAAACTGCGTACTTCTCGCGCCCAGAAGATATTATATGCACATAACTGTAGATTTGGATAGAAAACACTCTAAAGTTTCCCAAACTGTTGAAATAGTGTCTGTGAGTATAACAGAACTGATTTGGCAGGCAAAACCCTGAGAAAGATCCATTCAGGAAGTAGTTTTTTAGTTTTTTTTAATAGTTTTCTATTCAATGCCATTACAGTATCCATTGACTTAGGACTCAAACTGCAGTTTCTATGCCTTCCACTAGATGTCAACAGTCTTTAGAAATTGTTTCAGGCTTGTATTCTGAAAAATGAGGGAATAAGAGCATTCGGAATGACTGGACGCTAAAGTGTCACAGAGCTTTTTCATGCGCTCGACAGAGAGAGAGCAATTCTTGTTTACCTTTTAACCTCTACCGAGCACCTACCCCGGGTCCGGGAGCACCCCCCACCCCCCCCACACTGATTAGCATCGCTAGCATAGCGTCACAATTAAATAGTAGCATCTAAATATCATTAAATCACAAGTCCAAGACACCTAATGAAAGATACAGATCCTGTGAATAAAGCCACCATTTCAGATTTTTTAAATGTTTTACAGGGAAGACACAATATGTAAATCTATTAGCTAAACACGTTAGCAAAAATCACCATTTTTCTTGTCCACCATTTTCTCTCAACACCAGTAGCTATCACCAATTCGGCTAAACTAAGATATTGATAGCCCCTAACCAAGAAAAAACCTCCTCAGATGACAGTCTGATAACATATTTATGGTATAGGATAGGTTTTGTTAGAAAAATGTGCATATTTCAGGTAGATGTCATAGGTTACAATTGCACCCACCGTCACAAATGGACTAGAATAACTACATAGAGCAACGTGTTTACCTACTTACTAATCATCAAACATTTCATAAAAATACACAGCATACACTAATCGAAAGACACAGATCCTGTGAATACAGACAATATTTCAGATTTTCTAAGTGTCTTACAGCGAAAACACAATAAATCGCTATATTAGCATACCACATATGCAAACGTTACCAGAGCATTGATTCTAGCCAAAGAGAGCGATAACGTAAACATCGCCAAAATATATTCATTTTTTCACTAACCTTCTCAGAATTCTTCCGATGACACTCCTGTAACATCACATTACACAATCCATATAGAGTTTAATCGAAAATGTGCATATTTAGCGGCACAAATCGTGCTTACACAATGGAAATACTGTCCAACTACTCAAGCAATCTGCCCGGCAGCATCATGATAATACAACTATTTTTATCGAAAACTATTCATAAACTTGACTAAAAAAATACAGGTTGGACATGAAATGAAAGATGTATTAGTTATTAATGCAACCGCAGAGTTAGATTTTTAAAATTAACGTTACTAGACATACAGTGTGCGTTACAGCCAGACTAGTGACGCAATAACGGCGTCACTAATCACCATTATTGAGTTTACATTTTTCCACATAAAAACGGAATAACATCATAAATAGCTCTTACTTTCGACGAGCTTCCATCAGAATCTTGCCATGGTGGTTCTTTGTCCAAAAGAATCGTTGCTTGGTTGTAAAACGTTGCATTCAACTTATGATATAGCAGCTAACTATAGCTAACAATTGCTAACATTAGCTAACGTGTCCAAATCCTCAATACACAATACTGACGAAATTCCGAAAAATAGCAATATACTCGCATAATCTGATATAACTCGGTTTCAAATAGCTTCGTTATGATGTTTCTAACACCAATATCAAATTAAATTACAGACTGATATATCTAAAGTTCATTACTGAGCGCTCGAAAATGGCATGCCCAGGTCTCTCTCTGCGTAAAGTTCAACGTCGAAAAGATGGCGTGCCTCACTCCTTGGTCTTTTATAACCTCTGAGAGTTATGTAGGAACCCCATTCCACTTCTCATTGCTTACTGACATCCAGGGGAAGGCGGGTGCAGTTCGTGTCGTTCCATAGGATATACACACCCCTTTAAACTGAGCTGAGATCAGAGCTTCGCTCTCAGACCTTCGCAAAACCTGTCATGGATTTCGCTGTAGAAAAAGTTCTGTTCCACTCAGAGACATAATTCAAACGGCTATAGAAACTAGATAGTGTTTTCTATCCAATAATAACAATAATATGCATATTGTACGATCAAGAATTGAGTAGGAAGCCGTTTCATCTGTAGAGACAATTATGCTAATTTGAAACAGCACCCCCTATAGTCGCAAGAAGTTAAATTGACGACGTTATTGTCCTGTTGAAATATGATCAATTATTTAGGCTAAAAACAACCTGAGGATTGAATATAATCATCGTTTGACATGTTTCTATGAACTTTACGGATACAATTTGGATTTTATTTGTCTTCCTGTTTTGACTGCGTTTGAGCCTGTGGATTACTGAAGAAAACGCACGAACAAAACTGAGGTTTTTGTATATAAAGAGACTTTATCGAACAAAATAAACATTTATTGAGTAAATGAATGTCTGCTGAGTGGAACCATATGAATATCATCAAAGGTAAGGGATTCATTTTATCTCTATTTCTGACTCTGTTCTACTTGGCTGGTTACTGTTTGTAATGAATTGTCTAGTGGGCTATGTTCTCAAATAATCGCAAGGTATGCTTTCGCCGTAAACCATTTTTAAAATCTGACACCGTGGTTGGATTCACAAGACGTTCATCTTTAAACCTATGTAAAATATGTTTTGTTTTCTGAATTTTTATAATGAGTATTTCTGTATTTGAATTTGGCGCCCAGCAGTTTCACTTGCTGTTGAAGAGGTGGGACGCTAACGTCCCACATACCCAAGAGATGTTAAAGTGTTCCAGAGGAGGTAACCGGGGTTCCCGGGAAGGTGGAGGGGCCGGTGGGGCGGCGCTGTTAACTACCAAGTTGCTGAGGGGTTACCACAGTGGCAGGCTGCCCCCCAGACAACCCGCGGAATTGCTCCAGCAGCATGTCCCACGCTTGGTCATGGCACTCAGCCAATGTTTGGACCCCCTCAATCAGCCCACGATGCAATTCCTTGTGCCTACCAATGGAGGCTATTTGAGAGGGGATGGAGTTGCGCAGCTTGTCCGGGTCTTTTGGGTCAGTCATGGCCAGTTCGTACTATCAGGTATGAAGGTAAGACCCAGATGCAGACCATGTCGAATAAACAATATTTTAATTTTCCAACAGGGGAAGGCAATAGACAGGTCAAGGCAGGGGTCAGTAATCCAGAGGTGGGGCAACGGTACCGGGCGGCAGGCTCAGGGTCAGGCAGAGGTCAGTAATCCAGAGGGGGACAAAGGCACAGGTCGGCAGGCAGGTTCAGGTGCAGGCAGAGTGGTCAGGCAGGTGGGCTCAGAGACAGGACAGGCAAGGGTCAAAACCAGGAGGGCGAGAAAAGAGAGACATGAAAAAGCAGGCGCTTGCCACAAACCGCTGGTTGACTTGAACAAACAAGACAGACTGGCAACAGACCAACAGAGAACACAGGTATATATACAGGGGATAATGGGGAAGATGGGTGACACCTGGAGAGGGGTGGAGACAATCACAACGACAGGTGAAACAGATCAGGGTGTGACAAAGGCAAAACAAGTGTTTCTCTTTTTTAGTGAGTCGTTCTCTTTGATGTACATCTATAGAGTAGGAGTATCTATCTGAGGAAATATGCAGGCTAAGCACTTTTGATGTTCAGACTTCCAGTGATCTGTTGTTATGGATCTGAATACAGGTTAGGGGAACCAATCAACCCTTTGGTTTCTCTGTGTTAATTTACCTCTTTGGTTTCTAGGAAATGTGAGAAGTCTAGATCAATCAGTGTATATGAGGCTATGAAGGCCAACATCCATCGGTAATCTCAGGATCCTAAGATACTATTTCACAATTTATTTTGGTTTGACATCAGAAAAGTTTATATTTATCTTATCCTATATAGGGTTATTGTCATTACACAAACCGATGTGTCAGAAACAAGATGAATGTTGAAATTGGCAGAGAGAACCAACAAGGGAACACCATGCCTCAGGGCCACATCTTTCAATGGGAACATGACCCCTACACATTCTGAAATTGCATTTTTGTCCCACCCAGTTTTATCATTGCACTGTGATACAAAAAGCGGTGTCGGTGTGCTTTAGAACCATGCAGACGCCTCAGAGTGGTCAGGTAGGCTGTTTGGCGTTATCAATCGGCTGGATTTACAGTGGCAAGAAAAAGTATGGGAACCCTTTGGAAATACCTGGATTTCTGCATAAATTGGTCATAACATTTGATCTGATCTTCATCTACGTCACAACAATAGACAAACAGAGTCTACTTAAACTAATAAGACACAATTATACATTTTCATGTCTTTATTGAACACACCGTGTAAACATTCTATAAGGGCACAGGGCGAGATCCAGATGCAGACATGGGAGGCAGATGGTTCGAGTCGCTGATATTTATTATAATCCAAGGGGCAGGCATGAGAATGGTTGTGGACAGGCAACATATAATTAACAAGGTCAGAGTCCAGGAGGTACAGATTGGCAGGCAGGCTCGAGGTCAGGGCAGGCAGTATGGTCAGGCAGGCGGGTTCAGAGTCATGGCAGGCAAGGGTCAAACCCGGGAGGACTAGCAAAAGAGACATAAGAAAAGCAGACACACGGAAAAACACGCTGGTTGACTTGACAAGACATGACGAACTGGCAACAGACAAACAGGGAACACCGGAATAAATACCCAGGGACTAATGGGGAAAACAGGTAACACCTGGAGGTGGGTGGAGACAATCACAAAGACAGGTGAAACAGATCAGGGCGTGACACATTCACAGTGCAGGGTGGGAAAAGTATGTGAAGCCTTGGATTTAATAACTGGTTGACCGTCCTTTGGCAGCAATAACCTCAACCAAACATTTTCTGTAATTACAGATCAGACCTGCTCAACGGGCAGGAGGAATTTTGGACCACTCCTCTTTACAAAACTGTTTCAGTTCAGCAATATTCTTGGGGTGTCTGGTGTTAACTGCTCTCCTGAGGTCATGTCACAGCATCTCAATCGGGTTGAGGTCAGGACAATGACTGGGCCACTCCAGAAGGCGTATTTTCTGCTGTTGAAGCCATTCTGTTGTTGATTTACTTCTGTGTTTTGGGTCGTTGTCTTTGTTGCATCACCCAACTTCTGTTGAGCTTCAATTGGCGGACAGATAGCCTTACATTCTCCTGCAAAATGTCTTGATACACTTGGGAATTAACTTTTCCGTCAATGATAGAAAGCTGTCCAGGCCCTGAGGCAGCAAAGCAGCCCCAATCCATGATGCTCCCTCCATCATACTTTACAGTTGGGATGAGGTTTTGATGTTGGTGTGCTGTGTCTTTTTTCTCCACATATAGTGTTGTGTGTTCCTTCCAAACAGCTCAACTGTAATTTCTTCTGTCCACAGAATATTTTGCCAGTAACCCTGTGGAACATCCAGGTGTACTTTGGCAAACTTCAGAATTGCAGCAATGCTTTTTTTGGACAGCATTGGCTTCTTCCGTGGTGTCCTCCCATGAACACCATTCTTGTTTCGTGTTTTACAAATTGTAGACTTGTCATCAAAGATGTTAGCATGTTCCAGAGATTTCTGTAAGTCTTTAGCTGACACGCTAGGATTCTTCTTAACCTCATTGAGCATTCTGCGCTTTGCTCTTGCAGTCATCTTTGCAGGATGGCCACTCCTAGGGAGAGTAGCAACAGTGCTGAACTTTCTCAATTTACAGACAATTTGTTTTACCATGGACTGATGAACATCAAGGCTTTTAGAGATACTTTTGTAACCCTTTCCAGCTTTATGCAAGTCAACAATTCTTAATCCTAGGTCTTCTGAGATCTCTTTAGTTCAAGGCATGTTTCACATCAGGCAATTCTTCTTGTGAATAGCAAACTCAAATTTTGTGAGTGTTTTTATAGGGCAGGGCAGCTCTAACCAACATCTCCAATCTTGTCTCATTGATTGGACTCCAGGTTAGCTGACCCCTGACTCCAATTAGCTTTTGGAGAAGTCATTAGCCTAGGGGTTGTTGTTTAAATGTTTAAATGATGTATTCAATACAGACAAGAAAAATACAATAATTTGTGTGTTCTTAGTTTAATAAGCACACTATGTTTGTCTATTGTTGTGACACCACCGACCGTGTGACCAGAGGCAGCTGTTGTCTGTGTCTGTTGTGCTTTTTCGCCGAGTTGTAAAAGCAAGCAGAGCAGAAACTGGCTACTCTTTATTTGACTGATGTAGCTGGCAAGGTAACTGCTATTTGACTTAACAGAGAAAACGTATTTGTTCACAGTACTGAGTTTGTAGTGTAACTGACATGAAATGTTAGCTAATGCATTAGCTACATGTTTCATCCCCTTTTGACTAAAGTTCTGTCTGTAGTGAATGAGGTACCACAGCCAGTTCAGATCTATCCTCTAGCTTTCTGTCTATTAGCAGTATCTATCAGATGTTGTGTGTATTAAAATGTTTTGTAACCTTTGTTTTGTCCCGTTTCAACAGAAGTAAATTAACTTGCCTTGTTTCGCCAGTTGATGTACCATTAGAGCTAGCCAAACATTGGCTAATGTTAGCTAGCTTATTTTTGCATCAATCACACTAGTCTAAACCTGAATCAAACAATGAAACCAGTGGCCAAATGATTGAAGACCAATATTCGGACGTTTTTTTGACAGCTCAATATGAGTTTTTTTATAGTTAGCACAGCAATGTAACATTATTCATTTGTCAGTTTCTCTAGGTAATTCAGGATTATCCATAATTATGTTAGCACCCACATTCATGTAGAAGTGTTTAGAAACATATTATATTCTGATTATTAATAAAAGGGACCCCAAAATGACCCCAAAATGTTCATATTTGACTGTGTAGAAATGTAGGAAACAGATTGCACCAAAAATTCTGAGGGATGACCCCCAGACCCCCCGCAAGGTTATGCCCCCCCACACTTTTAAAACGGAAGTTGCACCCCTGCCATGACTTGTTAGAAATCTAGATTAAACTCCTTTGAATTGTGAGTAATATTTATCAGATATTTTATCCAAACTAAATTAGCCAATTACACTAATTACCATTGTTCGTTTGATAAATGGCAGCTGCAGCTAAGGTTGTCTAATTTGAACAACCATGCAGATTGATGTCATACATCCCTCATTAATTTCAATTTGAAAACATAAAGAAATCATTATGGAAAGCATATCTCATTCAGCTGTTAGAGGTTACATTACATACATACTTTTCATACTTTTTAGCCTTGGTCTAATGCACTTGAAACCAATAATGAATGTTTCAAAGATTCTAAAGCTGAGTGGGGTGTGTTAGGTTGGGGCGCTGCAGGGCGGTGGAGCCTTAGGGGCAGGACGGGGCGATCCAGCTATATTTTGTGCAAGTAAAAACAACCATGCAGATTGATGTCATACATCCCTCATTAATTTCAATTTGAAAACATAAAGCAATCATTATGGAAAGCATATCTCATTCAGCTGTTAGAGGTTACATTACATACAGTACATACTTTTCTGACACAAACCCCACAGCAACTCAAAGTATTCAACTGTAACTCTCCAGCCCAAATGGCACCCTAATCCTTATTTAGTAGTGCACTGTATAGGGAATAGGGTGCCATTTGGGATGAAGACAAAGTCTTCAACTAAGTGTCTAGAAAGAAACTACAAAGAGCCCAACAAGTTCAGAAGTACACTCTCACATATCCCCCACTACAGTAAACACTGGCGATGGGCAACATCTTTGAACAATGATTAATACACTACATCTTCAACAGGCTTTAAGAGGTGTAAGCTGCCAGAGAGGATAGGATAGGTCTGACTATGAAGAAAGAGAGGACTGTTCTTCATGTCCTTCATGTTCCCTATGGGAGCTAGCGCTCTACTAGCTGATTACTACCTGGGGATCAAATGGGAAAGGGAGCCATTCTAATGTACCCATAACTCAAGAGGAACCATGCTATTCAACTATTTGTATGTATTAAATCTGTTAGAAATGGAAGCAATTATTCGTAAGAGCCATTTTGCTATACAATGGGGAATTCTCTGAAATACATTCAATAGAGTCTTGCAAGTGATGATGCATAACCGATTAGATATTACTTTATTACTGGATTGGTCTGCCAGGGAATTGAATTTGCACTGAGAACGAAAGGACCAACCATTATGCTGATAGAATAGGCCCTCTACCTGCAGTGAGACTATGCATTTGGCAAAAAAATATACCAACCATGCAAGCACCTTATCTTTGTATTCACAGAACAGACGTTATGCTACAACACAAAACAATGCTATTTGGAAATGCAATCCTCTTGTCTGTGCTGGGGGACTGCAAGGTTATACTAAAATAAAACAAGGGATAACAATATTTCAGAATGCAATACATAAACCAAACTGGGTGAAACATACACCCTGTCTCATTCTTGAAGGATATCAGATGCCGCTGCAGACACATTGTAAAGGGTAGTATGCACAAACGTGTTCACTTACACCATGGATGTGTCCCAAAAATGCACCCTATTCCCTATAATAGTGCACTACTCTTGACCAGAGCCCAAAGGGTCCTGGTGAAAAGTAGTGCACTACATAGTGTATAGAATAAGGTACCATTTGGGATGTAGACCACTAGTCATAAATGCAATCCTGGTCCTCCATGTCCTCTGAGAACACAGCTCAGAATACAATTTGGTTATCACCGACAGTTTCAGTTCTGAAATGCAACAATACTTCAGGTCAGTCTGAGAGCAGAATTAGGATGTGTCCCAAATAGCACCCTATTCCCTATATAGTACACCACTTTTGACCAGATTCAAAAGTAGTACACTATATAAAAATAAGAGTGTAATTTGAGATGCAACCTGTCAGAAGTGTTATGGAGATGTTTCGACGGGTGCCACATCTCTTGAGTACAGTCATTTTCACACATCTATGTCACATCAAATTCCAAGACTATTTAAATGATAGTGTTCATTATTATTGTTTGGAAGAAACAGACTGTTCCATAAATTCTATATGGCAGTTGAATGTTAAACTGTACTGCCGTGTCTCTTTTTTTCATCTGAAGTCTAATCCACATGTCTGTGTGGTTGGCCGGGATTCAATCAAAGGCGCTGTCGATTATGTGCCTTTTAGAGGCCGTTTTCCTAACGTTTGCAGAGATTGCATCGTGCTTTTGATTGAATCCCAGCCTTGGTCTTCTAGAAACACGTAGAAGTTGCATTTGATTGCTGCCACAAAGTAGTTTGATGTTCACTTGTAATTATTAGATTGACGATTTCAACAACAGAGGCCACCTTAAAGGGCAACCATTTACTGGAGCATTTTGCTATTTGGAATTGGAGCTACTAGAGATTTTTGGTAACTACACTGAACAAAAATATAAATGCAACATGCAATTTCAACGATTTTACTGAGTTACAGTTCATATAGAAATAGTCAATATAAATAAAAATAAAATGAATTAGTGTCACGTTCTGACCATAGTTCTTTTGTATTTTCTTTGTTTTAGTGTGGTCAGGGTGTGAGTTGGGTGGGTAATCTATGTTTTCTATTTCTGTGTTGGTTTTCTGTGTTTGGCCTGATATGGTTCTCAATCAGAAGCAGCTGTCAATCGTTGTCCCTGATTGGGAACCATATTTAGGTAGCCTGTTTTCTTTTGGGTTTTGTGGGTTGTTGTTTTCAGTCTTTGTGTGTCTGCACCAGATAGAACTGTTTCGGTTTTCACTTTGTTGTTTTTGTATTTTGAGTTGTTCACTTCATTAAATAAGATGAACAATTACCACGCTGCGCATTGTCCTCTGATCCTTCAAACTTCTCCTCCTCAGACGAGGAGGAAGACGACAGCCGTTACAATTAGGCCCCAAACTATAGATTTCACATGACTGGGCAGGCACACAGCCATGGGTGGGCCTGGGAGGGCATAAGCCCACCCACTTGGGAGCAAGGCCCACCCACTGGGAAGCCAGGCCCAGCCAATCCAAATGAGTTTTTCCCCACAAAAGGGCTTTATTACAGACAGAAATACTCCTCAGTTTCATCAGCTGTACAGGTGACTGGTCTCAGATGATCCTGCAGGTGACTAAGCCGGATGTGGAGTTCCTGGGCTGGCATGGTTACACGTGGTCTAGAGTTGTGATGCCGGTTGGATCATAGGCGGAAATCCCAGGGGGGACGGGGGGGGACACGACCCCCCCATCTTGGGAAAAATATGATTTGTCCCCCCCAATATATCACTGTAAACATAACTATGTAATTTCAATAATATTAATAATACGCAATGAAAGCACTTGTGCTGATTATAGACACTTAATAGCGCATTTAAATTTCAAAAGATTACGACCCCCCCCGCCCTTTGCCTCACAATGGTTTGATCCACTGCCAGTTCTTTAGCTGGCAAGGTAATAGAGAGTTCGTATCTACTGTCCGAAAGGGACATGTACGTAACTGACGTGAGGTCAATTCAGTCAATCCATAGCAGGTCCATAGCAATGTTATTTATTTATTTTTATGTTGGCAGGGTTCACACACTAGGGGAATTTGCAGAGCTAGCGCGCAAACTAAAGCAAACATTAACTATCAAGCTAGCTAGTACCTATTCCATTTATGTGGCGTCGTCAAAGATGGAATCTTTGCTATCGTCAGTTTATTCCAAGATCAGCATGCAGCTGTAGTGCTTCGACGTCCCTGTGATAAGGTTAGCAATAAACTGAAGTCCAAACTGAACAGAACAGAACTACACTCTCTTCTACCATTGTCTTAAATATATATAATGGTCTCGTTGCAAAAGATAAATTGTCGCTAGTGAACTTTTTTTATTTTATTTTATTTCACCTTTATTTAACCAGGTAGCAAAGATTATAGCAAACACACAGAAACGGAATTGGTGCTCGCTAGCTTTACAAATTCAGCTATTGTTGGAAGCCAGCCAATATGAAACAAACTATTTAAATTACAAAAGGTTGCAGTATGTGTTGTGTAAATGTGTGTGTGTGCAGCTAGGCCAGCCAGCCAGCCAGCCAGGTAGAAAAATGGCAGAAAAAAGTAAGAAGACGGACATCAGAGTATTTGTCAGTACACCAAAACGCATAGTAAGAACTCTAGTATCCTAATATCTCAAAGACTAGTTGATAAAATGTTCATAAGAAAGAAGTGAAATGCTAATGGAAATGTTTCACAATGATGTCATTAGGCAGAGCAGGCAACAGATGGCACACAGACAGCAGAGTTGGGGACAGATATGCAGGGACAGATTGGCAGACAGGGAGTCTCAGGTAAGTTTGTTGAGTCTTTGTTTGGCAACATTATGAAAGGTTCTCAATTTTTTTGACTTGTAAAATAGGGACATAATTGGAAAATGCCATGGATACCCCCACTCTCAACTTAAACTGGTGACTAAACTAAGATTTGTTTACGGCAATGGTATTGCTGTTGTGATTAATTGTGTAGTTTTGGGTACCGGTAGTTAGGAGTACGGCAAACACCTTATTTATTTTCTAGGAGACAGACTGAGTCAGTTAGGGTGGTGAAAGGGAAAGAGCCAGGGAGAGAGACTTCAGAGGACAGTGTCACAGCCACGGCAGGACCAAGTGTCACCCTTGTTGCCAGCAGCACCAGTATAGGGGACAGTGGCACAGCATTGTCCAGTTACCACAGTGATGGCACAAAACCATATCAGCCACACCCACAATTTATAGAACCGCAAACTCTTGCCAACAGAGTGTTGACGTTTCAAGAGAGATGGTTTCGCGATTTCCCCTGGCTACATTATAATCCATCAATAAAAGGAGTGTTGTGTTTTCACTGTAGCCAAGGGTTTTCAAGCCAGCCATCTTTTGGCCAAAGAGCTGATGCTGCCTTCATTAGTGCAGGATTTAGGAACTGGAGAAAAGGCATTGAAAAATTCACAGCACATCAAAATTGCCAAACCCACCGCCACTTTGTAATTGTAACAGCACACCAGCTAAATCCAATCAGGTCCAGTTATGTCCAGCGCGTGGGGTAAACTGCAGGATGACGCAAGGCATTGCTTGATGAAAATTGTTAGTTCGGTGCGGCATGTAGTAAGACAGGGACAAGCCTTTAGAGGCCACACGGATGACAGTGGGAATTTATACCAGATTTTGAAACATAGGGCAGAAGAGGATGATCCCATTTTACTGAAGTGGTTAACAGAGCGTACCACAATGTACACAGGCCCAAAAGCACAGAATGAAATTCTGAACATCATGGCCAATAGTCATTCGAGGCATTGCAGCTGAGATTAGGTCTCTTCCGATTGTACAATTTTCATTAATTGTTGATGGTACTCAAGATGTCTCTGGTGCTGAACAGGAGAATGTCTGTCTGCGTTATGTTGACCATGACCATGTCCCTCACAAGGAGTTTATTGGGCTATACAGGGTGTCGGAGACAACAGGCGAGGGCATTGCGACAGTGCCAACTGATGTGTTGTTGAGGAAACCCGCAAACATATGCTCGGTTCTTTTGCACAGTAGTGTGTATAGCAGTGGTTCTCAACCTTTTTGGGGTACTGGAACCCCTGCATATTTTGAGGAAAGGCAGGCAAGGTTTTGAGCGGTCCTCAGGGACCTCCACCCCCTCTATATTATATGTAAACTTACTGGAAACCTTGTGGTACTGACTACATTCATTATACTTTTTTATTTCACGGACCCCTTGCAATTAGTCCATGGACCCCTGTTTGAGAACCCATGGTGTAATTGATAGTTGTTCTTTTGTTTAGTAGTTTTCAGTACACTTACAAATGATTTATTTCATGTTATTTTATTTAAAATGGCATACTTTGTGCGACATACTTGTCCATAGCTGCTGTTTGAAGAGTTGAGACACTGAAGGATATTTTGTTTGATTTATTTGGGTTTTTCATTGAAGTAGTTATTTTGCTTTTAGAACTGTACTTATTTTAAGCTTTTTGTTCTTGCAAAGATATTGTAGACTCAGGCCAGGTGCACATATTTAATGACTATATAAATGTATCAGAAAAAGTCAAATTGAAAGGTCAATTCAATACGGAGACCAACTTTGTGATGGTTCTCAATGGAGATTATTTTAGATGTGATCACACCATGTTCATTGTATTTATGAAAACTACACCCATACAGTGTACAGTACCATTGTCACCTACTGACCTTTCTTGATATTGCTGGTTGTAAGTACGAATACCTGCATACATACTGGACTGGTAAGGAGCACTGCTATAACTATTATTAGCAGTAGAATTATAATGATTTAAACATTTGAACAAGTTGGGAAAACCCTTCAGTTAACTACTGTACCTATCAATTATCCAGTTGTAGGAATTATGGTTCCTCAATATACATTTAACAACGTATGCTATGTGTTACAGCACTACTTTTGGTGTCCCCCTCAGGAATTGCTCTTGAGAAAATTTAATGTAATTGTCCCCTCCAAGGTTGATCTCAGATTTTCGCCCCTGGGTTGGATGTACTGCCAAATTCTCTAAAACGATATTGGAGGCGGATTATGGTAGAGAAATTAACATTTGATTCTCTGGCAACACCTTTGGTGGACATTCCTGCAGTCATCATGCCAATTGCACACTCCCTCAAAACTCTGTGGCATTGTGTTGGGTGACAAAACTGCATAATTTAGAGTGGCCTTTTATTGTATCCAGCACAAGGTGCATCTGTGTAATGATCATGCTGTTTAATCAGCTTCTTGATATGTCAGGTGGATGGATTATATTGGCAAAGGATAAATGTTCACTAACAGGAATGTAAACAAATTTGTGAACAAAATTTGAGAGATATAAGCTTTTTGTGTAATGTATTTGGAACATTTCTTGGATCTTTTATTTCAGCTCATGAAACAACAACACTTTACATTTATATTTTTGTTCAGTATACAAGTATGTTTTCATTAGGTTATGGATAGAAAATACAGGTCTTTAAAGGATTTTGTCACAAACATTAAGTTCACTGTTAACTTGTTAGACTTATGTGGATCAAAATCTCTTCAGCCTTTCTCCTTTTGAAAAGCAGCCTGATTCTACATGTTGCTTGGATTAAGACCAAATGGCATGGATTAAGTGATTGGTTGGCTTGGCTTGCATTGGTCCTGTGCTTGCCAGGCCTCACAGGATGGTTGAATAAGCTTGACTAGAATACTATATAAAGCCCTGTCACGCTGTCAGTGCAGTTCCCCCATTCACTACATGTGCCATTCAGCTTAGGGACATTGGCTCCAATGGAAATTCTCAAGATAAATGTACACAGCTGGTATTGGAAGACTAGCTGACATTTTCAACTAATTGTCGACCAATCTCTCTTTATAAGGGCAAGAGTTGATGGCTGAACTTGGAACTTTGAGGGAGATGGCTTTTGAAATGTCACCTGCACTGAAAAATAACTCATTGGGTCCTAGATTAAATGAAAATATGTTATTTCTACCCTGGGCCCCGGTGCGAGTTCCCTGCACACACTAAATTAAATGAAACAACGAGATCAGAGTACTTTCAACTGGTGAGACTATTTCTATCTGGTCTGTTCATGTTTCTTGTGTTATTTAAATCTATTAAATAGGCTTACAGTGCATTCGCAAAGTTACTCAGTACTTTGTTGAAGCACCTTTGGCAGCAATTACAGCCTTGAGTCTTCTTCGGTATGACGCTACAAGCTTGGCACACCTGTATTTGCGGAGTTTCTCCCATTGTTCTCTGCAGATCCTCTCAAGCTCTGTCAGGTTGGATGGAGAGCGTCGCTGCACAGCTATTTTTAGGTCTCTCCAGAGATGTTTGATTGGGTTAAAGTCTGGGCTCTGGCTGGGCCACTCAAGGACAATCCAAGACTCTCCCTGAAGCCGCTCCTGCGTTGTCTTGGCTGTGTGCTTAAGGGCGTTGTCCTGTTGGAAGGTGAACCGTCGTCCCAGTCTGAGGTCTCTGGAGCAGGTTTTTATCAAGGATCTCTCTGTACTTTGCTCCGTTCATCTTTGCCTCGATCCTGACTAGTCTCCCAGTCCCTGCCGCTGAAAAACATCCCCACAGCATGATGCTGCCACCACCATACTTCACCGTAGGGATGGTACCAGGTTTCCTCTAGATGTGACGCTTGGTATTCAGGCCAAAGAGTTCAATCTTGGTTTTATCAGACCAGATAATCTTATTTCTCATGGTCTGAGAGTCCTAGGTGCCTTTTGGCAAACTCCTTTTGGGCTGTCATGTGCCTTTTACTGAGGAGTGGCTTGGTGGAGTGCTGCAGAGATGGTTGTCTTTCTGGAAGCTTCTTCCATCTCCACAGAGAAACTCTGGAGCTCTGTCAGAGTGACCCTCGGGTTCTTGGTAACATCGTGAATGTGTGGCCTTACTAGGACTTATAAAAAGCAGCAAGGCAGACAGTAATAGATGTAAGAAAATTGAGACAATCCTGATAAAACATTGGCAGACAGATGGGCAGACAGACAGATGGAGAGGCAGGCGGGCAGACAGACGGGCAAGCGGCAGGCAGACAGACAGATGGGCAGGTGGGCAGACAGACGGGCAGGCAGACGGGCAGCCTCAGTGTGCTGGCTTGAGGGAGTTATTGAGGAGCTCTGTAGTAATCTACTTCAATAGTGGGTTGCCCTGGGAGGAAAGACACGCGGAGTTAAAAGCAGGAACAAATCCCTCTCCAGAAGTGGCCTTATTTCTGTCCCTCCCTCTGACTGACAGTCCTTGTACTGAAATAAGAGGCTGCAAGACTGCCCGAAGGGATAAAACCTCCATTGATTCTGATGCAATTTGAGGCAGGCAGGTTACAGACTTGTGCATCCAAAAAGTAAAGGGCTTCGCAATTGGTATTCTGAAAGGTGTTTGGAGTCAGGAGGGAGTGTGGTGTGCACCGCAGTGGCAGTGTTGCATTTGGGGGATCGATACTGGGCTCTTTTGGCTGGATGTAGAGCAGAGGGGAGAACATACTTGTCACACAGCAGCTCTCTGAGACAGGGCTGAAGGGGCTGAAGGTGGGCATTCTGCTGCAGATGAAACACAGGTTCCTAATCAAACTTTCCACAGGAAACTGTTCACTCCCAGGGCATTTATATTCTCATGTTAGCCCTGCCCTCGTTCAGTAATTTGGGTGGAAGGAGAGAGGAGATTGGAGGTTGTGCAGGAGGCTACTTACTGTAGTGTACTGTAGGTGAAAACCATTTGCTGTCTGTCTCTGAAATGTGCACAGCATGGTGAGGTTAAACCATATTTCTGTTCCTTGGTGCATGGTAGTCTTCAATTCCTATTTTCCCCCTCTCACAAGCTATCGTCTCGCAAACGTGGGAGTAATACAAGTAATTTGGAGCACACAAAAGGTGTACTGTACATATTGATTTGTCATGTCGTCAGTTTCCATATGCTGATGATAACTGTTGTTTTACAAGTTGAACATCTAAATGAATGACATCCTGTACTTACAGTATATTAAGTACTCTTATTTTATCAACAGTTAAAGAGCGTCCCTACTTTGCTAAATGTGTGTTGTAGTTCCCAGTAGGGTTGGGCTGTGGAGGCTGTCAGATGTTTGTGTGCGATGCTGCTTACCTGACTGGGGAGTTTGAGTGTTCCTGGGTGGGAAGGAAGGCGACAGATAGACACCGCCTGTTTGATCCCCTGAGTATCTCTCCTTACAGCAGTCACTCCTGATTGATGTAACCTGTCATGTGCTAAACAGATCTATTTTTCCTCATACCCGTACCATATGTTAAGGGGAAGACTGTAGGCAAACACGCTGTTGAGCTCTGTGCTACACTGCTCTCTCCCCACTTTCTCTCTGGCTCCTTGATCTGCTCAGGCTCCCCAGGTTTGGTTCAGAAATTGGGTTGTGTTATACCTGAATGTCAATGGTGCTTTTTACTGAGAGAGAAGGGGTTGACTTTCAGATGTGTTCTGCACACATCAGTGGTAGAGAGCAGCAGAGAAACAGTAAATATTAAGTAGCCTAGTAAGGTATGAAAGCCCTGGCTCTCCCTTTGCTCCTCGGGTGTAAGACATAGTTCTGTTTTTCTCATTTTGCTCAAATTAGTATGTTGGAGCGCTATTAATGAAGATTTAATATAGCTTGGCCCAGTGTCTCAACAGTGCATGTTTTATGTATTTTACCAAGTTGTTGCTGCTACTGCTGAATTCATGCCTGGTTTTCACTTTCCCCGCTTTCTTTATTCATGGAGGATCATCGTTCTTGCTGTTTTCCTTGGCACTTACCTGTTTATTAAAGTTCCAATGCAGCAGTTTTTATGGGTAACAATTAAGTACCTTACTGTAATAGATTTCTATTAAAACTGGCAAAAATAGCTTTTTAGTAAAACATGATTATTTACTATCAGTGGTGGAAAAAGTACCCAATTGTCATACTTGAGTAAAGGTAAAGATACCTTAATAGAAAATGTGAAAGTCACCCAGTAAAATACTACTTGAGTAAAAGTCTAAAAGTATTTATTTTTAAATATACTTAAGTATCAAAAGTAAATATAATTGCTAAAATATACTTAAATATCAAAAGTAAATTAGATATATCAAATTCCTTATTTAAAAAAAAACATTTCCTGTACACTCCAACACTCACACCTTTTACAAACGAAGCATTTGTGTTTTATGAGTGCCAGATCAGAGGCAGTGGGGATGACCAGGGATGTTCACTTGAGAAGTGTGAGTTGGAGTTTTCCTGTCCTGTTAAGCATTCAAAATGTAACGAGTACTTTTATGTGTCAGAGAATGTATGGAGTAAAAAGTTCACTGTTTTCTTTAGGAATGTAGTGAAGTAAAATTTGTCAAAAATATAAATATTAAAGTAAAGTACAGATACCCCCCAAAAAACGGCTTAAGTAGAACTTTACACCACTGTTACACAGAGGAAAAAATAATTACATTTAGATAGTAATGATACCAGGATAATTGTATCTAAGGGTAGCGCATGTTCAATTAAGCATACATATACATTGGTGTAGATTAAAACTAATGATTAATGATTTGAGGTACAGTGGAAATATCATTATTATTAGGTTTTGTTTATAGTTAATTTTTGTGTTTCTGAATCGGTGTAGCATAATGAATGCTAACACAGTGTTTTGTGTTTTTTCTGGGAAGATGGGGGTGTCATTGTCTCCCTTTGAAATGTTTCCTGGGACTATAATCTTGGGGAGAGTGACTGAGATTGAGGCCGTAAACTACCAAATTGAAAAGGGCCTGGAAGTTTTTGTGTGTTTTTACCTTAATGTTTGCAAATACACACACAACACATTTGTTATGACTATTTGTTGGTGTTTTTAAAAAACTGTTTGATTTGATTTTTTACATTTCCTTTGGGTTTGGTGAGTTTTCCATTTGTTTTAGTGCCAAGGTATTTTAAAGGGGCACACACGCACACACACATTTTTCTGAGTTTTTATTTTCTGAGTTTTAAACATGTGAATTCTTTTGATAAAGGAATGTTCTGGGAACCTGGGATACAACATGTAGGAAATGTTTGACTATTTTTATTTTATTTTAACGTGTCTAATATAGTGAGAAACCCTTCTTTGAAGGGTTTGTATGACCTATGACCTCTATTATGACTTTCCGTTGTGGCTTGATCACCCTCATTGGAAAGCCATTTGGATAATGAATTTAAGGTAATTTGTAATACTGATTTCAAGGTAATTTGTGTAATTGATAAATATGATGGAGTTTATAGTTATTAGCCATATTAACTAGGGGTATGCTGCTTTAAGTCTATTTTCCTATGACCATATGGGTAAAATATTTTTTCTTTGTGGAGTTTTTTAGAGTAGTGATTTTAATTTGATTAGGTTATTTAAATTTTGTTTTATCTTTTGTACCAGTAGTAGTTTTGTTTTATATATTGCTCTCATGGAGAGTTATGTGTTAAAAATTGGGGAGGATTCAGTTCTTTGAGGTTTTGGATTGAAGTTTACACACCTTGAGTGATATGTGAAGGAGTGTATTGTTGTGTTGTTGTGTTGTCAAAACCCCCTCTAACTGTCTGAAGAAGAGTGACAAAGGTGTTGTCCGAACCACTTCTACCGAGAGAAGGGAACCAAGCCAGAAATTGGTGTACAGTATCCGATCTGAGCTATCAACTGCTTTTCTTTCATGTTTTTCTCAGGAGTGTGAGAGGAGTCCACGTGGAGTGAGCATGGAGAGAAATCTGTTCTAAAATTCTCTTATGTTGCTGGTATACTGGTTGACGAATGGACAAGACATAATGGTAAAGGTGAGACATTGAAATTTGGACATTATCATGGGACATCCACTTTGAACTGTAAAGCTATCTGAAGAAGAACGAAAAGGACGCCAGAAGAATCAGTGCCTGTTGGAGGGAGTTGGTCAACTGTGCCAAAAAATTGTTTTAGACTTTTGTGGTATCAGGTTGATAGTAGAGGTCTACACCACGTAAAATTATAGTAATTTAGATTAAGAATGCATTGAGATACTGATCTGTATTATAATCGTGATAAAAAAGTTAATAGTAGAATTATGGGATAATTATACTGGATGTTAATATAAATGTACATTTTGCCAATGTCGATGTGTGTTAAATTTAGTTTTTTACTTTGAGTGATAAGACCAATTTGAATCACTGAGCAATGTCATTCTAAATTTTGGTTGGATAATTAACCGGGTTCTAATTATGATTTTATTTGGAAATTGAATGATTTTTAAAACTGAAGGACTGTTTTGATTGTTGCTATGAACTAAAGATGTTGACACTATTATAAGCATGTCATGGTGAATGGAGAGGGTGAACTCTGATCTGGAGAGTGAAAATTATCCTCATCTATTTGATCTACAGTCATTGCCTTATAAATAGTGGAATTGTCTGTCGCAGCCGGCCGCGACCGGGGGGTCCGTGGGGCGACGCACAATTGGCCTAGCGTCGTCCGGGTTAGGGAGGGTTTGGCCGGTAGGGATATCCTTGTCTCATCGCGCTCCAGCGACTCCTGTGGCAGGCCGGGCGCAGTGCGTGCTAACCAAGGGGGCCAGGTGCACGGCGTTTCCTCCGACGCATTGGAGCGGCTGGCTTCCGGGTTGGAGGCGCGCTGTGTTAAGAAGCAGTGCGGCTTGGTTCGGTTGTGCTTCGGAGGACGCATGGCTTTCGACCTTCGTCTCTCCCGAGCCCGTACGGGAGTTGTAGCGATGAGACAAGATAGTAATTACTAGCGATTGGATACCACGAAAATTGGGGAGAAAAGGGGATACAATTTAAAAATAAATAAATAAATAAATAAATAGTGGAATTGTGATGCTTGTCTTGGGTCATGTTCATTAGGCACCAAGGGGAAACATTTTATTTGAACTAGGAGTCATTACCTGGATTTGTTCAATAAGATATGCTAATTTTTGTTTCTGGAATGGAAATAGTCATTTCCAACATACTATGCTGATCCATTGGAGTGTGATAGATAACTAAATATTATTTTATTAAACTCCATTGTTGCATGCATTGGATTATGCCTTAAACATGTGCTTTTCACTGTCTATGGAAAATATAGCTTTGTATCTCAAAAACTGTATGCATTTTTTTGTTTTTCTTCGTGTGTTCGTGCAGGTGACTGTGTATCATAACCTTCCCAGACAAATTGCTAGAGTGCTTAGGAAATGTGTTGGGGATTGAAATAAGAGACAGTGCTGAGTTTTGGAATGACGCTGGTCATGTGCAGGAACCCCATGCAATAAGATATTGTTTTGTGATTTTTGGTTTATGTAGAATATATGTATTTTCTATGTAAATGGCTGCTCTCTTAAATCTTGTAATTTTCTTTTAAGTCGTGAATATTCTCAAAATGGGGGAGATGTCGTGGAAAATTTAAAGATTATGTTTTAATGCTTGTAAGATTGTTATAATGCTTGTATTACATTCTAATAGTTGTTACATTTGACAGAATAGAGTATTGTGTGTGTGTTCCATTGAGGATGGACCTCTATGAGATAACACTGACAGGGGAGATTTACCATGTCTTTGGGTAATAAAGCCTAAAGAGCATTCCAGATAACATGAGGTAATGTTATCGTGCTATACCGTACCAGGGTGAGACGGGTTCCAGTTTGGAGTAGGAGGGGGCCAGACACTGGTCTTTACAATGAGAACTGTTGACACAGCAGTAACTGTCTGCTATGTTTTATAGATATATTTCATACAAATCTTAACCTTTGTAAACTGTTCCTAAGATCTGTTGTTCGTCATGTAAGTTGAGAGGCGTGTATCTTGGCTATAAAAGATCTTTGTACTTTTCTGGTGGCACTCTCAATGGTTCATTATAGATAGCGAGTTGTTGAAAGTCAAATGCTATTGCAAAGCTTAATTATTATTAAAGATGTAGTTTAAGTATAACTCTGACTGGTGTGTGAAGTTTGTCTCTCCTCATTTGGTAATACAGAAAAATGCCACCACACCAGCCTTTCAAAGCCCTTCCTGGCTACAGACGTGAGTGCTACGAGTCAAAAGTCTTTTAGGCAGGTTACCCTAGTATTCTTTGGCAAAGGCACTATGGTGGTCTGCTTAAAACATGTTGGTATTACAGACTCGGACAGGGAGAGGTTGAAAATGTCAGTGAAGACAACTTTCCAGTTGGTCAGCGCATGCTCACAGTACACATCCTGGTAATCCATATGGCCCTGCGGCCTTGTGAATGTTGACCTGTTTAAAGGTCTTACTCACATCGGCTGTGGAGAGCGTGATCACACAGTCTTCCAGAACATCTGGAGCTCTCATGCATGTTTCAATGATATTTTCCTCGAAGCAAGCATAGAATTGTTAAGCTTGTCTGGTAGGCTCGTGTCCCTGGGCAGCTCTCGGCTGTGCTTCCCTTTGTAGTCTGTAATGGTTTGCAAGCCCTGCCACATCCGACGAGCGTCAGAGCCGGTGTAGTACAATTCGATCTTAGTCCCGTATTGATGCTTTGCCTGTTTGATGGTTCGTTGGAGGGCATAGCGGGATTTCTTATAATCTTCCAGGTTAAAGTCCCGCTCCTTGAAAGAGGCAGCTCTAGCCTTTAGCTCAGTGTGGATGTTGCCTGTAATCCATGGCTTCTGTTTGGGGTATGTACGTATGGTCACTATGGGGACGTATCCGGGACATATTCCAGTCTGTGCTAGCAAAACAGTCCTGTATTTTAGCATCTGCTTCATCTGACCACTTTTCTATTAATCTAGTGACTGGTGCTTCCTGCTTACATTTTTTGCTTGTAAGCAGGAATCAGGAGGATAGAATTATGGTCAGATTAGCCAAATGGAGGGCGAGGGAGAGCTTTGTATGCGTCTCTGTGTGTGGAGTAAATATGGTCCAGAGTTTTTTTCCTCTGGTTGCACATTTAACATGCTGATAGAAATTTGGTAAAACGGATTAAGTTTCCCTGTAATAAAGTCCCCGGCTACTAGGAGGGCCGCCTCTGGGTGAGCGTTTTCTTATTTACTTATGGCGGAATACAGGTCATTCAATGCTGTCCTAGTGTCAGCCTCTGACTGTGGTGGTATGTAAACAGCAACAAAAAATACAAAACTCTCTAGGTAGGTAGTGTGGTCTACAGCTTATCATGAGATACTCTACCTCAGGCGAGCAATAGCTCAAGACTTCCTTAGATATCGTGTACCAGCTGTTATTTACAAAAATACATAGTCCACCGCCCCTTGACTTACTAGACCCCGCTGTTCTATCCCGTCGGTGCAGCGTATTACCAACCAGCTGTATATTGATAGTGTCGTCGTTCAGCCACGTCTCCATGAAGCATAAGATATTACAGTTTTGAATGTTCCGTTGGTGGTTTAGTCTTCCACGTAGGTCATCTAATTATTGTCCAAAGATTGCACGTTTTCTAGCAGACTGGAAGGAGGTGGGGGTTTATTCGAATTCACAAATTTTCAGAAGGCAGACCGCCCTCTGGACCCTTTTTCTCCGCCTTCTCTTCATGCAAATCACGGGGATTCGACTCGTTAAAGGAAAAAAAGGATTCTGGCAGTCCATGGTGAGTAATCGCAGTCCTGATGTCCAGGAGTTATTTTCGGTCATAAGAGATGGTAGCGGCAACATTATGTACAAAATAAGTAAACTAAATAAGTTACAAACAATGCAGATAAACAAACAAAAAAACACAATCGGTTGGGGGAAAATAAAACGTCTGCCTTCTTCTCTGGCGCCATCTTACACATTCCTATGATTAACAGTGTTATACAGTGTTAAATAACACTAACATGTGAAAAACATTTTTTTTTGTGAACAAATTAGTAGCAAAGTGAAATTCGTTGTGGAAATCTATTGCAGCTCAAGTCGACTACAAAACCCACAATGCAATGCGCTCTCTCTGGACTGGATAGTTAAGTAGCTAGCTAGCACATGTAGCTACACACAATAATACCAAAATCAATATCAGCATGTGAAGTAACTAGCTGTAAAATCACTTAAACAAACTGCATTATAAATTTAGGAGTCAATCGCACCGAGTTTCAACCCGCAACTCGTCTCTTCCCAGAGCGATTACGTTGCTGTGGCAACAACGGCTCTTTCCCACAGACACACAGGGCACATTGCGAGATGGTAGTTGAAGTAGAAACTGAGTTGAGTCATTTGGTAGGCTGCTTAGATTGAGAACATCTAAGCGAAATATATACTTTGTCGATATATATATATATATATGTCCTAATAAACGGATGGATGTGTTCTAGACAAGTATGCCTATACCATCTATTGGTTGATTTGGTGATCTGGAGTGCAGGTAATTGTTTTGAAAAGTGTTATGAAATGTGATTGTGTGATCCCCAATCTGCAGTGCTGAGAACCATTTAGCTATGACGCGTTCCTTCACAGTTTCTTGATTTCACAGACGGACCACTTAGAAATTTAAATCATGAGGGAAAATGTTATTTAACCCACTGATAGAACGTAGGCTTTCAACAAATTCATAAGAGTTTCATAATTTTCATGGGGGTGTATTAATAGACAAATAAGAAATTGAGTTCCATATTCCTATTTCATTGCATTTGAATATCAATATGCAATGTTAGGTTTGTATCAATCAGGCCCTGTTTATCCTCTGGTTTCCTGTGCTTCATGACACACTATGAAAGGGGGGTTCTTTATTTGGCGTTTGTCATTCTAGTTATATGACTTAGATTTGTGGCAATTTAGAGAAGTCATTATTCACCTGCACCACCTGACAACCCTGGGCCTCTCTGTGTGTATGTGTCTCAAATGGTATCCTATTCCCAATATAGTGCACAACTTTTGATCTGGGCTCTGGCCAAGAGTAGTGCAGTATATAGGGAATAGGATACCATTTCAGATGCAACACACAGAGAGGCCCAGGGTTGTCAGGTGATGCAGGTGAATATTGACCCAGAGGATTCAAGCACTCCATATTAATCACCAGGTAATTTAGAAGTATTGCCTTCATCACTTATCAGAGCTCTTTTTTTTCAGCTCAAAGGCTTGCATCCCAAATGGCACTCTATTTCCTATATAGTACACTACTCTTGACCAGGGCCCATAGGGTGCCTATCCACACTATGTAGAGAAAGGGGTGCCATTTATGATTTAGCCCCACACCTCTAGCACCATAATCACTCTGTTTCTCACAACCGCTTATTGTGAGAGCTCTTATACATGAGCTAGATAATGAATTCAACATCATGAATGTGTGGGCTCTTTGTAAATGAAGAAGTTCAGGTTGACTGTTTAACAAATAGACAAGTATCTTACAAATACTTTTTTTCACCCACCACTGCACAATAAAAACAGGGACCTGTTGAGAAGGCAAAATATACTTTATGAGCATGTCAAATTAGCTGTTCTGTAAACATTCACATTTATTGTAAAAAAAAATTATGACAACTTTTATATTATGTTAGCAGCATCAGAAATCACTTTTTGAAATTATCTCGACTTTAATTACTAGATCCCACTAATGGAGTCTATACAAACACAGTTTAATTAGACTGTAGCATTGTTTTAGCACCCAGGACCAGCTATTGTAAATCATCCCTAATCACACTGAAAAGCCCATTGACGGCACCAACGCAATAAGGAGGTGAGTGGAACAGAGAAAAAGAAAGGAGTATATGAAGGAGAACTGGAATTCAACTCCAGTATATTGCAGTATATTAAACTTCAGTATATACTCTTAATATGAAGATCATGTGTTCTATTAGATGCTTGAATATGTTCTATGTCTTAATTATTTCACTGATCATGTGAGTGGTCAGTATGATTCATCATTTACAGCTGTTTAAAAAAATATAAATAATTAACAGTACCCAATATCTTTCCAGGTATATGAGTGTCTCATGGTGAAATCGTTTTATTACAAGGCAATCTAGTACTGAAAGCATAAGTTACAGCTAGCTAGCACTGTATAAAAATGTGATTAGTAGTTGACTCAGAGAGAGAGAAAGACTATAGTTGTACAGTTTTGAACAAACTATTTTCTTCAAAAACTAAGGAGAAGCAGCACAGAGAGAGATCTAGCTATATTTCGTTGTATTTTTTTTCTTAGTTTACTTAGCTAATGCAGCTAATTTAGACTACTCACCAACCTGACTTCGAGAGTAATGCTATTTATGTTAGCTAGCTGGCTAAGGCTATCCAACACTGCAACTCATTCAAGTTAAGGTAAGCTTTCAGTTTTATTAATGTATTGCTACTGGGGCCCGACGGTGTAACTGCTAAACGGATTGCTGTACACTACACATTTTCCTGATTGATTGTACACATGGATTGAAATGTGGGTTTATTAGCGCATCAGTTCTAGTTAGTTGACTATAACGTGAATATGGTGACAACGATGTAGGCTGTGCAGCGGTTAGCGGTTATGGTATGAAGGTCTGGCTTGGAGAGGTTTTTGTGCCTGGTCACAGACAGCTGTTGAGTTGTGCACTGAAGTCCACAAGAAAAGACAAAAGGTGAGAGGAGAGCGTGTAGATGTGTGAATGTCACGGCCGTCGTATGGAGGAGACCAAGGCGCAGCGTGATAAGCGTGCATTCTTCTTTATTTAAAGAATGAACACTGAACAAATCTAACAAAATAACAAAACGAACCGTGAAGCTAATATGGCTAGTGCAGACAGGCAACTACACATAGAATAAGAACCCACAAATACCCAAGGGAAAATGACAACCTAAATATGATCCCCAATCAGAGACAACGATAAACAGCTGCCTCTGATTTAGAACCAATTCAGGCCACCATAAACCGACATATGCCAAGACTTACAAACACCCCTAGACATACAAAGACCCTAGACAATACTAAACAAGCATACCCACCCTGACCTAACCAAAATAAAGAAAACATAGATAACTAAGGTCAGGGCGTGACAGTACCTCCCCCCAAAGGTGCGGACTCCCGACTGCAAACCTGAACTTATAGGGAGGGTCCGGGTGGGCATCTACCCTCGGTGGCGGCTCTGGTTCTGGACGCCGCCCCCCCATCTTTACACTGATCCCTCCGCCTTTGTAGATCCGGACTGCGGATCATCGCCGGAGGCCCCGGACCGGAGACCCTCGCTGGAGAACCCGGGCCGGGGACCTTCGCTGGATACCCCAGATCGTGACCGGTGCTGGAGACCCCGGGCCGGGGACCTTCGCCGGAGGCCACGGGCCGGGGATCATCGTCGTCGGAGGCCCCAGACTGGGTACCGTCGCCGGAAGCTCCGGACTGGGTACCGTCGCCGGAAGCTCCGGACTGGGTACCGTCGCCGGAAGCTCCGGACTGGGTACCGTCGCCGGAAGCTCCGGACTGGGTACCGTCGCCGGAAGCTCTGGACTATGGAAGCGCACTGGAAGCCTGATGCGTGGTGCCGGAACTGGTGGTACCGGGCTGAGGACACGCACCTCAGGGTGAGTGTGGGGAAGAGGCACAGGCCATACTGGACTGTGGAAGCACACTGGAGGCCTGATGCGTGGTGCCGGGACTGGTGGTACTGGGCTGAGGACACGCATCTCAGGGCGGGTGCGGGGAGCAGGAACAGGACACACTGGGCCGTGGAGACGCATTGGATATCTGGAACATAGAGCTGGCTCAATGCGTCCTAGCTGCATGCCCATTCTAGCCTGATAAATGCGAGGAGCTGAAATAGAGTGCACCGGGCTAAGACTGCGAACTGGAGACACCGTGCGCATCTCTGCATAACACGCTGCCTGACCAGTCACACGCTCCCCACAGTAAGCACGAGGAATTGGCTCAGGTCCCCAACCTGACTCAGCCAATCTCCTCGTGTTCCCCCCCAATTTTTTTATTGTGGCTGCCTCTCGGGCTTCCGTGCTAGCCGTTTCCCCTCATATCTTTGCCGTTCCTCCTGCGCTGTTTCTACCTGCCTCCATGGCAGAGTCTTGTTCCCTGCCATTACCTCCTCCCAGGTCCAGGATGTCCTCCACTCATCTTTCTCCCGGGTCCATGATGTCCGCTCCTCATTCACACGCTGCTTGGTCCTTTTATGGTGGGTTCTTCTGTCACGGCCGTCGTAGGGAGGAGTCCAAGGCGCAGCGTGATAAGCGTACATTCTTCTTTATTTAAAGAATGAACACTGAACAAAACGAACAAAATAACAAAACGAACCGTGAATCTAATATGGCTAGTGTAGACAGGCAACTAAACATAGAATAAGAACCCACAAATACCCAAGGGAAAATGGCAACCTAAATATGATCCCCAATCAGAGACAACGATAAACAACTGCCTCTGATTTGGAACCAATTCAGGCCACCATAAACCTACATAAGCCTAGACTTACAAACACCCCTAGACATACAAAACCCCTAGACAATACAAAACAAGCATACCCACCCTCGTCACACCCTGACCTAACCAAAATAATTAAAAAAACATAGATAACTAAGGTCAGGGCGTGACATTGAAGGAATTATACAACGAGCAAAGTGATGATTGTCACGTGACTAGGGGGTATTCTAGTTTAATATTTCTATGTTGTGTTCTAGTTTATATTTTCTATGTTGGTGTTTTGAATGATTCCCAATTAGAGGCAGCTGGTAATCGTTGTCTCTAATTGGGGATCATATTTAAGTAGATATTTCTCCCACCCGTGTTTGTGGAATATTGTTTTGTGTTTGTGCCTGTGCACATCCTAGTCACTTTTTGTTATTTGTTTATTGATTTATTGTTTTTGCTTTAAGTTTCACTTTGAAATAAATATGTGGAACTCAAACTCCGCTGCGCATTGGTCCCGTTCCTACGACAACCGTGACAATGATGCTGTATGTGGCTGCTATGAAAGGGAACCGTGTGTGCGGGTGACCAGTGATCGGGTGATTGGTACAAAGTTAGCCTTATTTTCAGGAGTGAAAAATGTAAAGTGAGTCGAGTGTACAGGAGTTTGCTTGTTTTGACTCTGCTGAGTCTGTTGCGAAACATTTCTTAAACAGAAGCAAACGTAACGAAATGGGGAGGGACCTACCTGAATTTGCTTTAATAGAAACTCTTGTTTTAGTTGCAAAACAGATTTTTTTTTGCAACTGTTTGGACTAATGATTACACCCTAATGATCAGATTGATTTAGGCAAGAGTGTGTGAGGCGGTATTGAAGGTGTCACTGTCTGTCACCTTGATTGCTCCAGTTTGTCTCTCGACCTGGGCACCTACGTTATAAACTTTAATTTGTGGGCTAGATGGTAGCAACCTCATGATGGGTATAATGTAGGGCAAATTTGACTAACATGTAATAGCCTAACCCTATCGATTTTACATTGAGCTGGGTGAATGGAATATGAATGACAGTCATCCAATATGCTGTAATAGAAATAAGGCCATGCTCAGAAAAAAAGAAAATGTTTCTCTCTAATCTTGAAGAGCACAAACCTCCACTGGTGTTGACCCACCTATGTTCCTCACCTATAGATGTGTAACTCAGCTACTGTGCCTCAACATGCTTATTAGTGCAGTCGAAGTTCAACGTTTTCATTTGTCAAATTGCAGACAGCAGACACTCTCTGAAATATTTGTTAATAGATTAAAAGGCACCAGTTCCAGTTCATATTTACTAGACCATTTACCACTAATCAATAAAGCATAAGATAAAAACACACGCTATACATAAATAGATAGAAAAACAACAAATATAATATAAACTCAGCAAAAAAAGAAACTTCCTCTCACTGTCATCTGCGTTTATTTTCAGCAATATTCCGCATTTTGTATCAACATAACAAGATTCAACAACTGAGACAAACTGAACAAGTTCCATAGACATGTGACTAACAGAAATGGTATAACATGTCCCTGAACAAAGGGGGGGTCAAAATCAAAAGTAACAGTCAGTATCTGGTGTGGTCACCAGCTGCATTAAGTACTGCAGTGCATCTCCTCCTCATGGACTGCACCAGATTTGACAGTGAGATGTTGCTGTGAGATGTTACCCCACTCTTCCACCAAGGCACCTGCATGTTCCCAGACATTTCTGGGGGGTATGGTCCTAGCCCTCACCCTCCGATCCAACAGGTCCCAGACCTGCTCAATGGGATTGAGATACGGGCTCTTCGCTGGCCATGGCAGAACACTGACATCCCTGTCTTGCAGGAAATCACACACAGAACGAGCAGAATGGTTGGTGGCATTGTCATGCTGGAGGGTCATGTCAGGATGAGCGTGCAGGAATGGTACCACATGAGGGAGGAGGATGTCTTCCCTGTAACGCACAGCCTGCAATGTAACGCCTGCAATGACAACAAGCTCAGTCCGATGATGCTGTGACACACCGCCCCAGACCATGACGGACCCTCCACCTCCAAATCGATCCCGTTCCAGAGTATAGGCCTCGGTGTAACGCTTATTCCTTCGACGATAAACGCAAATCCGACCATCACCCCTGGTGAGACAAAACCGCGACTCGTCAGTGTAGATAACTTTTTGCCAGTCCTGTCTGGTATAGCGATGGTGGGTTTGTGCCCATAGGCAACGTTGTTGCCGGTGATGTCTGGTGAGGACCTGCCTTACAACAGGCCTACAAGCCCTCAGTCCAGCCTCTCTCAGCCTATTGCGGACAGTCTGAGCCCTGATGGAGGGATTGTGCGTTCCTGGTGTAACTCTGGCAGTTGTTGTTGCCATCCTGTACCTGTCCCTCAGGTGTGATGTTCGGATGTACCGATCCTGTGCAGGTGTTGTTACACGTGGTCTGCCACTGAGAGGATGATCAGCTGTCCGTCCTGTCTCCCTGTAGCGCTGTCTTAGGCATCTCACAGTATGGACATTGCAATGTATTGCCCTGGCCACATTTGCAGTCCTCATGCCTCCTTGCAGCATGCCTAAGGCACGTTCACGCAGATGAGCAGGGACCCTGGGCATCTTTCTTTTGGTGTTTTTCAGAGTCAGTAGAAAGGCCTCTTAGTGTCCTAAATTTACCTAACTGTGACCTTAATGCCTACCGTCTGTAAGTTGTTAGTGTCTAATCGACCGTTCCACAGGTGCATGTTCATTAATTGTTTATGGTTCATTGAACAAGCATGGGAGACAGTGTTTAAACCCTTTACAATGAAGATCTGTGAAGTTATTTCGATTTTTATGAATTATCTTTGAAAGACTGGGTCCTGAAAAAGGGATGTTTCTTTTTTTGCTGAGTTTACAAGAGACAAACAACAAACACGATATAAAAGAGACAACTGCCTGGATTGGGAATGCTCAGAGGTGAGGGACAGTGATGGGTCAATATGTTTGCCTATCCACGAGCTCTTGTAACTTGAAGTAAACAATCAACAAACATTACAGACACATGCCCATAGCTCAGGTGTAACAAGAATTATGTATTGATACAGTATGTTGAAGATAAGTACTGTAGGTGTAGCCGTTCACTGAAAATGGATTACAGTATAGGTTTTCGCTTGTTTTTATTCTGCTTTTATAGATATATATATTTTATTTTTTTCCTCATTTCAGTTGTAGCCTTTAACAGATTGTTTTCTTCTCAGATATAGCCTGGTTTCCTTTATATCCACACATTAATACTTTAGAGACTTGGGTCTGTTCTTGTCGCATATTGTCAGAAGTCCTCAAATTAATTGATGTATTTAAAAGTGAATGTCTCTGCATGCCATTTGTATTGTCACAGTTTATACATTAAAGGTACAGATTACACATTGTTTCAATGTTTAGTAATGCACATTGTTCTCAACCATTATCTTTAACTAATCCTGGTCAATTTTGGCAATTTTCGAGTTGAGATCTATGTGACCTATGTAGCGGCAGGGTAGTCTGACTGCCCTATGTTGGTTCCACCGCTAGAGTTTAGGTTCCACAGTGAGCGCCGCTCCCTCTCCCAGTGATGTCTTCCATCTAATGTCAAAGGCCTCTACAACGCCTGCATACTTATCTGCATCATTTAATCTCACATTTCCATAGAAGACCTGGTTGATTAAATGTTTGATTATTATCTTGACGCAGCAGTTTCTGATAGATAGTGGCCTACAGTATGTGAAGGGCTGATCCTGCAGAGTACAAGCGTTGGCAGCATTGTGGCTGTGCATCTGTGATTAAAGGATACGCCAAGTGAAAGCCCTTTCAAGGCCATACGTGACTTTCGGCGACAATAATGACTTTACTATTGGAGTGGCATAGTGCCACTTCAAACAGAATCCCAGACCAGATAGGATGAGGAAGAAATCAAAATCCTTCCGATTTGCCTTATCGGGGTGAGCTGGAGAGGTGGTGAAGTTACTGCCCCTTTGCTTTCTCATATGGTCATAATGGCAGGGACAGCATAGTGAGCATTGAGCAGGGTATTTTCATGCAACCCATGAAGCCTTGAGAGTTTGAGCACATTTCAGGTGTTTAGCTGAACGTTACACGCGTATGCCTTTATTTGCATGATTTCTTTCCGTGAAATCACAACGTGTAACTCATTTCTTGTAATTAGCTAGCACATGAGACTGTTTATATACACACTCCAGTTTTGGGCTCCGCTCCACAAAAACTCTCACAGCCTATAGAAATCGCACAGAACCCCACAGAATACTTCAGTAGCTACACAGCAGGAAATCACTGGTGAACAGAGCAACACAACACAGTTAACATATTCCTGTAGTGTTTGTTCCTGGACTGGTACCTTGTTTCTTTAGCGAGCGAGGCCACCCCGTCAGGCGTGACGAGGCGGTGATCTCTGTGTTGTTGTTTTGTTTCTGTGAGACCAGGCTCGGCCCCCTGCTACTCCCTGTAATTATTTGGCTGCTTGACTGGAATGCTGCCTGACATTTTCTATTCCCTTGCAAGCCTGGGAAATTGGAACAAAAGCATGCATTATTGCTCACTCTGTGCTGAGCGTATTGATTTGGATGTGTGTGTGTATGGGTCTTGGTTCTTTGTAGAGAGCACCTTTTCACACAAAGTATACTTTTTTTCTGACGTTATTTCAGATGTTTTGGCATAATATGATGAGCATGCGTGATCATTTTTATATGCATTCATCCAACTACTCTATATATACAAAAGTATGTGGAAACCTTTCAAATTAGTAGATTTGGCTATTTCAATCACATCCGTTGCCGACAAGTGTATAAAATCAAGCACATAGCCATGCAATCTGCATTGACAAACATTGGAAATAGAATGGCCTTACTGAAGAGCTCAGTGACTTTCAACGTGGCACCGTCATAGGATGCCACCTTTCCAACAAGTCAGTTCATCAAATTTCTGCTCTGCTAGAGCTGACCTTGTCAACTGTAAGTGCTGTATATTGTGAAATGGAAACATCTAGGAGCAACAACACCTCAGCCACGAAGTGGTAGGCTACACAAGCTCACAGAACTGGACCGCCGAGTGCTGAAGCGCTTAGCGGGTAAAAATCGTCTGTCCTCAGTTGCAACACTCACTACCAAGTTCCAAACTGCCTCTGGAAGCAATGTCAGCACAAGAACTGTTCGTCGGGAGCTTCGTGAAATGGGTTCCCATGGCCGAGCAGCCGCACAGAGGCCTAAGATCACCTTGCGCAATGCCAATCGTCGGCTGGAGTGGTGTAACTCCAATTGGACTCTGGAGCAGTGGAAACGCGTTCTCTGGAGTGATGAATCGTGCTTCATCATCTGGCAGTTGGGTTTGGCGGATGCCAGGAGAACGCTACCTCCCTGAATGCATAGTGCTAACTGTAAAGTTTGGTGGAAAAAGAATAATGGTCTGGGGCGGTTTTTTATGGTTTGGCCTAGGCCCCTTAGTTCCAGTGAAAGGAAATCTTAACGCTACACCATACAATGACATTCTAGATGATTCTGTGCTTCCAACTTTGTGGCAACAGTTTGGGGAAGGCCCTTTCCTGTTTCAGCATGACAATGCCCCCGTGCACAAAGCGAGGTCCATACAGAAATGGTTTGTAAAGATGGGAATGGAAAAACTTGACTGGTTTGCACAGAGCCCTGACCTCAACCCCATCGAATACCTTTGGGATGAATTGGGTCACCGACTGCGGGCCTAATTGCCCAACATCAGTCCCCAACCTCACTAATTCCTCTTGTGGCTGAATGGACGCAAGTCCCTGCAGCAATGTTCCAACATCTAGTGGAAAGCCTTCCCAGCAGAGTGGAGGCTGTTATAGTAGCAAAGGGGGGACCAACTCCATATTAAGGCCCATGATTTTGTAATGAGATACTCGACGAGCAGGTCTCCACATTCTTTTGTTCATGTTGTCACGGCTCCTCCTCTGCAGTGCAGGGGGCGGTTCCTCCTGCAGGCAGAGGAGGGTTGTTAGTGATTGGAGCCACCTGGGCTCAGGGTATAAAACTGCTTCACTAATCACCTCTCTCTCTCTCTCTCTCTCTCTCTCTGCTCCTCCAGGTATGATCCTGTTTTGTTTGTTCCTTTGTAGTTTTGCATAGTTTTCACTCAGTCATGTTCACACACACATATTCACGCATCCATGCACTTTACATACACCTTACATTATGATACTTCCACACCTCATTCCTTTTTCTTAGTTTAAAGTTAATAGTTTTGTTTATAATAAAGAACACTTTTAATTGGCCTATGCCTGTTGTTCGTGTCCCCTCATTTTTGTCACAGGCTATGAGCCGGCTTGTGACAATGTGGTGTTTGTCCAATCAAAAATATTATACATATATCATGTCATTGTTGAATACTCGTTTCTTATTGGCTTGAAATGCATTTTAGAGTGTGCTTTATTTCCCTATTATGCACAATATATTTGCACGGTATAATTCAATGGCTATACTTCTTACATGTTCTATGTTTGAGCTGCTTTTGAAAGCAAACGTCGAATTGAAAACATTATTTTCTTTATTGAATTTGATTTTCTTAATAGCAAGCTAGGAGTTATGGTTTGGTTAGTTAAACTAGCAAGGCTGTTAGTTTGATTACCAAGACAACTTCTGTTGCTATCTAGTAAACTTGCTAGCTACGTCAGTGGATGTTGAACACATTTCTACTTGCAATGAACACATTTCTAGCAGTAAATGTGTTAAAATATAGCCATGATATAAAAGAGATAATCAACTCGGGATCCTAGGACTCCTATGCGTTCCCTGGAAAATAATGCAACTCCCGTGGAAGGATAGTTCCGCTCCGCTAGCTTGCTGTGGAACACAGCTTCCACGTCTTTCATTATTTCCCAGAGAACGCATAGCTCCTCGTTGATTATCCCTTACGTAGTATAATGGATTAAAGTTGAGCAGCATTTCAGTAGCAGGGAAAAAATGCTACTGTATCTTTGCTTTTGACAAATTTTGGCATTGTTGCTACTGGTGTGGTCAAATCAAATTGCAGTATAGTTTTGAGTTTCATCTCCCAAACTTTATGGGACACAACATCTATCTGCTTTAGAGTTGCAACCTCAATGTCCACTGATATTCACACTGAACATACTGAAGGCCAGTGGAGAGACAGAGTTCTTTTGCAGTACAATAGTGTATGGACTATGGAGAGTGAACCCATGGGAAGAATGTTAATGATTAATTCATCAGTGAAGGTCTCCTACTGTTCCTGGGTGTGATGTGACAAGCTGAGACGAGCACAGAGAATCGGGACATCATGACCTGGGCCAGTCAGGGACACCTACTTCTACTTATATCAATACCAGGAAAGAGAGAACTATCTACTTACAGTTGAAGTTGGAAGTTTACATACACTTAGGTTGGAGTCATTAAAACTTGTTTTTCAACCACTCCACAAATCTGTTGTTTACAAACTATAGTTTTGGCAAGTCAGTTAGGACATCTACTTTGTGCATGACACAAGTCATTTATCCAACAATTGTTTACAGACAGATTATTTCACTTATAATTCACTGTATCACAATTCCAGTGGGTGAGAAGTTTACATACACAAAGTTGACTGTGCCTTTAAACAGCTTGGAAAATTCCAGAAAATTCTGTCATGGCTTTAGAAGCTTCTGATAGGCTAATAGACATCATTTGAGTCAATTGGAGGTTTACCTGTGGATGTATTTCAAGGCCTACCTTCAAACTCAGTGACTCTTTACTTGACATCATAGGAAAATCAAAAGAAATCAGCCAAGACCTCAGAAAAAGAATTGTAGACCTCCACAAGTCTGGTTCATCCTTGGGAGCAATTTCCAAACGCCTGAAGGTACCACGTTCAATTGTACAAGCAATAGTATGCAAGTACAAACACCATGGGACCACACAGCCATCATACCGTTCAGGAAGGAGACGCGTTCTGTCTCCTAAAGATGAACATACTTTAGTGCAAAAAGTGCAAATCAATTCCAGAACAACAGCAAAGGACCTTGTGAAGATGCTAGAGGAAACAGGTACAAAGGTATTTATATCCACAGTAAAACGAGTCCTATATCGACATAACCTGAAAGGCCGCTCAGCAAGGACGAAGCCACTGCTCCAAAACCGCCATAAAAATCCAGACTACGGTTTGCAACTGCACATGGGGACAAAGATCGTACTTTTTGGAGAAATATCCTCTGGTCTGATGAAACAACAATAGAACTGTTTGGCCATAATAACCATCTTTATGTTTGGAGGAAAAAGGGGGAGGCTTGCAAGCCGAAGAACACCATCCCAACCGTGAAGCACGGGGGTGGCAGCATCATGTTGTGGGGGTGCTTTGCTGCAGGAGGGACTGGTGCACTTCATAAAATAGATGGCATTATGGGAAGGGAAATGATGTGGATATATTGACGCAACATCTCAAGACATCAGTCAGGAAGTTAAAGCCTGGTCGCAAATGGGTCTTCCAAATGGACAATGACCCCAAGCATACATCCAAAGGTGTGGCAAAATGGCTTAAGGACAACAAAGTCAAGGTATTGGAGTGGCCATCACAAAGCCCTGACCTCAATCTTATAGAAAATTTGTGGGCAGAACTGAAAAATCGTCTGCGAGCAAGGAGGCCTACAAACCTGACTCAGTTACACCAGCTCTGTCAGGAGGAATGGGCCAAAATTCACAAATTATTGTGGGAAGCTTGTGGAAGGCTACCCGAAACGTTTGACCCAAGTTAAACAATTTATAGGCAATGCTACCAAATACTAATTGAGTGTATGTAAACTTCTGAAAATAAAGTGGTGATCCTAACTGACCTAAGACAGGGAATTTTATTGAAAAGTAAATAAAAAGTATTCCCCTCAGCCCACCCCCTCTTCGTTACTTTTCAATCCTCCAAATTGGTTCTCCCTTATTTTCTTGAATAACACTGTTGTTGTTTTTTGGTTTACTATTTGTCTTTGTCTGGACTGAGACCACTGCATTTAGGCCTATTTCACACAATGTTTTTATTGCCTATTCTTGGTTTGGAGCCTGACCCTGTAGTTTCTACCATTTTCTATAGATACCACCTACTGTTTTTGGTACGCATACTATATTGTTCTTGCTCTACTTTCCTGAATGATTATTATTCACAAAAGGTTATAGAAATATGTTTTGTCAGTCTGGGCAAATAGGGTAACCTTTAAGGTTCAAGAGGCAGCATTTATTTTCTCTTCGTGGTAAAATCATTGCAGGTTATACAGGGTGGTTTGGATTGTTTTCCTGCCATTTAGTGTTACTTTTTAGTGTCAAGTAGTGTGAAGTATACTACTTTGTTTTAAACTGAGCGCATTAAGTCATACTTTAGTGTCAAATTATGATGAAATAGTGGAGAGAAACATAATAAAAACTGTATTAATAATGTATTATTCAACATTAAACATGCATCTTCACACGCCTACATGATTAATCAGATTACAATAATGTACAGTACATGATGGGATATATAATTCTACTTTTATGCTAATCAGAAATCTGTCAGGAAATGTGATTTACTAGGGCCTGCTAATTAAACCAAAGGGTTCATAGAAATGATAACCACAATATGCTTCCTCAGATAAAGTAAAATATGTATCAGTACATTCGGAAAGTATTCAGACCCCTTGACTTTTTTCATTTTTTTTTTTATGTTACAGCCTTATTCTAAAATGGATTAAATCGTTTTTTTCCCTCATCAATCTACACACAATACCCCATAATGACAAATCAAAAACATGTTTTAATATTTTGGGGCAAATTTTATATATATATTAATATAAAAACTGAAATATCACATCCTAATGTAGAAAAACTGGCTCAAATTTAAGATCCTAAATCTGTACGGTATTTCCAGACACCCAGTAACCCAAACCATATAAAGGGCTATATATTTCTTCCTAAATAAGATAAGGTACTGTACTCTGCTCCAAGTGTGCATGCTGCTTCTGAGTGTATCATGCCCTATGGCTGTGATCTATTGGGCGTTTGCAAGCATGGCAGCTTGAGCGTGTATGATATGCAACTTCAAACATGCCCTTTACAGACTGCAGAGTTCAACTGTGATCTCCTGTCAGGCTAGTTGAGGTGATCACAGGGTAAGCGCTTTAGGCCTAAACGACTCTCCTGACTTCTATTGCTTCATTGTTGCCTCAAAAACTCCAAGGTAACCAAGGAGGCTTCAGTTTAATGGGAGTACTGTAGGAAATTAGGTAAAGGGATGAATGAATAAAGCAATGAATGAATGAATGAATGAGTGGGATCAACCAATAACATTTATTTTATATGAAGCCCTTTTTACATCAGCAGTTGTCACAATGTGCTTTACATGATGAATGAATGAACGAACAAATGTATTAATGGATGAATGAATGAATGAATGAAGCTGACTGGTCATAAGAACACATACATTGGAGATGTTTATCATGGTCAGAACCCCGGTTCTCTGATATTGAGTGGTTGGCTAGGTGGTTAACCCTGATTGAGAACAAGCGCCATACCCAGACTGTGTGTTACCAGCCATAGTCTGCATTAAGAGCCTGCTGCCTGGCTGTTAATTTACTAACCAAAGATGTTGTGCAAGATCCAGTGTATTTGCTTCTTTAACAAACAGACTGTATTGGAGAGAATGTTAAATGTAATGTTGTATACCAACGTTTTGTAACCTTTCCATAGGCCTATAGCATCATTTTTGGTAGGAGAAACAACATCAATGTCCTGAGTATAACACCAGTGCCACAGTGGAAAAGCCCTACTACTCTCATTGTTCTATTGCTTTAAGAATTCATCACACCAATCCAGTTGGAAGCCTGTGGGTTAGAGGTTACCTCTCGCATCCACCCCAGGAAAGCGCAGGACTCAATATAGTGCTGGGCAATAAGACATAAGGCATAAACCTATTTTCCTGTCTATCTGCAGAGGAAACACATACGGTTCCAATAAGAGCCAACAAGTATAGTAATACATTTTGCATTGACCTTATTGTCTAGAGTATAATTCTGATTAATTCCTCCATCCTAGCTTATGGGGCAATACCTTCATATGAGACACTGTGCTTCCCATCTCAGATCCAATAATGTTGTCTCTGGTTTTATTGGTATTTGGATCATTCAAAGGTGCCAATCTTGCAATATTGGTGAAAGGTTTATAAAATGTTTGAAGTTCGGGAACAAAACAGAAATTGTAGAAAAGAGTTTCCATTTTCCCATAAAATGGAGAGAACATATTTTCAGAAGAAAATAATCAGAAAGGAACAAAACAGAAATGATAGAAAAACGTTAAAATGTTTCCCTAAAATGGAGATAAAACATATTTTCACATGAAAATAACCAGAGAAGGAGCATGCCTCAGCCGTCCAGTAATATCCAAGGTCAAACACACTTGGCAATTTCATATTCTAATTTCAATAGTGGCGGTCGGTGCCGTTTAAGATAAGGGAGGACGATTTTTACTTTTCATGAAGATGGCCTTATTTCTATTACAGAATATTGGATGACCAGGGGCGCAACTTTGGTTTTAGAAGTGGGGTGGGGGGGGGGGCATAATTAATTACAGCTCGCATTACAGCGTTCGCATGGTCCTAAAGCACACCGTACCTTGTTTTGTATCACATTGTAATGATACAACTGGGAGGGACAAAAATGCAATCTCAGAATGTGGGGGGGGACATGTCCCCCCGTCCCGGTGAATGTTGCACCCCTTTGGATGACTGTCATTCATATTCCATTCACCCAGTTCAATGTAACAGCGAAAGGCTTAGGCTTCTACATGATTCTCAAATGTTCCCTTTACCCATAATGAGGTTGCTCAAACCTAGCCTATGAATGAAAGTTTACAACGTAGGTGCACACAGGTCAAGAGAAAAATTTGAGGTGACAGACAGTGACACATGGACAGACGTGACACATTCAATACCGCCTTGCACACTCTTGCTTGCATCTAGCTGATCTAGGGTGTAATCATTAGTCCAACAGTTGCAAACAGTTTCTATTGTCCAAATTCAGGTATGTTTATCCCTGTTTCGTTCAGTTTGGTTTCGTTTAAGAAACGTTTTTCAACAGCGGAATGAATACACCCCTGATCACGCGGAAACACGGTTAACTTTCACAGCAGCCACGTTGTATTCCTTCTCACATCTATGAGGTCCCCTCCTCTCACCTTTTCCCTTCGCTTGTGGACTTCAATGCATAACATATCCGCTGTATGTGACCAGGCAAAACAACTTTCCAAGCCAAACCATATCATAACCACTACACACAGCCTACATCTTTTTCACCATATTAGCTAAAGTAACGTCAGAGTCAACATAGCTAATAGAACTAACGCGTTAGTAATCCCGCTACAATCATGCAGTAAAGTTAGTGTACTGTCAGTAAGCAGTTTAGCACTTACAATGGCGGGCCCCAGTAGCAATACATTTATAAATAAACAAAAGCTTATCTTGACTTGGAAGAGTTCCAGTTTTGTGTTGGATAGTCATAGCCAGCTAGCTAATATAGCATACCTCTGTTTAATCAGGTTGTAGGCTAAACTAGCAAGCTGCATTTGCTAGCAGTGAAACTGAAACTGAAAATAATCATGAAATATCTCTCTCTATCTCTCTCTTGCTTCTCCTTCATTTCAGAAGAAATGTATTTGTTCAAAACTGTACAACTATTGTCTTTCTCTCTCTTTGAGTCTACTAATCACCACATTTTATGCACTACAGCAGTGGTTCCCAAACTTTTTATAGTCCAGTACCCCTTCAAACATTCAACCTCTAGCTGCGTATCCCCTCCAGCATCAGGGTCAGCGCACTCTCAAATATTGTTTTTTGCCATTGTTGTAAGCCTGCCACACACACTATACGATACATTATTTAAACATAAGAATGAGTGTGAGTTTTTTGTCACAACCCGGCTCATGGGAAGCGACAAAGAGCTCTTATAGGACCAGGGCACAAATGATAATATAATAATAATCAATAATTTTGCTCTTTACTTAGCCGTTACATATAAAACCTTATTTGTTCATCGATAATTGTGAATAACTCAACACAGGTTAATGAGAAGGTTGTGCTTGAAAGATGCACATAACTCTGCAATGTTGGGTTGTATTGGAGAGAGTCTAAGTCTTAAATAATTTTCCACACACAGTCTGTGCCTGTATTTAGTTTTCATGCTAGTGAGGGCCAAGAATCCACTCTCACATAGGTACGTGGTTGCAAAGGGCATCAGTGTCTTAACAGCACGATTTTCCAAGGCAGGATACTCTAAGCACAGCCCAATCCAGAAATCTGGCAGTGTCTTCTGATTTAAATTCAATTTTCACAGAACCGCTTGTTGCAATTTCATTGAGGCTCTCTTGTTCAAATATCAGTAAGTGGACTAATTGCGCACCCAACTTACTCAGGTGCTTCGCTATATCACATTTGACATTGTCCGTAAGCTTGAGTTCATTTGCACACAAAACAATCAAACAATGATGGAAAGACCTGTGTGTTATCCTTGTTAATGCAGACAGAGAAGAGCTCCAACTTCGTAATCATAGCCCTAATTTTGTCCCGCACATTGAATATAAACTCAGCAAAGAAATAAACGCCCTCTCACTGTCAACTGCATTTATTTTCAGCAAACTTAACATGTGTAAATATTTGTATGAACATAACAAGATTCAACAACTGAGACATAAATTGAACAAGTTCCACAGACATGTGACTAACAGAAATGGACTAATGTGTCCCTGAACAAAGGGGGGGGGGGGGGGGGGGGGAAATCAAAAGTAACTCAGTACCTGGTGTGGCCACCGGCTGCATTAAGTACTGCAGTGCATCTCCACCTCATGGACTGCACCAGATTTTTGCTGTTCTTTTCTTTTTGCTACACCAGATTTTGTAGTTATTGCTGTGAGATGTTACCCCACTCTTTCACCAAGGCACCTGCAAGTTCCTGGAAATTTCTAGGGGGAATGGCCCTAGCCCTCATCCTCCGATCCAACAGGTCCCAGATGTGCTCAATGGGATTGAGATCCGGGCTCGTCGCTGGCCATGGCAGAACACGCACGAAATCACGCACAGAACGAGCAGTATGGCTGGTGGCATTGTCATGCTGGATGGTCAGGTCAGGATGAGCCTGCAGAAAGGGTACCACATGAGGGAGGAGGATGTCTTCCTTGTAACGCACAGCGTTGAGATTGCCTGCAATGGCAACAAGTTTAGTCCAATGATGCTGTGACACACCGCCCCAGACCATGACGGACCGACGCTTGGTTGTCTTGCTACCAGTTGAGGATCAAACTCGGAGCTGACCGGCAGTATGTAGGTGCTGATTTACAATCTTTCCATCGGTTCCCGTGGGAAGATTGAGTGGGAGGTGTGCTGTCAAACTGCCTGGGAGCTCCTCAGTGGTGAAACTCCTCCTTCAATCAGTGGTGAACCAGGTGGAACAAATCTTCCAGGCAATCTGGGCGTCCAGCACCTGGCTCTGCTGTTGTCTTTAGACCGCAGTGAAAGGAGCATTTATAAAACCACAAGACCAAGGAAAATTCATCTTTGTGATCAAGGTGACTGTGCAAGTCCAAGCCCTCCACAAAACTGTGAAAGACAGACGTTTTTTCAGCTGTTTACTGCCAACCAAAGAATGGTAAATAAAAGACAAACAACTGATTCTATGGCTGTTTATTGAGTGAAATCCAGTTAAAATCTTCATGTGGAGGGATTGTCCTTTTCAAGTGGGGAATTGCACAAGAAAGAGGTCAAAACTTGACAGTGAAAAACCGTGGCTCAAGACTGGAAAAGGACCAGAAAACTGACCACACGTGTCCAGAGAGACAAGTAAAGACTGTTCCCGCCTGCTGCTGTGATTGAAATGGCTGATTCATTACTGGTGGAGCAGCTAAAGACCGCAAGGACATCAGCGAAGCGTCAGTTTACCCGTCTGGCCAATAATGTGCTACGAATGCATACAATGATGTCAGAAGAGGAGCTCAGAGACAATTTTAGGAAGCTCACTGCAGAAGCTGGCAGAGTCCTGGAAGCCAACGATGATGTAGAGGGGCAATGTATTGAAGAAAACTCTGATGCAGAGGAGTTGAGCGAGCAGCAGAAGTCTGACTTGGTCAAAACAGCCAATGAGTGTGAGAAAAAACGGCAAGAGCTAATGGACCTCATACAAAAGACATTGTGGGCCAATTTCGGGGAATATGAACTGACACAAGCAATTACAACAGCAGAGTCGCAAGCAGAAAACGTGGGAGCTGTGGACCCAAGTAAAAACCCAGATGCATATCTCTTCATGATCGGACAACTAGAGAAACTTGTGAAGGCTGCGAAGGAGGTGCATAAACATTTGAAGTGCTGGGCCCCCCAGCAGAGCAACAACATTTCCAGAGTCGTATCAAAGACCTTGAAACTATCCTGCCAAAGCTCACAATAAGACAAGCAGACTTTACAGGGGCACACAGAGGAGAAACCAGCAGATTGAGTACTACTTCAAACAGTTCTGTGGCCACACCAGCAATTAAATTAAAGCCTGCTGCCCTCCCAAAGTTTTCTGGCATCTGCCGAGAGTTTTACCGGTGGAAAAAAGACTGGGAAGCGCTCCAGATGCAGGGAGAACCTACTGGATCCAGAGAGGTTAAAAAGTTCCAACTTCTCGACAGTGTGGATGAGAAGACCATACGAGACCTTCACCTGACAACTTACACAACTGCTGAGGAGGTTTTCCGGGTCTTGGAGAACCGCTTTGGAAATAAGACAACTATAGCCCTTGAGATAGTAGAAGAGCTCCAAAGACTCCAAGCAGTTAAAGGTAACCAGCCCAGGAGGATTGTTGAGCTCATCCAATCAGTAGAAAAAGCCCTGGTCGATCTGAACGAGCTTGGCAAGACCGGTGCTATAAAGAACCCTCTTGTAACAAAGACAATAGAGAGTAAACTTCCTGATGGCCTGAAGAAGGAATGGCTTCTTCATGTAGCTGGCAAAGGTGATGAAGCTGAAGAAGACAAGCGATTTGACTACCTCCACAAGTTTCTTCAAGGTCAAGAAGCCATCTATGAGAAGCTGGACCAACTGAGAGAGGAGGAACCAAAACCGAAATCTGAACCTCGGCAAGCTCGAACCAGAACCTCCACCCAACTAAGCGACCAGGCTCAAGGATGTGTGGTCTGCGGAGACTGCAAGCATAAGAAAAGGCTATATTTCTGCCAAAAGTTTCGCACGCTTAAGCTGTCAGAGAAAAGAGATGCTGTCAGGAAGCTGGGAGCCTGCAAAATATGCCTGGAGATTCACAAGGAAGGTGACTATTGTAAATCAGAGTTTCTGTGCAGGAGGCCAGACTGCATAGAACAGCGTGCTGCAGAACACCACTATTACCTCTGCCCGAGAGCTGGTACATCCAAAGGGAATGTCGTCCAGAGGTCCAATAACAGCAAAGTGGGAGGTGACACAAGAGAGCGTTATACCCAAGCCCAAGAAGAGTTCATTAAAAGTCTCTCACCTGAACTTGCAGAGAAGTGTTGCAATGCCTTTTGCAACACCATAGCCAGAACCTCTCTTGTGTCCAACCAACCCAGTCTTCTAGCAGAGAATGGAATAGTGGAGTGGCCAGTCATCATGATGCTCTTAGAGGTCACGGCCAATGCAGGACAAAAAGTTGGGACTTTGATCGACCTGGCATCGGATACAAACTATATAACTCATGATGCAGCTGATCGTTTGAACCTTAGAAGTGAAGCCATAACCCTTGTTGTCCATGGTGTGGGAGGAATGAAAGTTCAAGTCACCACAAAACGGTACCTCCTAAAGATCCGGGTCCGCACAGAGCAAGGCAATGTCAGATCCCACCAACTCCTCTGCTATGGTTTGGACAGCATTGCAGAGATTCACAAACATGTGACAGCCAAAAGACTCCAAACATTCTTTCCAGATGTCCCCCAAAATGAACTTGTTAGACCAAGACAGATACAGCTTTTGATAAGCCATAAGGAAGGGCGACTGGTCCCACAGAAAATACGCACCGTTGGGGACCTTGTACTATGGGATGGGCCATTGGGAAAGACAATTGCAGGGACACACCCTGGTCTGTTTGAAGAGGCTACAGTTACAGCACACCAGTCCAGAGCGCACTTCGCCAGATCCATGAGAACAGCAGCATTGATGTATGAAGAACATATCTGCGCCAAACCTACCATTAAGTCTTCTTATTCTGCTAATTCTACTCGGGATTTTATTGAGTGGTGGAGATGGGATAGCATTGGCGCCCCCTGCACCCCAAAATGTGGAGGATGTCGCTGCGGCAGTTGTCAACTTGGTGGCAAAGAAATGACTCTGGCTGAAGAAAGGGAGCTGGAAGTTGTTAAGGGTGGCCTGACTTATGTTGGTGCTGATGACCACAGTGATAGTCCACACTGGCATGCAAGGTATCCATGGCTCATTGACCCATCTACATTGCCAAACAACATAAAAGCAGTGGAGGCAACCTTTCTCAGAACAGAGAGACAGCTCGCCAAAGAACCGCAGTTCGAAAAAGCCTATGCTCCTCAAGTCCACGAAATGGTTGACCGCCGGGCTGCAAGAAAGCTGACCAAAGAGGATCTAACCAACTGGAATGGACCTGTCTGGTATATTAGTCATCTTATCGCACCCAACCCCCACTCTGTTACAGCTCCGGTAAGACTTGTCTGGAACAGTAGTCAGAAGTACAAAGGCCAAAGTCTCAATGACCTTCTGATGAAAGGCCCTGATGTTCTCAATCCGATTCGAGCTGTCCTCCTCAAGTTCCGCCAAGGCTCCTACGCCGCTCTAGGAGACGTCAGAAAAATTTACAATTCTATGTGGCTCGAGGAGAGGGAAGTCCATCTACACCGGTTCTTGTGGCGGGATTCAGAGGGCGATGAGGTGGAACAATACGCCATAACCAGAGTGAATATCGGGGACAAGCCAGCAGGGTGCATAGCACAACTGGCCATGAGGGAGACGGCTAACCTGCCTCAATTCAGCCACCTCAGAGATGAATGCCAAGTATTACATGAGCACAGCTACGTCGATGACATCTTGACATCCCACAACTGTCGTGAAAAACTCGAAGTCATCACAAAGAATGTGGAGCTGATTCTAAAAGCAGGAGGGTTTGCACTGAAGCCTTGGGTCTTCTCAGGCCAAAATAAAGGAGAAAGAGAAAAGGCATCACCAAATATTGTTGTCCTGCCAAATCAGCTTAAGGAGGAAGACAACAAGGTGCTCGGTCTCGGCTACATTGTGGATGAAGACATGTTGCATGTCATGGTGAGGGTCAACTTCTCCAGGCGGAAGAAAAAGATGAGACTTGGGCAAGACTTACTGCTAGAAGAAGTACGAGCACAGACACCAGACCCGCTGACAAGACGTGAACTGCTGAGTCAAGTTGCTGGTTTGTACGACCCAGTTGGCCTGACAACGCCATCAAAGCAAAGAGGGGCTATCTTGGTCCGAAGGGCATTCCAAGAGGCAAAATCAAAGGGCAGCATGGTCAAGGACACATGGGACCTTCCCCTGTCGGATGAGCTCCGCAAAGATGCAATTGGAATTTTTGAGGAGTACGTCCAGCTAAGCAAAGTAATGTTCCCAAGAGCTCTTACTCCACCAAAGGCAACAACTGAACCAGTCGCTGTCACTTTTTCAGATGGCAGTGAAAGCTCCTATGGTGCTGTCCTCTACCTGCGGTGGAACTGCAACAAACAATTAACAATTCGACTAGTGGAGTCAAAAGCAAAGCTTACACCACTAGACCAGAATGGGGATGCAGTCAAAGCAGAACTTTGCGGTGCAGTCTTTGCAAGCCGCCTGAAAAAGTACTTTGAACAGCATACCCAGATCCAGATAAAAAGGTGGTACAATTTGTTAGACAGTCAGACTGTTCTTGGAGCTATCCAGCGGGAAAGCTATGGATTTCAGACTTTCTTCGCTAATAGAATTGGAGAGATCCAAGAGAGCACACGGCTACAGGACTGGTGGTGGATCCCTGGACCACTCAACATAGCTGACATTATCACTCGAGGAGCTGGGCCAAAGGAACTTGATGCCCATTCAGAGTGGCAGCAAGGGCCAGAGTTTCTATATCTTCCAGAGAGCGAGTGGCCAATTATGTCGTCAAAAGATGTGTCTGTGACAGCTCGAGAGAGCATTAACAATATGCAAAAGAAGTCATTAGTGGCAGCACTCACCAGAGCCCAAGCGAAAAAAGTCTTCCAAGTCTTGTGGGACGATTTCCTGCAGGTGCAGCTGTCCTAAACTTGGTGGATGAGAGGCGCTTTAGTAGCCTAAAGTGTCTAATCAAGACTGTTGCTTTGATCTGGAGAGCCGCCAAAAAGTTTAGATCTGCAACAAAATCCATTGAGACCCCAAAGTGGGAGGCGATTCCCACAAAAGGAGTTATCACCGCCACAGAACGTCAAGAGGCAATAAGAGACATCTATCTTGCTGCTCAAGAGGGGGTGACGTTCCCAACTACCACTACGGACCGCTTGGTTGTGTACAGAGAGCCAGAATCTGGGTTACTAGTCTGCGGTGGGAGAATCCATGGCTTCAGGGAGGATGGCGCTGCAGTTCCCCTTCTGCCTTTCAATGCATGGGTCTCTACTTTATTGGCACGGGAGGCGCACGATGAGGGTCATGAAGGTGTGGCTGCAACCCTGCTGAAAATGAGGAGGAAAGCCTGGGTCATCCGAGGAAGGAAAATTTCCCAAAAAGTAGTGGATAACTGCCTTTTCTGCAAAAAGTCAAGAGCAAGAAGGTGCGAACAGGTAATGGCTGACTTACCTGCTGAAAGAGCCACACCTGCAGCTCCGTTCGAGTTCACTACAGTCGACCTCTTCGGACCATACCTTGTCAAAGATGACATCAAGAAACGGGTCTCAATGAAAGTGTGGGGTGTCGTCTTCAGCTGTATGGCCAGCAGGGCAATTCATGCAGACCTGGTCAACACAATGTCGACAGAGAGCTTCTTGATGGTTTACCAACACTTTACTGCAATTAGAGGGCACCCAAGAAAGATCTGGTCCGACCCGGGGACAAACTTCATCGGCGCCAAACCTGTCCTAAGAGAGCTGTACCAGTTCCTGGATGCTCAGAATAGAACTTCAATAGAGGAGATGTCGGCTCAAAAAGGTACCAAATGGGGGTGGTGAGCGTTAATCCAGATGCTAAGGGCATTGTTCCAGACGTGAAAGTCAAAGTGGTCCAAAGCTCCTGCCTTCCTATCATAAGACCCGCACTAAACCGGCCATCGGCCAAAGTCCTGAAAGAAGCTACGCAAACAACAGTCCTGCACAGAGATGTTCGACGCTTGGTTGTCTTGCTACCAGTTGAGGATCAAACTCGGAGCTGACCGGCAGTATGTAGGTGCTGATTTACAATCTTTCCATCGGTTCCCGTGGGAAGATTGAGTGGGAGGTGTGCTGTCAAACTGCCTGGGAGCTCCTCAGTGGTGAAACTCCTCCTTCAATCAGTGGTGAACCAGGTGGAACAAATCTTCCAGGCAATCTGGGCGTCCAGCACCTGGCTCTGCTGTTGTCTTTAGACCGCAGTGAAAGGAGCATTTATAAAACCACAAGACCAAGGAAAATTCATCTTTGTGATCAAGGTGACTGTGCAAGTCCAAGCCCTCCACAAAACTGTGAAAGACAGCCGTTTTTTCAGCTGTTTACTGCCAACCAAAGAATGGTAAATAAAAGACAAACAACTGATTCTATGGCTGTTTATTGAGTGAAATCCAGTTAAAATCTTAATGTGGAGGGATTGTCCTTTTCAAGTGGGGAATTGCACAAGAAAGAGGTCAAAACTTGACAATATCTGTGAGTGAAACAGAACTGGACTTAGAGCAATTTCCCTATGTGGATGTGAGAATGCCAAATTTTCCAACCTGCTCTCAGACCTGTGTATAACTGCCTGTCTTCTATTGGTTGAGATGCACTGCATACGCCTTCCCCTGGTTGTTAGCGAATAGGGAGACTTGAAATGGAGTCTCTACGTAGATCCCAAAGGTTATAAATCCCTTGGCAAAGACGTGTATCGTTCTTTTCCCCTTGGCTCTGACGCACTGAGGACCTTGGCACATTCTACTGGAAGCATCGGTTATAGATCTTAGACATTTCCGGCTGTGTTTTTATTCGATATAGGCTTTAAAGACATCATAATCTTGTTATTTTGAACGGAATGATATCAGTTTATGTCAGTATATTACGATTTTCGGGTATTTATTTTCATGGCGTTGTAGGAAGTTGGGTATCTCTGGCCCACATTGCTAATGTTTACTGCTAATTGCAACGTTGAAGACGACATTCTACAACCTAGCAACGATTCTTTTGGACAAAGGACACCTTTCCCAAGATTCTGATGAGAGTTCATCAAAAAGTAAGAACTATTTATGCTGATAATTCGTTGTTCTGTTGAAAAAAGTCAAATGCATAAGCCGCCATTACTTGCTGTGGAGCCTTGCTTTATCGCACACTGTATTTTGAAGTAACGTTAATTTTAAAAATGTAACCCAGCGATTGCATTAAGAACTAATTTGTCTTTCAATTGCTGTCCAACCTGTATTTTTTTAGTCAAGTTTATGAATAGTTTTCGATTAGAATAGGTGCCTCCCCAAGATGGCGCCGGACAGATTGCTTGAGGTTTTGGACATTATTCTCATTGTATAAGCATGATTTGTGCCGCTAAATATGCACATTTTCGAACAAACTCTATATGCATTCTGAGAAGGTTAGTGAAAAAATTAATATATTTTGGTGGTATATACGTTATCGCTATTTTTGCCTTGAATCAATGCTGGTGTGATGTTTGCTATTGTGGTAAGCTAATATAACGCTATATTGTGTTTTCGCTGTAAAACACTTAGAAAATCTGAAATATTGTCTGGATTCACAAGATCTGTGTCTTTCATCTGCTGTACGCTGTGTATTTTTAAGAAATGTTTTATGATGAGTAATTAGCTAATACACGATGGTCTCTGTAGTTATTCTAGTCGCTTTGGTGAGAGTTGTGATAGTGGCTGCAATGGTCAACTATGATTTATACCTGAAATATGCACATTTTTCTAACAAAACATATGCTATACAATAAATATGTTATCAGACTGTCATCTGATGAGGTTGTTTCTTGGTTAGTGGCTATTTATATCTTTATTTGATCGAATTTGTGATAGCTACCGATGGAGTAAAAAAATGGTGGAGTAAAGAAGTGGTGTCTTTTGCTAACGTGGTTAGCTAATAGATTTACATATTGTGTCTTCCCTGTAAAACATTTTAAAAATCAGAAATGATGGCTGGATTCACAAGATGTGTATCTTTCATTTGGTGTCATAGACTTGTGATTTCATGAACATTTTATTATATGATATCCCTGTGGCTTTAGGCTATGCTAGTCAGCTTTTTTGATGGGGGTGCTTCCGGATCCGGGTTTGTGAGGCGTTAGAGGTTAACCTGTGAGGCGTTAGAGGTTAAATGAAATACTGTTAATCGTACCCCCATAAACGTAACGGACATATACCTGGAGCTGTGCCAGGACCGCCAAGTCTGTTGACTCATCCAGCTGTAATGCATAGAATTTACTGGCTTGTATGCAAAGCAGTAATTGTTTCAAAACATCTCCTGCCATGTCACTGTTGCGTCGTGAACTGGTGTTGTTTGAAGAAGACATGTCTGTATAGTTTTTTTGGCCTTTCCCCCAGCATTGTCCCAGCCATATCCGTGGCAGCAAAAATAATTAAGTCCTCCACAATAGTATGGGTCTTGCCTATCCTAGCCACTCGGTAGCTCACCATATAAGACGCTTCTAGCCCCATCTTATTAATGGTATCAGTATCTTTTATACATGTCTTCCTACTCAAAAGTCATCTTAATTCTCTCTCAAAATACTCCTGTGGCTTATTTTTCAAATTGGCATGTTTTGTGCAAGAGTGAAGGTTTTATCGAGTTGTGAGATAGTACTTTTGTACATATAACATACTGTGAGCTGAGTAAAGGCACTACTCCCAATATAAGTGAACCCCAAATCAATGTAGTTCTCAACATATTTGCGCCTCTTCGATGGCTGAACGTCCCTGTCTGTTGTTCGGTGCTTTCCCGGGTAAGGGGACAGTAGCTCTGCTGGTTTCATCAGATTCACAACTGTCAGTGTCCATGCTAGCTGGGCTAACAACAAATGTTGAATTACTGATGCTAGCATTGGATGTGCTCATGGAAGCAGAACAGTAGCAGTACTACCAGTAGAGCTGGTATGTGTCCCTATGGACACGGGCTTTACTTTTTAACCATTAATCAATTTTCAAGCAAACGGAATGAGCAGCAGCTACGTTTGGCTACATACGGACCTTTAGTGGAATTCCCGTGAGAGAGTAACGGTTAATGTGTTTGGATGTTAAAACCTGTCTAGGATGAGGGTGCCGCTAGCGGCACTCCCCCCCCACCCCCACTGAAAAGGCAGAGCCGCGAAATTCAAAAAAAATATATTTTTTTAAATATTTAACTTTCACACATTAATGTCCAATACAGCTAATGAAAGACACAGATCTTGTGAATCCAGCCAACATGTCCGATTTTTAAAATGTTTTACAGGGAAGACACAATATGTAAAGATGTACATCTATTACCTAAAAACACATTAGCATAATCCACCATCTTTTATTTGTCCACCAACACCAGTAGCTATCACCAATTCGGCTAAACTAAGATATTTATAGCCCCTAACCAAGAAAAAAACTCATCAGATGACAGTCTGATAACATATTTATGGTATGGGATAGGTTTTGTTAGAACAATGTGCATATTTCAGGTAGATGGCATATGTTACAATTGCACCCACCGTCACAAATGGACTAGAATAACTACATAGAGCAACGTGTTTACCTACTTACTAATCATCAAACATTTCGTAAAAATACACAGCATACACGAATCGAAAGACACAGATCCTGTGAATACAGACAATATTTCAGATTTTCTAAGTGTCTTACAGCGAAAACACAATTAATCGTTATATTAGCATAGCACATAGCACATAGCAGCCCAGCATTGATTCTAGCCAAAGTGAGCGATCACGTCAACATCGCCAAAATTCTTCAGATGACACCCCTGTAACATCACATTACAACATGCATATACAGTTTGTTCGAAAAGGTGCATATTTAGCCACCAAAATCATGGTTAGACAATGTGAAATGTAGCCCAGCTGGTGAGAAAATGTCCGTGCGCCATATTAGACAGTGATCTACTCTTATACATAAATACTCATAAACGTGACTAAAAAATATAGGGTGGACAGGGATTGATAGACAATTTAATTCTTAATACAATCGCGGAATTACATTTTTTAAATTATCCTTACTTTTCAATACAGTTTGCGCCAAGCGAAGCTACGTCAAAAAACATGGCGTCCTAAGCCACTAACATTTTTCGACAGAAACACGATTTATCATAATAAATTGTTCCTACTTTGAGCTGTTCTTCCATCAGTATCTTGGGCAAAGGATCCTTTCTTGGGTCTAATCGTCTTTTGGTGGAAAGCTGTCCTCTTGCCATGTGGAAATGCCAACTGCGTTCGGGATGAACTGGAAGCGTGCCCAGCTATTCACAACGTTTCAGAAATAAATGTCCCAAAATCGCACTAAACGGATATAAATTGCTATAAAACGCTTTAAATTAACTACCTTATGATGTTTTTAACTCCTATAACGAGTCTTAAAACCTCTACAGAGTACCTAACCCGGATCCGGGAGCACCCCCCACACCCCCCACACTGATTAGCATCGCTAGCATAGCGTCACAATTAAATAGTAGCATCTAAATATCATTAAATCACAAGTCCAAGACACCCAATGAAAGACACAGATCTTGTGAATAAAACCACCATTTCAGATTTTTTAAATGTTTTACAGGGAAGACACAATATGTAAATCTATTAGCTAAATGTTAGCAAAATGACACCATTTTCTTACTCCAACAGTTTCTTACTCCATCAGGTGCTATCACCAATTCGGCTAAACTAAGATATTGATAGCCACTAACCAACAAAAAAATTCTTAAGATGACAGTCTGATAACATATTTATGGTATAGCATAGTTTTTTTTTTTTAAATGTGCATTTTTCAGGTATAAATCACAGTTCTACATTGCAGCTGCAATCTGATATAGTGCTGATGCAGCTAGAACAATTACAGAGACCAACGTTATATAACTAATTACTTGTCTTAAAACATTTCAGAAAAAATACACAGCGTACAGACATTGAAAGCCCAACATCTGGTGAATCCAAACAATATTTCAGATTTTTTAAATGTTTTATAGCGAAAACAAAATGTAGCGCTAAATTAGCATAACCAGGCCAGCCAGAACCAGCTGGACGCGCGCGACCAGTTCACATGCACGACAGATATATGAAATAACATCGTAAATTGGGTCTTACTATTGCTGGTCTTTCATCAGAATGTTGATCAAGGTGTCCTTAGTCCTGATGAGTCGTTCAATCCATTCACAATGGCAACTTCCCCTCTTCATTTAGCCTGGGTGCTGGTCGACTAGCACGGCTCTGTCCAAAGTTAAAAAACTCAAAGAACGGAACACGGCAAAACTCCCGAAAAAATTCTAATAATCTGATTAAACTATATTGAAAAAACATACATTACGGTGATATGGTCACATGTATCAAACAAACTTTGACACGGAGATAGTTTTCATCCGTAACGTCAGCATAACAAAAGTCAATGGCTTCTCTAAACGCGCATCTCAGGAAACCGGAAGTTGTCGGTCACGCTAAAGAAATAGGTCTTATTTCACGTCAGTACAAGATAAACAAAAAATTTCTCCTCTGACGTCTTCCAGACACCCAGAGGAAGAAGAAGGAAGTGTGTTTCGGGTCATAGGTCGCGTGACCATATATAGGCAGAGCTTTGAAGCGAGCATACACATCTTGCAATCTTTTTCTGGCTCAGGGAAAGTGCTGTGAAATGACCTGTGTTTGACTCAGAGACAAAATTGGAACGGTTTTAGAAACCATAGCTTGTTTTCTATCCAATGGCATATGGTTATATGCATATAGTAACAGCAATAATTGAAGAGGCAGTTTTATCTGTAGAGGCAATTATGCTAATGTGAAAACAGCACCCCCTGTATTCTCAAGAAGTTAACATGACCGGAGAAAGATTACTCCCAACACTAATGCTTGGAACAGGTGCGGGTCGGTGTCCTCCACGCGCATGACGCACCAAGAAAAGACTTGCTAGCTACAGGGTTTTTTAATTTATAGTGCCTGTGAACGCGCAATCGACCCCATTCAAATCGTCATCACGTAAAGGCATCCAGGGGAAGACGTAAGCAGTGTCCGTATACTCATAGCAATAACAGTGCCCTTTTAACTGACTCCAGATCAGGGGCCAACATTTCTGAAATCTGACTCCATGTCAGGGAAATTGCTGTAGAATGGGTTCTGTTCCACTTAGAGACAAAATTTCAACTCCTATAGAAACTATAGACTGTTTTCTATCCAATAATAATAATAATATGCATATTGTACGATCAAGAATTTTGTGGGAAGCCGTTTCAAAAATTACACGATTAGCATAAATAGTGACAACAGCGCCCCCAGCCTCAACAGGTTAATTATTTGACTAGGCTACCTGTATTTGACATTGTGTTGTTATTTTGCTGAACACTATATGGTTTATTTTTTATTTTTGGCAGTGAAACAAGGCTACACAGGCGAGAAAAAAACCTTGCCCAAATGTATAGCCCCATTGGAAAATCTAAATGGACTGTTTGAAAATGTGAATAAAAAGTAATAAAATAATATATATTATTTAAAAATTTGAATCAAATTTTTATTTGGCGTACGCCAGATTTGGAATACCTGCACTACAGTGCTAGCTAGCTGTTGCTTATGCTTTCTAGATTACTAGATTCATTCTCTGATCCTTTGATTGGGTGGACAACATGTCTGTTCATGCTGCAAGAGCTCTGATAGGTTTGAGGACGTCCTGCAGAAGTTGTCATAATTACTGTTTCATAACTACTGTGCTTCTCCTTCATTTAGGTGGACTTGTATCTGTTCAAAACTGTGAAATTATTGTCTTTCTCTCTTTGTGTCTACTACTCACCACATTTTATGCACAGCAATGCTTGCAAGATGTATCCTGTGCTTTCAGTACTAAATTCCTTCTCTGAAAAAAAACTAATGGGGTGGACAACATGTCAGTTTATGCTGCCAGAGCCCTGCTAGGTTGGAGGACATCCTCCGGAAGTTGTCATAATTACTGTGTGAGTCTATGGAAGTGGGTGAGAACCATGAGCCTCCTAGGTTTTGTATTGAAGTCAATGTACCCAGAGGAGGATGGAAGCTAGCTGTCTTCCGGCTACACCATGGTGCTACCCTACAGAGTGCTGTTGAGGCCACTGTAGATCTTAATTTGGTTTTAATCAATTATTTGGTGACATTAAAATATTTGGTGTAGTTTTATATAGGAAGGATAACGTTTTAAATGTTTTACTATTTCTACTTTTATGAATTTCACTGAAGAGGATGATCCTCCCTTTCCTCCTCTGAGGAGCATCCACTGAATTTCAAACCCAGCAGCATATAATGAACAGTGGTGAATTAGACAGAGAGGGACTTGCCATTCTAACTATGCGCTGCAGCTCTCAACAGTTTTTAGCTGAAGAGTTGCTCAATTAATTGCAATGGCTGTGATTGTTCATTGGGGTTTATAATTAGGAGGGAGTCATGAGTGCTTTACACTGGGTAATTGCATGCAGCATCTAGCTTCCCCATTTAGAGCAGAGCAGTGTGCTACCCTACATTGTTGAATCACAGGGCGTTGCTGCTTTGACCCTTTTTGCTTGAAATTGATTCTGAAGTACTCACCAAACAGATTGTCTTCTGTAAACATCACACCTCCCCCAGATTGTCTTCTGTAAACATCACACCTCCCCCAGATTGTCTTCTGTAAACATCACTCCTCCCAAGTGGTGTAGTGGTGCCTGGAGAAGTGGGTATACTCAAATCTTGCCAATCATTTCCTGAAAGGTGCCCTGTGTGAAAAATTCTATGAAAAACAGTGACACACACTCTGAATAATCTAAAATGATAAATCCCATATTGGTCTTTCACAGCCAGACCAGCCCAAGCTGTACTGTGCAAGCTGGCTAATAGTAGGCCTATTAAACAGATAAATGAGTCTGTCAGAAATTCAAAGGTTTTCAATTGTTTTCAGGTTTTCGCTCTCAAAATCACACTTTGTTAATAAAAAACAACAACATTGGATGTTCTAAGTCCATAACAATGCCATTTAAACCACATCAAGAGACCGCTTTTGAGGTCTGGGAAAAACTAACAAGTTTAGAATTTTAGTGTAGTTAGCCTTTAATTCAAGTGTGCAGGCACCTAGCACTGTTGTTTGGTTACCACTGTTGTTTGCTTAGCAGTGTTTCTGTAGTACATGAGATGGAGTTTGCAAAACAAATGGCCACTTGATTGATGCAAATAATCATGATATCATTCTTCATTCTCCCAGGTAGGCATAGACTACTTTGTAGCTAGTTAAAGTTTAACTGAGAAGGTTGTTGGTTAAAGCCTTTCCATCTACCAGAAGACGGTTAGATATATATACATATAATTTGTTACTGCTCGACTAAAACAATCTCTGTCGACCAACAGCCTAACGACCAAACAACCGACCAGTCAACTAATTGGGGTCAGCCCTAAATGATATACACACCCAGTATACTTTAGGGTTGTTTTCATCAGTGAGGTTATACAACCAAGCATTGTATTGTTGATTATGTGTTGCTGGGAATTTTGCAGAGTTTGACAAAATGCCATTTGTATACACTGTAATAATAAGTTTGTGGACTGATTCCAAAAAAAGTGTACCCACTGGGCACAGACATCAGTTCAATGTCTATTCCACGTTGGTTCAACGTAATTTCGTTGAAATGGCATGGAACAAAGTTCATTCAACCAGTGTGTGCCCAGTAGGAAGATGATTTGTCAACTTTAGAACTGCAGGATTGTACATTGTGTTCCCCAGATAAAAAAAATAAGAGTAGTTGGATGAAACCTGAAGAATTAAATGATGGTGTTGATACATTTTGTTGATAGTGACAGTTCTGGTGGAAAACCCCATTTCGGTCAGATTAATCTGTTTATATAAAAAAAAAAATCTATGAGCAGTTAACGATGTCTATCTAAAGTGCTTTGTACACCTTTAGTAAAACTGGTCCAAGCAAGTATTACCGTGTTAACATTTCTGATTCATATATTTGGCTTGGTACTCGAATAGCATATGGTGCCACGTGGTCCTTTCCATTAGTCTCCTCCAAATGTAGTGAATTCACATTCATTTTCCCCTATAAAGTCGTGGGCATCTATTTGGATTTGCATGATGTCACAGGGGCCACATGGGAACTTTCTGAAGAAGTCTGCTCCTGCTCTGCAGCTCTGCTAGGGGTTGCTGCAACAGCTGTTTCCCTGTATCTCAGTGCCTAGGTAATGTGCCTCTAAACTTCATGGGGCAGAACAGCTTGCTCCATTCTGTTCTGTTGCAATAGACTTGTGGGGGGACTTGTGTACACTTGTCTCAAAATCTACCTTGATTAAAAGGAGGAATGGAACATTTACAGTACCAGTCAAAAGTTTGGACATACCTACTCATTCAAGGGTTTTTCTTAATTTGTACTATTTTCTACATTGTAGAATAATAGTGAAGACATCAAAACTATGAAATAATACATATGGAATCATGTAGTAACCAAAACATTTGCCACCCTTTGCCTCGGTGACAGCTTTGCACACTCTTGGCATTATCTCAACCAGTGTGGGGGTCCTTTGTTGGTGACACTGCCAGTGATTTAATTAGAATTCAAGGCACACTTAACCAGCATTGCTACCACAGCATTCTGCAGCGATACGCCATCCCATCTGGTTTGCGCTTAGTGGGACTATAATTTGTTTTTCAACAGGACAATGACCCAACACACCTCCAGGCTGTGTAAGGGCTATTTGACCAAGAAGGAGATTGATGGAGTGCTGGATCAGATGACCTGGCCTCCACAATCACCCGACTTCAACCCAATTGAGATGGTTTGGGATGAGTTGGACCGCAGAGTGAAGGAAAAGCAGCCAACAAGTGCTCAGTATATGTGGGAACTCCTTCAAGCATTCCAGGTGAAGCTGGTTGAGAGAATGTCAAGAGTGTGCAAAGCTGTCATCAAGGCAAAGGGTGGCTACTTTCTTGGTTACAACATGATTCCATGTGTTATTTCATAGTTTTGATGTCTTAACTATTATCCTGCAATGTTTAAAACAGTTAACTAAAATAAAGTAAAACCCTTGAATGAGTAGGTGTGTTCAATCTTTTGACTGGTATTGTATGTTTCTTTCCTTCTTTTGTACAGACCATAATTTGGTTGCATATCACTATTAGAGATTGCCCTCCACTGCAGGTGATGTTGTATTGAAATGGAGCTCATAAGTCTTTCATACCATCTACTGTATATCAATTCTGTATCATACCCTCTATCCCAATAACTTGACTGCATGTTCTTTGCACTCTTTCCTTTCTCCATACAACTTTTGATCAAGCACACGTTTTGTTGGACTCACCAGGAGTTTTCAAATGCTTAATTTTCATTTGAATTTGTTTTATTTAACCTTTATTTAACTAGGCAAGTCAGTTAAGAACAAATTCTTATTTACAATGACGGCCTACCTTATGAAGCTGGTTGAGAGAATCTTTACACAAAGAAAAAGGTACAAAAGTCATTCAAAATAAAAAGGAAGCCTGTGCCATTGCCTTAGAATGATGGTGGTCTTCTATACCAGAGCTTTGGCTTCTTCACATTAGAGTAACTTTGTCTACGTCCCAAACGGCACCATATTCCCTATATAGTGCACTACTTTTGACCAGGGCTCATAATGTTCTGGTCAAAAGTTGTGCACTATATAGGGAATAGCGAGTCATTTGAGACACAGTCCTTGTTACATTTACATTTTGATGAGTTGTCATCTAATTTATGCCCATACCTGGTCTCTGCATAATGGATAGAAGAAGGTTTTAAAGATCTGTGCAGATTGCAAAAAATCTGATTTTTCTAGAGCTCTACAGTATCAAAAACTTGGCCTTCTTATTTTACTTTCCTGAGTCAATACCCAGACTAATGCACGTGTATTGATTGACACTAGTTTTTGTTTCATGCTCATCTCCATACTCCAGGCATATGTTTGAAATGCCATTTTCAACCTGTCCCAAAACACACATTATCCGATACACCAGAGAATAATAAATGTACTGAATGTTTGTTTACATAACCCAATGTACATTCTAGCTTGCTAAATTGTTGAGACATATCCCTCTGTTTTCTTAATGGTAGACTGTAAATCCTTTGGTCACAAGTTATTATTACTATTTAATAAGTCTAGGAAGTACAGTTTAACTATTGTATTGTTGTAATTACAATGCACAATGCACATACAACAGTAACCTTAATCATTATCTTTATCCTACCAGCTCACTGCTAATCATTCATTTACACTACAAAATGGTTGGTAGATCACTACAACACGGTACAACATTAATTAGTAATATTAATTCCCCATCACAGAGGCACGTACCATATACAGGACTATACTATCAAATATATTCAGAATCAAGCTCAAGTTTTGTTCTATCTTTACCCTATGCACATTTGGGATTTGTGTATCTCCAACAGAGATAAAAAAATGTACATTCAACAAAGAAACAGGACTGAGGTAAAACCAGCAGCTACAGATATCAAACTTGATCATGGAGGCTTACAGATCTAGGATCTTAATTTGATCACTCTTTTGTTTCTGAGAATGTTCCTGCCAAGCCGGAAATGCAAACATGGAGTGTATTTGAGTTTTAAAAAGGCTTCTAAAGTTTGTAATTTCCACTTTGAAATATCAGACTTGATTTGCCCTAATGAAAAATGTATCACCCCCTAAGAAAAATGCCATTATTTATAATCCACATAATAATTCACATTTCCTGTAAATGCAGAATTATTTTCCTAATGTAGGAAACTGGCACAAATTAAGATCCTATAGCTGTATTTGATGGCAGGACAAAGGGAAATCACAGATATGCAAATAATAGCCTTGGTGCTAGTCTGCATGTATTTGTCAATGTCTTTTTTTGTGCTGGTCTATCTCTCTCCTCACACACAGAGGCAGGCATGCAGGCAGGTTCACACGCAAGCACACACAAACAGTTAAGTGAGGCCCCACTGTGGTATGGATTTGTTTGAGAAATGTGAGATCATGAATATTTGATTGTACATTTCCCGCTTCAACAATGGAGTTCAGCAATTCCTGCCCAATTACTGTATGTGAACAGCAGTGAGCCAATGAGGAGCTCTGTGTGTGTGTGTGTGTGTGTGCATGCGTGCGTGCGTGCGTGCATGTGTGTGTGTGTGTCGCTTGATGGGTAATATAAATTCTCCATGGCTTTATGTCTCCATGACTATATGTATTATGTTAAAATTACATCTGAGCTGCTCATGACCTGAGAATTAGGTATTATCCTGGAAATGCACTGTACAATAATCCTTAAGGCTTAACTAAATGCTAAATGATTTGAACAACCTTTACTGGCAGGAAAGATAAAATACAGGATTTGCTAAGTTTAACATTTAAGAAAAGAGGTGTGAAGTGGAAAATGAATCATGAAGCACTGTATAGGCCTATCAGTTTTATATTCTTTATTTGAATACATAGGGACTTGGAAAGTTGTATACTTGTGTTGAAACTTTAGATGATCATACTTTTGGTGCAGTGTGTTTTTCATTTCCTTACCTTTACTGGTAATTGTATGGAATAGTGATTTCAAGAGATTTTGCAATTTCAATAAATCACTGGCCATTTTATAAACAGATTGGAGTTGGATATATTAATTTTATAAGAAGATCCTGCAGCGCTTCATAAAATGGTAGATGAAACCTATTGCTCTCTCGTTCTAGAACCAAAGAAAATAAGCTTGCTTTAAAGAGTGGTCTGCTTTCTGTTCAAACAGACATAAGCCTAGGTGAAGGTCACTTACAAAGAGACCATGAATATTATATCTCCCCATGTCATAAATGTTCAAGTGACTGAGTAGAAAATTACAGGTAGAAGGAATGAAGCCAATGTGGAATAAAAGGTGATGTTGTCAAGTAAAATGTATCAGCAGTAGTTTATTGTGAAAGATCTCTCTTGGACAAATCATGCCTTTGCCCTGAATTTAATTTTCAATTTACATTTTCACGTGAGTGAAAACATATTGTGATTGATATTCAGACCGAGAGGCCATACTCCGACTCCATCCTCACCACTAGTCAGTCAAAACGGTTAAACCGTCTAGCAAATGCAAAACACATTCTGGCACGTCGCACGATCCCTCAACCTCATCTCAGACAGTGCATTCAGAAAGTATTCAGACCCTTTGACTTTTTCCACATTTTGTTACGTTACAGCCTTATTCTAAAATGGATATAAAAAAATAATCCTCAATCTACACACAATACCCCATAATGACAAAGTGAAAACACATTTTATTTATTTTTTGCAAATTTATTACAAATCATAAACAGAAATACCTTATTTATATAAGTATTCAGACCCTTTTCTATTAGACCCGAAAATTGAGCGCAGGTGCATTCTGTTTCCATTGATCATCCTTTAGATGTTTCTACAACTTGATTGGAGTACACCTGTGGTAAATTCAATTGATTGGACATGATTTGAAAAGGCACACACCTGTCTATATAAGGCCCCACAGTTGGCAGGATTAAACTGGTCGAAAAGGCTTCTTAACAGCTTCTACCCCCAAGCCATAAGACTCATGGAAACAGCTACTTAAAGGGCTACCCAGACTATTTGCATTACCCCCCCCACCCCCTCTTTTATGCTGCTGCTACTCCCTGTTTATTATCGATGCATAGTCACTTTAACTCTACCTACATGTACATATTACCTCAATTACCTCGACTAACCAGTGCTCCCGCACATTGACTCTGTACCGGTACCCCCTGTGCATAGCCTTGTTATCGTTATTTTACTGCTGCTGTTTAATTATTTGTTACTTTTATTTTCTATTTTTTACTTATATATTTTTTACTTAATTTTTCTTAAAACTGAATTGTTGGTTTAGGGCTTGTATTCAGCGCATGTGACAAATACAATTTGATTTGATTTGACAGTGCATGTCAGAGCAAAAACCAAGAGGTTGAGGGAATTGTCCGATAGTCACTCTGACAGAGTTCCAGAGTTCCTCTTTGGAGATGGGAGAACCTTCCAGAAGGACAACCATCTCTGTAGCACTCCACCAATCAGGCCTTTATGGTAGAGTGGCCAGAAGGAAGCCACTCCTCAGTAAAAGGCACATGACAGCCCGCTTGGAGTCTCTGAATGTCCTTGAGCGGCCAAGCCAGAGCCCGGACTTGAACCCAATAGCTGTGCAGTGACACTTCCTATCCAACCTGACAGAGCTTGAGAGGATCTGAAGAGAAGAATGGGAGAATCTCCCCAAATACAGGTGTGCCAAGCTTGTAGCATCATACTGTCACGATCGTCTTGACGTGAATGAGAGGACCAAGGCGCAACATGACTTGAATACATCTTCTTTTTATTACAACGACGAAGATGAACACGTAACACTTATACAAACTAACAAAAACAACAAACGATCGTGAAACTTAAAACGCAAGTGCACACACAAACTACTTACGTACGACATATACATTGACCCACAAACAGCTAAAGCCTATGATCGCCTTAAATATGGTTCCCAATTAGAGACAACAGAAACCAGCTGTCTCTAATTGAGAACCCATTCAGGCAACCATAGACTTTCCTAGAAAACTCCACACAACCATAGACACAGCTAGATACATACACTCAACACAAACCCATACACTACCACCAACACCCCTCTACCATATAATACCCCAAACACACACATACCCCATGTCACACCCTGACCTAACTAAAATAATAAAGAAAGCAAATAATACTAAGGCCAGGGCGTGACATAACCCCCCCCTTAAGGTGCGAACTCCGGGCGCACCAACCCATAGTCTAGGGGAGGGTCTGGGTGGGCGTCCTTCCACGGCGGCGGCTCCGGCACTGGTCGTGGTCCCCACCCCACCATAGTCACTACCCGCTTACGTAGCCTTCCCCAAATGGCCACCCTCCACATTAACCCCACTGGATTAAGGGGCAGCCCCGGACTAAAGGGTAGCACCGGACTAAGGGGCAGCACCGGACTAAGGGGCAGCACCGGACTAAGGGGCAGCACCAGGATAAGGGGCAGCACCAGGATAAGGGGCAGCACCAGGATAAGGGGCAGCACCAGGATAAGCGGCAGCACCAGGATAATGGGCAGATCCTGGCTGGATGACGGCTCTGGCGGATCCTGGTTGGACGGCTCATGGCTGGCTGACGGATCTGGCTGCTCATGGCTAGCTGACGGATCCGGCTTCTCATGACTGGCTGACGGATCTGGACGCTCATGGCTGGCTGACGGATCTGGACGCTCATGGCTGGCTGACGTATCTAGACGCTCATGGCTGGCTGACGGCTCTGGCAAATCCTGTCTGGTTGGCGGCTCTGGCAGATCCTGTCTGGTTGGCGGCTCTGGCAGATCCTGTCTGGTTGGCGGCTCTGGCAGATCCTGTCTGGTTGGCGGCTCTGGCAGATCCTGACTGACGAATGGCTCTAGCGGCTCCTGACTGACTAACGGCTCTGACGGCTCGGGACAGACGGGCGGCTCTAATGGCTCTGGACAAGACGGATGGCTCAGACGGCACTGGGCAGACGGATGGCTCAGATGGCGCTGGGGAGACGGATGGCTCAGATGGCGCTGGGGAGACGGATGGCTCAGACGGCGTTGGGGAGACGGATGGCTCTGGCCGGATGAGGCGCACTGTAGGCCTGGTGCGTGGTGCCGGAACTGGAGGCACCGGGCTAAAGGCACACACTTTCAGGCTAGTGCGGGGAGAAGGAACAGGGCATACTGGACCCTGGGGACGCACATTAGGCCTAGTGCGTGGGGCCGGAACTGGTGGTACCGGACTGGGGACACGCATCTCAGGGCTAGTGCGGGGAGCAGCAACAGGATGCACAGGACTCTGGAGACGCACAGGAGGCTTAGTGCGTGGTGCCGGAATTGGTGGTACCGGGCTGGAGACACGCACCATTGGACGAGTGTGTGGAGGAGGAACAGGGCTCTGGAGACACACTGGAAGCCTCATACGTGGTGTAGGCACTGGTGGAACTGAACTGGGGCGGGGAGGTGGCGCCGGAAATACCGGACCGTGCAGGCGTACTGGTTCCCTTGAACACCGAGCCTGCCCAACCTTACCTGGTTGAATGCTCCCCGTCGCCCGACCAGTGCGGGGAGGTGGAATAACCCGCACTGGGCTATGTAGGCGAACCGGGGACACCATGCGTAAGGCTGGTGCCATGTATACCGGCCCGAGGAGACGCACTGGAGACCAGACGAGTTGAGCCGGCATCATGGCACCTGGCTCAATGCCCAATCTAGCCCTACCAGTGCGGGGAGGTGGAATAACCCACACCGGGCTATGAACACATACAGGAGACACCGTGCGCTCTACTGCGTAACACGGTGTCGCCCGTACTCCCGCTCTCCACGGTTAGCCTGGGAAGTGGGCGCAGGTCTCCTACCTGCCCTCGGCCCACTACCTCTTAGCCCCCCCAAGAAATTTTTGGGTAGTACTCGCGGGCCTCCAGCCTTGCCTCCGTGCCGCCTCCTCATATCGCCTCCTCTCGGCTTTCGCTGCCTCCAGCTCTTCACGAGGGAGGCGATATTCTCCCGGTTGTGCCCAAGGTCCCTTTCCATCTAAAATCTCCTCCCATGTCCATGAATCCTTAATGCCTTGATCCTGTTGCCGCTGGTCATGTTGCTTGATCCGGGTTTGGTGGGTCATTCTGTCACGATCGTCTTGACGTGAATGAGAGGACCAAGGCGCAACATGACTTGAATACATCTTCTTTTTATTACAACGACGAAGATGAACACGTAACACTTATACAAACTAACAAAAACAACAAACGATCGTGAAATTTAAAACGCAAGTGCACACACAAACTACTTACGTACGACATATACATTGACCCACAAACAGCTAAAGCCTATGATCGCCTTAAATATGGTTCCCAATTAGGGACAACAGAAACCAGCTGTCTCTAATTGAGAACCCATTCAGGCAACCATAGACTTTCCTAGAAAACTCCACACAACCATAGACACAGCTAGATACATACACTCAACACAAACCCATACACTACCACCAACACCCCTCTACCATATAATACCCCAAACACACACATACCCCATGTCACACCCTGACCTAACTAAAATAATAAAGAAAACAAATAATACTAAGGCCAGGGCGTGACACATACCCAAGTCTTGAGACTGTAATCACTGCCAAAGGTGCTTCAATAAAGTACTGAGTAAAGGGTCTTAATACTTATGTAAATGTGATATTTCAGTTTTTGTATAATTGTGTTTTTGTGATAATAATTGTATTGTATTTTTAAATAAATTAGCAAAAATGTCTAAACTCATTTTTGCTTTGTCATTGTCATGTTCCTGACCTTATTTTCCTTTGTTTAACTTTGTTTAGTTGGTCAGGACGTGAGCTGGGTGGGTAGTCTATGTTATGTGTTTCTATGTTGGGTTAAATGTGTTGCCTGATATGGTTCTCAATTAGGGGCAGGTGTTTGACGTTTCCTCTGATTGAGAACCATATTAAGGTAGGCTGTTCTCACTGTTTGATGGTGGGTGAATGTTGCTGTGTCTGTGTTTGTTACACCACACGGTACTGTCTCGTCACGTCTCGTTCGTTCGTTCCTGTTCGTGCGTTCATTGTTTCTTATGTTCACAAGTTCAGGTCTGTTTAACGTCGTTTGTTGTTTTGTAGTTTATTCAAGTGTTCTTCGTGTTTCGTCTTCATTTAATAAATCACCTCGCTGCGTGTTGGTCCGATCCATGCTCCTCCTCGTTTGAGGAGGAGAACGAATATGACAGCCGTTACAGTCATTATGGGGCATTGTGTGTAGATAGTTTTTTCCCCTAATCAATTTAAACAATTTTAGAATAAGGCTGCAATGTAACAAAATGTGGAAGAGGTCAAAGGGTCTGAATACTTCCCGAATGCATTGTATAATCCTGGTTTTCAGTATCTGCATTTTGAGATGTATGCCGTAAGAGGTCGTCATAACATTTTTGTCACATTACCATTCATCACAACAGTGTCACGTTCTGACCCTAGTTATTGTGTTAATCCTTTGTTTTTTGGTCAGGACGTGAGCTGGGTGGGCATTCTATATGTTGTGTTTCTATGTTGGGTTTAATGTGTTGCCTTATATGGTTCTCAATCAGAGGCAGGTGTTTGACGTTTCCTCTGATTGAGAACCATATTTAAGGTAGGCTGTTCTCACTGTTTGTTTGTGGGTGATTGTCTTCCGTGTCTGTATGTATGTTCGTACCACACGGGACTGTAGCGTTGGTTTGTAGTCTGTACCTGTTCGTGCGTTCTTCGTGTATTTGTAAGTTCTCATGTTTTAGGTCAGTCTACGTCGTTTATTTGTTTTGTAGTTGTCACGCCCTGGCCTTAGTATTCTTTGTTTTCTTTATGTTTTTTAGTTAGGTTAGGTCATAGGCAGTAGGTTTTTGTGGGGTGTTGTCTATGTTGAACATTTGTTGCTTGTCTGTGCACTTACGTTATTTAGCTTCACGGTCGTTTGTTGTTTTGTTAGTTTGTGTATAGTGTTTGTTTCGTGTTCTTCTCTCTTCCAAAATAAAGAGATGTATTTTGCACACGCTGCGCCTTGATCCTCTCTCTCTCACGAAGACGATCGTGACAGAACACCCCACCAACCATGGATCAAGCAGCGTGAGAGGAACCAGGACTCGTGGACTTCGGAGGAAATATTGGACGGAAAGGGATCCTGGGCTCAACCAGGAGAATATCGCCGCCCCAAAGCTGAGCTGGAGGCAGCGAAAGCAGAGAGGTGGCGATATGAGGAGGCAGCACGGAAACAAGGCTGGAAGCCCGTAAGTCAAACCCAAAAATCTCTTGGGGGGGGGGGGGGGGGGGGGGGGGCTCTCGGGTAGTTTAGTTGGGTCAGTCGGGAGACGTGAGCCAACTCCTCCTGCTTACCGTAAGGAGCCGGTGAGGGCGGATTTGGAGGTGAGTGACGCAGAGACAGTAAAGGAGTTAATGGAGAAATTGGAGGAGAGAGTTATGAGGGATGTACTGGTTTGGTGCATGAGGCATGGCATCCGTCCGAATGAACGTGTTGGTGAGTTAATGTCACCGGGAACAGCTCTCCATACTCGTCCTGAGGTGCGTGCTAGCCGTCTGGTTAAGACAGGGCCTACAGCACGCACAAAGCCTCCTGTGCGTCTCCAGAGTCCTGTGCGTCCTGTTACTGCTCCTCGCACTAGCCCTGTGGTGCGTGTCCCCTGCCCAGTACCACCAGTGCTGACACCACGCACTAAGCCTCCTGTGCCTCTCCAGAGCCCTGTTCCTCCTCCACGTACTCTCCCTGTGGTGCGTGTATCCAGCCCAGTGCCTCCAGTTCCGGCACCACGCATCAGGCTTCCAGTGCGTCTCCAGAGCCCTGTTCCTCCTCCATGCACTCTCCCTGTGGTGCGTGTATCCAGCCCAGTGCCTCCAGTTCCGGCACCACGCACCAAGCCTCATGTGCGTCTCCAGAGCCCTGTACGCACTGATCCTTCTCCCCGCACTCGCCCTGATGTGCGTGCCCTCAGCCGGGTACCACCAGTGCCGGTACCACGCACCAGGCCTATAGTACGTTTTTAGAGTCCAGTGTGCCCTGTTGTTGTTCCCTGCACTAGCCTGAAGGTGCGTATCTTTAGCCCGGTACCTCCAGTTCCGGCACCACGCACCAGGCATACAGTGCGTCTCAGCCGGCCAGAGTCTGCCGTCTGCCCAACGGCGCCTGAACTGCCCGTCTGCCCAACGGCGCCTGAACTGCCCGTCTGCCCTTGAACTGCCCGTCTGCCCAACGGTGCCTGAACTGCCCGTCTGCCCAACGGTGCCTGAACTGCCCGTCTGCCCAACGGCGCCTGAACTGCCCGTCTGCCCAACGGCGCCTGAACTGCCCGTCTGCCCAACGGCGCCTGAACTGCCCGTCTGCCCAACGGTGCCTGAACTGCCCGTCTGCCCAACGGCGCCTGAACTGCCCGTCTGCCCAACGGCGCCTGAACTGCCCGTCTGCCCAACGGCGCCTGAACTGCCCGCCTGCCCAACGGCGCCTGAACTGCCCGTCTGGCCAACGGCGCCTGAACTGCCCGTCTGCCCAACGCCGTCTGAACTGTCCGTCTGTCAAGCGCCGCATGAACTGCCCGTCTGTACTGAGCTTTCAAAGCCGCCCGTCTGTACTGAGCCTGTAAAGCCGCCCGTCTGCCATGAGCCTTCAGAGCCGTCCACCAGACAGGAGCCGCTAGAGCCTTCCGCCAGACAGGAGCCGCCAGAGCCTTCCGCCAGACAGGAGCAGCCAGAGCCTTCCGCCAGACAGGATCAGCCAGAGCCTTCCGCCAGACAGGATCAGCCAGAGCCTTCCGCCAGACAGGATCAGCCAGAGCCTTCCGCCAGACAGGATCAGCCAGAGCCTTCCGCCAGACAGGATCAGCCAGAACCTTCAGCCAGACCGGATCAACCAGAGCCGTCAGCGAGCCATGACCAGCCAGAGCCGTCAGCGAGCCATGACCAGCCAGAGGCGTCATCCAGCCATGACCAGCCAGAGCCGTCATCCAGCCATGACCAGCCAGAGCCGTCATCCAGCCATGACCAGCCAGAGCCGTCATCCAGCCATGACCAGCCAGAGCCGTCATCCAGCCATGACCAGCCAGAGCCGTCATCCAGCCAGGATCCGCCAGAGCCAGCCAGCCATGACCAGCCAGAGCCGTCATCCAGCCATGACCAGCCAGAGCCGTCATCCAGCCATGACCAGCCAGAGCCGTCATCCAGCCATGACCAGCCAGAGCCGTCATCCAGCCATGACCAGCCAGAGCCGTCATCCAGCCAGGATCCGCCAGAGCCAGCCAGCCATGACCAGCCAGAGCCGTCATCCAGCCATGACCAGCCAGGGCCGTCATCCAGCCATGACCAGCCAGAGCCGTCATCCAGCCAGGATCCGCCAGAGCCACCAGCCAGCCAGGATCCGCCAGCCAGCGAGGATCCGCCAGAGCCGCCAGCCAGCCAGGATCCGCCAGAGCCGCCAGCCAGCCAGGATCCGCCAGAGCCGCCAGCCAGCCAGGATCCGCCAGAGCCAGCCAGCCAGGATCCGCCATCCAGTCCGGTGCTGCCCCTCATTCCGGTGTTTCCCCTCATTCCGGTGTTGCCCCTCATTCCGGTGCTGCCCCTTAGTCCGGTGGGGTTAATTTGGAGGGTGGCCATTTGGAGGAGGTTACCAAGGCGGGTATTGACAATGGTGGAGTGGGGGCCACGTCCCGCACCCGAGCCGCCGCCATGATGGGGCCTACCCCGTACCCTCCCCTTTCTATTTCAGGTGTTGCGGTCGGAGTCCGCACCTTTGGGGTGGGGGGGGGGGGGGGGGCACTGTCACGCCCTGGCCTTAGTATTCTTTGTTTTCTTTATGTTTTTTAGTTAGGTCAGGGTGTGACATGGGGAAGGTATGTGTTATGTAATGTCTAGGGGTGTTGTATGTGTATGGGGCAGAGTGGAGTAGTGTTGTCTAATTATGTCTATGGCTGCCTCGATTGGTTCTCAATCAGAGACAGCTGTCATTCATTGTCTCTGATTGGGAGCCATATTTAAGGCAGTCATAGGCAGTAGGCTTTTGTGGAGTGTTGTCTATGTGGAACGTTTGTTGCTTGTCTGTGCACTTACGTTATTTAGCTTCACGGTCGTTTGTTGTTTTGTTAGTTTGTGTATAGTGTTCGTTTCGTGTTCTTCTCTCTTCCAAAATAAAGAGATGTATTTTGCACACGCTGCGCCTTGGTCCTCTCTCTCTCACGAAGACGATCGTGACAGTAGTTTGTTAAAGAGTTTTCGTGTTTCATCGTTCTGTTAATAAATATTCATTATGTCTTCACAACCCGCTGCATTTTGGTCTGATCCCTACTCCTCCTCTTCAGACGAAGAGGAGGAGAGAAACCGTTACAAACAGAGCATCTCCCAACTTATCAATTAAACTGCTGTATTCTCTGAATGTACAGTATCTGACATGCTAATCTGTGTCAAATGCCTGCTATTCTATGATTATCAGGCAAGAGTTCTGGGGTGGCTGTGGGTCCCAAGGAGAGGTTTGAGAACCACTGAAAGGCATCATGCAGTATGTGCGTCGTGTGTTGGATGTGTCTGAACGTTTCACACAACCTTGTTCGAAAGGTGCATCTCCATAGCAGTCAATAAATTATGGTCTTCTTGATTATGTGTAACATCAGTATTCAAAGATCTACTCTTTACAAATCATATTCAAACTTTGAGATTAGAATTAGACTGACATACAGCACAATGTCAAGAGAAAAATACAACCTGCATTAAAATATACATTTTAAAATAATCTTTGAAACAATGCCAAATATGAGTGGAAACTCTTCCTTTCTTCTAGCCTTAGAGTGAGTTGTTTCATCAAAATCACAGAGCTGTGGGTAAAAAACTACAACAACAAGATAAATAAATATAGGAATGCAACGCTCAGTTTTTAATTTGCCCCCGAGATGCATTACAAGGCTGCGTTTATTTCCCAGTAATAAAGTGAGGTGTGCAGAAAGAGGTAATACCTTAATTATTGCCATCCAAGTATATCTTAGAGGTCATTATATTCCGCTTTTCGAGTCTAACTGAAGTACTTAGGCAAACAAATTATAAGTGCAATGTTAAAACAAGGTGAAACCGATTCTCAGACAGAAACAGCAAAATGTGTTTACAGTTTCTCAAAAGCAGCAGGTGGCTATAACTCTAATCAACAACCCTGAGCTATTCAAACAACTAGAGCATATGGAAAATTGACACACTGTCCCCTTCTAACAATCCATGTGTTTATTCAAGCAATTTAAAACATCTAAAGTGAATGAAGCCAAATGTTAGTAGTTAACTAAATTATCTTAGACCAGGGGGCATTGATAGAGGTTAATAAAACAGAAATACACGAAGGCTTCATGCTATTGTCAAGCAGTTAGACCTTTCCCCTATGGCTTGCCAGAGAGATCCTGGTAAAATAATAGTACAGTCATTATTCCCCATTAAAAGCTCTCACCAAACAAAACCTCTGTGTGTTTGAGTCCCAAATGGCACCTTATTCCCTACATAGTGCAGTACGTTTGACCATAGTGCACTACTTTTGACTCAGCCTCTGTGTAAGAGATAGACATCAATAGAACTATAGTGACTGGTCTGCGTCCTTTGGGACCAGCTCGGCGATAACGGTGTAAATTAAAACCTGCCTTGTCTTTGCAATATAAACACGTCTGTAGTTTGCTGAGATGCATGTTTTTAGTTGTTCATCCCTCACCCGCAAAGAGAAGTTATTCATGGCATGGTTTGTATCCCAAATGGTACCCTATTCCTAATTTATCTTTGAAAGGGCCCAAAGGCCTCTGGCTAAAAGTAGTGCGCTAAATAGGGAATATGGTGCCCTTTGGGACATATGGAATAGAACGTATATTATAATCTATTATCTATTTTTATATATAAATGTTGAAATAGTATAAATACTGGTCAAGTAGCTTCAAGAACATTTTTTATGTAATAAATCATGATAACATGATTACTGCTAAGTATTGCCAGCAGCATACCACCCTGCATACCACTGCTGGCTTGCTTCTGAAGCTAAGCAGGGTTGGTCCTGGTCAGTCCCTGGATGGGAGACCAGATGCTGCTGGAAGTGGTGTTGGAGGGCCAGTAGGAGGCACTCTTTCCTCTGGTCTAAAAAATATCCCAATGCCCCAGGGCAGTGATTAGGGACACTGCCCTGTGTAGGGTGCTGTCTTTCGGATGGGACGTTAAACGGGTGTCCTGACTCTCTGAGGTCATTAAAGATCCCATGGCACTTATCGTAAGAGTAGGGGTGTTAACCCCGGTGTCCTGGCTAAATTCCCAATCTGGCCCTCAAAACATCATGGTCACCTAAAAGTCCCCAGTTTACAATTGGCTCATTCATCCCCCTCCTCTCCCCTGTAACTATTCCCCAGGTCGTTGCTGCAAATGAGAATGTGTTCTCAGTCAACTTACCTGGTAAAATAACGGTAAAATAAAAAATAAATAAAAAAAAGGTCCTCAATAGTTTTTCAGGCGGTGGTATAGTAAGTGCTTGATGTCTAGGATTTGTTGACATTGAATAAGGCACACTGAAGAAGACTGTTAAGCTAAACCTTTGCATATGCTATCCCTGTTGCAGTGAAAGAATAATCACATTAGAGTAGTTGGAACACAGTGAGATTCATTAATTTATTCTTCCAAAATACAATATTTCCTAAAATCATACTTCTCCTCATGGCTATTCCTATGGAGAGCAAATGCACCTAACCATATGAATACATTCCCCGGCTTGGCATCTTTAAGAAAACAGCTGGCTTTTTGCAGTTATTACTGTTATGATGGATATTTCAATTAAAAAGGTCTAGTAATATATCATATTTTTGGCATCCTGAACTCAACATATGGCATTAATTGTTGTAGTGGTGCAGCTATACAGTGGGAGATTGCACTGGAGGGAGAAGCCAATGGCCTTATTTTATGGTCAAGTGAATGGCACTGACATTGTGCATGCTTGCACAAAAAAAGCTTTTGTTACTTTCTGAAAGCTGATAATTGAATTCTTCAACTTTTGGAAGAGCAAATATATTACTGAAGAATGAGACGCTGCAGTGTTTCTTTTAAAATGACTGTTGGAAATTAAATCATCTATTAACTCCATAAACAATCTCTCTTAACACTGAAGTGACTTCATGAGTTGCCTGCTGGCTCCTCTGGCTTAGCCTGTCAACTTAAACAGGATTTTAGAAAATGCCTCCCCTCTCCAAGCAGTACTTACAGTTCTACACTCTTCAGCCTCTCAAATGCAGCTGTGGTTAGCTAAGGTTTTTCGGCTCCATCTGTGCCGTTTCCAGTCTTCTCAGCTCTGCCTGACTGCATCCTCTGCTGGATCGTATGCTGTCCACATCACCTTCTTGGTCAAACAATCGATGCAAGCTGTACATTTATCTACAGGTATTTGGGGCAAAGTAATAGAGTGCAATTCCTCCTGCGAGTTAACTGGGGAGAATTCAATGGGTATTGTTCCGGGAAACTTCATGGCTCATCTTGCCAGCTGCATCCTCCCTTTCTCATTCTCCAGCGCTGTTTTCTCTCGAACTAGATTGCTCTTTTCTTATCACCTTTTACTGACCTTCTGGATGTTTTACACACTTCCACACCATTATCACTCGCTGTTTGACTTTCCGTGAGCTACGTTGTTGACTAGTAACACATACATACAGTAGGCACATAAGGATCTTGAAATGATTCCTTTGTCAATTATTATCAATATATATATTTATAATATATACATTTAGTAATAATAGAATGCAGAAGTATTGGTAACTGTTTTCACCTTTCATTCAAACCATGCCAAACATTTGTAGAGCATGTAGCTATGGCAAATTTTTATGCCATTACGGGTGTTTGCTCAGTCATAATGTTGCCTAGTCAGGTTGATATTCATTGGCCGCCCATAGTGGTGGATGAATGCAAATGATCAGATTAGGGTTTCTGGTATGAGGTACAGGTTATATGATACATTATTTAAAGCTAGATGCTGGTTGCAAAATTCAAGTAATTCTGTTTGGATGATTCCTGGAAACAGAAGGAAATAAGCTGGAAACCTGGAAATGTCGAAACAGCATTTCTGGAAAACCTGGGAATTTGGGGGAAATTACCAGAATTGTGCAACCTTTCTGCTATCTCAACAGCCTGTCCTAGTAATGGGAGTAGCAGTAACTGTTCTTGTGGATTAATGGCCTCACTCTCCAAGGGAGCCAACTATCTGAAAATGTATTTATTGGTGCAAGAATCCAACAGAAAACAGGTGCTAGCTAATTAAAGCTCCAACTGTAGCGAAGGACCTGTGTAGATTCATAATGAATTAATACGACCTAGGCATCTGTTGCCATAAACAACTACCACAACATAACTACTCCAGCGTCGTTTCTCAAAGTTGTAGGAGTTTTTCATTGCACGTTGCTCTAAGGGTCAAGCCATAAACATAAGTCTCAAACATACTGGCTGGCACTCAGACATCTGAGGTTATTTGCCTTTTGTCACTGGCCTACACACAATACCCCATAATGTCAAAGTGGAATTATGTTTTTAGAAATTTTAACAAATTAAGAAAAAATGAAAAGCTGAAATATCTTCAGTCAATGAGTATTCAACCCCTTTGTTATGGCAAGCCTAAATAAGTTCAGGAGTAAACATGTGCTTAACCAATGTGGTGTCAGAGCATTTTGTATTATTCTGTACGTAAATCCAAGACACTCCATTTAGCAAGATGTGTTTCGTATGGTATGGTGGATGTCCATCACCCATTTCTTATGATATGTTATGAATTACAATTTGTATTATATGTTACAAATTTGCTAAAAATACAATTTGTTGCTAATTTGCAAAATGTACAATATGTTATGAAATGAAAAACATATATGTTACGAATTGTGGCTAGGTGGCTAACGTTAGATGGCTGGCTAACATTAGCTAGGCTAGGGGTTAGGGTTAGGGTTAGGAGTTAGGTTAAAGGGTTAAGGTTAGAGTCATCTAAAATGATTAATTTTTGCGTTTACTAAAAGGGTTAAGTAACCATCTATCTTTATGTACCCATACCAAACATTACATATCATACTAAAGGAGTGTCTTGGATTTACATAGAGAATAATAGGAAATGCTCTGAGACCAGGTTGTATTATGAGTGAAACTGCAGAAAACTATACATTTTCAAGAAAGAGGTCTATGACTGTAATGTTGAGTTATTTATAATAAAAAAATTCTACAATGTCGATTTTGGGGTTGTAACTTCCTGCACCCCAAGAGAGACAATCTTGGTAGCGGGCCTGTTAACCCATCACTTCTAAAGAGCGATTAGATAATCGTAGAACATAAAGTAGAACAGAGAAGCCAATTTACACCCCCTCTCATGTAAAAGCTGCTAGTAAATCTTGCACTTAATTAACAGAACCTAAATGTACTGCGCTTTTGTTTAGTGATCCTGGTAACCAATAGGAGGGCTAAAAACTCAGTCATGTATGGGTTTTAATTAGCAACCTTGTAGATGCGACATAAAACATCACGCTTGAATAGTGCCTGTTTAACACATGGGGATGTATCAAACCAAGCAGTGAGGTTGGTTTTGAAACGTAATTTTTAGACATTGCTGTCCACCTTATCTTTCCTCATGACCTCAGGTTTTGATTGAGTGAATATTTGAGCTAGATTAGTAGGCTCTATTAGGGCAGCCCGATCTCATAGTAAACGTAAATCCGGGACACTCAAATTAGTACGAAATCAAATCAAATTGTATTTGTCACCAAACCTTAGTGCATACTTATAAGCCGTTAACCAACAATGCAGTTCAAGAAATACAGTTAAGAAAATGTTTACTAAATAAACTAAAGTAAAAAAATTTAATAAAACTAACACAATGAAATAACAATAACGAGGCTATACACCGGGAGTGCCGGTACCAAGGCAATGTGCGGGGGTTCAGGTTTGTCGAGATAATTTGTACATGTACAGTTGAAGTCAGAAGTTTACATACACTTAGGTTGGAGTCATTAAAACTAGTTTTTCAACCACTCCACAAATTTCTTGTTAACAAACTATAGTTTTGGCAAGTTGGTTAGGAAATCTACTTTGTGCATCACACTTTTATTTTATTTCACCTTTATTTAACCAGGTAGGCAAGTTGAGAACAAGTTCTCATTTACAATTGCAACCCGGCCAAGATAAAGCAAAGCAGTTCGACACATACAACAACACAGAGTTACACATGGAATAAACAAAACATACAGTCAATAATACAGTAGAAAAATAAGTCTATATACAATGTGAGCAAATGAGGTGAGATAAGGGAGGTGAAGGCAAAAAAAAGGCCATGGTAGCGAAGTAAATACAATACAGCAAGTAAAGCACTGTAACGGTAGATTTGCAGTGGAAGAATGTGCAAAGTAGAGATAGAAATAATGGGGTGCAAAGGAGCAAAATAAATAAATAAATACAGTAGGGGGAGAGGTAGTTGTTTGGGCTAAATTATAGATGGGCTATGTAAAGGTGCAGTAATCTGTGAGCTGCTCTGATAGCTGGTGCTTAAAGCTAGCGAGGGAGATAAGTGTTTCCAGTTTCAGAGATTTTTGTAGTTCATTCCAGTAATTGGCAGCAGAGAACTGGAAGGAGAGACGGCCAGAGGAAGAATTGGTTTTGGGGCTGACCAGAGAGTTATACCTGCTGGAGCGCGTGTTACAGGGGGGTGCTGCTATGGTGACCAGCGAGCTGAGATAAGGGGGGACTTTACCTACCTCTTGTAGATGACCTGGAGCCAGTGGGTTTGGCGACGAGTATGAAGCGAGGGCCAGCCAACGAGAGCGTACAGGTCGCAGTGGTGGGTAGTATATGGGGCTTTGGTGACTAAACGGATGGCACTGTGATAGACTGCATCCAATTTATTGAGTAGGCTATTGGAGGCTATTTTGTAAATGACATCGCCAAAGTCGAGGATCAGTAGGATGGTCAGTTTTACAAGGGTATGTTTGGCAGCATGAGTGAAGGATGCTTTGTTGCAAAATAGGAAGCCAATTCTAGATTTAACTTTGGATTGGAGATGTTTGATGTTTGATGTCAGAACCGTCCAGAGTAGTGATGTTGGACGGACGGGCAGGTACAGGCAGAGATCGGTTGAAGAGCATGCATTTAGTTTAACTTGTATTTAAGAGCAATTGGAGGCCATGGAAGGAGAGTTGTATGGCATTGAAGCTCGTCTGGAGGGTTGTTAACGCAGTGTCCAAAGAAGGGCCAGAAGTATACAGAATGGTGTCGTCTGCATAGAGGTGGATCAGAGACTCATCAGCAGCAAGAGCGACATTACATTTACATTTAAGTCATTTAGCAGACGCTCTTATCCAGAGCGACTTACAAATTGGTGCATTCACCTTATGACATCCATCATTGATGTATACAGAGAAGAGAGTCGGTCCAAGAATTGAACCCTTTGGCATCCCCATAGAGACTGCCAGAGGTCCGGACTACCTCAGAGAAGTAGTTGGTGAACCAGGCGAGGCAATCATCACACAAGTACATTTTCCAACAATTGTTTACAGACAGATTATTTCACTTATATCACACTGTATCACAATTTCAGTGGGTCAGAGGTTTACATACACTAAGTTGACTGTGCCTTTAAACAGCTTGGAAAATTCCAGAAAAAGATTTCATGGCTTTAGAAGCTTCTGATAGGCTAATTGGCATCATTGGAGTCAATTGGAGGTGTACCTGTGGATGTATTTCAAGGGTTACCTTCAAACTCAGTGCCTCTTTGCTTGACATCATAGGATAATCAAAAGAAATCAGCCAAAACCTCATTAAAATAAATGTAGACCTTCACAAGTCTGGTTCATCATTGGGCGCAATTTCCAAACGCCTGACGGTACCACATTCATCTGTACAAACAATAGTATGCAAGTATAAACACCATTAGACCACGGAGCCGTCATATAGCTCAGGAAGGAGACGCGTTCTGTCTCCTAGAGATTGATGTACTTTGGTGCAAAAAGTGCAAATCAATCCCAGAACAGCAAAGGACCTTGTAAAGATGCTGGAGTAAACAGGTACAAAAGTGTCTTTATCCACAGTAAAACGAGGCCTATATCGACATAACCTGAAAGGCCGCTCAGCAAGGACGAAGCTGCTCCAAAACCGCCATGAAAAAGCCAGACTAATGGTTTGCAACTGCACATGAGGACAAAGACCATACTTTTTGGAGAAATCTCCTCCGGTCCGATGAAACATAAATATAACTGTTTGGCCATAATGACCATGGTTATGTTTGGAGGAAAAGGGGGGAGGATTACAAGCCAAAGAACACCATCCCAACCGTGAAGCACGGGGGTGGCAGCATCATGTTGTGGGGGTGCTTTGCTGCAGGAGGGACTGGTGCACTTCACAAAATAGATGGCATCATGAGGGAGGAAAATTATGTGGATATATGGAAGCAACATCTCAAGACATCAGTCAGGAAGTTAAAGCTTGTTCGCAAATGGGTCTTCCAAATGGACAATGACCCCAAGTATTCTTCCAAAGTGGTGGCAAAATGGCTTAAGGACAACAAAGTCCAGGTATTGGAGTGGTCATCACAAAGCCCTGACTGCAATCCCATAGAAAATGTGTCGGCAGAACTGAAAAAGCACGTGTGAGCAAAGAGGCCTACAATCCTGACTCAGTTACACCAGCTCTGTCAGGACGAATGGGCCAAAATTCACCCAACTTTTTGTGGGAAGCTTGTGGAAAGCTACCCGACACGTTTGACCCAAGTTAAGAAATTTAAAGGCAATGCTACCAAATACTAATTGAGTGTATGTAAACTTGGGAATGTGATGAAAGAAATAAAGCTGAAATAAATAATTCTCTCTACTATTATTCTGACATTTCACATTCTTAAAATAAAGTGGTGATACTAACTGACCTAAAACAGGATTAAATTATTTAATCCTTTTTACTGGGATTAAATGACAGGAATTGTAAAAAACTGAGTTTAAATGTATTTGGCTAAGGTGTATGTAAACTTCCGACTTCAACTGTAGGTAGGGGTGACTATGCATAGATAATAAAACAGCGAGTAGCAGCAGTGTAAAAACAAATGTACATAGTCTGGGTGGCAATTTGATTAATTGTTCAGCGGTCTTATGGCTTGAGGGTAGAAGCTGTTACGGAACCTTTTGGACCTAGATTTGGCGCTCCAGTACCGCTTGCCGAGAACAGTCTATGACCTGGATGACTGGAGTCTTTTTTTTCACCTTTCTCTGACACCGCCTAGTATATAGGTCCTGGATGGCAGGAAGCTTGGCCCCAGTGACGTACTGGGCTGTATGCACTACCCTCTGTAGTACCTTACAGTCATAAGCGAAGCAGTTGCCATTCCAGGCGGTGATGCAACCTGTCAGAATGCTCTCGATGTTTCAGCCGTAGAACTTTTTGAGGATCTGGGGACCCATGACAAATCTTATCAGTCTCCTGATTGGGAAAATGTGTTCTCATGCCCTTTTCAAGACTGTCTTGGTGTGTTTGGACCATGATAGTTTGTTTGTGATGTGGACATCAAGGAACTTGAAACTCAACCCGCTCAACTACAGCCCCGTCGATGTTAATGAGTGCCTGTTCGGCCCTGCTTTTCCTGTATTCCACGATCAGCTCCTTTGTCTTGCACACATTAAGGATAGGTTGTTGTCCTGGCACCACACTGCCAGGTCTCTGACTTCCTCCATATAGGCTGTCTCATCGCTGTTGGTGATCAGGCCTACCACTGTTTCGTCAGCAAACTTAATGATAGTGTTGGAGTTGTGCTTGGCCACGCAGTCATGGGTGACCAGGGAGTACAGGAGGGGACTGAGCACACACCCCTGAAGGGCCCCAGTGTTGAGGATTAACGTGGCAGATGTGTTGTTACCTACCCTTACCACATGGGGTCGGCCCGTCAGGAAGTCCAGAATCCAGTTGCAGAGGGAGGTGTCTAGTCCCAGGGTCCTTAGCTTGGTGAAGAGCTTTGTGGGTACTATGGTGTTGAACGCTGAGCTGTAGTCAATGAACAGCATTCTCACATAGCTGTTCCTTTTGTCTGGGTGGTAAAGGGCAGTGTGGAGTGTGATTGAGATTGCGTCATCTGTGGATTTTTTATGGCGGTATGTGAATTGGAGTGGGTCTAGGGTTTCCGGGATGATGGTGCTGATTTGAGTCATGACCAGCCTTTCAAAGCACTTGATTGCTACCGACGTGAGTGCTAAGGGGCGGTAGTCATTTAGGCAGGTTCCTTTCGCTTTCTTGGGCACAGGGACTATGGTGGTTTGCTTGAAACATGTAGGTATTACAGACTCGGTCGGGGAGAGGTTGAAAATGTCAGTGATGGCCTCCCGGGTGGCGCAGTGGTCTAGAGTACTGCATCGCAGTGCTAGCTGCGCCACCAGAGTCTCTGGGTTCGCGCCCAGGCTCTGTCGCAGCCAGTCGCGACCGGGAGGTCCGTGAGGTGACGCACAATTGGCTTAGCGTCGTCCGGGTTAGGGAGGGTTTGGCCGGTAGGGATATGCTTGTCTCATCGCGCTCCAGCGACTCCTGTGGCGGGCCGGGCGCAGTGCGCGCTAACCGAGGGGGGCGGGTGCACGGTGTTTCCTCCGACACATTGGTGCGGCTGGCTTCCGGGTTGGAGGCGCGCTGTGTTAAGAAGCAGTGCGGCTTGGTTGGGTTGTGCTTCATAGGACGCATGGCTTTCGACCTTCGTCTCTCCCGAGCCCGTACGGGAGTTGTAGCGATGAGACAAGAAAGTAATTACTAGCGATTGGATACCACGAAAAAATTGGGGAGAAAAGGGGATAAAAACTTTTTTTAAAGAAAAAATAGAAAATGTCAGTGATATGTTTCATTTGGTATGGTTACATAAGACAGATGGTTACCCAAAGGTTGCAAGTTCAAATCTCATCTTGGACAATTTTAGCATTTTAGCTAATTATCAAATGTTCAACTACTTAGCATGTTAGCTAATCCTTCCCCTAACCCAAACCTTAACCCTTTTATCTAACCCTTCCCCTGACCCTTTTAGCTAACCATAACCATAACCTTAACCCTGTAACCTAACTCCTAAACTTAACCCTAACCCCTAACCTCAAGCCTAGTGAGCTAGCTAACATTTGCGAGCTAGCTATCGTTAGCTACCTAGCTAGAATGTGTAACATATCATATATTTTGAAAAGTCGTAACATATTATAGGTTTTGCAAATGTATTAACATATTGTACATTTTGTAAATTTGTAGTGTTTAATACGAATTGTAATTCGTAACATATCATACGAAATGGGTGATGAACATCCACAAATGAATACATACCTTACAAACATATCATATTAAATGGAGTGTTTGGGATTTATGTACAGAATAATATGAAATGCTCTGAGACCAGGTTGCATAATAGGGTCATGTACTTCTGCTAGGCTAATTTATCCTTAAAACCTTATAATTCCTCATAAACCTGCATGCATTTGTTGAGTAGTCATGATCCAACCCATTATTATATTGGCAGAATTAAGAGACATAATTTATGTCCTTTATTTAAAACATCCATTATACTAATTATATACTGTACCAGTCAAAAGTTTGGACACACCTACTCATTGCATTTTTAAAATATTTTTTAAAAAACTATTTTCTACGTTGTAGAATAATATTGAAGACATCAAAACTATGAAATAACACATATGGAATCATGTAGTAACCAAAAAAGTGTTAACCTCTCTTGGGTACGTGAGACGTTAGCGTCCCACCTCTTCAACAGCCAGTGAAACTGCTGGGCGCCAAATTCAAATACAGAAATACTCACTACAAAAATTCAGAAAAAAAAACATATTTTACATAGGTTTAAAGCAGAACACTTGTGAATCCAACCACGGTGTCAGATTTAAAAAATGCTTTACGGCGAAAGCAGACGATTATTTGAGAACATAGCCCACTAGACAATTCATTACAAACAGTAACCAGCCAAGTAGAAATAGAGATAAAATAAACCCCTTACCTTTGATGATATTCATATGGTTGCACTCAGCAGACATTAATTTACTCAATAAATGTTTATTTTGTTCGATAAAGTCTCTTTATATACAAAAACCTCAGTTTTGTTCGCGCGTTTTGTTCAGTAATCCACAGGCTCAAACGCAGTCAAAACAGGAAGACAAAAAAAATCCAAATTGTATCCGTAAAGTTCATAGAAACATGTCAAACGATGTTCATATTCAACCCTCAGGTTGTTTTTAGCCTAAATAATCGATAATATTTCAACCGGACATTAACATCGTCAATTTCATGCGCGCTCGGTCGCGCGCATGAAAAAGCTCTGTGACACTTTAGGGTCCACTCATTCAGACTGCTATTACTTGCTCATTTTTCAGGATTCAGGCCTGAAACAATTTCTAAAGACTGCTGACATCTAGTGGAAGGCATAGAAACTGCAATTTGAGTCCTAAGTCAATGGATACTGTAATGGCATTGAATAGAAAACTACAAAAAAAACCAAAAAACTACTTCCTGAATGAATTTTCCTCAGGTTTTCGCCTGCCAAATCAGATCTGTTAAACTCACAGACACTATTTTAACAGTGTTGGAAACTTTAGAGTGTTTTCTATCCAAATCTACCAGTTATATGCATATCATATCTTTTGGGCCCGAGAAGCAGGCAGTTTAATATGGGTATGCATTTCATCCAAAATTCCGAATGCTGCCCCCTACCTTAGAGAAGTTAACCTGTTTGGGCTGCAGGGGCAGTATTGAGTAGCCGGATAAAAGGTGCCCATTTCAAACGGCCTCGTACTCAATTCTTGCTCGTACAATATGCATATTATTATTACTATTGGATAGAAAACACTCTCTAGTTTCTAAAACCGTTTGAATTATATCTGTGAGTAAAACAGAACTCATTTTGCAGCAAACTTCCTGACAGGAAGTGGAAAATCTGAAATCGATGCTCTGTTCTAGGGCCTGCCTATAAATGTCCTTGATATATATCAGTATACATGCACTCACTGCCTGTCTTCCACTAGATGTCGACAGGCAGTGAGAGAAGAAATGGAGTGTGTAACTTGATCTGGGGTCGAACAAAAGCTCTTCTATGACGTGTCACCAGTTTCCTGTTTTCTGGAGAGCGTGTGAAGGGACCTGGTATTGCCTTCTGTACAGCTGTCGTTATGGACGACTAATATCTCCGGCTTTGATTTTATTTGATACATGTGACAATATCATCGTAAAGTATCTTTTTTCGATATAGTTTTATTAGATTATTGAATTTTTTTTGGGACGTTAGGCGTGTTGCGTTGTGTGCCTTTGTTCAGGAAGGAGAGCTTCGCGCCACTTTGCTAGCTTTCCGTGCTAATTGACTGGAGAAGAGGACATTCTAAATCCAAACAACGATTGTTCCCGACAAAGGACCCCTTGTACAACATTCTGATGAAAGATCGTCAAAAGTAGGACCCATTTTATGATGCTATTTCATATATCTGTCGAACATGTTGTACTAGTCGTTTGCGCCCAGAGTTTGGGCACTCTCTCGCTATACCTAAGCTGGATGTCGTAATTAAGTTATTTTTAGAATTCTAACACGGCGATTGCATTAAGAACTAGTGTATCTATCATTTCCTATACAACATGTATTTTTTAGTAACGTTTATGTATAGTTATTTGGTCAGAATAGTTTGAGTGTCATAAAAATATCCGCACATTCTGGGAAAAAGATGCTACGTTAGCACAATGTATAACCACTGATTTCAGCTCTAAATATGCACATTTTCGAACAAAACATAAGTGTATGTATAACCTGATGTTATAGGACTGTCATCTGATGAAGCTTATCAAGGTTAGTCAAAAATTATATATCTTTTGCTGGTTTATTCGCTATCGCTAACGTGCCTATTGCTATTGCTAACGTGCCTTGATGAATGAATGCGGTAGTGTGGTAGGCTATTGTAGTAAGCTAATATAATGCTATATTGTGTTTTCGCTGTAAAACACTTAAAAAAATTGGAAATATTGGCTGGATTCACAAGATGTTTATCTTTCATATGCTGTATTGGACTTGTTAATGTGTGAAAGTTAAATATTTAAAAAAAAAATATTTTGAATTTCGCGCCCTGCACTTGAAGTGGCTGTTGTCATATTGTGCCTGGCTTCGGGCTTGCAGCCCAAAGAAGTTAAACAAATCTAAATATATTTTAGATTCTTCAAAGTAGCCACCCTTTGCCTTGATGACAGCTTTGCACACTATTTATTTATTTATATTTTTTATTCATTGAATATTCGAAACGTACAATATACTTGCAGTGAACTCAACAACTACATCATACCAGTCATCCAACAGATTCCCATTCAGAGCGACACACAGAAGCATCCAGGGTCAATGCCCTGCTCAAGGGCATGTTGACCGATCTACCACCAGGCCAAAAAACGTGAACCCGAACCCTCCAAGATCCCCCCCAGTTCCCCAATAGCTGTCCCTCAATCATTCGTGACCCATCCCACAGCCCCCCCAGGAAGAAAAATACATAAATTCCATTCCCCACCCCCAAGAACCCCCCAAAGCACCAACAACCAAGAGAATGAACTAAAGAGAGAGAGAGAGAGAGAAAAAAAGCTTTGGACACTCTTGGTATTCTCTCAACCAATCATTTATTTATATATATTTATATATTAAGATTTTGCATACATTGCTAAAAATATGTTTTTGCTTTGTCATAGTGGGGTATTGTGTGTTGATTGATGAGGAAAATATATATACACACACACATATATACACACAATAAATTGTGTGTCAATTTAATAAGTGTCAATGGACTTCACTGCACATGTGTTCTTAATACATTGAGAATTCCGATAAACTTAACACACCTTCCCCCCCCCCAGTTGCATACACTGTCACGATTTGGGGAAAAAATAAATGAATACACAGAGAGTACATTAAATTGTATCAGATAGCAGGAGACATTGCCCAGCCTGTGCCACTCTGTCCTTTCCGACGTCAGAGGCCTAGTCCTTTTGTCTGTGCTGCAGGATAATTGCTTTTTCTTCAGCGAGGTTATTCATGGCTTGCGATTGGATCGTCTGACCTAGGGACAGGGAAGCCACATTGGCAGACTAGTCGGTTGGTTTAATGCTTTGCCTCTGAGCTGATTGTTTCACTAGGGTTTGGTGCCTACAAGAGGAGCGATGTCGGCCTCATATTCCGTATGAATGTCTAGACCACTGTGAAAGCAGAAAGCGGTCAGCTTCTTTTTTTTATTAAAACTAATTTCCCTTCTGAGACACCTTTCCCCAGTCTATTTATTTCAGCCTATGAAACCTATTAATTCTTCTCTTTGACCCTTTAAGCAGGAAACACACAATTGGGTCTTCTTTGTCTGTTCTAATGGGATTTTTAAATGATTTATTTTCCTCAGATTTTCATCTCTTCTGGGTCTTTAATTGCTTCTGTTTAAAGGTGTAATGAGGACTCCCAGTATAGCACATCGTCATCACACCCTGGATGTATGAAGTTTTATACAACACTGAGTATTATTTTGCTGTATTTGAATTTGAAGTTTGCTCATATTTTTATTTTTTTTGGGGGGGGGGGGGGGGGTGTAATTGGATGTGAGGTGTCCTGACGAGGAAGAGTATTGGCATTTACCTTAATATTATTTTTCATATCGAGGTTGTTCTTGTTTTGCCTTCTTGAATATGCCTGGAGACTGGCTTTAATTGAATGGGGTCCATAGTTTTACAACTGAAAAACCATTATAAACTAATAACATTAGATAGACCTTCCTAATATACTGCATCCCCTTTTGACCTCAGAACATTCTCAATTCATTGGGGCATGGACTCTACAAGGTGGCGAAAACGTTGCACAGAGATGCTGACCCATGTTGACTCCAATGCGTCCAACAGTTGTGTCAAGTTGGCTGGATGTCCTTTGGGTGGTGGATCATTCTTGACTGTTGACCATGAAAAATCCAGCAGCGTTTCAGTTCTTGACACACTCGAAACTGGTGCACCTGGCACCTACTACCATACCCCGTTCAAAGGCACTTACATTTTTTGTCTTTCCCATTCACTCTCTGAATGGCACACATACACAATCCATGTCTCAATTGTCTCAGGGCTTAAAAATCATTCTTTAACCTCTCTTGAGTAGGGGACAGTATTGAAGTTTGGATGACAAACGTGTCCAAAGTAAACTGCCTGTTACTCAGGCACAGAAGCTAGGATATACATATGCATGGTAGTATTGGATAGAAAACACTCTAAAGTTTCCAAAACTGTTAAAGTAATGTCTGTGAGTATAACAGAACTGATATGGCAGGCAAAAACCTGAGGAAAATCCATCCAAGAAGTGGAATTTTTTGATGTGTGTAGTTTTCAATTGAATGCCTATAGAGTATCTAAATGGTTAGGACCCAGATTGCAGTTCCTATGGCTTCCACTAGATGTTAACAGTCGTTAGACATTGTTTCAGGCTTGTTTTCTGAAAAATGAAGAAGAATGAGACCATTTTGTAAGTGGACTGTAGAATCAAGCAGAGCTGGTTTGCGCACGTGACCGATTGTGCGCCCTTCGTTGTTTTTCCTTTCTATTGAAGACACTATTGTCCGGTTGAAATATTAACAATTATTTAGACAATTGACAACCTGACGATTAATTATAAACATCGTTTGACATGTTTCGACAAACTTTACCGGTACTATTAGAATGTATTCCGTCTGCATGTTTTGACCGCCTTTGAGCCAGTAGATTACTGAACAAAACGCACCAACAAAACTGAGTTTTTGGGATATAAAGAGGGACTTTATTGAACAAAACAAACATTTATTGTGTAGCTGGGACTCTTGTGACTGCAAGAAGAAGATCTTCAAAGGTAAGTGATTTATGTTATCGCTATTTCTGACTTTTGTAATTCCTTTACTTGGTTGTAAAATGTTTGTATGCTTTTGTAAGCGGGGCGCTGTCCTCAGATAATCGCATGGTATGCTTTCGCCATAAAGCCTTTTTGAAATCTGAAAAACGGCTGGATTAACAAGAAGTTAATCTATAAACTGATGTATAATACTTGTATTTTTATGAAAGTTTATTATGACTATTTATGTATTTTGAATTTGTCGCTCTGCAATTTCACCGGATGTTGTCGAGGTGGGACGCTAGCGTTAACCCCAGAGAGATTAAGCTGATGTCTCCCCTTAATCTACAATGATTGAAATGGATTTAACAGGTGACTTCAATAAGGGATCATAGCGTTCACCTGGATTCACCTGATCAGTCTGTCATGGAAAGAGCAGGTGTTTCTAATGTTTTGTACACTCAATTGTATACGGTGCTTTAAGAAAGTATTCACAACCCTTGACTTTTTCCACATTTTGTTGTTACAGCTTTAATTTCAAATTGAGTGAAATGAGATCTTTGGTCACTAGTCTACACACAATACCCCATAATGTCAAAGTGGACCTATTTTTTTTTTATGTTTACAAATTAATTAAAACCAATAAGTCAATAAGTATTCATCCCCTTTTGTCACGTTCCTGACCTGTTTTGTGTTGTTTGGTATGTGTTTAATTGGTCAGGGCGTGAGTTTTGGGTGGATAGTCTATGTTATGTGTTTTCTATGTTGGGTTAATGGGTTGCCTGGTATGGCTCTCAATTAGAGGCAGGTGTTTGGCGTTTCCTCTGATTGAGAGTCATATTAAGGTAGGTTGTTTCACATTGTTTGTTGTGGGTGGTTGTCTTCCGTGTCTGTGTATGTTGCCCCACACGGGACTGTTTCGGTATGTTTGTTCGTTCGGTTTTTGTGTAGTCTGTTTTTCCCTGTTCGTGCGTTCTTCGTGTTTCATGTAAGTTCTTACGTTCAGGTCAGTCTACGTTGTTTTGTTATTTTGGTAAATCCTTCCAAGTGTTTGTTTTCGTGTTTCGTCGTTTGTATAATAAATCATTATGTATTCACAACCCGCTGCATGTCTGCATGCTGTCTGCCGATCCCTCTCTCCTCGTCCGAGGAGGAGGAATATTACGACAATCGTTACACCTTTGTTATGGCAAGCCTAAATAAGTGTGCTTAACAAGTAACATAATAAGTGCAATAATAGTTATTTACTTGATTTTTTTATGAAAAAAGCAGACATTAAATATCCATCCATTTGAGCATGGTGAAGTTATTAATTACACATTGGATGGTGCATCAATACAACCAGTCATTACAAAGATACAGGCGTCCTTCCTAACTCCGTTGCCGGAGAGGAAGGAAACCACTGAGTGATTTCACCATGAGGCCAATGGTGACTTTAAAACAGTCAGAGTTTAATGTCTGTGTTAGGAGAAAACTGAGGATGGATCAACAACATTGTAGTTACTCTACAATAATAACCTAATTGACAGAGTGAAAATAAGGAAGCCTGTACAGAATAACAATATTCCAACACATGCATCCTGTTTGCAACAAGGCACTAAAGTAATACTACAAAAATGTTGCAAAGCACATAGTGTTGTAGTACAAAGTGTTATGTTTGGGGCAATTCCAATACAACACATTACTGAGTACCACTCTCCATATTTTCTAGCATAATGGTGGCTGCATCATGTTATGTGTATGCTTGTAATCCCTAAGGACGGGGGAGTTCTTCAGGATAAAGAAAGAACAAAATGGAGCTAAGCACAGGCAAAATCCTAGAGGTGTCACGATCGTCGTAGTGAGGAGACCAAGGCGCAGCGTGAGAGAAATACATTCTTCTTTTTAATAACGAAGAACACTTAACAAACAATACAAAATAACAAAACGAACGTGACCGCTATAATACTGAGTGCAAACATGCAACATCACATAGACAATTACCCACAATAGCCTAATGCCTATGGCTGCCTTAAATATGGCTCCCAATCAGAGACAACAATAAACAGCTATCTCTGATTGAGAACCAAACCAGGCAACCATAGACTTTCCTAAACATCTATACTGAACACAACCCCATACACTGTACAAAACCCCCTATACAATACAACCACCCAAGACGAGACAAATACACACAAACATCCCCCATGTCACACCCTGACCTAACTAAAATAATACAGAAAACAAAGGTAACTAAGGCCAGGGCGTGACAAGAGGAAAACCTTCATTCTGCTTTCCAACAGACACTGGGAGATTAATTCAACTTTCAGCAGGACAACTTAAAACACAAAGCCAAATCTACACTGGTGTTGCTTATCGAGAGACAGTGAATGTTCCTGAGTTGCCGAGTTACAGTTTTGACTTAAATCTACTTGAAAATATATGGCAAGAGATGAAAATGGTTGTATTGCAATGATCAGCTACCAATTTGACAGAGTTTGAAGAATTTTGAAAAGAATAATGGGCAAATAGTGCAATACAGGTGTACAAAGCTCTTACAGACTTATCCAGAAAGACTGACAGCTGTAGTCGCAAAGGTGATTCTAACATGCATTGACTCAGGGGTGTGAATACTTTGTACCAGTCAAAAGTTTGGACACACCTACTCATTCAAAGGTTTTTCTTTATTTTAACTATTTTCTACATTGTCAAATAATAGTGACTGGTACTGTATATTTAATACATTTCGAATTTAGGCTGTCATACAACAAAATGTGGAATTAGTCAAGGGTTATGAATACTTTCTGAAGGCACTGTCTGATAGCATATTTGAACTCTCTTCCTCTTGGTGCATCTCAATAAAAATTTGAATCAAATCAAGTATATCTCTAACTCCAAATTTTTTTGGGACACTGTAAAGTCCATGGAGAACAAGAGCACCTCCTCCCAGCTGCCCACTGCACTGAGGCTAGGTAACACAGTCACCACCGATAAATCCACGATAATCGAAAATTTCAATAAGCATTTCTCAACCGCTGGCCATGCCTTCCTTCCTCCTGGCTACTCCAACCCCGGCCAACAGCTCCGCCCCCCGCAGCTACTCGCCCAAACCTCCCCAGCTTCTCCTTCACCCAAATCCAGATAGCAGATGTTCTGAAAGAGCTGCAAAACCTGGACCCGTACAAATCAGCTGGGCCAGACAATCTGGACCCTCTCTTTCTAAAACTCTCCGCCGCCATTGTTGCAACCCCTATTACCAGCCTGTTCAACCTCTCTTCCGTATCATCCGAGATCCCTAAAGATTGGAAAGCTGTTTGGAAACCCCCCTCTTCAAAGGGGGTGACAACCTAGACCCAAACTGTTACAGACCTATATCCATCCTGCCCTGCCTATCTAAAGTCTTCGAAAGCCAAGTTAATAAACAGATCACTGACCATTTCAAATCCCACCGTACCTTCTGTGCAATCCGGTTTCCGAGCCGGTCACGGGTGCACCTCAGCCACGCTCAAGGTACTGAACGATGTCATAACCACCATCGATAAAAGACAGTACTCTGCAGTCGTCTTCATCGACCTGGCCAAGGCTTTCGACTCTGTCAATCACCCTATTCTTATCGGCAGACTCAATAGCCTTGGATTTTCTAATGACTGCCCTGCCTGGTTCACCAACTACTTTGCAGACAGTGTTCAGTGTGTCAAATCGCAGGGCATGTTGTCCGGACCTCTGGCATTCTCTATGGGGTTACCATAGGGTTAAATTCTCAGGCCGACTCTTTTCTCTGTATATATAAATGATGTCGCTCTTGCTGTGGGCGATTTCCTGATCCACCTCTACGCAGACGACACCATTCTGTATACATCTGGCCCTTCCTTGGACACTGTGCTAACTAACCTCCAAACGAGCTTCAATGCCATACAACACTCCTTCCGTGGCCTCCAACTGCTCTTAAACGCTAGTAAAACCAAATGCATGCTTTTCAACCTTTCGCTGCCCGCACCCACCCGCCTGACTAGCATCACCACCCTGGACGGTTCCGACCTAGAATATGTGGACAACTATAAATACCTAGGTGTCTGGTTAGACTGTAAACTCTCCTTCCAGACTCATATTAAACATCTCCAATCCAAAATTAAATCTAAAATCGGCTTTCTATTTCGCAACAAAGCCTCCTTCACTCACGCCGCCAAACTTACCCTAGTAAAACTGACTATCCTACCGATCCTCGACTTCGGCGATGTCATCTACAAAATAACTTCCAATACTCTACTCAGCAAACTGGATGCAGTCTATCACAGTGCCATCCGTTTAGTTACCAATTTACCTTATACCACCCACCACTGCGACCTGTATGCTCTAGTCGGCTGGCCCTCGCTACATATTCGTCGCCAGACCCACTGGCTCCAGGTCATCTATAAGTCTATGCTAGGTAAAGCTCCGCCTTATCTCAGTTCACTGGTCACGATAACAACACCCACCCGTAGCACACGTTCCAGCAGGTATATCTCACTGATCATCCCCAAAGCAAACACCTCATTTGACCGCCTTTCCTTCCAGTTCTCTGCTGCCAGTGACTGGAACAAATTGCAAAAAAATCGCTGAAGTTGGAGACTTTTATTTCCCTCACCAACTTTAAACATCAACTATCTGAGCAGCTAAACGATTGCTGCAGCTGTACATACTCCATCTGTAAATAGTCCACCTAATCTACCTACCTCATCCCCATATTGTTTTTAATTACTTTTCTGCTCTTTTGCACACCAGTATCTCTACGTGCACATCATCATCTGCTCATTTATCACTCCAGTGTTAATCTGCTCAAATGTAATTATTCGCTCCTATGGCCTGTATATAGACTTTCTTTCTTTTCTACTGTGTCATTGACTTGTTTATTGTGTTATTGGCTTGTTTATTGTTTATTCCATGTGCAACTCTGTGTTGTTGTATGTGTCACACTGCTTTGCTTTATCTTGGCCAGGTCGCAGTTGTAAATGAGAACTTGTTCTCAACTAGCCTATCTGGTTAAATAAAGGTGAAATATATATATATTTTTTAATCTGTTGTGACATTTGAGATTGACTGTTAGTATAATTAAAATGGAATTAAACCAATGCCACATTATTTGTATTGCCTCATGTTTTTTCTCTATTCCAGAGTTCCATAAATATGCCAGAAAGCTTTTACCTACTTGGTGTGATGTGTTGTTAAAGCACAATAAGAACATTAAACATTCAGAACACTGTTGAAGTACATTTACATAATTACCCTCAATGAGATTACTGAAAGGTACAAAGGTTTTTCTTTGCTAATACAATACAGTGAAAATAATCACCATTCATCAACAACGTTTCACTCCCTTTGAATGGATGCTATCAGTGAATAAAAGGCTCATTAACATTTGATTATATTACCATGGAGAGTTGATAAGGCAAAATATTTGGATCCCTCTATTAATTTGACGTAATTCAACAGACATTAATTGGTTAATCAAAATCCCTAGCTCAGAGAATGGAAGGTCTGGGATTTTAGCTCCCCTTGGACTAACCTCCAGATACACAAATAATAATTTAGCACATATGCCCATACCCCACTGGCCGTAGCCTACATTTCAGGAAATTGATTAATACATCACACCTTATGTATGAGTTTCGAAAAATAATAGTCTTCTTACACTCTGAATGCAGGCTAAACCGTGAAGTAGCTAAGACTAGTAAAAAGTGATAAGATACACACTGATCAACTGGCTTTCTGCTGTCTCCATGGAAACATGTGATAAACCCAAATCCAGGCAAGAAGTGATACAAGCCTTTTAGAATAGAACAACAATCTCTATAGCTGCAGTACTTCAATACACTACATCAAGAGAATGCAATGGGGAATTGGACCAGATAAATTTAAATTTGAAATATAACAAAGAAACACAACATTTTGTCATGAGATGCATGTATAATTTAGTAAAGGGCTTTACATATGTATATTATTGTTTTGATAAACCGAAACATGAACAAAAATGTGCACTGAAGAGGCTATGGCCCATGTCTGAGTGGGAATACTGACTGAAGACACACTAGTGGGAGAGTACACTGACTACATTCCTTACCTTTTCACCGTTATTTTCCTTTAAGTCTTGGCCACAGAAATTCCTATGTTTGCTATGTGAACACTGTCATCATTCCTGACAGACAGATCCCATCCTCCCAGACCATATTTGTCTGACATTTGCACCAGGTGTCTTACCGATCATACCTGGCCTCTTTTGATTTTTCCCTCCACCCCTGGGTTGCAAATGATCAGATTGCCTTGCTGACATTTCACGTGGTCAGCCTAGCTGCTACACCTGACCTTTCTAGCTCTCCTTGCCGTTCAGCCTCCTGGGTTTCCACACATACAGCTTTCAATATATTTACTGAACCAGCCATATATGAATGAAAGGTTTAGATATTTCACATCTTGTTGACATTGGCCAGACTTATAAAACATTCCTTTCCACTTTTGTCCATGAGCACCTCTTATACATTTGTTGGGGGGTGATCCCCGAAGTGCTCTTCAAAAACAGACATGACCAGGCAGGCCCAACACCACCATGCAGGCACATCATGGCGGCATCTCAAATAACACCCTATATAGTGCACTACTTTTGACCATGGCCCATATGGTTCTCGTCAAAAGTTATGCACTGGTCCCGTGTGGCTCAGTTGGTAGAGCATGGTGCTTGCAACGCCAGGGTTGTGGGTTCATTCCCCACGGGGGGACCAGGATGAAAATGTATGAACTTTCCAATTTGTAAGTCGCTCTGGATAAGAGCGTCTGCTAAATGACTTAAATGTATGTTAAATGTTAATGCACTATCTAGGGAACAGGGTGTCATTTGAGACGCACATCATGGCTGCCCTCCCCACACATCACCTCACGGGCCAGTGTCTGCGGTGGCTAGAGGGCTAAGGATGACAAACTGGCCGAGGGTGATTACTCACCTGCTTGGCCTTCCCCCACTGTGACCTTGGTAAATCAGGCAGCGTTCACTTCCTACACTTGGGTGAGCATTGACTTTCAGCTGACAGGGCACCTCTCCATAGCAGAGCTGTTGCCTCTGTCTTCATCTCTTTTGTAGGCTCACGGATCAATTTCCAAATTATATATTTATTTTTTTATCTCAGTCAGGGTCTCAACTTACTGTTAGAATAGTAGAATAAAGAAAGTGACATTTCAAAATTGGTTGGGCATCAGCTGTTTTTCTCTTATTCAATTAGCCCTTGTCAGCAATGGTTTTTGGATTGGTAAATTAGTCTAATGGACAGCTTTGTAAACTTGTAGTAATCATCGTCGAATTACCAAACGGTGGCACACATTGAGCATCAAATAGCATATTAAAAACTGCAAACATTTGTCTCCACATTATGGTAAGAATTGCAGGCCATTTTTTGTGGCACCCACCTCCATCAAAGTTGTCCATCCCTGGTTTACAGCCTAGACTGGATCCGCTGCTCCTTCAGGAATTTGAAATAATTGTCTATATTAGGGTTAATGGATTCATTCAACAGACCTCTATGAAATCCAAGAAGTACATTTCAATTTGGACGATCTCTAAATATTTAGCTTTTACTATTCGCAGGGCTGGTCAGTTTTATGTAATTTATCATATGCCATCCATGTTTGGCCCATAAAGATGTAAAGAGATCAACTTTGTGTCTGTGCCATTATGGCATCTGTGGCAGTTTGTGCAGCGCCATTAAGGTTATTTGCATGTTAAAGTAGTAAATTGTATTTTTCTTTTTTGTATGAAAATGGTGTAAAGCTAATATTGGTGATTCACTGCCACCTGGATTGCTGGAGTCCTGAATCAACTCTTGTCTATCATTAATTTATTGTGGCCACTTGATGGCGGTAATATATCTTAAAGCCATTTACAAATCATACAACCCAATTTGAAGATGAAGACAATGCTCTGATCATTGGCTGATCGCTCCCAACCTATAGGATTCCTCACCCCATTGACTACTTTAAAATGTTGGAAGCCCATTACTGGTGATGTCTATGCTAAAACAGGTCATTTCCAAATAGAGTACATCTCTATGGGTTGGCCTTGAAATTGTAGGGGACACCTTTTCTATTTAACCAGGCAAGTCAGTGAAGAACAAACTCTTATTTACAATGACTGCCTACCCCGGGTAAAACAGGGCCAATTGTGCACCGCCCTATGGGACTCCCAATCATGGCCAATTATGATACAGCCTGGAATCAAACCAGGGTCTGTAATTTTTATTTTTTTATTTTTTTATTTTACCGTTATTTTACCAGGTAAGTTGACTGAGAACACGTTCTCATTTGCAGCAACGACCTGGGGAATAGTTACAGGGGAGAGGAGGGGGATGAATGAGCCAATTGTAAACTGGGGATTATTAGGTGACCATGATGGTTTTGAGGGCCAGATTGGGAATTTATAATGACCCCTTTAACACAGAGATGCAGTGCCTTAGACCACTGCGCCACTTGGGAGCCCAACGTAAACACCTATGGTGTCTTTGAGTCAATATCCCCATTGAAATTCTTTACACAAGTCAGCCCGCTGTAAATAAGCAAGGGTAGTTGCTTGGGACCCACTTAATACAACAGAAAGACAAACTCATGCATCAGAGCACATTATGGTTATCAACCTCGCACGTTTTTTTGTTGTTGCTGAAATTATGGAGCAGGAATCTGATTTGGAGGGACCATAACTTATTTTCTAGCTAAATAAAGCACACTCAGAATCACATTAACAGAAAACATAAATATTATTCTAGCAGTTGTGGCCATGTGTGGAAATTCATGCCTGAATTCCCCTGGTCATAAAGTGTTTAAGGCTTGCATGAACAATCTTGAACAACAATAGTATGTAAACTGTACATGAATACAATAAAGATTCTTACAAATATTCAGGGTAGTGAAACACTCACAACTGCGTAACTTTAAAACTACAGAATGTTTCCATGCTACACTAATGAACCAAGAAGCAGAGTGCAAAGAAGGGGGAAAGAGGAGCACTGCACCCTCTCCAGTAGCTAAGGTTAACCCATATTAAAAAGTTTCCGCATGAAGGATTGTTAGATAAAATGAAGGAGTAAGGCACTGTTTATACAATCCACCAAGATTTATGGCCAAGGCACAACATAAAGTAAAATAGTTTATCTCAGGCCTAACACCATGAAACTTGGAAGTGTGACTGCCAATATTCTGTCTGGAAGTCTCCAATCGTCCTCATTTTGCATTCATTCAGCTCAGGCATTACAGATACTGTAACTTCAAAGAAATATTCTCCCCTTGGTCTGTGCGGTGGCTATTTGTTCGTTGAATAGGTGACTTGTTGCTTATCTTTATGTTGCTCCTCTGTGTTTGGTTGTTATTCTGAAGACCTGGCAGATGTACAGTGAAAACAAGAGCACTGTATAGATGTAGGATCTTAATTTGATCACCCTGTTGCAGGAGAAATTTTCTGCAAAGCAGGACATTTTAATCTTGTAGTGTGTTTGAGGTTTAAAAAGACTTCTGAAGTTGATTTTCCCTTACGAAAGTGTATCAACCCCTACAAACATATCCATGAATTATAATTCACATAATAATTCACATTTCCTGTTGCTGCAGGATTATTTTCCTGCTGTAACAAACTGGCTCAAATAAGATCCTACATCTGTATTTGATCTGCCAATCTTTCAAGGCTATTTTGCTCCAGCCTGAAAGGACTGGCTAAAGTTGATTTCACTTAATTTACCCAGTAAGCTATAGCAATAGGCAATATGTTTTTGGCCTATTCTCTCTCACACCCTGGTATATTTATTTTAGGACATGTCTAAAACAAATGATCCATCTCTCTTCTTGTTTCTTCCTATCCTCAGGATAGCCTTACTTGTCTTACAAATCCAAACAACCCAATTAGCTATTCAAACTGATTTAGTGGAAGTTTTTTTCTATATTTTATTGTAAATGTTGAATAGTTTCATTAGATGTTGCCTTAGAAAACCTGCGAAACTTTTAAACCATGCTATTTCTGTATATGCTTGACCAATTACCAGGCCCTACCTTTGGGAACATTGAAAGTCTATGAACTGCTGTGCTGTGAGAGAGATGCCTTTGATAGAAAATGTCTTGCTGAAGTGAGTGTGTGTGTGTGTGTGTGTGTGTGTGTGTGTGTGTGTGTGTGTGTGTGTGTGTGTGTGTGTGTGTGTGTGTGTGTGTGTGTGTGTGTGTGTGTGTGTGTGTGTGTGTGTGTGTGTGTGAACGATTACATCAAAAGAGGTCAGCCACAGTAGAAGAGAGATCCTTCTCACTGGTAGAGGGCAGAGAATTAGCACATAGCCAGTGGCTATCAATTTTGTCTTTTTAATCAGTCCTATTGTGTCAATGGAAAAAATTAACAAGGGCTACCCAGACCAGTCTGCATCCAGAGATGACTCATGGCATAGATGAAGGAGCCGGAAGGCCTATGGTTCTGTCTCAGATGACGCCCGATTCCCTATATAGTGCACTACTTTTGACCAGGGTGCCATTTGGGATGAGCACTGTCTTTTGCTTTTTCCCTGTCACTGTCTTTTCAGAGGGACATTTTATTTAGGACCTGCATGTAACATGACAATGATTTCCAGCCACCAGCTATCAATAATAACTGGAATAAGGAATGGACTTCCCACATCAGCAGTTATAAGCTACTAAAATGACAGTGGCATCTTCCAATAACCAAATCTAAGAGATACACTATGCAGCATGTGTCCACTCACGCTGTATCTGCTGGAGCAATGTTGACGTTAACGTCATCTCTCTTCTCACCCCCACACCTTCACTCTTCCTACCACATTTTCAAGCTCACAAATATCAAGACTGTCTCTGTACAGGAGTTCATCCATGTCTCTCTCTCATCTTGACTCTCACCACAAACCAAATGTGTGATGCGTCCACTCTTCCATTGATGTGCCAACCAGCGTGACCTTGAGAAAATATGGGAAGTGGTATCAATCATTGGATGCTTCCTGGGCGCTAGCTGACTGCGACTGTGTCTTTTCGGTGAACTACTTTTGCCTTTGTCCTGGTCAAAAGTAGTACACTACATACGGAATAGGGCGCCATTTGGGGACGCACCTCTGTCATGGAGTTGATCCTGGACGATGGATGTCCTATTGGGTGCCAGTTCCTGTAGGTCACAGCAGGTGGAGTAGGAGAAATACATGGAGGACGGCCACCTGCTTGCCATCTACCCACCTGCCATGAAATGCTGATTCATCACACTTAAGTTTACAAATTGAACGGCTCAACAAGAAGCTTGAATTAAATGCCCTGCATTTGACTTTCTATGTAACTAAACTGGAATGTCTGTCAACAAAATTAAGTTTACATATTAAACACTGAATGTACAGAACATTAGGAACACCTGCTCTTTCCATGACAGACTGACCAGGTGAACGCTGTGATCCCTTATTGATGTCACCTGTCACGTCCTGACCTTAGAGATTCTATTTATGTCTCTGTTTTGGTTGGTCAGGGCGTGAGTTTGGGTGGGCATTCTATGTCTGGTGTTCTATGTTGTCCTTGTGTTGTATTTCTATGTCTGGCCTGATATGGTTCTCAATCAGAGGCAGCTGTCATTCATTGTCTCTGATTGAGAATAATATTTAGTTAGCCTGTTCCCACCTGTGTTTGTGGGTCGTTGTTTCCGGTTTAGTGTTTGTTTCACCTTTCTGGACTGTTAGTTTGTCGTGTTTGTTGTTTTGGTTTAGTGTTACGTATTTTAATTAAAGAATATGAACACTTACCATGCTGCACCTTGGTCCTCTTCTTCTCCTCCAGACGACAAGCGTTACATCACCACTTCAATCAGTGTAGATTAAAGAGAGGAGACCGGTTAAAGAAGGATTTTTAAGCCTTGAGACATGGATTGTGTATGTGTGCCATTCAGAGAGTGAATGGGCAAAACAAAAAAATGTAAGTGCCTTTGAACGGGGTATGGTAGTAGGTGCCAGGTGCACCGGTTTGAGTGTGTCTAGAACTGCAACGCTGATGGGTTTTTCACAATCAACAGTTTTCCGTGTGTATCTAGAATGGTCCTCCACCCAAAGGATATCCAGCCAACTTGACAACTGTGGGAAGCATTGGAGTCAACATGGAACAGCGTCCCTGTGGAACACTTTCGCCACCTTGTAGAGTCCATGCCCCAACGAATTGATTCTGTTCTAAGGGCAAAAGGGGTTGCAACTCAATATTAGGAAGGTGTTCCTAATGTTTTGTACACTCAGTGGACAACAAAGCCATGGTAACATTTGCCAGTAAGCATTTGCCAGTAATTTGATCTTGATGGGTGTCTTAGAATGACGCTGGAGGGATGGCGGCCCTTTTACGGGCTCCTGACCACTTGTGCTTTTTTTGAGGATATTTATGCACCGACCTTAACTTTTTTGTACATAATGTTTCCGCCATTGTTTCTTATGACCGAAAAGAGCTTCTGGACATCAGAACAGCTACAGTATCACTAATCACATTTGGACGAGGACTTCTACTTCAATGAGTCGGAAGCGAAAGACTATCCCTGACTAGGCCCAAATCTCTGACATTCGAAAAAGGTGGAAACGGCGCTATAGAGGGTGGAATGACGGATACCTGACGTGACTAAGTCAGAGTATCAAGGCACAAGGCAAGACCCAGATACAGAAACAGGAGGCAGATGGTTGGAGTCCTACAATGTTTATTAATCCAAAGGGTAGGCAAGAGAATGGTCGTGGACAGGCAAAAGGTCAAAACCAGATCAGAGTCCAGGAGGTACAGAGTGGCAGACAGGCTTGTGGTCAAGGCAGGCAGAATGGTCAGGCAGGCGAGTACCAAGTCCAGAAACAGTCAAGGGTCAAAACCAGGAGGACTAGAAAAAGGAGAATGCAAAAAGCAGGAGAACGGGAAAACCACTGGTTGACTTGGAAACATACAAGACGAACTGGCACAGAGAGACAGGAAACACAGGGATAAATACACTGGGGAAAACAAGCAACACCTGGAGGGGGTGGAGACAATAGCGAGGACAGGTGAAACAGATCAGGGTTTGACACGAGAGTGGATAAATCACTTCTACCCTCCATTCTATTGGCCAGCTTGCAATCACTGTATGTGCTCCATTTGAGACTATCCTATCAACGAGATCTGAAGAACTGTAATACCCTATGTTTCTCTGAGTCGTGGCTGAAAAAGCACATGGTAAATAAAAATCTAGCTGGTTTATCCATATATCGACAGGACAGAACGGCTGCACCAGGGAAGCTCAGAGGAGGAAGTTTGTGTCTCTTTGTTAAAACAACTGGTGCACAATCTGTAATATTAAGGAAGTCTTGAGGTTCTGCTCACCTGAATTAGAATATAAGCTATAGACCACACTATTTATCATGAGGTCTTAGTGGTCATCTATATTTTTCGTGGCTGTCTATTTACCACCAAAAACCGATGTTGGCACTAAGACCACACTCAACGAGCTGTATAGGGCCTTAAGCAAACAAGAAAATGCTCACCCAGAGGCAGTACTCCTAGTGGCCGGTGACTTCAATGCAGGAAAACTGAAAACTGTTTTACCTAATATCTACCAGCATGTCACCTGTGCAATTAGGGATAAAAACACCTTTACTCCACACCTCTACACCTTTCATCCACACACAGAGATGAATACAAAGCTCTCCATCACCCTCCATTTGGCAAATCTGACCATAATTTTATCCTTCTGATTCCTGCTTACAAGCAAAACTCAAACAGGAAGTACCAGTGATTCGCTCAATATGGAAGTGGTCAGATGAAGCGGATGCTAAGCTACAAAACTGTTTCACTAGCACATACTGGAATATGTGAGGTGATTCATCCAATGGCATTGAGGAGTTTCTCACATCAGTCACTATGCTTGGGCGGCATACTGTATATACCGTATAGTGGGGTATTTAGAAATAGCCACGGGATGGTTTTTCAATACCGTTAAAACTATTTCTTTCAATACCATTTAAGTGGATCGCTAGACACTTTAATAATGCCACTTTAATAATGTTTACATATCTTGCATTACTCATCTCATATGTGTATATACTGTATTTTATACCATCAATTACATCTTACCTATGCCGCTCGGTCATCGCTCGTCTAAATATTTATATGTATATATTCTTATTCCATTCCTTTACTTAGGTTTGTGTGTATTAGGTAGTTGTTGTGGAATCGTTAGATATTGCTGCACTGTTGGAACTAGAAGCACAAGCATTTCACTACATTCGCAAAAACATCTGCTAACCATGTGTATGTGACCAATAAAATGTGATTTGATTTGATTTTGAAGTAAGTACCTACAGTCAACTTGTGCTAAGCGTTAGGAGATAACGCAGATCTCGTTCTTATTTCACCTGTCACATTATTTTACAATTATGACGCATACGTAGTGCCCCAAACAGCCAGTGACATGTTTGTAAAGAACACAACGGAAGAAAGTGGGAGCAGGTGAGTCCAGTTGTGTATTGACAGGGGTTGCAGTTTATATTGAAAGTGAAGTGTTTTTTTGTTTCAATAGAGTCATCAGGGATGTGCAACTATAGTTTTCCTAAACATAAAATACATTAGTGCAATATATTCGGCAGAAAACAGATTACTTTTCATCAGATGACAACATAAATGCAATGCTAAAAGCAAGGTATTCTTTTGCAAAAACAATGCATGGCCATAATATTTATAATTTTAGGCCTATCATAGAAAGAATGTAGCCATCTACATTCCCTAATGTTTTGTTTAAAGTTAATATTCAACTTTAACAGAGAAAAATAGGATTGCTACACAGAGAAAAGTACCAGAGAAAGTAGCTACACATCAGTCCGAGCGCTGTCTGCTGATAGAATTCCCATTTGTGAATTCTCATCTGAGTTTAGAAGTGCAACTGAAGCACAAAATTAGTCTGATGCTGAGCAGAAATTACAAGCATGTCCAATCTGCATTTACAAGACACAACAAGATATTTCTCATGCGTTTTATGTTTTTTTCCTATGTGAAAAATACCAATTTTTTTTGTAAACACAACCCCTGAGTTTAACTTGCTATCTAAGTAAGTGGCTGAATTAATAAGGTGACTGTGCATCATATTGTATTATCTTTCTGCTGTGTTTGAGAAGTCAAAGCCCTTTGGATTAGTTATTTGTACAGCTGCCGCTGCTATCTTGCTTCCTTATGTTTTTTTCTCCTCTCCGTTTACGTCTTCTCCGAGCAGAGCAGGCAGGCCCTTTGCCCTACTGACTCCAGACTCCATAAAGACACAACGTGTACACATGCTGATGGAGAGCCAATACTGCATGCGTCAAAACTTTGTTAATTTCCACAATGTCTCTGGTTCACATTCACTTCTAAACGACCAAACTCATCAAAAATTACTTTCGGTAGCTCCTACCTAAAGTGCCATCGGAAAGTATTCAGACCCCTTGACCTTTTCCACATTTTGTTACGTTACAGCCTTATTACAAAATGGATTAAATAAATACAAATTCTCAGCAATCTACACACAATAACCCATAATGACAAATCAAAAACAGGTTAAGAAATGTTTGCTAATTTATTACAAATAAAATAATTATACCTTTTAGATAAGTTTTCAGACCCTTTGCTATGAGACTCAATTCAGCTCAGGTGCATCCTATTTCCATTGATTATTCAGATGTTTCTACAACTTGATTGGTGTAACGAGTGCGCTGAGAGTCAGGTGCGCGAGACAATGGTGACAGGTGTGCGGCAGCCTGATGACTTAGAGCCCGGAGAGGCAGTATACGTGACAATTGGAGTCCACCTGTGGTAAATTCAATTGATTGTCTATATGAGGTCCCGCAGTTGACAGTTCATGTGAGAGCAAAAACTAAACCATGAGGTCGAAGGAATTGTTCGTAGAGCTCCGAGACAGGATTTGGTCGAGGCAAAGATCTGGGGAAGTGTACCAAAACATTTCTGCAGCATTGAAGGGCCCCACGAACACAGAACCCTCCATCATTCTTAAATGGAAGAAGCTTGGAACCACCAAGACTCTTCCTAGAGCTGGCTGCCTGGCCAGACTGAGCAATCGGGGGAGAATGACATTGGTCAGAGAGGTGACCAAGAACCTGATGGTCACTGTGACAGAGCTCCAGAGATCCTGTGTGGAGATAGGAGAACCTTCCAGAAGGACAACCATCTCTGCAGCACTCCACCAATTAGGTCTTTATGGTAGAGAGTGGCCTGACGGAAGCCACTCCTCAGTAAAAAGGCACATGACAGCCTGCTTGAAGTTTGCCAAAATTGCACCTTACGACTCTTAGACCATGAGAAACAAGATTCTCTGGTCTGATGAAACCAAGATTGAACTATTTGGCCTGAATGCCATGTCTGGAGGAAACCTGGCACCATCCTTACTGTGAAGTATAGTGATGGCAGCATCATGCTGTGGGAATGTTTTTCAGCGGCAGGCACTGGGAGACTAGTCGGGATCGAGGGAAAGATGAACAAAGTACATCCTTGATGAAAACCTGCTCCAGAGCGCTCAGGACCTCAGACTGCCGCGAAGGTTCACCTTCCAACAGAACAACAACCCTAAGCACACAACCGAAACAACACAGGAGTGGCTTCGAGACAAGTCTTTGAATGTCCTTGAGTGGCCCAGCCAGAGCCCGGACTTGAACCCGATCGAACATCTCTGGAGAAACCTGAAAATAGCTGTGCAGCAATGCTCCCCATCCAACCTGACAGAGCTTGAGAGGATCTGCAGAGAAAAGTGGGAGAAACTCCCAAATACAGGTGTGCCAAGCTTGTAGCATCATACCCAAGAAGACTCGATACTGTAATTGCTGCCAAAGGTGCTTCAACAAAGTATTGAGTAAAGGTTCTGAATACTTATGTAAATGTCAATAAGTATATATTTTTTTATAAATTAGCAAACAATTCTAAAACCTGTTTTTGCTTTGTCATTATGTGGTATTGTGTGTAGATTGATTTTGGGAAAAAAACAGTTTAATACATTTTAGAATAAGGCTGTAATGTAACAAAATGTGGAAAAAGTCAAGGGTTTTGAATAATTTCCGAAAGCAATGTATATATGTATAACTTTATGAGCTGGATTACCTGTCTTTGCAATGCATTTTTTGTCATTTGCGCTCGTTAGCATATTTAGCTAGCAGCCTCCATGGAAATTCGCTATTACCTGTGCTCATTTTTCTAGCAATCTGGTAATAGACGCCTAATGACTAATTTTGTGGGGGGTTGTGACACCCCATTGTGTACTAAACTGGTAATACTGTAAATTCCAGGGTGAGAGAAGGATGGTATGACAATATGAAAATCTGGATACAGCCCAACCCTATCAGTAACCGGCTTCATTAAATAAGCGCATCAACGGCATTGTCCCCACAGTACTTATCGCAACCATAAACCAGGCAACATCCACACAAAGACTAGAGCAGCTGTTTTCAAGGCAAGGAGCGGGACACTAATCCGGACACTTGTAAAACATCCTGCTACACTATTCGACGAACCATCAAACAGGCAAAGTGTCAATATAGGACCAATATTGAATCCTACTACACCCGCTCTGATAGTCATCGGATGTTTAGTTTTTTAATTTCACCTTTATTTAACCTGTCTAGGATGACCTGTCTAGGACCCCCACCCCCACTGAAAAGGCAGAGCCGCGAAATTCAAAAAAAATATTTTTTTAAAATATTTAACTTTCACACATTAAAGTCCAATACAGCTAATGAAAGACACAGATCTTGTGAATCCAGCCAACATGTCCGATTTTTTAAATGTTTTACAGGGAAGACACAATATGTAAAGATGTAAATCTATTACCTAAAAACACATTAGCATAATCCACCATCTTTTATTTGTCCACCAACACCAGTAGCCATCACCAATTCGGCTAAACTAAGATATTTATAGCCCCTAACCAAGAAAAAAACTCATCAGATGACAGTCTGATAACATATTTATGGTATGGGATAGGTTTTGTTAGAAAAAAGTGCATATTTCAGATAGATGGCATAGGTTACAATTGCACCCACCATCACAAATGGACTAGAAAAACTACATTGAGCAACGTGTTTACCTACTTACTAATCATCAAACATTTCGTAAAAATACACAGCATACACTAATCGAAAGACACAGATCCTGTGAATACAGACAATATTTCAGATTTTCTAAGTGTCTTTCAGCGAAAACACAATAAATCGTTATATTAGCATAGCACATAGCACATAGCAGCCCAGCATTGATTCTAGCCAAAGTGAGCGATAAAAGTCAACATCGCCAAAATATATTAATTTTTTCACTAACCTTCTCAGAATTCTTCAGATGACACTCCTGTAACATCATATTACACAATCCATATAGAGTTTGATCAAAAATGTTTATATTTAGCCACCAAAATCATGGTTAGACAATGTGAAATGTAGCCCAGCTGGTGAGAAAATGTCCGTGCGCCATATTAGACAGTGATCTACTCTTATACATAAATACTCATAAACGTGACTAAAAAATATAGGGTGGACAGGGATTGATAGACAATTTAATTCTTAATACTATCGCGGAAATACATTTTTTAAATTATCCTTACTTTTCAATACAGTTTGCGCCAAGCGAAGCTACGTCAAAAAACATGGCGTCCTAAGCCACTAACATTTTTCGACAGAAACACGATTTATCATAATAAAAATGTCCTACTTTGAGCTGTTCTTCCATCAGTATCTTGGGCAAAGGATCCTTTCTTGGGTCCAATCGTCTTTTGGTGGAAAGCTGTCCTCTTGCCATGTGGAAATGCCAACTGCGTTCGGGATGAACTGGAAGCGTGCCCAGCAATTCACAACGTTTCAGAAATAAATGTCCCAAAATCGCACTAAACGGATATAAATTGCTATAAAACGCTTTAAATTAACTACCTTATGATGTTTTTAACTCCCATAACGAGTAGAAACATGACCAGAGTAATATTACTCCCTCCACTAATGCTTGGAACAGGTGCGGGTCGGTGTCCTCTAGGCGCATGACGCAGCTCCAAAAGAGTGACTAGCCTCAGGGTTTTTTAATTTGTAGTGCCTGTGAACGCGCAATCGACCCCATTCAAATCGTCATCGCGTAAAGGCATCCAGGGGAAGACGTAAGCAGTGTCCGTATACTCATAGCAATAACAGTGCCCTTTTAACTGACTCCAGATCAGGGGCCAAAATTTCTGACATCTGACTCCATGTCAGGGAAATTGCTGTAGAATGACTTCTGTTCCACTTAGAGACAAAATTTCAACTCCTATAGAAACTATAGACTGTTTTCTATCCAATAATAATAATAATATGCATATTGTACGATCAAGAATTTTGTGGGAAGCCGTTTCAAAAATTACACGATTAGCATAAATAGTGACAACAGCGCCCCCATCCTCAACAGGTTAAAATGTTTTATAGCGAAAACACCACATATATTTATGTTAGCTCACCACCAAATACAAAAAAGGACAGACATTTTTCACAGCACAGGTAGCATGCACAAAGCCAACCTAACTAACCAAGAACCAACCAAACTAACCAAGAAACAACTTCATCAGATGTCAGTCTTATAACATGTTATACAATAAATCTATGTTTTGTTTGAAAAATGTGCATATTTGAGGTATAAATCAGTTTTACATTGCAGCTACCATCACAGCTACCGTCACAAATAGGAACGAAGCAGCCAGAGTAATTACAGACACCAACGACAAATACCTAAATACTCATCATAAAACATTTCTGAAAAATCGATGGTGTACAGCAAATTAAAGACAAACATCTTGTGAATCCATCCAATATTTCCGATTTTTTTAGTTTTTTACAGCAAAAACACAATATAGCATTATATTAGCTTACTACAATAGCCTAGCACACTACCGCATTCATTCATCAAGGCACGTTAGCGATAGCAATAGGCACGTTAGCGATAGCGAATAAACCAGCAAAAGATATATAATTTTTGACTAACCTTGATAAGCTTCATCAGATGACAGTCCTATAACATCAGGTTATACATACACTTATGTTTTGTTCGAAAATGTGCATATTTAGAGCTGAAATCAGTGGTTATACATTGTGCTAACGTAGCATCTTTTTCCCAGAATGTGCGGATATTTTTATGACACTCAAACTATTCTGACCAAATAACTATACATAAACGTTACAAAAAAAATACATGTTGTATAGGAAATGATAGATACACTAGTTCTTAATGCAATCGCCGTGTTAGAATTCTAAAAATAACTTCATTACGACATCCAGCTTAGGTATAGCGAGAGAGTACCCAAACGGGCGCAAACGACTAGTACATCATGTTCGACAGATATATGAAATAGCATCATTAAATGGGTCCTACTTTTGACGATCTTTCATCAGAATGTTGTACAAGGGGTCCTTTGTCGGGAACAATCGTTGTTTGGATTTAGAATGTCCTCTTCTCCAGTCAATTAGCACGGAAAGCTAGCTAAAGTGGCGCAAAGCTCTACTTCCTGAACGAAGGCACACAACGCAACACGCCTAACGTTCCGAAAATATTGCAATAATCTAATAAAACCATATTGAAAAAACATACTTTACGATGATATTGTCACATGTATCAAATAAAATCAAAGCCGGAGATATTAGTTCGTCCATAACGACAGCTTATCAGAAGGCAAATCCAGGTCCCTTCACGCGCTCTCCAGAAAACAGGAAACTGGTGACACGTCATACAAAGAGCATTTATTCGAGCCCAGATCAAGTTACACACTCCATTTCTTCTCTCACTGCCTGTCGACATCTAGTGGAAGACGTATGAAGTGCATCTAAACTAATAAATATAAAGGACTTTAATAGGCAGGCCCTAGAACAGTACATCGATTTCAGATTTTCCACTTCCTGTCAGGAAGTTTGCTGCAAAGGGAGTTCTGTTTTACTCACAGATATAATTCAAACGGTTTTAGAAACTAGAGAGTGTTTTCTATCCAATAGTAATAATAATATGCATATTGTACGAGCAAGAATTGAGTACGAGGCCGTTTGAAATGGGCACCTTTTATCCGGCTACTCAATACTGCCCCTGCAGCCCAAACAGGTTAAAAGGGTTTTTACCAGGTATTGTTCATCCTGATCAGACAGGTTATTTACATGGACGATACATTGGAGATAATATATGACAACTACTAGAAATAATAGAACATCATGAAACATATAAGAAGCCAGGAATGGTATTTATAGTGGATTTTGAAAAGGCATTTGATAAAGTAAGACTGGATTTTATTTATAAATGCCTGGATTTTTTCAATTTCGGTAATTCTCTTATAAAATGGGTAAAAATAATGTATAGCAACCCCAGGTGTAGAATACTAAATAACGGCTACTTCTCAGAGTTTTGAATTGTCAAGAGGAGTTAAACAAGGGTGTCCGCTGTCACCATATCTATTCGTTATGGCCATCGAAATGCTAGCTATTAAAATCAGATCCAATAACAACATTAGAGGATTAGAAATACAAGTCTTAAAAACAAAGGTCTCCACGTATGCCGATGACTCAAGTTTTATCTTAAGTCCGCAAGCTAGATCCCTGCAATGTCTCATTAAAGATCTAGATAACTTTTCAGTACTCTATGGACTAAAACCTAATTATGATAAGTGTACAATATTACATATTGGATCCTTAAAAAATACAACTTTTACATTACCTTGCAGCTTACATATAAAATAGGCTGATGGTGAAGTAGACATACTCGCCATTCATATCACAAAATATATAAATAAGCTCTCCACAATGAATTTCAATAGAATCTTGTAAAAATAGACAAGATCCTGCAACCATGGAGAGGTAAACACAAGTCTATTTATGGAAAAATTGCCCTGATTAACTGCTTAGTCATATCTCAGTTTACTCACTTACTTATGGCGCTGCCTACTCCTGATGATTGGTTTTTCAAATCATGAGCAAAAAAATAATTTGCTTTATCTGGGACGCTAAACCAGACAAAATAAAACGAGTTTATCTATATAATGAATAGGAATTGGCTGGGTTGAGATTATTAAATATAAAAGCACTAAACCTCTCTCTAAAAGCTTCACTCATTCAAAAGTTTTATTTGAACCCTAAATGGTTCTCAAGTAGATTAATAAGAAAAGCTCATCCATTGTTTAAAAATGGCCTTTTTGCCTTTGTGCAGGTTGCCATGTCTCATTTTCGATTAATTGAAAATGATACTTTTTTCAAAGTATCTGTCTTTTTCAAACAACCATTGCAGAGCTGGCTACAATTTCAATTTCATCCCCCTGAAAAGATACAACAAATATTATGGCTGAACTCAAATGTGCTGGTTGATAAAATACCTGTATTTATGGGAAAGATGTTTGAAAATTGTATTTTGTTCTTAAATGATATTGTAATGGTAGAGTTATGTCCTTCATGGAGTTATCAGAATTGCACGGGAAGGTCTGCTCAGTCCAGCAGTACAACCAATTGATTACAGCATTGCCCCAAAAATGGAGGAGGTGGGTGGCAGCGGGTGTAGGTAGGGAACTTGTCTGTCTGCCCAATATAAAGGATCAAAACTGGCGGAGGAATAAAAATAGCATAAATAGAAAGTATACCAGTTTCATTTGAGGACCAGGATGTTGACAACTGTGCCATACAGATTGCAAAATAGTTGGGAAGAGATTTTTGATGTACCGATTCCATGGTACAGGGTGTATGAGCTGATATATAAAACAACGCAAGATTCAAGACTTCGTGCTTTTCAGCTAAAATTAATATATAGAATTCTTGCCACCAACAAAATGTTGAATATTTGGTGCATAAAATCATCGAACCTCTGCAGATTTTGTTGTGAGGATACAGAATCAATAGACCATTTATTTTGGTATTGCCCTCAGGTAGCCTGTTTCTGGTCTCAGGTTCAGGAATGGCTGAAAATGCATAGCATTGATCTAAAATTGACCCTAGAAATAGTACTGTTAGGAGATCTGGAGAGACCGGTTACGTCAATTACTAATACTCTTAGTAAAAGTATTTATCTTCAACACGCAATCTGTAGGTTCTATTTGATTAGATAGATTGAAATTGTACGTTAAACATCATAGCATAGTTGAAAGATATGTGTTGCATAGACACACCAAGTGGGTGGCCAGCAGTGATAGATGGGATGGGCTGAGGGAAGCTTAGGGTTGGTATGTGGAATTTGAGACAAGTGGGAGTGGAGTTGCTGTGTGAGAGAGAGAATGATGGTCAAAAGATAAAGGAGAAAAAAAGTCTAAATAAAACATAATAAAAGTACATTTGAATGACACTAAGTGGTAGTGTTTTTACAACTAATGCCGGTTTGCCTGAGGCTGATGCCGTGCAGGTGTTTGTACACATGCATATACACACACTTTCATTCAAATAAACACATACAAGAACACACACATACATGTAATAGTGCCAGACATGCATACAAACATATACAGTTGGCATTGCTGTTATGATTTTAGTTGTCCTTGAAGTCCTTTGTTTTAAATGTATTATTTAATTTTATTATTATTTTTGCATTGTTGTTTGCTGTTTTCTTATGTTTTTTCCTTTTTTCTCTTTAGTTCATTCTCTTGGTTTTTGGTGCATTGGGGGGGGGGGTTCTTGGGGGGTGGGGAATGGAATTAATTGTATTTATTTGGGGGGGGAGGGGGGGGGGGCTGTGGGAGGGGTCTCGAATGGTTGAGGGACAGCTATTTGGGAACTGTGGGGGGGATCTTGGAGGGTTCGGTTTCACGTTTTTTGGCCTGGTGGTAGATTTGTCAACGTGCCCTTGAGCAGGGCATTGACCCAGGATGCTTCTGTGTATCGCACTGAATGGGGAATCTGTTGGATGACTGGTATGATGTAGTTGTTGAGCGGCTTCACTGCAAGTATATTGTATGTTTCGGATATTCAATAAATAAATTATTCTTCTTATTATTATTTTTAACTGCTCGGCATCTGACCGTAAGGCGCTACAGAGAGTAGGGCGTTTGGCCCAGTACATTACTGGGGCCGAGCTCCCTGCCATCCAGGAACTCTATACCAGGCGGTGTCCGAGGAAGGCCCTAAAAATTGTCAGACTCCAGCCACCCAAGACATAGACTGTTCTCTCTGCTACCGTACGGCAAGCAGTACCGATGCACCACGTCTGGAACCAACAGGACCCTGAACAACTTCTACCACCAAGCTAGTTAAATAGTTAACCAATAGCTACACGGAATATCTGCATTGACCCTTTTTGTAACTCTTTTGACTCATCACAAACGCTGCTGTTCCTTATTATTTACTATGCCATTGCCTAGTCACTTTATCCCAACCTACAGTATATGTATATGTCTACCTCAATTATCTCGTACAACTGCACATTGAGTCAGAACTGGTACCCAGTGTATATAGCCAAGTTATCGTTTATTTTTCTATTTATAACCTGGGTGTTTTTTTTAACGCACAACGCAAAGTGGGGTGCCTGGATACAGCCATTAGCCGTGGTATATTTGCCATATACCACATCCCCTCGGAACTTATTGCTTAATTATTTCTCATGTTATTATTTGTCTACTTTTCAAGTTTAACTATTTCTAATTTTTTCTCAATGGATTGTTGGAAATGGCCTGTAAGTAAGCATTTCACTGTTAGTCTCCACCTGTTGTTTACGAAGAATGTGACAAATACAATTTGATTTGTAGTAGATGTTTTCAAATGCTGAAAAAAAACGAACATTTTGAAAACATGGCTGGTTTGATAATGGTGTTCCTTTGAAATTCATATGTGCAGTATACTGAAATGGCACTTGGATGAAAGGTTATGTAGACAACTGGTGGAGTTCAACTTCTCATGTGGATTAATTCGCTTGCGAATTGGTGAAATTCTAAACATGCAACAGGTCACACAGTTAATGAGATTCAATGGCTTTATGCTGCAAAGTGAGGAAGGGTATGAACATATGAAACTTAAGGTTAATTAACACAGAATGCACTTATAGCAGTGGATGGTTTTTTACATGAACTTCTCTTATCTTTTCTGAACCTATGGGCCCTGATTGAAAGTAGTGCACAATATATGGAATAAAATGCCATTTGAGAAGCAGCCCAAATCTGTCCCCTTGCAGGCACCATCTGCATTGGGGTAGATTGAATGAGAAAATCAGTCTGTTGGAAGGGACTTATTTCTTTCTTTATTTGCCTCAATGATGACAGCAACATCACATGTATTCATTTCAGTCCTCCCTCTGTGGCATTTCCTTCTAATAGAATCTGTGTGAATGACAATGTATCTGAATGTTCCTCTATTCATATCCCATTCACACTGCTGCACAAAGCCTCTCACTCTATGCATCATTTCCCTACGCCCACAGATGATGTATTGCTAAAAAAGAATCTGGAAATGATCGGCACTTACATGCAGCGGATGACTTGATATATGCAAAGGAATTGCTCATCTGACATTATGAGAAAGGTAAGGGGGCGAAAGATTTTCACCTGCTTCGATCTTTTCTTGATTGTTCATTTCAGGTTAGTTAATAATCCACCTGCGCACACAGTGGGAGCTGGGGGTTGGTGAAAGGCAGGCAGAGGGGCTAAATCAGAATAGACCCCGAATGGCACCCTGTTTCTTATGTAGTCCTCTTCGTTTGACCAGGGCCCATACAGTATAGTGCATTATGTAGGGTATAGGTTGCCATTTGGGACTCCATATCCCACTGTCTTCTTAATCAGAACAGAGGCATCAGAGATGACAGTCAAGAGCAGGGTTCCCCACCTGGCAACCCGCGGTTGATTTTATTTCCCCCCCCCCCCCAAGTTCCCTGACATAAAACTGTAAAAACAACAGCAAATCAGCTCCAATTTATTTTAATTGTGGAAATCTGTTCCAAAGTATTCCCACACAGAAGAGATATACACTGAGTGTACAAAACATTAGTAACACCTTCCTAATATTGAGTTGCACCCCCTTTTGCCCTCAGAACAGCCTCAGTTAATTGAGGCATGGATTTTACAAGGTGTCGACAGATGTGTCAAGTTGGCTGGATGTCTTTTAGGTTGTGGATCATTCTTGATCCACATGGGAAACGGTTGAGCGTGAAAAACCCAGCAGTGTTGCAGTTCTTGACACACTCAAACCAGTGCGCCTGGCACCTACTACCATACCCCGTTCAAAGGTACTTAAATATTTTGTTTTTCACCCTCTGAATGGCACACAATCTGTCTCAATGGTCAATCCATTTCTCAAGGATCCATGTCTCAATTCTTCTTTAACCTGTCTCCTCCCCTTCATCTACACTGATTGAATTGGATTTAACAAGTGACATCAAAAATGGATCATAGCTTTCACCTGGATTCATGATGGTGGCAGCATCATGCTGCGGGGATGTTTTTCAGCGGCAGTGACTGGGAGGCTAGTCAGGATCGAGGGAAAGATGAACGGAGCATGTTCCGTTCATTGACGAAAACTAGCTCTAGAGCGCTAAGGCCCTCAAACTGGGGGCGACGGTTCACCTTCCAACAGGACAACGGCCCTAAGCACACAGCCAAAACAACGCAGGAGTGGCTTCAGGACAAGTCTCTGAATGTTCTTGAGTGGCCCAGCCAGAGACAGAACCCAATCAAACATCTCTGGAGAGATCTGAAAATAGCTGTGCAGCGACGCTCTCCATCCAACCTGACACAGCTCGAGATGATCTACAAAGAACTCCCCAAATGCAGGTTTCCCAAGCTTGTAGCGTCATACCAAAGAATACTCGAGGCTGCCAAAGGTTCTTCAACAAAGTACTGAGTAAAGGGTCTGAATACCTTTTTAAATGTGATATTTCATGTTTTTGTTTTTAATACATTTGCAAAAATGTAAAAAAAAAAAAAAGTTTCTGCTTTATCTTTATAGGGTATTGTGTGTAGATTGAGGGAAAAAAAACAATCCCGGATCCGGGAGCATCCTCATCAAAAAAGCTGACTAGCATAGCTTAGCCTAATGGGACAGGGATATCATATAATATAATTTTCATGAAATCACAAGTCCAATACAGCAAATGAAAGATAAACATCTTGTGAATCCAACCATCATTTCCGATTTTTAAAATGTTTTACAGCAAAAACACTATGTATTTATATTAGCTAACCACAATAGCCAAACATATTTTCACCATGTTTCCACCGCATAGGTAGCTTTCACAAAACCCACAAATAGAGATATAATTAATCACTAATCTTGAACAACTTCATCAGATGACAGTCTTATAACATCATGTTATACAATACATTTATGTTTTGTTAAAAAATGTGCATGTTTATAGCTACAAATACTGGTTTTACTTTGCAGCCACCATCACAAATAGCACCAAAGCAGCCAGAATAATTACAGAGAGCAACGTGAAATACATAAATACTCATCTTAAAACATTTATGAAAAATACATGGTGTACAGCAAATGAAAGATAAACATCTTGTGAATCCAGCCAATATTTCCGATTTTTTTAAAGTGTTTTACAGTGAAAACACAATATATATTTCTATTAGCTCACTACAATAGCCAAACACACAATGCCATTTACTCCCCGCCAAAATAGCTTTCACAAAAGCGACAAAATAGAGATAAAATTAATCACTAACCTTGAACAACTTCATCAGATGACAGTCTTATAACATCATGTTATACAATACATTTATGTTTTGTTCGAAAATGTGCATATTTAGAGCTGCAAATCGTGGTTATACATTGTGAATACGTACCAACAATTCACCAAAATCTCCGGAGATATTTTGGACAGTCACCTAATCTAATCAAAGGACTCATAAACGTTATTAAAAAATACATGTTGTACAGCAAATGAAAGATACACTGGTTCTTAATGCAACCGCTGTGTTAGATTTTTTTAAATAACTTTACTAAAACATACAAAATGCATAATTGTGAGACAGCGCTCACCTATTCTACGCCGAGTCAACATATTACACAGAAATATGAAATAACATCATAAATTGTGTCTTACTTTTGCTGAGCTTCCATCAGAATGTTGTGCAAGGAGTCCTATTTCCAGAATAAATCGTTGTTTGGTTTTAGAATGTCCATTTCTTCTGTCGAATTAGCAACTTTGGCTAGCATTGTGGCGCGAACATGCCCATCATCTCTTGGCGCAAAGAACGGAAAATTCCAAAGTCCCAATAAACGTTGAATAAACTGATCAAACTCGGTTGAAAAATCCTACTTTATGATGTTTTTCTCATAAGTATCAAATAAAATCAGAGCCGGAGCAATTCACCGTGTATACCGAAAGCTTTTCAGAAGACAATGTCGAGGTCCCCCGAAAACAAACAAAATACCGGACCTGTCACTCCAAAAGCTCTTATTTGGCCTCACATCAAGCTAGACACCCCATTCAACCTTCTACTGCCTGTTGACATCTAGTGGAAGGCGTATGAAGTGCATACATATCGATAAATAAAAGCCAGTTGAATAGGCAGGCCCTGAAACAGAGCCTCGTTTTCAGATTTTTCACTTCCTGTATGGAAGTTTGCTGCCAAATGAGTTCTGTTTTACTCACAGATATAATTCAAACAGTTTTAGAAACTTCTGAGTGTTTTCTATCCAATAGTAATAATAATATGCATATTGTATGATCTAGAACAGAGTACGAGGCCGTTTAATTTGGGCACGATTTTTTCCAAAGTGAAAACAGCGCCCCCTTTAAACCATTTTAGAATTAGGTTGTAGCTTAACAAAATGTGAAAAAGGTTAAAGGGTCTGAATACTTTCTTAATTAAGGCACTGTATGAAGATGAGGGATATGGCAGGCTTGTTTGTATTAGAGTATTTTGATGTGCATGCAACAGGCTCTGATTTTATTATTCACTTTGTTTCATCGTGTTTGCCCCGCTCCCCTGCAACCCCGTCATGAGACAAAATGCCAATGATCTTTAGCCAACATTCACAATACGGTGGCCATGTGTAAGAGCAAATTTCATACTCTCTAAAGTTTCAAGGCGGGAGAATAGTCAACTCTGCTCTACTGATCAGAGAATACTGTTTATCAAACTCAAATCACATTTTTTCGTCACATGCTTCGTAAACAACAGGTGTAGGCTAACAGTAAAATGCTTATTTACAGGCCCTTCCCAACAATGCAGAGAGAAAGAAAATAAGAGAAATAAGAGAAAAGTAATAACACGTAATAATAAAAGTTGTAATAAATACACACTGAGTAATGATAACTTGGCTATATACACGCGGTACCAGTACCGAGTCGATGTGCAGGGGTATGGGGTAGATATGTACATACAACTAGGAATTAAGTGACTAGGCAACAGGATAGATACTAAACAGTAGCAGCAGAGTATGTGATGAGTAAAAAAAAGTTTGTGCAAAAAGGGTCATTGCAGAGAGTCTGGGTAGCTATTTGGTTAACTATTTAACAAACAATTTAGCAGTATTACAATATGACTTGGGGGTAGAAGCTGTTCAGGGTCCTGTTGGTTCCAAACTTGGTGCATTGGTACCGCTTGCCGTGCAGTAGCAGAGAGAACAGTCTATGACTTGGGTGGCCTTCCTCTGACACAACCTGGTATAGAGGTCCTGGTATAGAGGTCCTGGAAGGCAGGGAGCTCGGCCCCAGTGATGTACTGCGCCATACGCACTGCCTTCTGTAGTGCTTTGTGGTCGAATGCCAAGCCTTTTCCATACCAAGCAGTGATGCAGCCAGTCAAGATGGTGCAGCTGTAGAACTTTGAGGATCTGAGGGCCCATGCCAAATCTTTTCTCCCTCTTGAGGGGAAGAGGCGTGCCTGCCCTCTTTATGACTGTGTGGTGTGTCTGGACCATGATAGATACGTAGTGATGTGGACACCGAAGAACTTGAAGCTCTCGACCCTCTGTTTCCTGTCGTCCACAATCAGCTCTTTTATCTTGCTGATGTAGAGGTTGTTCTCCTGGCACCACACTGCCATGTCTATGAACGCCTCCCTATAGGCTCTCTCATCGTCGTCGATGATCAGGCCTACCACCGTTGTGTCATCAAACACTGAGCTGTAGTCAATGAACAGCATTCTCACATAGGTGTTCCTCTTGTCCAGGTGGGAGAGGGCAGTGTGGAGTGCAATAGAGATTGCATCATGTGTGGATCGTTTGGGGTTGTATGCGAATTAGAGTGGGTCTAGGGTGTCTGGGATGATGGTGTTGATGTGACCCATGAACAGGCTTTCAAAGCACTTCATGGCTACAGATGTGAGTGGCGTTCTTGGGAACAGGGGGAATGATGGTTTGCTTGAAACATATAGGTATTATAGACTGGGTCAGGGAGAGAATGTCAGTGAAGACACTTACCATCTGGTTAGCGCATGTACTGAGTGCACGTCCTGGTAATCCATCTAGCACTGCTGCCTTGTGAATGTTAACCTGTCTAGGATCAGCGTGGCGCTAGCGGCACCCCCCCCCCCCCCCACTGAAAAACCAGTGCCGCGAAATTCAAAAAAAATATTTTTTTTAAATATTTAACTTTCACACATTAAAGTCCAATACAGCTAATGAAAGACACAGATCTTATGAATCCAGTCAACATTTCCGATTTTTAAAATGTTTTACAGGGAAGACACAATATGTAAAGATGTACATCTATTACCTAAAAACACATTAGCATAATCCACCATCTTTTATTTGTCCACCAACACCAGTAGCCATCACCAATTCGGCTAAACTAAGATATTTATAGCCCCTAACCAACAAAAAAACTCATTAGATGACAGTCTGATAACATATTTATGGTATGGGATAGGTTTTGTTAGAAAAAAGTGCATATTTCAGGTATATGGCATAGTTTACAATTGCACCCACCATCACAAATGGACTAGAATAATTACAATGAGCAACGTGTTTACCTAACTACTAATCATCAAACATTTCGTAAAAATACACAGCATACACGAATCGAAAGACACAGATCCTGTGAATACAGACAATATTTCAGATTTTCTAAGTGTCTTACAGCGAAAACACAATAAATCGTTATATTAGCATAGCACATAGCACATAGCAGCCCAGCATTGATTCTAGCCAAAGTGAGCGATAAAAGTCAACATCGCCAAAAGATATTAATTTTTTCACTAACCTTCTCAGAATTCTTCCGATGACACTCCTGTAACATCACATTACAACATGCATATACAGTTTGATCGAAAATGTTTATATTTAGCCACCAAAATCATGGTTAGACAATGTGAAATGTAGACAAGCTGGTAAAGAAAACGTCCTTGCGCCACTTAGACAGTGATCTACTCTTATACATAAATACTCATAAACGTGACTAAAAAATATAGGGTGGACAGGGATTGATAGACAATTTAATTCTTAATACAATTGCGTTATTACATTTTTTAATTTATCCTTACTTTTCAATACAGTTTGCGCCAAGCGAAGCTACGTCAAAAAACATGGCGTCCTAAGCCACTAAAATGTTTCGACAGAAACACGATTTATCATAATAAAAATGTCCTACCTTGAGCTGTTCTTCCATCAGTATCTTGGGCAAAGGATCCTTTCTTGGGAGAAATCGTCTTTTGGTGGAAAGCTGTCCTCTTGCCATGTGGAAATGTCAACTACGTTCGGGATGAACTGAAAAGCGTGCCCAACTTTTCACATCGTTGCAAAAATAAATGTCCCAAAATCGCACTAAACGGATATAAATTGCTATAAAACGCTTTAAATTAACTACTTTGTGATGTTTGTAACTCCTATAACGAGTGAAAAGATGACCGGAGAAATATAACAGGCTAAACTAACGCTTGGAACAGGAGAGGGTCGGTGTCTTCCACGCGCGTTACGCAGCAAGAAAAGACTTGCTAGCTAAAGGTTTTTTTCATTTGTAGGGCCTGTGAACGAGCAATCGAGCCCGTTGGAATCGTCATCACGTAAAGGCATCCAGGGGAAGACGTAAGAAGTGTCCGTATAGTCATAGCAACGACAGAGCCCTTTTAAATGACTTCAGAAAAGTGGCCAACGTTTCTCAAATCTGACTCCATGTCAGGGAAATTGCTGTAGAATGGGCTCTGTTCCACTTAGAGACAAAATTTCAACTCCTATAGAAACTATAGACTGTTTTCTATCCAATAATAATAATAATATGCATATTGTACGATCAAGGATTTTGTGGGAAGCCGTTTAAAAAATTAGCCACATTAGCATAAATAGTCTAAACAGCGCCCCCATCCCCAACAGGTTAACCTGTTTAAAGGTTTTACTCACATCGGTTAATTTTTATTTAACGATGCAAGTCCGTTAAGAACAAATTCGTATTTACAATGACGGCCTACCTCGGCCAAACCCAGAAGACGCTGGGCCAATTGTGCGCCGCCCTATGGGACTCCAAATCACGGCCGGATGTGATACAGCCTGGATTCGAACCAGGGACTGCAGTGATGCCTCTTGCACTGAGATGCAGTACCTTAGACCGCTGCGCCACTCATTAAAGAGAGCATGACCACACATCGTTCGGAGCAGCTGGTGCTCTCATGCTTGGTTCAGTGTTGCTTGCCTCAAAGCAAACATAGAAGGTATTTAGCTAGTCTGGTAGGCTCGCATCACTGGGCAGCTCGCTGATGGGTTTCCCTTTGTAATTTGTTATAGTTTGCAATTCCTGCCAAAGCCGCCAAGCATCAGAGCCGGCGTAGTAGCATTCGATCTTAGTCCTGTATTGATGCTTTGCCAATTTTAGGGGTCATCGGAGATTGTAGTGAGATTTCCTTGAAAGTAGCAGCTCTAGCCTTTAGCTCAGCGCATTTGTTGCCTGGAATCCTTGGCTTTTGGTTGGGATATATACATACGGTCACTGTGGGGAGAACATTATCAATGCACTTATTATTGAAGCCGATGTGCTAAACTCCTCAGATATTCTCCTCAGATATACTTTTGGCATATTTATCTCCTGAGGAAAAATTTGACATTATTGCACTGCTTTTAGAATATCAGTTTTTTTTTATGTACTAGAGCATGTACTAGAGCATGACATTGACGTTGGGGACACTGCCCCAATCAAACATCACTATCGAGTGAATCCTGAAAAGAGAGAGAAGCTCCGCAGTGAGGTGGAGTTCATGCTTGAGCACGCCAATGCACAACATGGTAACAGTCCATGGTGTTCTCCCTGTACATTAATACCTAAGGCTGATGGGTTTCTGCGGTTTTCTTATGATTTTCGGAAACTCAATGCTGTTACTAAGTCGGACTCGTACCCTTTGCCTAGGGTTGACGATTGTGTGGAAAGTGCTGCTAAGTACATTAGCAAGTTTGGTCTGCTGAAGGGATATTGGCAGGTCCCTATAAATCTTCTTATGGCTGCAAGCCCTATATCGGGATGAACTAGGACTTCATGTTACACAATACATGCGTGTTTTGTTTGATTCAATTCATATTTATATAAAAAAAAAATCTGAGTTTACATTTAGGCTACAAGAATCACTAAATGCAAAAACATCAAGTGACTTTGCATAGCCACATCGTTTCAACAGAAATACTCATCATAAATATAGATGATAATACAAGTTATACACATTGAATTATAGATATACCTCTCCCTAATGCAACCGCTATGTCAGATTTTAAAAAAACTTTAAGGAAATATAACTGCACGCTATAATCTGAGACGGCGCTCAAATTAGCATGTCACAGCTGCAAAGATAGCGTCACTATAAACAACAAAATATATTATAAATATTTCATTACCTTTGTTGGTTTCGATCAGAAAGAGCAGCAGAAACTCCAGGTCCACAATAAATGTTTGTTTTGTTCGAAAAAATCTGTTATTTATGTCCAATTGTTAGCGCATTTGGTAAACATATCCAAACGCAAATTCTGGTCAGCTTCATATCGGACAAAAACTTCAAAATGTGATATTACCGGTCGAAGAAACATTTCAAAGTAAGTACTGAATCCATCATTAGGATGTTTTTAACATATAGCTTCAATAAAGTTCCAACCGGAGTATTCCTTCTTGTCTGTGTGAGCCATGGAACGCAAGTGACTTGCATGAAGAAAACGCACGGTCAGGTCATGGCTGCTTGATGGACACCTGACTGATTCTGCTCTCATTCTCTCCCACAACACCATAGAAATCTCATTGGAATTTCTATTGATTGCTGACATCTAGTGGAACCCCTAGGCAGTGCAACCCCAGTCCTACGTCATTTGGATTTCTTTAGGGACTCTGTTGAATACAGACAATCTCAGATTTTTGACTTCCGGTTTTGATTTCAACTCAGGATTCTGCCTGCCAATATGACTTCTGTTAATCTCAGAGAAATAATTCAAACAGTTTTAGAAACTTTGGAGTGTTTTCTATCCAATATTAATAATAATATGCAAATATTAGGAACTATGACTGTTCGTTTGAAGCAGGCCGTTTGAAATGGGCACCTTTCATCCAAGCTACTCAATACTGCCCCTGCAGCCATAAGAAGGGAAAGTGCTGCTAAGTACATTAGCAAGTTCGGTCTGCTGAAGGGATATTGGCAGGTCCCTATAACTGAGTGCGCAAAAGAGTTGTCTGCTTTTGTCAGTGCTGATGGTTTGTTTTCCTACCTTCGCCTCCCGTACGGGTTACGAAATGCCGGAACAACGCTTCAAACGCTCATGCATATCATGCTATGTGGCCTGGAAAATGCTGAGACATATTTAGACGACGTGGTCGTATTTAGTACTTTCAGGATATTAGGAGTCTGTTCGAGCATTTCTTAGCTGCCAACCTGTAACGATTGTCATCGGGAGAAGGAGAGGAGGACCAAAGTGCAGCGTGGTACGTATCCATAATACTTTTAATAAAGATGAACACGCGAACAAAAACAACAAAACGACCAACGAACAGTTCTGAAAGGTGCAACAAACACTAAACAGAAAATAACCACCCCACTACTCAGTAGGAAATCAGGCTACCTAAGTATGGTTCTCAATCCGAGACAATGATTGACAGCTGCCTCTGATTGGGAACCATACCAGGCCAAACACAATAGAAATAGAAAACATAGACATACAAACATAGAATGCCCACCCACATCACACCCTGACCAAACAAAAAATAGAAACATACAAAGCAATCTATGGTCAGGGCGTGACACAACCTGACAGTTAACCTGTCAAAGAGTGAAATTGCTCGAGCAACAGTGAAATATCTCGGGATGGTGGTGGGGCAAGGGAAACTCCGACCGGTCCTGGCAATAATGAAGACCATCAATAACCTTCCAGTGCCAGCTTCTCGCCAGGAACAGCGCCACTTAAATGTTCTCTAAGAAATTTGCCCAGGTTTTGCGCCACTTACAGATTTGACCAGTCTGAAAGTAATTTTCTGTTGGAGGCCTGACTGTCAGGAGGCTTTTTGAGGAGACAAAGACACTTTTGGTCTCTGCCCTGGTGCTAGCTGCTCTGGATTTTGGTTGTCCATTTGTTTTGTCCACCGATGCAAGCGACGTGGGGTTCTTTTCAAAGAAATTGGCCTCTTATCAAAACACTACTCGACTATCGAGAAGGAGAAGCTCGCTTTGGTACTGGCTCTTTAGCAAGTATTCAGACCCTTGACTTTTTCCACATTTTCTTACGCTACAGCTTTTTTCTAAAATTGATTAAATTGTGTTTTTCCCTCATCAATCTACTCACAATGACAAAGCAAAAAACGTTTTTTATCAATTTTAGCTTAAAAATAGAATATCACATTTACGTAAGTTTTCAGACCCTTTACTCAGTATTTTCTTGAAGCACCTTTGGCAGCGATTACAGCATTGAGTGTTATTGGGTATGATGCTACAAGCTTGGCACACCTGTATTTGGGGAGTTTCTCCCATTCTTCTCTACAGAAGTTCTCAAGTGCTGTCCGGTTGGATGGGGAATGTGGCTGTACAGTTATTTTCGGGTTCTCTCCAGAGATGTTCGATCGGGTTCAAATCCGGGCTCTGGCTGGGCCACTCAAGGACATTCAGAGACTTGTCCTGAAGCAACTCCTGCGTTGTCTTGGCTGTGTGCGTCGGGCCGTTGTCCTGTTGGAAGGTGAACCTTCACCCCAGTCTGAGGTCCTGAGTGCTCTGGAGCAGGTTTTCATCAAGGATCTCTCTATACTTTGCTCCGTTCATCTTTTCCTCAGTCCTGACTAGTCTCCCAGTCCCTGCCATGCTGCCACCATCATGCTTCACCATAGGGATGGTGCCAGGTTTCCTCCAGACGTGACGCTTGTCATTCAGGCCAAAGAGTTAAATCTTGGTTTCACACGAGAGGATCTTGTTTCTCATGGTCTGAGAGTCTTTAGGTGCCTTTTGGCAAACTCCAAGCAGGCTGTCATGTGCCTTTTACTGAGGAGTGGCTTCCGTCTGGCCACTGTACCATAAAGGCCTGATTGGTGGAGTGCTGCAGAGATGGTTGTCCTTCTGGAAGGTTCTCCCATCTCTACAGAGGAACTCTAGAGCTCTGTCGGGTTTTTGGTCACCTCCCTGACCGAGGCCTATCTCCCCTGATTGTTCAGTTTGGCCGGGCGGCTAGCTTTACGAAGAGTCTTGGTGGTTCCAAACTTCTTCCATTTAAGAATGATGGAGGCCACTGTGTTCTTTGGGACCTTCAATGCTGCAGATTTTTTTTGGTACCCATCCCCAGATCTGTGCCTCAACACAATTCTGTCTCGGAGCTTTACGACAATTCTTTCGACCTCATGGCTTGGTTTTTGCTCTGACATGCACTGTCAACTGTGGGACCTTATATAGACAGGTGTGTGCCTTTCCAAATCATGTCCAATCAATTTAATATACCACAGGTTGACTCCAATCAAGTTGTAGAAACATCTCAAGGATGATCAATGAAAACAGGATGCAACTGAGCTTAATTTCGAGTCTCATAGCAAAGGGTCTGAATACTCATGTAAATAAGGTATTTCTGATTCATATTTTAATAAATGTGCAAAAATGTCTAAAAAACTGTTTTTGCTTTGTCATTATGAGTATTGTGTGTAGCTTGCTGAGGATTTAAAAAAATCTATTTTAGAATAAGGCTTTAACGTAACAAAATTTGGAAAAAGTCAATGGATATGAATAGTTTCAAAAGTTACTGTATGTATCGGTCTTTACCTCTATGGTGGTCTATACCAATCATAACCCTCTTGTTTTTCTGCAAGAGACGAATTCCACGTACCGCCAACTCTTTCGCTGGAGTCTCATATTGCAGGAGTTTTCCCTTGAAATCAGACATGTCTGTGGTAAGCACAACTTGTTTGCTGATTGTCTTTCAAGGGTGGGCAGTCTTTAAGTGGCTCTTGGCTCACAATTGATTTTGACTGCACGTTTTGCTGTTTTGGAGAAGAGTTTTGTTTTGCTTGATTTCGATCCAAAGGGATGAGAGTGTAGAAACGTACACGATTTTACCCGTTTCTCAAAACCTCTGAGTTTTAGGCAGCTTAAAATAAAAATACATGTTTTACAAAGTGTGTGTGTGTGTGTATACAGCACCAGTCAAATGTTAGGACACACCTAATCATTCCAGGGTTTTTCTTTATTTATACAATGTTCTACATTGTAGAATAATTGTGAAGACACAACTATGAAATAACGCATCCAGTACCCAAAAAAGTGTTTTATATTTGAGATTCTTCAAAGTAGCCGCCCTTTGCCTTGATGACAGCTTTGCACACTCTTGGCATTCTCTCAACCAGCTTCATGAGGTAGTCACCTGGAATGTATTTCAATTAACAGGTGTGCCTTGTTAAAAGTTAATTTGTGGACTTTCTTTCCTTCTTAATGCGTTTGAGCCAATCAGTTGTGTTGTGACAAGGTAGGGGTGGTAAACAGAAGATAGCCTTATTTTGTAAAAGTCAAATGAGCCATTGATCATATTTTAGCGATATTCCTACCTTGAGAAGAATGTGTAATTTAACGGAGGGTGTAGTACATTTTTCCTATTTGTTTGCCTCTTTAGTTCAGGGTGCATTGCATGGTGCCATTGCCAGAGATATTATAGAAATTATTTAGGAATCCAACGAATGAAGGAACGTATAACGCCCCATCAGACTGTCAACCAATCGCGTTGATGCTGCGGTTGATAAAATAATCGTCACGCAATCCCATCTCAAAGTCAGTGTATATGTCGAGTAACATGTCTATTTTCCTCGAAAGTACGTAATGTCACGATTCCAAAGCTATGCGACACTACAGATGGCAAGTTAATTATCTCACGCCTTGGAAAATATTTGTTATGTTGTACTTCTTGTTGACAAAATTCGTGCTAAAGTTGGGTTTTTGAGCTTTCGCCCAATAGACTCCCATTCACTCCTTCAAGGAGAGCGCGTTTTTTTCCCAGAATCCCCCAGAATGCACCGCGCAGTACATTGACGCAACGTTTCTCATCTCAAAAGCATATATGCCATTGTGAATGTCAGACTCCACTCCTGTGAGGCACATCGATCTGCTGGTTGAGCATGGTGAGATTGTAGACTCCTAAATTGATAGTGTAAGAAATTGTAATAGAAACTGGAAACTAGTAATAACTACATTTCAACATAAGCCATATTTTATACAAAAATACACATACTCCTCATTTGTCTTGGACATATGCTGGACTTATTAAGACACCAACTACAGACACACATAATTCCCCTCCCCCATAATAACCACAGAATACACCCAACACATGGTTGGAGCTCAAGACAAAGAACTATCTCAGGAACCAATGGAACGTGGACACCAGGCCTGTTCAGGACTACCCAAGACCCAGATCGACCAATCGGAAGGCCAGACTCGCAGATCTACCTACTTTGCTTGTTGTCTATATAATACTGTACAATTCTTGAAACTACCTCTTTCCGGACGATTTCATACAAATCAGACAGAAAGAGCCGTGCCGCACGCTTTGCCTAATATCTTTACACTTGAATAAATCTGCCTTATTATACAATTATCCACCTCGTCCTATTGTCTCCTCTTGTTCTCCTGTCAACAGTAAACGTTTTACTAACAATAGTGCAGTTTGTTTAGGAGATTTTACAGCTAACTTTACATGCTGATATTGTCTTCGGGATTATTGTATAGCTAGCTAGCCAGCCCATAGAGAGAGCATTGCATTATGGATTTTGTAGTCAACTATTATATGGCCAAAATGAACAAACATTTTTTTTTCACACATTAGTATTATTAAACACGGTAAATGAAAGGAATGAGTGTTATTCACAGTAATTGACCGTTAATTAACATACACACATTGAGCATCTCCTGGCTTCCACAAGTCACTGATGCAGACCTTTGGAACATCTATATTTTAAGAAAGTCTAAGTCTAAGTCTAAGAAATCCATGTAATGTAGCCTACACCGTCACAATAAATCCATTATTTATTTTAGACAGGTATACAGAAGCATGATATGAAGAAATTGTAGTCTATTTCAGAAGAACAGAATAAGATACTCTGAATTGTCCTCATGTTAGGTCCTCATCTGGCTATGCCAAATGGCTGTGGGTTACACTAGTTCATTTAGCAGACAAGATTTGCTTAGAATTCTGTGGCATTATTTTATAGTGTGAAGAATACAATTGAACAAAGCTGAATAAAATAGAAAGGATATTTTCTCCATATTGAAGATATTAGTAGAACAGTCCACATTAACTTTTCGTCAGCCAGCAAGATGAGTAGGCCTAACGAACACCAATAGCCTATGTCAATCTACTATCCCCCATAGTACAAAATTTGACTTATTCTGTGCGAGAAATAAATATTCCAAACATAGATGCGATAGATCCCAAATTAATTCAACCACTAGCGTCAACAAAACCTTTTTACGCAATGTGGCTGACGCAACAAATCAGAACTTTTAGCTTAAAATGTTGATACTGTTAGGCTATTTCTTCACATTATAAGCGCAGAAATGCGCACACGGCAGTAGGCTGTAAGCGCGAATGTTCCATTAGCGAAAAACACCATTATCAAAAGTGACTGCAAATGCAATTATGCATGCAATGCTTTTATTATAAAGGTGCATTTTTATGGTGAAAAAGTTCTTCCCCAAACTAGAAACTCATGCGCTGCTTATGTATGCCAGTTAGGCTCTACACCCCTTATGAAGCGGATTAATGTGGTTCATTTTAAGAAATTATTTAGCCACTTTAGTTGTGATACAAACATATAGGGCTATGGGCTAGGCTACATGAGGTGTGTGACTATGATTAGAAAATATTGGAAAAAAAGGCTTTGTTTCTTATGCTGGGTATCATTCACAAGTGAGAATATATAAGTCACAAGTGATAAGCTAATATTGTCACCCATCAGACTATTCTTGATTTAATCTTGTCTTTACGTATACTAAATAATATACATATATGTGAATTTTTATTTATTTAGAAAGGACCATTATCACGCACCTGTTTCAAAACAGGGGCAGCGGGAAAAATACATGTCATCTGTGCATCTATCTATCTATCTATCTATCTATCTATCTATCTATCTATCTATCTATCTATCTATCTATCTATCTCCATCTATAGCGAATGGAGGATGCTTTTCCAGCGGTTCATTTTAATGCCAGCCAGGTAGGCTATACTCCTGTTGTAAATAGAAGGAATGTGTTTAATATAAGGAAAGTTGAGAAATAAATATAGTAGGCCTAGCCTATAGAATGCTGATGGTATCCTCCTCTTTTTAGTAGCCATCACGTTTTCTTGCGCAATTGCATAGCCTATAGAAATGTTTTGCAACATGAGCTCATGGGCTCTCATGAAGTGTTTGATTAGATGATTATTTTTTGATTACATTTGCATTGATATTAGAGGGACAATAGAGTGCTGAGTACCAGGAAGTTAGCAAGTTTGGTAGGCTACTAATGACCATCAGCAGCATCAGAGCTTGGAGAAGCCTAATTACCGTGACTAAACGGTCATGTGGAATTTGACTGCCTTCGTGACCGCCAGTGTGGCCGGTAATACGGTCACCGTAACAGCCCTAGTTGACACTCCCTATTTCTAAAAACAACAATCCTTTATCTGATATTCCTTGTTTTCGTTTTGCTCCACATTTTGGTTAGGTGTGGGTTTTTTCTTTTGTTTGCCTCTTGTTGGGCAAATTTTGTGGGCGCTCATGATCTGTCTCTTTTAGGTTTCAGTTGTTGTTTCAGAACCCCTCCGAGAACCCCACCTGCTTTGTTTTGGTTGTTGTCAGTGACTCTTTGTTAGTTCCCCCTTCTTTTAAAGCGACAATTTTTTTATTTTTTTTTGTTAGGGAACGTAACAAGGCCTTCGGATGAATCCCGGAACATATTCCAGTTTGTGCTAGCGAAACAGTCCTGTAGTTTAGCACCCAGTTCATCGGACCACTTCCATATTGGGCGCATTACTTGAAATTCCTGTTTGAGTTTTTGCTTGTAAACAGGAATCAAGAGGATAGAGTTACTGTCAGATTTGCCAAATAGAGGGTGATGTAAAGCTTTGTATGTGTTTCTATGTGTGGCGTAAAGGTGAGCTAGAGTTTTTTTCACTTCTAGTTGCACAGGTGACATGCTTATCTTGAGGTATTCTAACTCAGGCGAGCAGAACCCCGAGACTTGATTAGAGTTTGTGCATCAGCTGTTGTTAACGAAGAGACACACACCTCCTCCTTGAGCTTACCTGAAGGTGCCTTTCTGTCCTAGATGTATATTATCCATGTCCTTGTTCAGCCACAACTCTGAGAAACATTCTCAAACAGAGCTCGTCCAGTTTGATTGCCAGTGATTATACTTTCGCCAATAGAACAGAGGTTAGAGGGAGTTTATTTACTCGCCCCCGTAGTTTCGTCAGGGTATCTGCACGTCGGCCTCTGTATTGCCGTCTCTTTCTCTTCAGAGTGTCGAAAATTAGGGCCTGGTCCGGGGTGAGCAGTATGTCCTGTGCCGCCGACTCGTTGAAGTAGGAATTTACATCCAAATCGAGGTTAGTGATCGCTGTTCTGATGTCCAGAAGCTCTTTTCGGTCATAGGAAATGATGGCGGGAACATTATGAACAAAAAAGTTAAGATAAGGGAGAAAAAAAACCTGCAGAATTAGTCAGGAGCCCGTAGAACGGCAGCTATTCATTCCAGTGCCAACTGAACACACAGGTTTGGATTCTTTAACTTACTGCCTGTGTCTGTCACGCCCTGGCCTTAGTATTCTTTGTTTTCTTTATGTTTTTTAGTTAGGTCAGGGTGTGACATGGGGAAGGTATTTGTTTTGTAATGTCTAGGGGTGTTGTATGTGTATGGGGCAGAGTAGAGTAGTGTTGTCTAGTTATGTCTATGGCTGCCTAGATTGGTTCTCAATCAGAGACAGCTGTCATTCATTGTCATTCATTGTCTCGTCTTCTTTAAGGCAGTCATAGGCAGTAGGCTTTTGTGGGTTGTTGTCTATGTTGAACGTTTGTTGCTTGTCTGTGCACTTACGTTATTTAGCTTCACGGTCGTTTGTTGTTTTGTTAGTTTGCGTATAGTGTTCGTTTCGTGTTTTTTCTCTCTTCCAAAATAAAGAGATGTATTTTGCACACGCTGCGCCTTGGTCCTCACTCTCTCACGAAGACGATCGTGACAGTCTAGTTCTACTGTCATAGAAATCACTGAGAAAAGAGAAAACCATACCACTTGTAATGTTACAAGAGTAGTTAATGTCTTTCATTTTAGGAGCATTGATGTTTGTAGCCTCCAGGCAAACTTTACTTTAATGAAGAAGAGGATGGAGTCTGGCTCAACAAATACTCCTGTGGGTATCTATCTGTGTTTACACATTGTTATTGGCTGAACAACAACTGTGTGAGTCAATTGAGGTGTCATGGTATATGTTTCAAGCTTGGCAACAGTTTTTTATTTTACAGTTTCATATTGGTGCTCACAGTTCTGCAGGGTTCAAAAGTTTCAGTTGATCTATTTTTGATACAAAAACCAGTGCACCTGGGAGACAATGCTCATTTTTGTATTTACATTTACATTACATTTAAGTCATTTAGCAGACGCTCTTAGCCAGAGCGACTTACAAATTGGTGCATTCACCTAATGACATCCAGTGGAACAGCCACTTTACAATAGTGCATCTACATCTTTTAAGGGGGGGGGGGGGGCAGAAGGATTGCTTTATCCTATCCTAGGTATTCCTTGAAGAGGTGGGGTTTCAGGTGTCTCCGGAAGGTGGTGATTGACTCCGCTGTCCTGGCGTCGTGAGGGAGTTTGTTCCACCATTGGGGTGCCAGAGCAGCGAACAGTTTTGACTGGGCTGAGCGGGAACTGTACTTCCTCAGTGGTAGGGAGGCGAGCAGGCCAGAGGTGGATGAACGCAGTGCCCTTGTTTGGGTGTAGGGCCTGATCAGAGCCTGAAGGTACTGAGGTGCCGTTCCCCTCACAGCTCCGTAGGCAAGCACCATGGTCTTGTAGCGGATGCGAGCTTCAACTGGAAGCCAGTGGAGAGAGCGGAGGAGCGGGGTGACGTGAGAGAACTTGGGAAGGTTGAACACCAGACGGGCTGCGGCGTTCTGGATGAGTTGTAGGGGTTTGATGGCACAGGCAGGGAGCCCAGCCAACAGCGAGTTGCAGTAATCCAGACGGGAGATGACAAGTGCCTGGATTAGGACCTGTGCCGCTTCCTGTGTGAGGCAGGGTCGTACTCTGCGGATGTTGTAGAGCATGAACCTACAGGAACGGGCCACCGCCTTGATGTTAGTTGAGAACGACAGGGTGTTGTCCAGGATCACGCCAAGGTTCTTAGCGCTCTGGGAGGAGGACACATAGGAGTTGTCAACCGTGATGGCGAGATCATGGAACGGGCAGTCCTTCCCCGGGAGGAAGAGCAGCTCCGTCTTGCCGAGGTTCAGCTTGAGGTGGTGATCCGTCATCCACACTGATATGTCTGCCAGACATGCAGAGATGCGATTCGCCACCTGGTCATCAGAAGGGGGAAAGGAGAAGATTAGTTGTGTGTCGTCTGCATAGCAATGATAGGAAAGACCATGTGAGGTTATGACAGAGCCAAGTGACTTGGTGTATAGCGAGAATAGGAGAGGGCCTAGAACAGAGCCCTGGGGGACACCAGTGGTGAGAGCGCGTGGTGAGGAGACAGATTCTCGCCACGCCACCTGGTAGGAGCGACCTGTCAGGTAGGACGCAATCCAAGCGTGGGCCGCGCCGGAGATGCCCAGCTCGGAGAGGGTGGAGAGGAGGATCTGATGGTTCACAGTATCGAAGGCAGCCGATAGGTCTAGAAGGATGAGAGCAGAGGAAAGAGAGTTAGCTTTAGCAGTGCGGAGCGCCTCCGTGATACAGAGAAGAGCAGTCTCAGTTGAGTGACTAGTCTTGAAACCTGACTGATTTGGATCAAGAAGGTCATTCTGAGAGAGATAGCAGGAGAGCTGGCCAAGGACGGCACGTTCAAGAGTTTTGGAGAGAAAAGAAAGAAGGGATACTGGTCTGTAGTTGTTGACATCGGAGGGATCGAGTGTAGGTTTTTTCAGAAGGGGTGCAACTATTTGCCATAGATGGCCTTGGATTGAAAGCATAAACTGAGTGTCCACATACATACATCTAGCGCTTTATAAATGTGTGTTAACTTTGTGACAAGGACAACCTTTATGCTTCTCTTTGTCTCAGTTTGGGGCCAATTGACACAAGAGCTTTGTCTCTCTCTTTATACAAGACTGCCAATATTTGATCTGTGGAGAAGGAGCAGACAGAGAGGTTGGGGAGGTTGAGTTTCATCAACAGGATATCAGACCAGAGCAGGAAGTCAGATAGAGGGGGAGAGGGAGGCAGCGATCGCTAGCAAGAGAGACCGACAGAGGGAGAGACAGAGAGAGGGAGTGAGAGACAGACAGAGGGAGAGACAGACAGAGGGAAGAGGGAGTAAGAGACAGGGAGAGAAAGAGAACTGCCAGAGTACCACGAGATAACATGTCAATGAAAAACACTTCAAGTCACTATTTTAATGACCAGTAGAAGTTTATTCTATTTTTAGTGCTTTTATAATCAATAACACTAAACCCAGTGGTGTAAAGTACTACTTAAGTAGTTTTGGGGGTATCTGTACTTTACTAGGCTTTTTATATTTTTTTCCAACATTTACTTCACTACATCCCTAAAGAAAATAACGTAATTTTTACTCCGTACATTTTCATTGACACCCAAAAGTACTTGTTACATTTTGACAGGTGTAACGGCGGTCCTCCTCCTCTTCGACCGAAAAGGAGGAGTATTGAGGGAACCAAGGCGCAGCGAAGTTTGAACACATATTTATTTAACAAAGACACGAACTTGTATAAACTAACAAAACGGTGAAGACAGACCTATACGACGAACTTACATAAAACAATAAGAACGCACGAATAGGACAATTAGACTACACAAACCGAACAAACCGTAACAGTCCCGTATGGTGCAAACAATTACACAGACACGGAAGACAATCACCCACAACGAACACAGTGACAACGCCTACCTAAATATGACTCTTAATTAGAGGAACGCCAAACACCTGCCTCTAGTTAAGAGCCATACCAGGCAACCCAAAAACCAACACAGAAACAGAAAACATAGAATGCCCACCCAACCTCACGTCCTGACCAACTAACACACATAAACTAACAGAAATAGGTCAGGAACGTGACATAACCCCCCCATAAGGTGCGAACACCGGGCGCACCAGCACAAAGACTAGGGGAGGGTCTGGGTGGGCATCTGACCACGGTGGTGGCTCAGGCTCCGGGCGAGGTCCCCACCCCACCATAATCCATCCTAGCCTCCATCTCCCCCTAAGAATGTCCACCCTCCTTTTACCCCCACAAAATCTTTTTAGTAACATCAATGATAGGGACAGCACCGGGACAGAGAGATAGATCAAGACAGAGGGATAGATCAGAATATAGAGGTAGATCAAGATAGAGAGGGAGATCATGATAGAGGGGCAACTCCGGACTGAAAGGCAGCTCCGGACAGAGAGACAGCTCTGGACTGATGGGCAGTTCTGGGTATATAGCCGTTTCAGGCTGAAGGGCAGCTCATGGCTGACTGACGAATCTGGACGCTCATGGCAGGCTGACGGCTCTCGACGCTCATGGCTGGCTGACGGCTCTCGACGCTCATGGCTGGCTGACGGCTCTCGACGCTCATGGCTGGCTGACGGCTCTCGACGCTCATGGCTGGCTGACGGCTCTCGACGCTCATGGCTGGCTGACGGCTCTCGACGCTCATGGCTGGCTGACGGCTCTCGACGCTCATGGCAGGCTGACGGCTCTCGACGCTCATGGCAGGCTGACGGCTCTCGACGCTCATGGCAGGCTGACGGCTCTCGACGCTCATGGCAGGCTGACGGCTCTCGACGCTCATGGCAGGCTGACGGCTCTCGACGCTCATGGCTCTCTGGCAGCTCTGGCAGATCCTGTCTGGTTGGCGGCTCTGGCAGATCCTGTCTGGTTGGCGGCTCTGGCAGATCCTGTCTGACGGGCGGCTCTGGCAGATCCTGTCTGACGGGCGGCTCTGGCAGATCCTGTCTGACGGGCGGCTCTGGCAGATCCTGTCTGACGGGCGGCTCTGGCAGATCCTGTCTGACGGGCGGCTCTGGCAGATCCTGTCTGGCGGGCGGCTCTAGCGGCTCCTGTCTGGCGGACGGCTCTGTAGGCTCATGGCAGACGGACGGCTCTGTAGGCTCATGGCAGACGGACGGCTTTGCAGGCTCATGGCAGACGGGCGGCTTTGCAGGCTCATTGCAGACGGATGGCTCAGACGGCGCTGGGGAGACGGATGGCTCAGATGGCGCTGGGGAGACGGATGGCTCAGATGGCGCTGGGGAGACGGATGGCTCAGATGGCGCTGGTGAGACGGATGGCTCTGGCCGGATAAGGCGCACTGTAGACCTGGTGCGTGGTGCCGGAACTGGAGGCACCAGGCTAAGGACACGCACCTTCATACTAGTGCGGGGAGCAGGGACAGGGCACACTGTACTCTCAAAGCCCACTCTATACCTGGTGCGTGGTACCGGCACTGGTGAAACCGGGCTGAGGACAAGCACATCAGGATTAGTAGGGGGAGAAGAAACAGTGTGTACAGGGCTCTGGAGACGCACAGGAGGCTTAGTGCGTGGTGCCGAAACTGGAGGCACCGAACTGGATACACGCACTACAGGGAGAGTGCGTGGAGGAGGAACAGGGCTCAGGAGACGCACTGGTAGCCTAGTGCGTAGTGTAGGCACTGTAGGTACTAGGCTGGGGCGGGGAGGTGGCACCGGAAATACCGGACCGTGGAGGCGTACTGGCACTCTTGAGCATTGAGCCTGCCCAACCTTACCTGGTTGAATGCTCCCGGTCGCCCGACCAGTGCGGGGAGGTGGAATAACCCGCACCGGCCTATGTAGGCGAACCGGGGAAACCATGCGTAAGGCAGGTGCCATGTATGCCGGCCCGAGGAGACGCACTGGAGACCAGACGGTTGAGCCGGCCTCATGACACCTGGCTCAATACCCAATCTAGCCCTACCAGTGCGGGGAGGTGGAATAAGCCGCACTGGGCTATGCATGCCCGTACTCCCGCTCTCCACGGTTAGCCTGGGAAGTGGGCGCAGGTCTCCTACCTGCCCTTGGCCCACTACCTCTTAGCCCCCACCCCCCAAGAAATTTTTGGGTATTACTCACGGGCTTTTTGGGCTTCCGTGCCAGACGCGTTCCCTCATAACTCCGGTTCCTCTCTCCGGTAGCCTCTGCTCTCCTCAGTGCCTCCAGCTGTTCCCGTGGACGGTGATTTACTTTAGCCCATGGTCCTTCTCCGTTAAATACTTGCTCCCAACTCCATAAGTCCTGTATATTTCCCCGTTGCTCCAAATTACGCTGCTTGGTTCTGGATTCCTGGTGGGTGATTCTGTAACGGCGGTCCTCCTCCTCTTTGACCGAAAAGGAGGAGTATTGAGGGAACCAAGGCGCAGCGAAGTTTGAACACATATTTATTTAACAAAGACACGAACTTGTTTAATTAAACTAACAAAACAACAAAACGGTGAAGACAGACCTATACGACGAACTTACATAAAACAATAAGAACGCATGAATAGGACAATTAGACTACACAAACCGAACAAACCGTAACAGTCCCGTATGGTGCAAACAATTACACAGACACGGAAGACAATCACCCACAACGAACACAGTGACAATGCCTACCTAAATATGACTCTTAATTAGAGGAACGCCAAACACCTGCCTCTAATTAAGAGCCATACCAGGCAACCCAAAAACCAACACAGAAACAGAAAACATAGAATGCCCACCCAACCTCACGTCCTGACCAACTAACACACATAAACTAACAGAAATAGGTCAGGAACGTGACAACAGGAAAATGGTCCAATTCACACACTTATCAAGAGAATATCCCTGGTCATCCCTACTGACTCTGATCTGGGGTACTCACTAAACACAAATGCTTTGTTTGTAAATTATGTCTGAGTGTGCCCCTGGCTATCCGCCAATAAATCAAAAATAGATAATTGTGCCATCTGGTTTGCTTAATATAAGAAATTTTAAATGGTTTATACTTGTACTTTTATTTTTGATACTTAAGTACATTTTAGCAATTACATTTATTTTTGATACTTAAGTATATTTATAACCAAATACTTTTAGACTTTTACTCAAGTAGTATTTTACTGGTGACTTTCACTTTTACTTGAGTCAATTTCTATTAAGGTATCTTTACTTTTACTCAAGTATGACATTTGAGTAATTTTTCTACCACTGACTATACCCAAGTTCATGCTATCTCCAATGCAGCACTCCACACAGGCACCACCATATGTAGTAAATCAGTGAATCAGCACCCATGCACTTTTTCTATTGAGGTCACTTTCATGAGGAAAACCTTGTGTCCTGACCCAGCTCAGCTTCCTCGGCAGCTGAAATTACCTAGGTGAGGGAGTGACTCCTGGCCAGATCTTAGGTGATTGATTCTCCTATGAAAAAGGGGGCCAGATTGTGATAGATGGGCAGGTCCCAAAGCCATTTCTAAGCTGCCTACACCAGCTGTGCTACCTATGGTAATAATGGCCTCCATAGGACACCGGATGCAGCGCTGCAATCTTTCTTTTAAATACACCAAAAGTCGTCATGTTTTTGCCAAAGTCAACATTTTAAATCCTGTCCTTGGGTAGATGTTAATGAAAATTATTCATCATAATTCAATCGAATCAATTTGTTTTTTGGGGGGCAGTAGAAAGGTACTTTTCTCCTCCAGCTAATTTAGGAGACGGTTCTAACTGCTGAATTCATGGAGAGGAAGGTGTAATACATGGCCACAAGTAAAATGCATAGACCTATTCCAAGGTCACAGGGTTATTTGTAGTTCAATGAGTCCGTGGACAACTTCATTAATATAGAGGCATAACATCACAATTGAATAATGAAGAATGTTCCCTTGACCTTTTATGAAGATTTTTATTTTACTTTCCAGGAAAAATAAATTACATTTTACAAAATAAATGACTTCAAAATGATTTAATTTTTTTTATTGCGACAACCCAAAAAAAATACTAATAAATTAATTTGAGATTACTATATTTTCATTTCCGATTAGTTTTTCTACTGTACTCGTTCCAAGTAGTACATAGTGTAGCCTTGTTATGGCTGAGTGCATTGAGATGTTACAGTTATTTATTTAATTACATTTTTTAACTGCCTGAGAGGTAGAAAAATAGGCCTGTCTTCTAAACATCTTATCTCCCACAGCATACGAGGAGAGAGAGAAAGAAGCCTTGTGAAGCTCCAGGAGGATGTCTTGTTTTAATTGCTTCTTTAAGCCTGAGCAGTTACACAGAGGGAGACCGTGCATCTGTGAAAGACCATGGAAGCCTCAATGGGGGCCCTCTCAAAACACTCATCAGGAACTTGTTCATATGTGCAGAGTTACTTCACAACACAGCAGGACTCCAGGGTGCTGTCTCTCACAAACATTGTGTTAAGACGCTGCTTAAATGCCTTAACAAGTTTGTAGCTAGATACATCCTGATGAGTATTACTGTGTACTTACATCATTTACATGATGTTACTTAGGCTGGCTGAAATGTAACTGAGGAATTTGGCCAGCAGCATACCACCCTGCATCCCACTAATGGCTTACTAAGCAGTGTTGGTCCTGGTCAGTCCCTGGATGGGAGACCAGCTGTTGCTGGAAGTGGTGTTGGAGGAGGCACTCTTTCCTCTGTTCTAAAAAGAAATATGCCAATGCTCCAGGGCAGTGATTAGGTAGATTGCCATGTGTAGGGTGCTGTTTTTCGGATGGGATATTAAACGGGTGTCCTGAGTCTCTGTGGTCACTAAAGATCCCATGGCACTTATCATATGAATAGTGGTGTTAACTCTGGTATCCTGGCTAAATTCCCAATCTGGCCCCCATACCACCATGGTCACCTAATCATCCCCTGTAACTATTCCTCAGGCCATTGCTGTAAATGAGAATATGCTCAGTCAATTTACCTGGTAATATAAGAGTTAATAATTATAATTCCTGGAAATACTGAAATGCCATAAAGGCATATACCAGAGGTAGTCAACTCGTACAACTCGTCGCAAAATAAATGTAGAAATCCATGTTATTCAATTATTGCACCCACACTCCTCGCTCGCGCGCGCCAACAAGCGTCTGCGGTGCCAAGGGCTAAAATAGAACTCCTTTCTATTTTTGACGCAGATCGCGCTGCAAGTCCTGCCTCTCCCATCTCGTCATTGGTTTATAGAAGCAGGTACCACGTGCCATCTCCTCATTGGTTATACCCACGTGGTTGATTGAAAGACGAACTGTTTCGCCGGTTGTCATGGTAATACTATGAAAGGTTAGATGCGATCACCATATAAGTTCAAAGATGAAAAAGCCTGGAAGGAGGAGAGATGACTAGAAACGATTCGGTTGGCCGTTTTGTGTGGATTAATTGTCGGAGTAGAGGATCTTGTGCATTTCAGGTAAAATAACAACTCAATGTTTATATCCCAGGACAAATTAGCTAGCAACAGCAAGCTAGCTAAATAGGACAAAATAAATAGCAAGTGCAAGCTAACTAGCTAAATTGCCATACATGTTTAATGCTTTTCGACCTGTCCCCAAATTAATGTCATTGGTTCAGAGTTTGTTTTGATATTTTAACCTGCGTGTCGTGATCCCGTTTGGTGTAGGGGGACAAAATAAATGTATGCACGATAGCGCACGATGGCGCACGCGCGCAGCCGGTTTGAGTTCCGTGTAAGAGGTCCGGAGCCTGCTGGTTTTACATTTACATTTACATTTAAGTCATTTAGCAGACGCTCTTATCCAGAGCGACTTACAAATTGGTGCATTCACCTTATGACATCCAGTGGAACAGCCACTTTACAATAGTGCATCTAGATCTTTTAAGGGGGGGGGGGGGGCAGAAGGATTGCTTTATCCTATCCTAGGTATTCCTTGAAGAGGTGGGGTTTCAGGTGTCTCCGGAAGGTGGTGATTGACTCCGCTGTCCTGGCGTCGTGAGGGAGTTTGTTCCACCATTGGGGTGCCAGAGCAGCGAACAGTTTTGACTGGGTTGAGCGGGAACTGTACTTCCTCAGTGGTAGGGAGGCGAGCAGGCCAGAGGTGGATGAACGCAGTGCCCTTGTTTGGGTGTAGGGCCTGATCAGAGCCTGAAGGTACTGAGGTGCCGTTCCCCTCACAGCTCCGTAGGCAAGCACCATGGTCTTGTAGCGGATGCGAGCTTCAACTGGAAGCCAGTGGAGAGAGCGGAGGAGCGGGTTTTCTATTCTACCTGATCATTAATTGCACACACCTGGTGTCCCAGGTCTAAATCAGTCCCTGATTAGAGGGGAACAATAAAAAAATACAGTGGAACTGGTTTCGAGGTCCAGAGTTGAGTTTGAGGGGCATATACTGTCCAAATGGTAAATATCACCAGCTGCCTACACTCTTAGAAAAAAGGGTTCCAAAAAGGTTCTTCGGCTTTCCCCATAGGAAAAGCCTTTTTGGTTCCAGTTAAAACCCTTTTTGGTTCCAGGTAGAATCTTCTGACAGACTCACCACCCGACAGGGAGTGATGGGGATACCGCCACACCAGCATTAACAGTTTAGTAGCGTACCAGGCAATATCATAGAGAGGAACACTTTGTCTGGGCAAAACTTGTCATTTCACCTGTGTGAGAGTTGACACCCTATCCTGCAGTGAATTTCTACTGGTGGTGGTAGTGCGCTGGCTATGCTGGTGCTGTGGGGGCTTGTGAAGTGATTAGCTACCACCAGATGGCTGAGAGGGATGGTAATTGGACAAGGAGCAAGGACCTCTCCTAAACCGCTCCACTGGTTTTCCTACTGCTTCTAGAGAGGAAGAGACAAGAACTCGGCCTCACCGTTGTACCTGAGGCTGTGTCCCAATGGCATTCTATTTCCTATGTAGTGCACTACTTTAGACCACAGCTCTATATAGGGAATAGGGTTCCATTTGGAACACAACCTGAATTTCAAGTGTTTCAAGCTGATTGGAAATAGAAAAACACTATATTTTGTTTTCATATTATAATTGTGTATATACTTTGTTTTCATGTACTATATTTACAAGAGAACCACAATGGAAATACATTTTAGATATTTTTGTGTGTCGTCCTTGATGATTTTAAATGCATTGTGTCCACATGTGTGGTTGTATTGTTTTTTAAATGGTCAAATAAATCAAATATAAAATCCATTTCATCCTGGTGATTCATGAGTAACCACATTTACTAACGCAGATAATCACGGATGGACAACACTTGATAATACATCAAAACCCACCAGTTCTCTGGCTTTACATTACAATCCACAGGAGCTCCGTTCTGTGTCCCACCTTTATTCTACATCCAGATAAAATATACCCCTTATACCCTCCACTTTCAACATAATGTCTTGACCAAAGATTGTGGAAGAAATATTACCCTGCACTGCCCTATTCATCATCGAACCTGCCTGGCCTATGAAATACAGGTCAGGGCTTACCAACAATGAGTCCTATCTTGTATGTTAGACCTCACGCTTGTGTATTTATCGCCTAAGCGACCGCCCAATGTGTGATTCATTGAACAGTCCTGCTGCTACAACATGCTGACTGCATCGCTAGGCAGTTTGCCCACTCCCTCCTACCCTCTGTCTATGATAATGCTCCCTGCCCTCCACCCTTTCCCCAATTCCCTCACACATATACTTTATGTGTTTTTATTTCATTGATGTCCACAGGGTAGCTTTCTGCCACATAACAAGTAACATTCTCTCAGGGATAGTGAGAAAGTAAAGTGAGTGTGTTGAGGTTGTGTTTAATGAGGTGGGGAGAGAGATACTTTGAGATTTGAGGTTTATATTTGACCAACATATACCAACATAAACCAATGTGCATTTCTATTCAGATGGATGGCTTGTGCCATCAAACCTCTGCAACTCATCCAGAACGCCATAGCCCGCCTGGTGTTCAACCTTCCCAAGTTGTCCCTCGTCACCCCGCTCCTCCGCAATCTCCACTGGCTCCCAGTTGAAACTCACATCCAGTTCAAGACCCTGGTGGTTGTCTACAGTGCAGCAAAGGGAACTGCCCGTCCCTACCTTCAGTCTATGCTGAAACCCTACAGCCCAACCTGAGCACTCCGTTCTGCCACCTCCCAGCCCTACAAGCGGCCGGCTCCCGTTCATCTCAGTCAAAGCTCTTCTCTGTCCTGGCATCATAAATGGTGGAACAAGCTTCCCCCCTAATGCCAGGACAGCTGAGTCCCTGCCCTTCTTCCAAAAATGCCTGAAAACCTACCTCTTCAAGTATCTTGATTAAATGACTAAAATGTAAATGTATTATTGAACAGCTCATAAGGGAAAAAACTAAGGTTTGCATATACAATGAGTGGATCAAATGGGTTGACTAGATGGCAAAGGCAAAGTAATATAATTATCATTATGCAAGAGTAACTAGTGTATAGAATCACTTTCTAATGAGGTTGAATCTTTTTCCACACAGCAATTAAAGCCAGATGCTATTTCTACGGTTACTTCCCTTGAACTTGTTCACTCCTGGGCCCGTATCCACAAAGCATCTCAGAGTAGGAGTGCTCATCTACGATCAGTTTTTCATTTTATATCATAATGAATATGATTATATGGACAGATCCTAGATCAGCACACCTACTCTGATATGCTTTGTGGATATAGGCCCTGGTTTCTAATGGTGTTATTAAGCCACATTTTTCTTGGAGTTACTTTGGCTACTTTTCCCCCAAGTTCATTATACAATCTGTGGTAGACTACATTAGTTCTATGCACTGTACAGCTGCCAGCCTCTAATCTACAACTAATGTATAGATTCATTGTGGCAGGCCAATAAAAGCCAGATTAGTTTCTTAGTGAAGGTACACTCATGCAGTTTGTGATTGACGTGTGAAGAGAACATTAGCATATCATTTGTATTTGCTCTGGAGAGAGGGCGACAGTACAGATCTATTCCACTGCTCTGACTGCATGCATTTGTCCCCAGTGCTCAAGGAATACACAACACTGAATTGATTTTGTTTATCGCCCTTCACAACCACTTGATATAATCTATGCCCAATGATTAACATTGGGATAGTGGGGGATTTGTCTGTATTTTGTCTTGAGTGAGCAGAAGTATCATGACGTATGACTGGAGCAGGTTTAACTTGTTGACGGTCTCTATTTCAACTATTTCTTTCTGTCTTCGAATGACAACTTTTTTAATCTTGGTAAACATTTTAGTATATTTTAGTATTCGTATGTTTTTACGAAGAACCGGTTTTCTCCTCTAGTGTATTTCAATAGTTTTTTTGTGCTAAGCCAGTGATTCCCAAACTTTTTATAGTCACGTACCCCTTCAAACATTCAACCTCCAGCTGTGTAACACCCTAGCACAAGGGTCAGCGCACTCTCAAATGTTGCTTTTTGTAAGCCTGTAAGCCTGTCACACACACACTATATGATACATTTATTAAACATAAGAATGAGTGTGAGTTTGTCACAACCCGGCTCGTGGGACGTGACAAAGAGCTCTCATAGGACCAGAGCACAAATAATTGTCACGTTCCTGACCTGTTTTCCTTTGTCATGTATTTGTTTTAGTTGGTCAGGGCGTGAGTTGGGTGGGTTGGTCTAGGTTTGATTTTCTATGTTGGGATTTTGTGTTCGGCCTGGTATGATTCTCAATCAGAGACAGCTGTCAATCGTTGTCCCTGATTGAGAATCATACTAAGGCAGCCAGGGTTTCACTTGTGTTTTGTGGGTGTTTGTTCCTGTGTCAGTGTTTGGGCCACACAGGACTGTTTCGGGTTAGTCACGTTTGTTGGTTTTTGTATTTTGTAGTGTTTGTTGTTTTTCCATTAAATAATGAATACTTACCAATCCGCATCTTGGTCCGATCCATGGTCTGATTCATGTTCCTCCTCTGTCAGGACCCGGTGCGAGAAACAGTCACTAATAATCGTCAGAACCCAGAAGATGAGGCAGACACAGCAGTACTAGAGATGGTGGTTTAATAAAAGAACAAAATCTTCAGGCAAAGAAACTAAATCCACAATGTCCAAAAATAAAGCCAAGAAGCACAAAATGGAAATCCTCCAAAATACAAAAGAAACTCCACAAAGTGGTAAAAAACAGCAGGGAAAAACAAACCTCAAAAGACTACTCAAATAATACACAAGAACTAAACCAGAGAACCTCTGGAAAATCCAACAAGAGAAATATCTGTATAAAACAAGGCTGGGGCTGGGTGCTAACTTACAAACACTGAGCAAGGAACTGAGGAACACACAGGGTTTAAATACTAACAAGGGAATGACCTACAGGTGCAAACAATAATAAGAGCAAGAAAAACAAAAGATACAAAAAAGGTGCAATGGGGACATCTAGTGACCAAAACCCGAACAGTCTTGGCCAAAACCTGACATCCTCGTCTGAGGAGGAGAACGACTACGACAGCCGTTACAATAATAATATAATAATAATCAATCATTTTGATCTTTATTTACCCATCTTACATATAAAACCTTACTTGTTCATTGAAAATTGTGAATAACTCACCACAGGTTAATGAGAAGGTTGTGCTTGAAAGGATGCACATAACTCTTTAATTTTGAGTTGTATTGGAGAGAGTCTCAGTTTTAAATCATTTCCCACACACAGTCTGTGCCTGTATTTAGTTTTCATGCTAGTGAGGGCAGAGAATCCACTCTCACATAGGTATGTGGTTGCAAAGGGCATCAGTGTCTTAACAGCACGATTTGCCAAGGCAGGATACTCTGAGCGCAGCCCAAGCCAGAAATTTGGCAGTGGCTACTGATTAAATAAAATTCTCAGAACCGCTTGTTGCAATTTTGATGAGGCTCTCTTGTTCAGATATCGATAATGAAAGGGATAACGAATCCAGTTGTTTGTGTGATCTATTTCAGGAAAGTACCTGCGTAATTGCGCACCCACCTCACTCAGGTGCTTCGCTATATCACATATGACATTGTCCGTAAACTTAAGTCCATTAGCATTAGCACCATTATCATTGTACAAATCGTACAATGATGGAAAGAACTGTGTGTTGTCCTGGTTAATGCAGACAGAGCAGAGCTCCAACTTCTTAATCATAGCCTTAATTTTGTCCCACACATTGAGTATAGTTGCGGAGAGTCCCTGTAATCCTAGATTCAGATCAATCAGGCGAGAAAAAACATCACCCAGATAGGTGTCACGATGTTCGTCTGAGGAAGAAGGAGTAGACCAAAGCGCAGTGTTCGTTATGTTTATTATAACCTTCACACCGAAACAAAAAACTAAAGTGAAACAAAATGCAACAGTTCTGTCAGGTACTCACACAAAACAGAAAACAACTACCCAAAAAACCAACATGGCAAATGGCAACCTAAATAGGCTCCCCAATCAGAGACAACGAGAAACAGCTGTCTCTGATTGGGAACCAATTCAGGCCACCATAAATCTACAAACCCCTAGACCATACAAAATACCCATAGAAAAACAAAAACCCTAGACAAGACAAAAACCCCTAGACAATACAAAAACTAGACAAACCACCCTTGTCACACCCTGACCTAACCAAAAAATTAAGAAAACAAATATAACTAAAGTCAGGGTGTGACAATAGGCCAGTCGTATAAGAAACTCGTTATCATGCAAGCGGTCAGACAAGTGAAAATGATGGTCAGTAAAGAAAACTTTAAGCTCGTCTTTTAATTCAAATAAACGTGTCAATACTTTCCCCCTGATAACTAGCGCACTTCTGTATGTTGTAAAAACGTTACATGGTCGCTGCCCATATCATTGCATAGTGCAGAAAATACACGAGAGTTCAGGGGCCTTGCTTTAACAAAGTTAACCATTTTCACTGTAGTGTCCAAAATGTATTTCAAGCTGTCAGGCATTCCCTTGTTACCAAGAGCCTCTCGGTGGATGCTGCAGTGTACCCAAGTGGCGTTGGGAGCATTTACTTGCACGCACGTTACCACTCCACTATGTCTCCCTGTCATGGCTTTTGCGCCATCAGTAGATACCAACATGAGCAGTGGCTACGTTTGGCTACATACGGACCATTAGTGGAATTCCACAAGAGAGTAACGGTTAATGTGATTGGATGTTAATTATTTGACTAGGCTACCTGTATTTGACATTGTGTTATTTCGCTGAACACTAGTTGGTTTAATTTTATTTTTGGCAGTGAAACGAGTCTACTCAGGCGAGAAAAAAACCTCACTCAAATGTATAATCCAGTAAAATATAAATGTACTGTTTGAAAATGTGATTCACATTTTTATTTGGAGTACCCCCGATGGCATTGTGCATACCCCTGGGGGTACGCGTACCCTTGTTTGGGAATACCTGCTAAGCAATCATTTAATTCTCTCACATATCCTGTACCAATAGGTGCTGCCGGGTATGTACTGTACTGTAGCAGTGCAAAAAAGTAACTCACACCAAACAAACATTATCTAAAAACAGAATTTGGGAGTTTTCCCTGAAAACAATAAAACTATATTACTGCTGTTAGAGACTGTGATACAGGCAAACATGAATAATAAGTTAGTTGAACCTGTCAACACAGAAGGAAAGAAGTGTACTTTTGTTGTTCCATTATTCATGAGAAAAAAAGCTACATTTATTACTTTTTTGTTCAGAAATTAATTTACATTGTTCTGAGGCCTGGCAGCTGCCTACTAATTGTGTTACAGGACCTGAGGACATTTCCCCTCTGTTGGAAGTCATTCATTTCAATGTAAACATAATGCTTTCATTTGCTTATGTTTTTAATGGATGGCATTTAGGATCTTCTCAGATAAATCTGCCTTTTGACAGTCAAATGAAGTCTTCATCCAATAGTTAGATGTAACCATTTTAATGAGTCAATAATCTCCTCTAGTGAGATGGTAATCTGCATGCAGTTGCTGCTATATCTCTTCCCAAATGGCACCCTATTCCCTATATAGTGCACTACTTTTGACCAGGGCCTATAGGGAATAGGGTGCCATTTGGGATGTAATCTATATCTCCACAATCTTAATTGCTGTTTATCTGAGGGTCACCTTCTGAAGTAAGGTGGAGGCACAAGGCTCTGCTTTTCTGTGCCACCTCTAAACAGTTTTCTGAAAGTCTCCCATTCCTGCTTCCCTCCCTTTATTAAATGCCAGGCCTCAAAGTCTGCTCTTTATTCATGACATAAATGCTGCTCATACCTAATATTTGTGAATAGTTCCCATTTTGTTCTAGTAAACAGTGCCTGCCTGCCCTCACGCCAGTGGAGCTGCACTGGCACCTTTATTGATCTCCTTGCAATAAAGGAGTGCAGAACTACCTCCTGAAATTACATGTTTTATACTGCAGGAATATACTGGGAGAAATTACATGTTTTATACTGCAGGAATATACTGGGAGAAATTACATGTTTTATACTGCAGGAATATACTGGGAGAAATTACATGTTTTATACTGCAGGAATATACTGGGAGAAATTACATTACCTTGGCGCATTCATAAAAAAATAAAAAATGATCTTACACAAAGTTAGAAATTAAATCCCGGTCCTGAGGGTGTTGATGTTTTGCCAGTTACTGTCACCCGCTGTTGCTATCAACAGCAGAATCTTTGGTAACTGAAAAGCAATTTTGGCCTTGGGCAAAATGTTGCATTTATGTACAAGAACTCCCTTGCTTGTAGCCTACCGTCTGTCTTGATGCATTGTAAAGGCAACCATTAGGGGTGGAAATGTAAACATTGCAATCCTTTACAAGGGTAATCAACTAGATTGTATTTGATATGAAGTGCAGGTGCTTCTTCTAATAGTGCTTACACTGACTGTAGCCTGTATGGACATGAATATTCCACTAGATTTGCATCAAAAGAGCACCCAACATCAGCTGTCTTTTGAGCAGTCCTTCCATCAACCATCCTTTGCATTTGCTCAATCATGCTGAGAGCATGCATTTATAGTGTATACATATAAAAATGTAAAATCCAGCTTAGAGGTAGGAAGGCTTTGTGTCCATGCAAAGTAATGTGTTTCTGTGTGAATCTCACACTTGTGGGAAGAGACAAATCAACCTTGGGATTACTTTGCCCCCTTGAGATGACTGGTTTTAGAGATGCGGGGAGAAAGCTATTGCAACCTTTTTCACTAGTTTTATTCATTGTATTCCTTTGTCTGACAATGTATCCAGCCGTTGTTAGCCAACACCTGTGTGGTTGCTTGATCAGATCAATACTACAGTACTTACATAATGTAAAAACAAAAAAAACATACGTTCAAATGCCCTGTAAATTGTCATCTTGAATCTTGTTGTCTATCAAGGACCCTTAACCAAACACTTTCTGTTCTGTGGATATTAATTTGTTCATGGTGAGCAGCTTAGCTTCTCATGCAGCCATCTAATATGAAATGGCACCTGTCAAAGAATGGGGGAAATTAACTCTCCTCCTGGGGGGAAACATCACTGTTGATAACCAAGATCTGAATCATTTAATACAATTAGATTTCCCTTTAGTGCTTCATGTGGGTTGCTCCTAAATGTCACTCTACTCTCTACATAGTGCACTATTAGGGCTCTGGTCAAAAGTAGTGCACTATGTAGAGAATAGGGTGCCATTTGAGACGCATTAATGGAAATCTCCTTCCATCCTGGCTTTCTTTCCTCACTGTGAGAGATTATCTGTGGAATGGTTTATCCAGTTAATAACAAATGTATTCCAGTTATCATTGGAGTGCATTTAAATAAGTGTGAGTCAATGGTTGGGAATGGTCAAGGGAGTCAGTAGGAAAATACACTGCTCAAAAAAATAAAGGGAACACTTAAACAACACAATGTAACTCCAAGTCAATCACACTTCTGTGAAATCAAACTGTCCACTTAGGAAGCAACACTGATTGACAATAAATTTCACATGCTCTGGTGCAAATGGAATAGACAAAAGGTGGAAATTATAGGCAATTAGCAAGACACCCCCAATAAAGGAGTGATTCTGCAGGTGGTGACCACAGACCACTTCTCAGTTCCTATGCTTCCTGGCTGATGTTTTGGTCACTTTTGAATGCTGGCGGTGCTCTCACTCTAGTGGTAGCATGAGACGGAGTCTACAACCCACACAAGTGGCTCAGGTAGTGCAGCTCATCCAGGATGGCACATCAATGTGAGCTGTGGCAAGAAGGTTTGCTGTGTCTGTCAGCGTAGTGTCCAGAGCATGGAGGCGCTACCAGGAGACAGGCCAGTACATCAGGAGACGTGGAGGAGGCCGTAGGAGGGCAACAACCCAGCAGCAGGACCTCCACCTCCGCCTTTGTGCAAGGAGGAGCACTACCAGAGCCCTGCAAAATTATCTCCAGCAGGCCACAAATGTGCACCACCTTCACTCCTTTATTGGGGGTGTCTTGCTAATTGCCTATAATTTCCACCTTTTGTCTATTCCATTTGCACCAGAGCATGTGAAATTTATTGTCAATCAGTGTTGCTTCCTAAGTGGACAGTTTGATTTCACAGAAGTGTGATTGACTTGGAGTTACATTGTGTTGTTTAAGTGTTCCCTTAATTTTTTTGAGCAGTGTATGTGCACAAGTGGTATATTAAATGCTTGCATCCTTTTATACTGACTGATATTGCGGGGGTAACTCTAGCAACTGTCATTTTGCATCACACATGCATAGGCCTAAAACTGAACTACAGTATATACAGTTGAAGTCAGAAATGTACATACACCTTAGCTAAATACATTTAAACTCAGTTTTTCATAATTCCTGACATTTAATCCTCGAAAAAATTCCCTATCTTAAATCAGTTAGGATCACCACCTTATTTTAAGAATGTGAAATGTCAAAATAATCGTAGAGAGAATGATTTATTTCAGCTTTTATTTCTTTCAACACATTCCCAGTGGGTCAGAAGTTTACGTACAATCAATTAGTATTTGGTAGCATTGCTTTTAAATTGTTTAACTTGGGTCAAATGATTCGGGTAGCCTTCCACAAGCTTCCCAGAATAAGTTGGGTGAATTTTGGCCCATTGCTCCTGACAGAGCTTTTGTAACTGAGTCAGGTTTGTAGGCCTCCTTGCTCGCACACGGTTTTTCAGTTCTGCCCACGAATTTTCGATAGGATTGAGGTCAGGGCTTTGTGATGGCCACTCCAATACCTTGACCTTGTTGTCCTGAAGTAATTTTGACAGAACTTTGGAAGTATGCTTGGAGTCATTGTCCATTTGGAAGACCCATTTGCGACCAAGCTTTAACTTCCTCACTGATGTGTTGAGATGTTGCTTCAATATATCCACATAATTTTCGTACCTCCTGATGCCATCTATTTTGTGAAGTGCACCAGTTCCTCTTGCAGCAAAGCACACCCATAACATGATGCTGCCACCCCCGTGCTTCACAGTTGGGATGGTGTTCTTTGACTTGCAAGCCTCCCCCTTTTACCTCCAAACATAACGATGGTCATTATGGCCAAACAGTTCTATTTTTGTTTCATCAGACCAGAGGACATTTCTCATAAAGTATGATCTTTGTCCCCATGTGCAGTTGCAAACAGTAGTCTGGCATTTTTATGGTGGTTTTGGAGTAGTGGTTTTTTCCTTTCTGAGTGGTCTTTCAGGTTATGTTGATTTTGGGACTCGTTTTACTGTGGATATACATACTTTTGTACCTGTTTCCTCCAGCATCTTCACAAGGTCCTTTGCTTTTGTTCTGGGATGGATTTGCACTCTTCGCACCAAAGTACGTTCATCTCTAGGAAACAGAACGCGTCTCCTTCCTGGGCTGTATGACAGCTGCGTGATCCCATGGTGTTTATACTTGCGTACTATTGTTTGTACAGATGAACGTGGTACCTTTAGGCATTTGGAAATTGCTCCCAAGGAAGAACCAGACTTGTGGAGGCTGATTTCTTTTGATTTTCCCATGATGTCAAGGAAAAGGCACTGAGTTTGAAGGTAGGCCTTGAAATACATCCACAGGTACACTTCCAATTGACTCAAACAATGTCTATTAGCCTATCAGAAGCTTCTAAAGCCATGACATAATTTTCTGGAATTTTCCAAGCTGTTTAAAGGCACAGTCAACTTTGTGTATGTAAACTTCTCACCCACTGGAATTGTGATACAGTGATAAGTGAAATAATCTGTCTGTAAACAATTGTTGGATAAATTACTTGTGTCATACACAAAGTAGATGTCCTAACTGACTTGCCAAAACTATAGTTGGTTAACAAGAAATTTGTGGAGTGGTTGAAAAACAAGTTTTAATGACTCCAACCTAAGTGTATGTAAACTTCCGACTTCAACTGTATACAAAAGTATGTGGACACCCCTTCAAATGACTGGACAGGTGTATAAAACAGAGCACATAGCCATGCAATCTCCATAGACAAACATTGTCAGTGAATGGCATTACTGAAGAGCTCAGTGACTTTCAACATGGCACCGTCATAGGATGCCAGCATTCCAACAAGTCAGTTTATCAAATTTCTGCCCTGTTAGAGCTGCCCCGGTCGACTGCACAGTAAGTGCTGTTATTGTGAATTGGAAACGTCTAGAAGCAACACCGGCTCAGCCGCGAAGTGGTAGGCCACACAAGCTCACAGGACAGGACCACCGAATGCTGAAGTAGGTAAAGCGTTAAAATCGTCTGTCCTCGGTTGCAATGCTCACTACTAAGGTCCAAACTGCCTCTGGAAGCAACCTCAGCACAATAACTGTTGGTTGGCAGCTTCATGAAATGGGTTTCCATGGCCGAGCAGACGCCCACAAGCCTAAGATCACCATGCCAATACCAAGAGTTGGCTGGAGTGGTGTAAAGCTCGCTTCCATTGGACTGTAACAGTAGAAATGCATTCTCTGGAGTGATGAATCACGCTTCACCATCTGGCAGTCCGACGGGTTAAGCGGATGCCATGAGAACGCCACCTTCCCAAATGCAAGTTTAGTGGAGGAGAAATAATGGTCTGGGGCTGTTTTTTATGGTTTGGGCTAGGCCCTTTAGTTCCACTGAAGGGAAATCTTAATCAAATCAAATTTGATTTATTTATATAGCCCTTCTTACATCAGCTCATATCTCAAAGTGCTGTACAGAAACCCAGCCTAAAATCCCAAACAGCAAGCAATGCAGGTGTAGAAGCACAGTGGCTAGGAAAAACTTGCTAGAAAGGCCAAAACCTAGGAAGAAACCTAGAGAGGAACCAGGCCATGAGGGGTGGCCAGTCCTCTTCTGTCTGTGCCGGGTGTGTCACGATCGTCTTGAGGATATTGAGTGGACCAAGGCGCAGCGTGGAAAAAATACATGCTCTTTTATTTAGAGACGAGTGAAACACGAAACGAACACTTACAACAACACTAAACAAAACAACAAACGACCGTGAAGCTACAAACGTAAGTGCAATACAAAAAGCTACAAACGTTCTACATAGACAATTACCCACAAAACCCAATGCCTTTGGCTACCTTAAATATGGCTCTCAGAGACAATGAACCACAGGCTGGCGACTCTGGCTGCTCAAGGCTGGCTGGCGAATTTTATCCTGGCTGGTTGGCGGCTCTGGAAGATCCTGGCTGGTTGGCGGCTCTGGCGGATCCTGGCTGACGAACGGCTCTGTCGGCTCGAGACAGACGGGCGGCTCTAATGGCTCGGGGCAGACGGATGGCTCTAATGGCGCTGGGCAGACGGATGGCTCTAATGGCGCTGGGCAGACGGATGGCTCAGATGGCGCTGGGCAGACGGATGGCTCAGATGGCACTGGGCAGACGGATGGCTCAGATGGCGCTGGGCAGACGGATGGCTCAGATGGCGCTGGGCAGACGGATGGCTCAGATGGCGCTGGGCAGACGGATGGCTCAGATGGCGCTTGGCAGACGGATGGCTCAGATGGCGCTGGGCAGACGGCCGACTCTGACCTGCTGAGGCGCACAGTAGGCCTGGTGCCGGAACTGGTGGTACCGGACTGGAGACACGCACCTCAAGGCTAGTGCGGGGAGCAGGAACAGGGCACACTGAATTCTCGAGGCGCACTATAGACCTGGTGCGGTGTACCGGAACTGGTGGTACCGGGCTGGGGATACGCATCTCAGGGCTAGTGCGGGGAGCAGCAACAGGACGCACAGGACTCTGGAGATGCCAGGAGGCTTGGTGCGTGGTGCCGGAACTGGTGGTACCGGGCTGGAGACACGCACCATAGGGCGAGTGCGTGGAGGAGGAACAGGGCTCTGGAGACACACTGGAAGCCTGGTGCGTGGTGTAGGCACTGGTGGTACTGGGCTGGGAGGTGGCGCCGGAAATACCGGACCGTGCAGGCGTACTGGCTCCCTTGAGCACTGAGCCTGCCCAACCTTACCTGGTTGTATGCTCCCCGTAGCCCGACCAGTGCAGGGATGTGGAATAACCCGCACTGGGCTGTGTAGGCGAACCGGGGACACCATGCGTAAGGCTGGTGTCATGTATGCCGGCCCGAGGAGACGCACTGGAGGCCAGATGCGTTGGGCCGGCTTCATGACATCCAGCTCAATACTCAATCTAGCCCTGCCAGTGCGGGGAGGTGGAATAACCCGCACCGGGCTATGCACACGTACAGGAGACACCGTGCGCTCTACCGCATAACACGGTGTCTGCCCGTACTTTCGCGCTCCACGGTAAGCTCGGGGAGTTGGCGCAGGTGTCATACCTGACTTCGCCACAGTTCCTTGTAGCCCCCCCCCCCCCCCCCCCAAGAAATTTTTGGGTTTGACTCTCGGGCTTCCAGCCTTGCTTCCGTGCTGCCTCCTCATATCGCCTCCTCTCGGCTTTAGCTGCCTCCAGCTCTTCACGAGGGAGGCGATATTCTCCCGGTTGAGCCCAAGGTCCCTTACCTTCCAGTATCTCCTCCCAAGTCCAAGAATCCTTTATGCGCTGCTCCTGCTGCTGCTTAACACGCTGCTTGGTCCCGTTACGGTGGGTAATTCTGTCACGATCGTCTTGAGGATATTGAGTGGACCAAGGCGCAGCGTGTGAAAAATACATGCTCTTTTATTTAGAGACGAGTGAAACATGAAACGAACACTTACAACAAAACTAAACAAAACAACAAACGACCGTGAAGCTACAAACGTAAGTGCAATACAAAAAGCTACAAACGTTCTACATAGATAATTACTCACAAAACCCAATGCCTATGGCTGCCTTAAATATGGCTCTCAATCAGAGACAATGAACCACAGCTGCCTCTAATTGAGACCCAATCTAGGCAGCCATAGACATTCAAACACCTAGATAAGACACTGACCCATTTAACATACAAACCCCTAGACAATCCAAAAACACATACATTCCCCATGTCACACCCTGACCAAACTAAAATAATAAGGAAAACAAAGAATACTAAGGCCAGTGCGTGACAGGGTGGAGATTATAACAGAACATGGCCAAGATGTTCAAATGTTCATAAATGACCAGCATGGTCAAATAATAATAATCACAGTAGTTGTCGAGGGTGCAGCAAGTCAGCACCTCAGGAGTTAATGTCAGTTGGATTTTCATAGCCGATCATTAACAGTATCTCTACCGCTCCTGCTGTCTCTAGAGAGTTGAAAACAGCAGGTCTGGGACAGGTAGCACGTCCGGTGAACAGGTCAGGGTTCCATACCCGCAGGCAGAACAGTTGAAACTGGAGCAGCAGCATGGCCAGGTGGACTGGGGACAGCAAGGATTCATCATGCCAGGTAGTCCTGAGGCATGGTCCTGGGGCTCAGGTCCTCCGAGAGAGAGAAAGAAAGAGAGAAAGAGAGAATTAGAGAGAGCATTCTTAAATTCACACAGGACACCGGATAAGACAGGAGAAGTACTCCAGATATAACAAACTGACCCTAGCCCCCCGACACATACTACTGCAGCATAAATACTGGAGGCTGAGACAGGAGGGGCAGGAGACACTGTGGCCCCATCCGATGATTCCCCCGGACAGGGCCAAACAGGAAGGATATAACCCCAGCCACTTTGCCAAAGCACAGCCCCCACACCACTAGAGGGATATCTTCAACCACCAACCACCAACCGCCCACAAAGATCTCCGCCACAGCACAACCCAAGGGGGGGCGCCAACCCAGACAGGAAGATCACGTCAGTGACTCAACCCACTCAAGTGACGCACCCCTCTGTTGAATCTGACAATTAATCTTGATGGTTGTACAGTCCCTCAAATGTTGGACAAAACCCACTGAGTCGATGATGGCTCTGAAAGCCTTTTGGAGTGGGTCTGTGGACTTTTCCATATGAATATTAAAATCACCAAAAATTAGAATATTATCTGCTATGACTACAAGGTCCGATAGGAATTCAGGGAACTCAGTGAGGAACGCTGTATATGGCTCAGGAGGCCTGTAAACAGTAGCTATAAAAAGTGATTGAGTAGGCTGCATAGATTTCATGACTAGAAGCTCAAAAGACGTCAGTTTTTTTTGGTAAATTGAAATTTGCTATCGTAAATGTTAGCAACACCTCCGCCTTTGCGGGATGCACGAGGGATATGGTCACTAGTGTAACCAGGAGGTGAGGCCTCATTTAACACAGTAAATTCATCAGGCTTAAGCCATGTTTCAGTCAGGCCAATCACATCAAGATTATGATCAGTGATTAGTTCATTGACTATAACTGCCTTTGAAGTGAGGGATCTAACATTTAGTAGCCCTATTTTAAGATGTGAGGTATCACAACCTCTTTCAATAATGTCAGGAACGGAGGAGGTCTTTATTCTAGTGAGATTGCTAAGGCGAACACCGCCATGTTTAGTTTTGCCCAACCTAGGTCGAGGCACAGACACGGTCTCAATGGGGAAGCTGAGCTGACTACACTGACTGTGCTAGTGGCAGACTCCACTAAGCTGGCAGGCTGGCTAACAGCCTGCTGCCATGCTGCACCCTATTTCATTGTGGAGCTAGAGGAGTTAGAGCCCTGTTTATGTTGGTAGATAAAATGAGAGCACCCCTCCAGCTAGGATGGAGTCCGTCACTCCTCAACAGGCCAGGCTTGGTCCTGTTTGTGGGTGAGTCCCAGAAAGAGGGCCAATTATCTACAAATTCTATCTTTTGGGATGGGCAGAAAACAGTTTTCAACCAGCGATTGAGTTGTGAGACTCTGCTGTAGAGCTCATCACTCCATCTAACTGGGAGGTGGCCAGAGACAATTACTCGATGCCGACACATCTTTTTAGCTGATTTACAGGCTGAAGCTATGTTGCGCTTATTGACCTCTGACTGTTTCATCCTAACATCGTTGGTGCCGACGTGGATAACAATATCTCTATACTCTCTACACTCGCTAGATTTAGCTTTAGCCAGCACCATCTTCAGATTAGCCTTAACGTCGGTAGCCCTGCCCCCTGGTAAACGGTGTATGATCGCTGGATGATTCGTTTTAAGTCTAATACTGAAGGTAATGGAGTTGCCAATGACTAGGGTTTTCAATTTGTCAGAGCTAATGGTGGGAAGCTCAAGCCCCGTAACGGGAGGAGTAGAGACCAGAGAAGGCTCGGCCTCAGACTCCGACTCGCTGCTTAATGGGGAAAACCGGTTGAAAGTTTCTGTCGGCTGAATGAGCGACGCCGGTTGAGCATTCCTACAGCATTTCCCTCCAGAAGCCATGAGAAAGTTGTCCAGCTGCGGGGACTGTGCGAAGGGATTTGTACTAACATTACTATCTGTACTTACTGGTGGCACAGATGCTGTTTCATCCTTTCCTACACTGAAATTACCCTTGCCTAACGATTGCGTCTGAAGCTGGGCTTGCAGCACAGCTATCTTCGCCGTAAGCCGTAAGCATACAGTTGCTTTCAATACTATTCTATACTATTCTGTGCTTTCATCTTTGTAGCAACAGTTTGGGGAAGGCTCTTTCCTGTTTCAGAATGAAAATACCCCGTGCACAAAGCGAGGTCCATAAAGAAATGGTTTATCAAGATCGGTGTGGAAGAACTTGACTGGCCTGCACAAAGCCCTGACCTCAACCCCATCGAAAACTGGGATGAATTGGAACGCCGACTGCGAGCCAGGCCTAATTGCCCAACATCAGTGCCCGCCCTCACTATTGCTCGTGGCTGAATGGAAGCAGGTCCCTGCAGCAATGTTCCAACATCTAGGGGAAAGCGTTCCCAGAAGAGTGGAGGAAAAAGGGGAGATCAACTGCATATTAATGCTCATGATTTTGGAATGAGATGTACGACTAGCAGGTGTCCATGTACCTTTGGTCATGTAATGTATGTGATTATGATCTTTATAGCAGCACTCGTCTCTGAATCTCTTTCCCTGCCCCTCATCTTTTGTTTAAGGGTTGGTTACCCCAGAATTATAGTAACTCGCTGTCAGTGATGTACATCAAATCAAATCAAATTTTATTTGTCACATACACATGGTTAGCAGATGTTAATGCGAGTGTAGCGAAATGGTTGTGCTTCTAGTTCCGACAATGCAGTAATAACCAACAAGTAATCTAACCTAACAATTCCACAACTACCACCTTATACACACAAGTGTAAAGGGATAAAGAACATGTACATAAAGATATATAAATGAGTGATGGTACAGAACGGCATAGGCAAGATGCAGTAGATGGTATAGAGTACAGTCTACACATATGAGATGAGTAATGTAGGGTATGTAAACATAAAGTGGCATAGTTTAAAGTGGCTAATGATACATGTATTACATAAAGATGGCAAGATGCAGTAGATGATATAGAGTACAGAATATACATATACATATGAGATGAGTAATGTAGGATATGTAAACATTATATTAAGTTGCATTGTTTAAAGTGGCTAGTGATACATTTTTACATAATTTCCATCAATTCCCATTATTAAAGTGGCTGGAGTTGAGTCAGTATGTTGGCAGCGGCCACTAAATGTTAGTGGTGGCTGTTTAACAGTCTGATGGCCTTGAGATAGAAGCTGTTTTTCAGTCTCTCGGTCCCCGCTTTGATGCACCTGTACTGACCTCGCCTTCTGGATGATAGCGGGGTGAACAGGCAGTGGCTCGGGTGGTTGTTGTCCTTGATGATCTTTATGGCCTTCCTGTGATATCGGGTGGTGTAGGTGTCCTGGAGGGCAGGTAGTTTGCCCCCGGTGATGCGTTGTGCAGACCTCACTACCCTCTGGAGAGCCTTACGGTTGTGGGCGGAGCAGTTGCCGTACCAGGCGGTGATACAGACGGCAGGATGCTCTCGATTGTGCATCTGTAGAAGTTTATGAGTGCTTTTGGTGACAAGCCAAATTTCTTCAGCCTCCTGAGGTTGAAGAGGGGCTGCTGCGCCTTCTTCACAACGCTGTCTGTGTGGGTGGACCAATTCAGTTTGTCCGTGATGTGTACACCGAGGAACTTAAAACTTTCCACCTTCTCCTGGAAATGGAGAAGGTACATTGAGTCACTGGTCAGTTGTGCTTATTTTGTGTCCACTTGAGTTGACGTGTGCACAATGTAGCTTCTTAAACTCTTATGTTAAGGGAAGTATTGGGGAAAGTATCCTGACTCATGCAGTGTCTGATACTGTGCTATCCATCTTTGGTTGGCCGTTGCTACATGGTTGCTGTCCATGGTGCTGAATATCCTGGCGCTGTAGTATGCCAGTGGTGACCAGTGTTTGGGGTTTCCATTAGTTACCACAGCCACAAAGTGAAAATTGTCTATATCGTAAAAATTAATGAAAACAAAAAATTGCTTTAGGCAAAAAGTTAGCAGTGTGATTAAGGTTAGGGTTGTGGAAGTCTGTATGAGCAGGTTAAATAGTGACAAGACTGACGGTAGGCTTGTTCCACAAGACCGTGGAAAGAGAGGATAGACAACCACAGCACTAAAGTATTGTATCACTGAACTGATCAAGCATTAATGAACTGCATCAAACACTGAATGATAATGCGAAGCTCCAGTTGAATAAAGCATGGGACCCAGGGACAGGCTGTCTAGGCCCACATCTCTATTCATTGAGCTGTGAGGCGTTTGGCAAAGAAAAAGCAACGGTTTCCTGGCACTAATAGAACCTGGCACATGTCTGAGACACCAGTTGTTGCTCTCTCTCCATCTGGAGATGAAGGTAGCAGAATCCCCGCTACACCTCCTCCATGGGTGAGCTGGAGATAATAAACCCGAGTTGATTTGATGAACCCCTCCACACAAGCGGCCAGCTGCACAGAACCACAGGACTACCATCATGATGAGGTTGGTTGCATCATGCACTCAACAGCTGGTCATCTGACAGCACAGCACAGCTACCCAGACCTGGTATGCTACTGTACCATGTTGCGCTCAATCAAATGATCACCGGCAGCCTCTCCTCTGACTGCAAGGCTATGTGCAGTACATACAGGGGAGAATGGGTGAATGGTTTGAATTGGGAAAAGTGGATGGACAAAGCTTAAACTTTCTTATCCCCAACTTTTTAATGATAACAGTTCTACTGAATACTACTGTGTGCTTCGCCACCAAACCTATGGATTCCAGGAGGTCCCATTCCCTCCAAATCTATTGATTCCAGGAGGTCCCATTCCCTCCAAATCTATGGATTCCAGGAGGTCCCATTCCCTCCAAACCTATGGAATCCAGGAGGTCCCATTCCTTCCAAACCTAAGGATTCCAGGAGGTCCTATTCCCTCCACATCTAGCCTATGGGCGAACTTTGCATGTGTCCCTATAACGTAACATGGGGTTTGATTAGCTTGCTAATAGATTAGCATTCACACCACACTGGCTATCTTTGGTAGCTAGCTAGTTAAACATGACAAACTGGCAAAAATGAAAAAGATGATCATTATGTCATGCATGCCTTAGCACATCAGCAATCAACATTAACAGCAGAATGCAACTGGCCAGCTCAACTAGCTGTCTTAACATTGCTTCGTCCCGCAAAAAGCCATCTGTAAACAATGGCTCGTTGCGGGACCAATTAAGCTATAACAGTACCTGTATGCAACTGTCTAGCTAGCTACAGTGCATTCTGAAAGTATTCAGACCCCTTGATTTTTGCCACATTTTGTTAGGTTACAGCCTTTTTTCTAAAATGGATTACCCTCCCATCAATCTACAAACAATACCACATAATGACAAAGCAAAAACAGTTTTTTTTTGCTGATTTATAAAAAATATAAAACTGATATTACATTTAGATAAGTATTCAGACCCTTCTCTCAGTACTTTGTTGTAGCACCTTTGGCAGCAATTACAGCCTCGAGTCTTTTTGGGTATGACACTACAAGCTTAGCACACCTGTATTTTGGGGGTTTCTCCCAATCTTTTCTGCAGATTCTCTCAAGCTCTGTCAGGTTGGATGGGGAGCGATGCTGCACAGCTATTTTCAGGTCTCTCCAGAAATGTTAGATTGGGTAAAAGTCTGGACTCTGGATGGCAAAACTCAAGGACATTTAGAGACTTGTCCCGGAGCCACTCTGTACTTTGCTCCGTTCATCTTTGCCTCGATCCTGAATAGTCTCCCATTCCCTGCCGCTGAAAAACATCCCCACAACATGATTCTGCCACCCCCATGCTTCACCGTAGGGATGGTGCCAGGTTTCCCCCAGACGTGACGCTTGGCCAAAGGCCAAAGAACTTTCACCAGACCAGAGAATCTTGTTTTTCATGGTCTGAGAGTCTTTAGGTACCTTTTGACAAACTCCAAGCGGGCTGTCATGTACCTTTTACTGAGGAGCGGCTTCCGTCTGGCCACTCTACCATAAAGGTCTGATTGGTGGAGTGATGCACAGATGGTTGTCCTTCTGGAAGGTTCTCCCATCTCCACAGAGGAAATCTGGAGCTCTGTTAGAGTGACTATCAGGTTCTTGGTCACCTCCCTGACCAAGGCCCTTCTCCCCTGATTGCTCAGTTTGGCCGGGCGGTCAGCTCTAGGAAGAGTCTTGGTTGTTCCAAACTTCTTACATTTAAGAATGATGGAGGCCACTGTGTTCTTGGGGACCTTCAATGCTGCATAAATGTTTCAGTACCCTTCCCCAGATTTGTGTCTCAACACAATCCTGTCTCAGAGTTCTACGGACAATTCCCTCAACCTTATGGCTTGGTTTTTGCTCTGACATGCACTGTCACCTGTGGAACCTTATATAGACAGGTGTGTATCTTTCCAAATCATTTCCAATTAATTGAATTTACCGCAGGTGGACTCCAAGTTGTAGAAACATCTCAAGGATAGTCAATGGAAACAGGATGCACCTGAGCTAAATTTCGAGTCTCATAGCAAAGGGTCTGAATTCTTATGTTCATAAGGTATTTCTGTTTTTATCTTTTTATAAATTTGTAAAAATGTCTAAATCTTTTTTCGGTTTGTCATTATGGGGTATTGTGTGTAGATTTCTGAGCAGTTTTTTAAATTTATTTAATCAATTTTTTAATAAAGCTGTAATGTAACAAAATGTGGAAAAAGTCAAGGGGTCTGACTGCTTTACGAATGCACTGTATATAGCTAACAATGAAAATTTCTTTTTGATACAGTTGAGAGAATAACGTATGTACATGTAGCTAGCTATCTTGGCATTTAATTGTAGACTCTTACCAGTGTATGGATATTGATGATTCACTGCAGACGGAAACACTTTCAGAAGAATCCTTCCCACTCGGCTTCAACCAGTCCAGACTGCTTTAGCCACAGATCCTTCCCACAGCTTCAACCAGTCCAGACTGTTTTAGCCACAGATCCTTCCCACCCGGCTTCAACCAGTCCAGACTGCTTTAGCCACAGAAAACAAAGATGTGTCTATACCAGCAGCTGTATTCAGGACAACACTGGTATTGAATGTTGTAGCTACACTTTACATTAGTAAATCTAATAGATCTTTCAAATATTCATGGTAGTAGAGACCCGGATGTGCCATTTGACAGAGAAGCCCTGAGTGACAGAATGGACTCTCTTTCACATGAATGTCCCAGCTCCCTCATTATCTCAACCACTCATGGCTAAGCAAGATTCTGTATTTTTTGTGTCTAAATAGCTTCGGGATTTCACAAGATTATGTATTTTTTTTGTCTAAACAGCTTCGGGATTTCACATTTTATTTATATTTACAGATTACATCCGAGTTTGTTATTAAGGCATATGGAAGTTAACATGTTCAAGAAGGCATTTCACGACTCCTGTGAAGTAGTGATGTGCATCATACGCCCAGCTTTCTGTAATGCGTCACAAATGTAGTGCACTATATAGGGAATAGGGTACCATATGGAATGCAAACCAGCCTCTGACAGGGGAAATGGGCTCCATTCAGGAGGAGGATTATTCAATCACTAACGTTTAGTGTACAGAGAGTAGGGATATACTATCCTCCCATTCAAATGAACATGTAATGAAGAACCATGCATAAATGATGGATGAGCGAAGCTAAGAATAACGTCCCCACAGAGACCTACAATACATATGACTGTTGACTGAATTAGTTAATGGTGCTCTGGCTCTACCTCCACACCTCCAGGACCTCCATACCTCCAGGACCTCCTTACATCCATATCTCCCCACCTCCAGGACCTCTATACATCCATAACTCCAGGACCTCCATACCTCCACGACCTCCTTACAGCCATACCTCCCCACCTCCAGGACCTCTATACATCCATAACTCCAGGACCTCCATACCTCCAGGACCTCCTTACAGCCATACCTCCCCACCTCCAGGACCTCTATACATCCATAACTCCAGGACCTCCATACCTCCAGGACCTCCTTACAGCCATACCTCCCCACCTCCAGGACCTCTATACATCCATAACTCCAGGACCTCCATACCTCCAGGACCTCCTTACAGCCATACCTCCCCACCTCCAGGACCTCTATACCTCCATAACTCCAGGACCTCTATACCTCCAGGACCTTCTTACAGCCATACCTCCCCACCTCCAGGACCTCTATACCGCCATAACTCCAGGACCTCCATACCTCCAGGACCTCCTTACATCCATACCTCCATACCCACAGGAACTCCTTACAGCCATACCTCCACACCTCCAGGACCTCTATACGTCCATAACTCCAGGTCCTCCATACCTCCAGGACCTCCTTACATCCATATCTCCACACCTCCATGACCTTCATACTGCTACACCTCCATACCTACAGGACCTCCATACCTCCATGACCTTCATACTGCTACACCTCCATACCTCCAGGACCTCCATACCTCCATGACCTTCATACTGCTACACCTCCATACCTCCAGGACCTCCATACCTCCATGACCTTCATACTGCTACACCTCCATACCTCCAGGACCTCCATACCTCCATGACCTTCATACTGCTACACCTCCATACCTCCAGCATCTCCATACCTCACGGACCTCCATACCTCCATGACCTTCATACCTCCAGCACCTCCATGTCTCCATACCTCCAGAACCTCCATATCTCCATACCTCCAGGACCTCCATACCTCCAGCACCTCCATGTCTCCATACCTCCAGAACCTCCATATCTCCATACCTCTAGGACCTCCATACCTCCAGCACCTCCATGTCTCCATACCTCCAGAACCTCCACACCTCCATGACCTTCATACTGCTACACCTCTATACCTCCAGCACCTCCATATCTCCACACCTCCAGCACCTCCATATCTCCATACCTCCAGGACCTCCATACCTCCAGTACCTCCATGTATCCATACCTCCAGAACCTCCACACCTCCATGACCTTCATACTGCAACATCTCCATGCCTTCAGCACCTCCATATCTCCAAACCTCCAGCACCTCCATACCTCCATGACCTTCATACTGCTACACCTCCATACCTCCAGCATCTCCATGTCTCCATACCTCACGGACCCCCATACCGCCATACCTTCATGCCCCCCAGGACCTCCATACTGCCATATCTCCATACTGTAACAATGTACGCTGAGAGTCGGGAAGCAAGTTCAGGGAGTGAATACATTTAATGAATAAATTAACAAAACAAGAAACACAAACAGCGCACTGACATGAAACAGGAACAATGACGACTGGGGAAGAAACCAAAGGGAGTTACATATAAAGGGCAGGTAATCAAGGAGGTGATGGAGTCCAGGTGAGTGTCATTATGCGCGTAACGCTGGTGACAGGTGTGCTCCCTAACGAGCAGCCTGGTGACCTAGAGGCAGGAGAGGGAGCACATGTGACAAATACCTTCATACCTCCAGGACTTCCATACCTCCAGGACTTCCATACCTTCATACCTCCAGGACCATGGACTGATGTAAGAACGGCTGTGGTGTTAAAGGAGTAGGAGAAGAAGATGAATGTGGCGTGATCGTTCATTGACTACGATAATAACAATAAGCATGCAGCCAGGAATGGATGAATCACTATTTTTAAAAGCATGCATCTAAATTGACATGTTTTAGTTAGTATCCAATATGGTCATGTTTTCAGTAGTTCTCTTGATCATACTTTACAACTTACATTCAGATTTACTTTTTTGCTGCTAATTCAATCAATGCAAAATATTCAACATAATATTTATCCTGTATCCAGTATCCTATTCTGAATACTGCACAAGTCTGATAGCTGTCAGAGCAGCTCATAGATTACTGCACCTGTACATAACCCATCTACAATTTAGCCCAAACAACTACCTCTTTACCTACTGTATTTATTTATTAATTTATTTTGCTCCTTTGCACCCCATTATTTCTGTCTCTACTTTGCACTTTCTTCCAATGCAAACCAACCATTCCAGTGTTTTTTTTAGTTTTTATTTTACTTGCTGTGTTGTACTCACTTCGCCTCCATGGCCTTTTTATATTTTTATTTATTTATACATATATCTGTTTGCCTTCACCTCCCTTATCTCACCTCACTTGCTCACATTGTATATAGACTTATTTTTTTTATCTTTTTCACTGTATTATTGACTATATGTTTGTTTTTACTCCATGTGTAACTATGTGTTGTTGTATGTGTCGAACTGCTTTGCTTTATCTTGGCCAGGTCGCAATTGTAAATGAGAACGTGTTCTCAATTTGCCTACCTGGTTAAATAAAGGTTAAATAAATAAAATAAAAATAAATAAATAAATAAAAACAAAGTATCATGTGTTCCTGAATGTACCACCTTAATCTCACAAGCTCTGCCTGGATTGTACTGTTGTCTCTGGGCTGCAATCTCATTCTGAACCACCCAGTCCTCTGGTGTGTTCAATGTGCACTAAATAAGGAAATATTTAAACCCTTACCCTTCTGGCCAGAGAGCCGAAGGGTTTGGACACATGTCTGTGAAATACTGTCTCCATCCACAGGGCAGAGAGACAATATTACCTATATTGTGCTCTACTTTTAATCAGGTCTCTGGTCAAAATAAGTGCACTATATAGGCAATAGTGTTCCATTTGAGATACAGCCAATAGTTTGGCACTGGTAGCAGCCAGCTAATTAAAGTAGTCATGTGCAATGTTTGATGCATGACCTTTCTGTTGGCATTAGAACACAAAGGTGATGAACTAACGCAATAACTGTGCTGAACAAGGTCAATCTTCTCAACATAATCTCTCTTCATTCCTGCTGGGAGGGGGGGGGGTAATGTCATGCATCTTTAATCATGTTGTTACTATGCTCAGATAGAGGAAAGGGAGAGAAGAACATATACACTGGAGAGAGAGTAGATTTGGAGGAATCGGGTCAAGGAGAAAGCAAATACCTACATTTGGTTTTCACTCTAATAAAAGCCTATTCAATGATTCAAGGACTTGTTATTGACAATGTTTGCTTTCATAATGCAGCACAGCACAGCTATTTATCACCGTCCCTTGAATTCTCATTGCAGTGTGCAGTGTCATTAAAAACAACCAAAACAACCAACAACAACATTTTTCTTGGCCCACCACAATTAGCTGTTCCGCATAAACAGAGCGATTTCACAGCAATCTACAGGCTTGTAGACCCACTCTCAGATCTCTGAACAATATTGACCATTGGTAACCTCTGAACATAATCAAAATAGTTGTTCATTAATTCTAAGTGCAATAATTACTCTCCACCCTCAAAATGTCCAATTACGCTCCCCATGAAGTAGCTGCTAAAGCAAAGACAATTATGCCATCCACATAATAAGCATACAAACAAATGACGAAAAGCCATTTCATCCTGCACCTTTACTTTAACTGATTAGGTTGTTTCAAGATTTCAAGAACACATTGTATCTAATGACTTAGGACAATTGTCTAATTAAGACACAGAAATTCTAACATTTACGTAGAGCAGCACTCCTCAATCTGTTTCCACCCACGTTTAACCAATACATGTGTGTCAGAAAAATTGTGGGGTGGGTTGTACTGTAAACATAGAAGATAAAAAGGTAAATGTTGTGTAGATCAAGTGAATACACAATAGGCACTACTGACCGTTGTCTTATTCGTATAATTCTACACCTTAGCTAAAATGGCTCATTGTAGTTAGTAAACATACAACAGTGGCATGCAGTGTGTGTGAATTAAATATATTATCATGTGCAACACACAACTCATTTTAATATTTCCAAGGGGTGATATGCACAAAGAGATATGTGCTCCCTCTGGAGTCCTAACAGCCTTGATAACTGCAGCCCAGTGGTCACTACAGCTGGGGGCCTCAGATAAACCATGAAAGACAGCTGGGGGCCAGGGCTGGGGGCCAGGGCTGGGGAGGCTGGAACCCCAACACAGCATGCACTCCTCCCCACCACTGCTGCCTCAGTCCCTTTTAAGTGGCTGTTTGTGGATTAAAAGGATGGACAAGCTGACAGAGGGGCTGTGCGTCCAAAATTGCACCCTATTACATATTTATTGCGCTTACTGTAAATAGGGAATAAGCTGATGAGAGTGAACTCAAAATGAAACCTGTGCCAGCATGGTTTGGCACCTTGTCTCTTGGCTGAGTATTTATTTTATCCCCTTTTCTCTCATCATAAAAAAAAATCTATATTATGTACTCTCCAATATAATATCTTAACTTCACTGGATTAGGGTAAATAAACTCTGAATAAACTCAGAGTAGAATCCCCTCAAGAGTTCTTAAACTAACAAAGACAGGAGGCAGTATGTGAGTCTGCAGTGAGTGAGTTTGCAATTAAAAGCTAATTAGCTTCCAAAGATGCATTTTTCCCCTGTCAACAAATTAACATAAAGAAGTGCTTCAGCTTCTGTCTAACAAACACTAGCAGTGCAGAAGATGAAGCCTCTGCATTTTTCTTCCTGTGTTTCAGTCACTCTCTAATCCCATCAAATTGTCCTGTGCTTTTTTATTTGTTTTTTTGGAATGAGATTTGCTTGCATCTTGGGTTTACCTGCCCGCAGGATGGGCATCTGAGAATGTACTGGTTGGTGATTACTTACTGTACATGCACATGCACATGCACACACAAACATGCAAACACACACTCAAACACATATGCAAACACACAAATACACACACTACTATCCAGAGTTGACAAACATCTTGGAGCGTAAATTCACACAATCCCTCCATAGCCCCTCAGTATCCTACTACACTACACTACAGTATACACGTTTTAATAAATACATAACGAAACAAGAAAGAGGACCTTCAACAGGATAACCTTCGCCCGACAGAGCACATACAGTGCCTTCAGAAAGTATTCACACCCCTTGACTTTTCCACATTTTGTTGTGTTACAAAGTCAGATTAAAATGGATATAATTGTCTTTTTTTTGTCAACGATTTACACACAATATTTTAATGTCAAATCGAATTTTACATTTGTAAAAAAAATACTAATATATCTTGATTAATAAGTATTCAATCCACTGAGTCAATACATGTTATAATCACCTTAACAGCTGTGAGTCTTTCTGGGTAAGTCTCTAAGAGCTTTCCACACCTGGATTATGCAACATTTGCCCGTTATTATTTTCTAAATTATTCAAGCTCTTTCAAATTGGTTGTTGTCTTGCCATAGATTTTCAAGCAGATTTAAGTTAAAACTGTAACTCCGCCACTCAGGAACATTCACTGTCTTCTTGGTAAGCAACTCCAGTGTAGATTTGGCCTTGTGTTTTAGGTAATGTTTCTGCTGAAAAGTGAATTAATCTTCCAGTGTCTGGTTGAAAGCAAACTTTACCAGGTTTTCCTCTAGGATTTTGCCTATGCTTAACTCCCCAGTGCTTAAGAATTACAAGCATACCCATAACATGGTGCAGCCACCATTATGCTTGAAAATATGGAGAGTGGTGCTCAGTAATGTCTTGTATTGGATTTGCCTCAAACACACTTTCTATCCAGGACAAAAAGTGAATTGCTTTGCCAAATGTTTTGCATTATTACTTTAGTGCCTTGTTACAAACAGGATGTAACGATTGTTCTCCTCCTCGTCTGAGGAGGATCGGACCAAAACGCAGCTTGTGTGGAATACATGATGAATTTATTTAAAGAAGACGAACACGAAGCACACTTGAAATTACAAAATAACAAAAACGACGTAGACCGACCTGGACATGAGAACTTACATAACACGAAGAATGCACGAACAGGAACAGACTAAACAAACGAAACAAGCCCGTGTGGTACATACACAGACACGGAAGACAATCACCCACAAACAAACGGTGTGAACAGCCTACCTTAATATGGTTCTCAATCAGAGGAAACGTCAAACACCTGCCCCTGATTGAGAACCATATAAGGCTAAATAACAATGAACCCAACATAGAAACACATAACATAGAATGCCCACCCAGCTCACGTCCTGACCAACTAAACAAAGACAAAACAAAGGAAAATAAGGTCAGGAACGTGACACAGGATGCATGTTTTGGAATATTTTTATTCTGTACAGGCTTCCTTCTTTTCACTCTGTCAATTAGGTTAGTATTGTAGAGTAACTAAAATGTTGTTGATCCATCCAAAGTTGTCTCCTGTCAAAGCCATTAAACCCTGTAACTGGTTTAAAGTCACCATTGGCCTCATGGTGAAATCCCTGAGTGGTGTCCTTCCTCTCCGGCAACTGAGTTAGGAAGAACGCCTGTATCTTTGTAGTGACTGGGTGTATTGATACATCATCCAAAGTCTAATTATTAACTTCACCATGCTCAAAGGGATATTCAATGTCTACTTTTTTATTTTTCCCCCAACTACCTTTAGGTGGCCGTCTTTGCAAAGCATTGGAAATTCTCCCTGGTCCTGGTGGCTGAATCTGTGTTTAAAATTCACTGCTTGACTGAGGGACTTTACAGATAATTGTATGTGTGGGGTACAGAGATGAGCACAGCACAGCTGGCACAACACGCCCTGGCTGGTTGCCCACTCTCGCATGGCACTTGCGGGGGGCTGGCCTATAGCACTCTGGGCTATGAGCGCGTACTGGCGACACCATGCGCTCCACCGCATAACACGGTGCCTGACCAGTACAACACTGCTTTCGGTAAGCGCGAGGAGTGGGTTCAGGTCTCCAACCTGACTCTGCCACACTCCCCGTGTGCCCCCCCCAAAAAGAATTTGGGGGCTGCCTCTCGTGCCTGTTGCGCTGCCGTGCTACCTCCTCATATCGCCGCCGCTCAGCTTTCGCTGCCTCCAGTTCTACCTTGGGGCGGTGATATTCCCCAGCCTGTGCCCAGGCTTCCAGTATCTCCTCCCAAGTCCAGGAGTCCAGAACCCTCTGCTCCTGGTTACCACGCTGCTTGGTCCTTTTTTTGGTGGGTGATTCTGTCACGTTCGTTGTAGTGAGGAAACCAAAGCGCAGCGTGATGTGAATACATATTTTTAATACAAGACGACTAAACACGAAGAACACTAAACAAACGAACAAAATAACAAAACGAACGTGAACGCTGTAAACAACGAGTGCAGACATGCAACTTCACATAGACAATCACCCACAATCCTAACTGGAAAATGGCAACCTAAATAGGATCCCCAATCAGAGACAACGATAAACAGCTGCCTTTGATTAGGGAACCAATCTAGGCCACCTTTGACCTACATAATGCCTAGACTACACACACACACCTAGACATACCCAAAACCCTAGACAAGAATAAACACCCATACCACCCTCGTCACACCCTGACCTAACCAAAATAATAAAGAAAACAAAGATAACTAAGGTCAGGGCATGACAACATGGTAGTGTTTAGTATTATTAGTATTCTGAAATTGAGATAGACCATAAGGCTCTTCAACTATCTGCGATGAATGTTATTTTCTATATGTTCTGCTGCCTGTTACAATACTTTACTACTGTAACATTTCTTGCCATTTCATATAATTTTTTACTCCTTTACGCTATTCAGATACCCAATAAATAACCTATCTTACAAGATATGACAGCTTTTGTGTCATTTTCTCTCCACATACATAGCTTTAAGTTTGAACACCTCTCTACCTCACTCGCTTTCAGAAAGCAGAATTGCAAGTGCCATAGCATTATAAGGGATTATCCAGAAAACACAGCATCAGAAACAACAGATGGCCATTAAATATCCATGTACAGTTTTTCTCGGTTGTGTTCAAGCATTTTTTGGAACAATGTTGTCGATTTTCAAAAAAGTCCAAAAGAGACAGAACTGCGTTAAAAAATGTTGTTGTCTTCGCAAAACATAAATACATTCATCAAAACCATAGGATACCGATAAAAATTTGAATACATTCATCAAAAGAACACGATTGCCTGCTAAAATATTAATGTAACTATACTTATCTCTTGAGTCCAAGCAGACAAAAATGTGTCTGTCTTCAAAAATCCAAGTAGACAAATACATTTTCTTTGCAGTCACTAAATCAACATGATCATAATTCGAAATTACTATCCAAAGGTGCAGAATTATGGGCAATTACTCTCCTTTTATGCATATTTCTCCAAATAATTACATACAAGTCAAATAAAAAAATATTCTTGTTAAAAAATTAAATAATAAATGAGCACATTGTGTGCAGGATTCATTCATCGGTATCATCACTGTCACTTGCTCCCTCTCCGGCCTCTAGGTCACCAGGCTGCTGGTTATGGCGCACACCTGTCACCATCGTTACGCGCATCTTCAGACTCACCTGGACTCCATCACCTCCTTGATTACCTCCCTATATATGTCACTCCCTTTGGTTCCTTCCCCAGGCGTTTTTGTTACTGTTCCAGTGTCATGTCTGTGCGTTGTTTGTGTTTCTTGTTTTGTATTTAGTTGCGATTATTTATTTAAACACTCTCAGTGCACTTGTTACAATCACAATCCAATTCCATGTATTCAATATTAGGTTGGTTTGCTCATAGTTTTGCAGATGTTCCATTGGCGTACAGAAACACAATCCACAATAGAAATAAGAAAAGGTGAATAGAATGGTGGAACACAACTGAATTTAATGTATAGGCCTCAATCCACACCAAAGCAAAGCTCCATAATGGAAGGATTAACCCAAAGTTATTTAGAAGTAATCAACTTCCTTCTCTGCACCTCTGCATTTACTCAATATTGTAAAAAATCATAACAGTGTGACAGTCCCCATTTCCTAGATCTTTCCTTATACACTACATGGCCATGCTTGTCGAACATCTCAAAAGAATATCATGGGCATTATATTATGACAGTCCCCTTTGCTGCTATAATAGCCACTCTTCTGGGAAGGCTTTGCTGTGGGGACTTGCTTTCGATTCAGCCACAAGAGCATTCGTGAGGTCGGGCACTGATGTTGGGCGATTAGTCCTGGCTCACAGTTGGTGTTCCAATTCATTCCAAAGGTGTTTGACGGGGTTGAGGTCAGGGCTCTGTGCAGGCCAGTCTATTTCTTCCACACCGATCTTGACAAACCATGTCTGTATGTGTAACAGTTGTAACTTTACGTCGTCCCCTCGCCCCGACACGGGCGCGAACCAGGCACCTTCTGCACACATCAACAACGGTCACCCACGAAGCAGCGTTACCCATCGCTCCACAAAAGCCGAGCAAGGGGGAAACCCTACTTAAAGTCTCAGAGCAAGTGACGTAACTGATTGAAATGCTACTAGCGCGTACCCGCTAACTAGCTAGCCATTTCACATCCGTTACACTCACCCCCCTTTCAACCCCCCCCTTTTCCGCAGCAACCAGTGATCCGGGTCAACAGCATCAATGTAACAGTATAAACTTTACGTCGTCCCCTCGCCCCGACACGGGCGCGAACCAGGGAACCTCTGCACACATCAACAACGGTTGCCCACGAAGCATCGTTACCCATCGCTCCACAAAGGCCGCGGCTCTTGCAGAGCAAGGGGCAACCCTACTTAAAGTCTCAGAGCAAGTGACGTAACTGATTGAAATGCTACTAGCGCGTACCCGAAAACTAGCTAGCCATTTCACATCCGTTACATATGGACCTCGCTTTGTGCCCAGGGGCATTGTCATGCTAAAACAGGAAAAGGATGTACTGGGCTGTATTCACTACCCTCTGTAGTGTCTTGTGGTCGAAGGCCATACAGTTGCCATACCAGACGGTGATGCAACCAATCAGGATGGTCTCGCTGGTGCAACTTTTTGAGGATCTGCCAAATATTTTCAGTCTTCTGAGGGGGAATAGGCATTGTCGAGCCCTCTTCACAATTGTGTTGGTGTGCTTGGACCATGATAGTTTGTTGGTAATGTGGACACCAAGGCACTTGAAGCTCTCAACTTGCTCCACTACAGTCCTGTCGGTGAGAATATGGGCAGGCTTGGTCCTCCTTTCCTGTAGTCCACAATCATCTGCTTTGTTTTAATTACGTTGAGGGAGAGGTCGTTATCCTGGCACCACACTGCCAGGTCTCTGACCTCCTCCCTATAGGCTGTCTCATCATTGTCGGTGATCAGGCCTACCACTGTTGTGTCGTCAACAAACTTAATGGTGTTGGAGTCGTGCTTGGCCATGCAATCATGGGTGAACAGGGACTACAGGAGGTGACTGAGCATGCACCCCTGAGTGGCCCCTGTGTTGAGGATCACACTGTTGGGGCGGTATGGGAATTGGAGTGGGTCTAGGGTTTCTAGGATAATGGTGTTGATGTGAGCCATGACCAGCCTTTCGAAGAACTCCATGGCTACAGACGTGAGTGCTACGGGTCGGTAGTCATTTAGGCAGATTACCTTGGTGTTCATGAGCACAGGGACTATGGTGGTCTGCTTGAAACATGTTGGTATTACAGTCTCGGTCAGAGACAGGTTGAAAATGTCAGTGAAGACACTTGCCAGTTGGTCAGCACATGCTTGGAGTAATCCGTCTGCGGCCTTGTGAATGTTGACCTGTTTAAAGGTCTTACTCACATCGGCTACGGAGAGCATGATCACACAGTCGTCCGGAATAGCTGATGCTCTCAAGCATGCTTCAGTGTTGCTTGCCTCGAAGCTAGCATAGGAGTTATTTAACTCGTCTGGTAGGCTCGTGTTACTGGGCAGCTCGCGGCTGTGCTTCCCTTTGTAGTCCGTAATAGTTTGCAAGCCCTGCCACATCCGACGAGCATCGGAACCGGTGTAGTACGATTCAATCTTAGTCCTGTATTGATGCTTTGCCTGTTTGATGGTTCGTCGGAGGGCATAGCGGGATTTCTTATAAGCGTCCGGGTTAGAGTCCCGCTCCTTGTAAGCGGCAGCTCTACCTTTTAGCTCAGTGCGGATGTTGCCTGTAATCCATGGCTTCTGGTTGGGTTATGCACATATGGTTACTGTGGGGACGACATCATCGATGCACCTATTGATGAAGCCAGTGACTGATGTGGTGTACTCCTCAATGCCATCGGAAGAATCCCGGAACATATTAGCATCTGCGTCATCTGACCACTTATTGATCGAGTCACTGGTACTTCCTGCTTTAGTTTTTGCTTGTAACAGGAATCAGGAGGATAGAGTTATGGTCAAATTTGCCAAATGGAGGGCGAGGGAGAGCTTTGAACGCGTCTCTGTGTGTGGAGTAAAGGTGGTCTAGACTTTTTTTCCCTCTTGTTGCACATTAAACACGCTGGTAGAAATTAGGTCAAATGGATTTAGGTTTCCCTGCATTCAAGTCTGGATGAACATTTTCTTGTTTGCTTCTGGCCTTATACAGCTCTTTGTGCCAGCGTCGGTTTGGGGTGGTAAATGGACAGCTACGAAAAATATAGATCTTGGTAAACAGTGTGGTCTACAGCTCATAATGCGATACTCTTCCTCAGGCGAGCAAAATCTTGAGACTTCCTTAATGTTAGATTTTGTGCACCAGCAGGTATTTACAAATAGACACAGACTGCCACCCCTTGTCTTACTGGAGGCAGCTGTTCTATCTTGCCGATGAACGAAAAAACCCAGCCAGCTGTATGTTATCCATGTCGTTGTTCAGCAGCAACTCGGTGAAACATAAGATATTACAGTTTTTAATTATAAACATTTTACAGTTATTCAAGTATAAATGAACAAATGTACGTTAGATTGCCATTGATTTTCTGTTAATTACCCAAATTACGGAAGATTCCGGTAACTCTCGTAAAATACTTTGCAACCCTACTTACAAACTATGTTGTTCCTTCCTATTAGCGACTCCCTTCCAAGACTTTTCAAGAAACACACTGTTCTTTACCCTCCCACTGCTCCTAATCCTCCCCCTTCACTAAATGTCAGTTCCAAATTTTTATGGAATAATGTCCCTACTTACATAATCAAATACTTCCCAGACCAAGTGACAGCCAGCCTGGCAAGCGTCACGTCAAATCCATATTACATGTGTGTTCAGTCCCATTATTGAAACCACTCAATGATCATAATTTGGCAATTGTCATGAATTGTGACAAAAATCGGTATTGGTTGTAACTTACAGTGCATTCGAAAAGTATTCAGACACCTTGACTTTTTCCACAATTTGTTTCATTACAGCTAGGGTGACAATGGATGTCATAAGGTGAATGCACCAATTTGTAAGTCGCTCTGGATAAGAGCGTCTGCTAAATGACTTAAATGTAATGTAAATGTACAATATTACCGCCACATTCCACATGACCATTTAGTCATGGTAATTAGGCTTCTCCAAGCTCTGATGCTGCTGATGGTCAGTAGTAGCCTACCAAACTTGCTAACTGCCTGGTACTCAGCACTCTGTTGTCCCTCTAATCACTCTGACATCAATACAAAACGTTTTCATACACTTCTTGAGAGCCCCTGAGCTCATGTTATGCAACATTTCCACAGGCTATGAAATTGCGCAAGGAATCAGAGTGATGGCTTCTATTAAAAAGAGGAGGATCCCATCAGCTTTCTATAAGCTAGGCCTACTGTATTTTTTTCTCAACTTTTCTAATATTGAGCAAATATTAAGCACATTGCTTATATGTACAACAGAAGTATAGCCTACCTGGCTGGCATGAAAATTAACCACAGGAAAAGCGTCCTCCATTTGCTATTCATTTTTTTCTCCTGCACCAGTTGAGACAGGTGCATGATAATGGTCCATTCTAAATCAAAACTAAATTCACACATATATCTTTTAGTACACTACCATTCAAAAGTTTGGGGTCACTTAGAAATGTCCTTATTTTTGAAAAAAAAACATTTTTTTTGTCCATTAAAATATCATGAATATGATCAGAAATAGTGTAGACATTGTTAATGTTGTAAATTACTATTGTAGCTGGAAACGGTTGATTTTTTAATGGAATATCTACAGAGGCGTACAGTGGCTGATTATCAGCAACCATCACTCCTGTGTTCCAATGGCATGTTGTGTAAGCTAAACCTAGTTTATCATTTTAAAAGGCTAATTGATCATTAGAAAACCATTTTGCAATTATGTTAGCACAGCTGATAACTGTTGTCCTGATTAATGAAGCAATAAAACTGGCATTCTCTAGAGTAGTTGAGTATCTGGAGCATCAGCATTTGTGGGACTGATTACAGGCTCAAAATGGCCAAAACAAAGACTTTTCTTCTGAAACTCGTCAGTCTATTCTTGATCTTAGAAATGACGGCTATTCCATGCGAGAAAGAGGAGTGGGAGGCCCTGGTGCACAACTTAGCAAGAGGACAAGTACATTAGTGTCTAGTTTGAAAAAAAGACAGTTCACAAGTCCTCAACTGGCAGCTTCATTAAATAGTACCCACAAAACACCAGTCTCAGCGCCAACAGTAAAGAGGCAACTCCGGGATGCTGGCCTTCTAGGCAGAGTTGCAAAGAAAAAGCCATATCTCAGACTGGCCAATAAAAATAAAATATTAAGATGCGCAAAAGAACACAGACACTGGACAGAGGAAGATTGGAAAAAAAGTGTTATGGACAGACGAAGCTAAGTTTGAGGTTTTCGGATCACAAAGAAGAATATTCATAAGACGCAGAAAAAAATGAAAAGATGCTGGAGGAGTGCTTGACACCATCTGTCAAGCATGGTGGAGGCAATGTGATGTCTCGGGGTGCTTTGGTGGTGGTAAAGTGGGAGATTTGTAGAGCGTAAAAGGGATTTTGAAGAAGGAAGGCTATCACTTAATTTTTCAACGCCATGCCATACCCTGTGGACTTTGCTTAATTGGAGCCAATTTTCTCCTACAACAGGACAATGACCCAAAGCACAGCTCCAAACTATGCAAGAACTATTAAGGGAAGAAGCCGTAAGCTGGTATTCTGTCTATACTGGAGTGGACAGCACAGTCACCGGATCTCAACCTTATTGGGCTGTTCTGGGAGCAGCTTGACCGTATGGTACTTAAGAAGTGCCCATCATACCAATCCAACTTGTGGAAGGTGCTTCAGGAAGCATGGAGTGAAATCTCTTCAGATTACCTCAACAAATTGACAACTAGAATGCCAAAGGTCTGCAAGGCTGTAATTGCTGCAAATGGAGAATTCTTTGACGAAAGCAAAGTTTGAAGGACACAATTATTATTTCAATTAAAAATCATTATTTATAACCTTGTCAACATTTTGACTATATTTCCTAGTCATTTTGCAACTCATTTCATGTATGTTTTCATGGAAAACAAGGACATTTCTAAGTGACCCCAAACGTTTGAACAGTAGTGTATATGTGAAGACAAGTTTAAATCAAGAATAGTCTGATAGTTGACAATATTAGCTTATCACTTGTGAATTATATAAACTCAGCAAAAAAAGAAACGTCCTCTCACTGTCAAATGTATTTATTTTCAGCAAACTTAACATGTGTAAATATTTTTATGAACATAACAAGATTCAACAACTGAGACATAAACTGAACAAGTTCAACAGACATGTGACTAACAGAAATTGAATAATGTGTCCCTGAACAAAGGGGGGGGGGGGGTCAAAATCAAAAGTAACAGTCAGTATCTGGTGTGGCCACCAGCTGCATTAAGTACTGCAGTGCATCTCCTCCTCATGGACTGCTACAGATTTGCCAGTTCTTGCTGTGAGATGTTACCCCACTCTTCCACCAAGGCACTTGCAAGTTCCCAGACATTTCTGTGGGAATTGCCCTAGCCCTCACCCTCCGATCCAACAGGTCCTAGATGTGCTGAATGGGACTGAGATCCGGGCTCTTTGCTGGCCATGGCAGAACACTGACATTCCTGTCTTGCAGGAAACCACTCACAGAACGAGCAATATGGCCAGTGGCATTGTTGCTGGAGGGTCATGTCAGGATGAGCCTGCAGGAAGGGTACCACATGGAGGAGGATGTCTTCCCTGTAAAGCACAGTGTTGAGATTGCCTGCAATGACAACAAGCTCAGTCCGATGATGCTTTGATACACCGCCCCAGACCATGATGGACCCTCCACCTCCAGAGTACAGGCCTCGGTGTAACGCTCATTCCTTCGATGATAAACTTAACTCCGACCATCACCCCTGGTGGGACAAAACCGCGACTTGTCAGTGAAGAGCACTTTTTGCCAGTCCTGTCTGGTCCAGCGACGGTGGGTTTGTGCCCATAGGCAATGTTGTTGCCAATGATGTCTGGTGACGACCTGCCTTACGACAGGCCTACAAGCCCTCAGTCCAGCCTCTCTCAGCCTATTGTGGACAGTCTGAGCACTGATGGAGGGATTTTGCGTTCCTGGTGTAACTCGGGCAGTTGTTGTTGACATCCTGTACCTGTCCTGCAGGTGTGATGTTCGGATGTACCGATCCTGTGCAGGTGTTGTTACAGGTGGTCTGCCACTGTGAGGACGATCAACTGTCAGTCCTGTCTCCCTGTAGCACTGTCTTATGCGTCTTACAGTACGGACATTGCCATTTGTTGCCCTGGCCACATCTGCAGTCCTCATGCCTCCTTGCAGCATGCCTAAGGCACGTTCATGCAGATGAGCAGGGGCAAGCCTGGCGGGCCGGCCGAAGCATGGGCGCTGGACTACCAGGCTGAGGCGTAGAAGCCCGACGAGCCGGCTGTGCATAATGATGGTGACAGGTGTGAGTAATGATGGATAATGATGGTGACAGGCGCCCTCGAGCGCCAGAGAGGAGAAGCGGGAACAGGCGTGACCACTAATGGAATTGCTGTGTGCGGATTGCTCTGCTTTTAATGTGAAGAAATAGCATAGTAGTTTATCAACATCTTAAGCTAAACGTTCTGATCTGTTGCATCAGCCACATTGCATAAATGTTTTTTTGATGCTAGTGGTTGTATTAATTTGGGATCTATCACATCCCACAACTGTCCCAGACTATGTTTGGAATATTTATTTATTGCACAGAATGTAATAGGTCAACTTTTGTTCTATGGGGATAGAAGATTGACATAGGCTTGTGCTTTTGCTGTTTGTTAGTTCTACTCATCTTGTTGGCTGACGAAAAGTAAATATGGACAGTTCTTCCAATATCTTCAATATGCACCTCGGAATTGAATAAGGACGCACGCAGTTGCATCCCGGATGTGTCTGTCTTCACTTGTAGCCTGTGAGAAATACCAGATCACATGATGAAGAGCCGTGTGAGTGAGAAGTGCATTGGTGCAGGCAGCACTCAGGGAGAAAGGCTGCAAAAGGCAAGGATGTCAAAGGTGTTTACGGGAGGCAAAGTCAGGTGCAGGAGAGCAGAGTGTAGTGAACACGCACACTTTAATTCCGTTCCAAAATACACAGCACATAAAAACAATAACGTGCCAAAAACACGGAACATGACAAAAGTAAAGCGCCCAACAATAATCCACAATACCAAACAAACAACGGGAAACAGAGGGCTAAATACATGTAGAATGATTAGGAAATGAAAACCAGGTGTGTATGGGACAAGGCAAAACAAATGGACATATGAAAAATGGAGCGGCGAAGGCTAGAAAGCCAGTGACGTCGGAAGCCGCCGACCAAGGAGAGGAGCCGTCTTCGGCGGAAGTCGTGACAATGGATTTGTTTAGGGTGCATTATGGACACACAAAGGGGATGCCGCTGGGAAATTCGAAGCATTATCAAGTGCTTCTCAAATTGTGAATGAGAGACTGACGAAGTGTGTACAGCCTGCGCAAAAAAACAAAGCAGAACTCATGCCTTTCAAGGAACTTTTTTCAAATTGTCATTAGAGTCGCATCATGCAGCCTTACAATGTATTAAAAATCTAAACATACAGCCCAATGTTTGTAGAACAACTAAAGTTACATTAGTAACTCTCAATTAAGCATATAGGAGTACTTGTTTCTTTGTTAACTGCTCAACACAGAATAGCCTCATGTGCGCACTCCCTCAAATCGTTTGGAGAAAACATCCTTTCTATTTTATTCAGCTTTGTTCAATTGTATTCTTCATACTATAAAATAATATAAAATAATGCCACAGAATTCTAAGCAAATCTTGTTTGCTCAATGAACTAGTGTAGCCCACAGCCATATGGTATAGCCAGATCAGGACCTAACATAAGCACAACCCAGACTATGCTATTCTGTTGTTCTGAAATAGACTACATTTTCTACACATCATGTTTCTTTAGACCTGTCTAAAATAAATAATGGATTTATTATGAAGGTGTAGGATATATTACATGGATTTATTAGACTTTTTAAAATGTAGATGTTCCAAAGGTCTGCATGCTTGGTTTGTAGGCTGTGTGTGGAAGCCAGGAGACGCTAAATGTGTTCATGTTAATTCACGGTAAATTACTGAGACCGACAGTTATTTGCTTGACAATCACCGGCTGACAAAATTTTGTGACCACAACAGCCCTAATTACAGCCGTAATCTAAAATGTATTGAATACTTTATACTAACAAAACATATTTCTTTGCATATTTATAAGAAATACTGATCTGAAATATTACATTTACATAAGTATTCAGAACCTTACTGTATTTTTTTCTCTGCAGATCCTCTCAAGCTCTGTCAGGTTGGATGGGGAGCGTCACTGCAAAGCTATTTTCAGGTCTTTCTTGAGATGTTCGATAGGGTTCAAGTCCCTGCTCTGTCTGGGCCACTCAAGGACATTAAGAGACTTGTCCCGAAGCCACTCCTGCGTTGCCTTGGCTGTGTGCTTAGGGGTCGTTGTCCTGTTAGAAGGTGAACCTTCACCCCAATCTGAGGTCCTAAGCGTTCTGGAGAAGGTTTTCATCAAGGATCTCTCTGTACTTTGCTCCGTTCATCTTTCCCTCTGTTCTCTGTTTGTCTGTTGCCAGTTCATTTTGTTTCTTCAAGCCTACCAGTGTTTTTCCCGTGTTCCTTTCTGTCTCTAGTTTCTGTTTTCTAGCTTTCACAGTTTTTGACCCTTCTGCCTGGCCTGACACTAAACCTGCCTGTCGTTCTGTACCGTCTAGAGACAAAAGAGCACAGGAAAAGATGCTGCTAGACTTCACAAAACAAAACGAACCGGCAACAGACTAACAGAGAACACAGGTATAAATACACTGGGGATAGAGGAAGATGGGCGACACCGGGAGGGGGGTGGAGACAAGCACAAAGACAGGTGAAACAGATCAGGGTGTGACACCCTTGATCCTGACTAGTCTCCCAGTCCATGCCGCTGAAAAACATCCCCACAGCATGATGCTGTCACCACCATGCTTCACCGTAGGGATGGTGCCAGGTTTCCTCTAGATGTGAAGCTTGTTATTCAGGCCAAAGAGTTAAATCTTGGTTTCATCAGACCAGATGATCTTGTTTCTTATGGTCTGAGAGTATTTATGTGCCTTTTGGCAAACTCCAAGCAGGCTGTCATGTGCCTTTTACTGAGTAGTGGCCTCCGTCTGGCCACTTTACCATAAAGGCCTAATTGGTGGAGTGCTGCAGAGATGGCTGTCCTTCTGGAAGGCTCTCCCATCTCCACAGAGAAACTCTGGAGCTCTGTTAGAGTGACCATCAGGTTCTTGGTCACCTCCCTTCTCACCCGATTGCTCAGTTTGGCCCGGCGGCCAGCTTTAGGAAGAGTCTTGGTGGTTACTAACCTCTTCCATTTAAGAATGATTGAGGCCACTGTGTTCTTGGCAACCTTCAATGCTGCACATATTTTTTGGTACCCTTCCCCAGATCTGTGCCACGACACAATCCTGTTTCGGAGCTCTACGGACAATTCCTTTGACCTCGTGGCTTGGTTTATGCTCTGACATGCATTGTCAACTGTGGCCTTCAATCAAGTTGTAGAAACATCTCAAGGATGATCATTGGAAACACGATGCACCTGAGCTCAGTTTCGAATCTCAAAACAATGGGTCTGAATACTTAAGTAAATAAGGTATTTCTGTTTTTTATTTTTAATACATTTTCAAACATTTCTAAAAACCTGTTTGGGGCATATTTGTTTCAATTTTAGAATAAGGCAGTAGGGGTCTGAATCCCTTCCGAATGCACTGTATAACATATCAGTACACAGCAGCATGAAGTTATGTATTTGATCGTTTTTATCTCTAGTAAATAAAAAATATTGTTTTCATGACATCTTGGCCACATACAATGATTTTAGTTCTCATATGGGCTCTGGCATCTGTCCACGCAGTACCTCCTTAAACAAATGCATTGCTTGTCCTGGCTAGACTCACTAAAGTATTTTGTATTGGCAGTCTTGATCATCAATATTACAAAGAAACGAAGACAAACAAACTTAAAACAGAGTCAGCCCATGACAGCGGTCCTTTGAGAACGAGAGCTGCAAGGGAAGATTTCAAGATCAAGCACAAGATAATCACCAACAAGGATGGCGGCTGACTTTGAACATCATTGTGGAAAGGCATCCAGTGTGTGAAACTAGAATGGAAGTTGAGGACAATTTGTCGCCCTTTCAGATGCTGAAAAGCACTTTGTAAAATCATCCAGTCTTCAAGGCTTAGCCTAATCACAGTGGACACCTGTTTGTACAAACATAACTTCACAAATAGTATTCCTACAGTATTCGTTTCCCTACAGGCACATACAGTACAGTTTGTTGTCCAAGGAAGTAGTTACAGTATATTTCTTAGTGTTGACAACCAACCGTACATCAATCCTGTACTGCATGTACAGTAGTAGAGTTTCCACAACAGTGTCAGTACCTGCACGGTTCTGTATGCCAGAAAATGCCAGATGTTTTTTGTTGACTCAGAATAGGACAAACACAACTTAAATAAATCCGTTAGATTGTGGAAACATCCACTTATTGTAACGGCTTTCCTCATCCTCTTCATCAGAAGAGGAAGAGCAGGGATCGAACCAAAATGCAGCTGAGTTTGTAGACATGATTTATTAACGAAAAACACGAACTCGACTAATGCACTAACAAAACAAATAAACGTTGTAGACAGATCTGAACGACGGACTCACATAACACACGAGAACGCACAAACAGGGAAAAAAGCCTACACATAAATGACACTGAACAAACAAACCGAAACCAGTCCCGTGTGGCGCAACGACATACACAAACACAGGAGACAATCACCCACAACGAACACTGTGAAAACACCTACCTAAATATGACTCTTAATTTGAGGAACGCCAAACACCTGCCTCTAATTAAGAGCCATACCAGGCAACCCATAAACCAACATAGAAACAGAAAACATAGAATGCCCACCCAAACTCACGTCCTGACCAACTAACACATATAACAAACTAACAGAAATAGGTCAGGAACGTGACACTTATGACTGTGAAGATGAAAATAACATAAAACAGGTTTTAGATCAACACAGTTAACTAATGTTCGGTGCAGTGATGCTGTAACTGAGGTCTGTCCCTGGCAATCCATTAGAATTTCAATATGAGATTATCAAAGCCAATACCCTTGCAATTAGGTCTTAATATCAAATAACTTGTCTGCCCTTCCTCTGGAAAGGAATAGAAGCTAAGAAGAAGAGATGTCACTCACGTTGATCCTTCCTGAATATTGATTGGATATGGTATTATCTCTTGGCAGTGAATGAAGGTCAACTCCATTGTATCAAGTAATGGCTTTGACAATACTTGTGTTGTGACAAAGATTCATTGTTGTATTTTCTATCCGCTGGAGTAAGACACTGAGGGTTTGACAAACTGAAAGTCATACTTTCTATATTGATTATTCAGACTAATGTTTTATAAAGTGCGTTCCAATTTTATTAATGATCCTTTTTCTATGAAGATGTTTAAAAAAATATAAGGATAACATCTATATTGTAAACAATGCTTATTGTAAAGAAGTAATGTGATGTGTGGATTAAGAATACCTCAAGTTAGCATGTGACAGGTTAAAGAAACCTTAAATGAAAAATTTGTCTCAAATGGCAGCCTATTCCCTACATAGGGCAGTACTTTTGAACAGGGACCATAGGGAAGGGTGCCATTTGTGATGTCACCATGTGGTTCACAACTCAGCCTCTAAACCTGCCATTCACACCTTATAATATAACCGAATATGTAAAATATGAACATTCACTCTGCTTGCCACTTGCCATCTCAACACATAATTATGTCACATGTCAATCTGCCAATCTGGTCATCATCAGCAGGTTATGCTGGAGAGAGGCTTTCCCTTTCTCTCTGTTGCATGCTGTTTGCTGTAGTAGGAAATCAGCAGTTTTCTATGACTGTACAGCGGGATTCTATGACTGTACAGCGGGATTCTATGACTGTACAGCGGTATTCTATGACTACACAGTCATTCTATGACTAAACAGTTACTGAACAGTCATAGAATCCCACTGTATAGTCATAGAATCCCGCTGTACAGTAGTAGAATCCCGCTGTACAGTCACAGAATCAAATCAAATTGCATTAGTCACATGCGCCGAATACAACAGGTGTAGACCTTACAGTGAAATGCTTACTTATGAGCCCCTGACCAACAATGCAGTTTCAAAAAAATACGGAAAAGAATAAGAGATAAAAGTAACAAGTAATTAAAGAGCAGCAGTAAAATAACAATAGTGACACTATATACAGGAGGGTACCGAAACAGAGTCAATGTGCGGGGGCACCGGTTAGTTGAGGTAGTATGTACAGTACATGTAGGTAGAGTTATTCAAGTGACTATGCAAAGATGACAACAGAGAGTAGCAGAGGTGTAAAGAGGGTGTGTTTGTGTGGGGAGGGGGGCACTGCAAATAGTCTGGGTAGCAATTTGACCAGATGTTCAGGAGTCTTATGGCTTGGAGGTAGAATCTGTTTAAAAGCCTTTCGGACCTAGACTTGGCGCTCCGGTTCCTCTTGCTGTGCGGTAGCAGAGAGAACAGTTTATGACTAGAGTGGCTGGGGTCTTTCACAATTTGTAGGGCTTTCCTCTGAAACCGCCTAGAATAGAGGTGCTGGATGGCTGGAAGCTTGGCCCCGGTGATGTACTGGGCCGTTCGCACTACCCTCTGTAGTGCCTTGCGGTTGGAGGCCGAGCAGTTGCCATACCAGGCAGTGATGCAACCAGTCAGGATGCTCTCGATGGTGCAGCTGTAGAACCTTTTGAGGATCTGAGGACCCATGCCAAATCTTTTCAGTCTCCTGAGGGAGAATAGGTTTTGTTGTGCCCTCTTCACGACTGTCTTGGTGTGCTTGGACCATTTTAGTTTGTTGTTGATGTGGAACTTGAAGTTCTCAACCTGCTCCACTGCAGCGCCATCGATGAGAATGGGGGCGTGCTCAGTCCTCATTTTCCTGTAGTCCACAATCATCTCCTTTGTCTTGATCACGTTGAGGGAGAGGTTGTTGTCCTGGCACCACACGGCCAGGTCTCTGACCTCCTCCCTTTAGGCTGTCTCATTGTTGTTCAGGCCTACCACTGTTGCGTCATTAGCAAACGTAATGATGGTGTTGGAGTTGTGACTGGCCGTGCAGTCATGAGTGAACAGGGAGTTCAGGAGGGAACTGAGCATGCACCCCTGAAGGGCCCCTGTGTTGAGGATCAGCTTGGTGGATGTGTTGTTACCTACCCTTACCACCTGGGAGCGGCCCATCTGGATGTCCAGGATCCAGTTTCAGAGGGAGGTATTTAGTCCCAGGGTCCTTAGCTTAATGATGAGCTTTGAGGGCACTATGGTGTTGAACGCTGAGCTTTAGTCAATGAGTAGCATTCTCGCATAGATGTTCCTTTTGTCCAGGTGGGAAAGATAAGTTTGTAGTGCAATAGAGATTGCATCATCTGTGCATCTGTTTGAGAGGTATGCAAATTGGAGTGGGTCTAGGGTTTCTGGGATAATGGTCTTAATGTGAGCCGGGCAGGTTACCTTAGTGGTCTTGAGCACAGGGACTATGGTGGTCTGCTTGAAGCATGTTGGTATTACAGACTCACACAGGGAGAGGTTGAAAATGTCTGTGAAGACACCTGCCAGTTGGTGCCAGTTGACACCTGCCAGCGCATGCCCGGAGCAAAAGGTCCTGGTAATCCGTCTGGCCCAGTGGCCTTGTGAATGTTGACCTGTTTAAAGGTCTTACTCACGTCGGCTACGGAGAGCGTGATCACACAGTCATCCGGAACAGCTGATGCTCTCATGCATGCCTCAGTTTTGCTTGCCTTGAAGCCAGCATAGAAGTGATTTAGCTCATCTGGTTGGCTCGTGTCACTGGGCAGCTCGCGGCTGTGCTTCCCTTTGTAATCCGTAATAGTTTGCAAGCCCTGCCACATCCGACGAGCATCGGAGCCGGTGTAGAACGATTCAATCTTAGTCCTGTATTGATGCATTGCCTGTTTGATGGTTCGTCGGAGGGCATAGCGGGATTTCTTATAAGCTTCCGGGTTAGAGTCCCGCTCCTTGAAAGCAGCAGCTCTACCTTTTAGCTCAGTGCGGATGTTGCCTTTAATCCATGGCTTCTGGTTGGGGTATGTACGCACAGTCACTGTGGGGACGACATCCTCGATGCACTTATTGATGAAGCCAGTTACTGATGTGGTGTACTCCTCAATGCTAACGGAAGAATCCCGGAACATATTCCAGTCTGTGCTAGCAAAACAGTCCTGTAGTTTAGCATCTGCTTCATCTGACAACTTTTTTTATAGACCGAGTCACTGGTGCTTTCTGCCTTAATTTTTGCTTGTAAGCAGGAATCAGGAAGATAGAATTATGGTCAGATTTGCCAAATGGAGAGCGAGGGAGAGATTTATAGGCGTCTCTGTGTGTGGAGTAAAAGTGATCTAGAATTTTTTTCCCCTCTGGTTGCGCATTTAACATGCTGATAGAAATTAGGTAAAACTGATTTAAGTTTCCCTGCATTAAAGTCCCTGGTCACTAGGAGCGCCGCTTCTGGGTGAGTGGTTTCCTGATTGCCTATTTCCTTATACAGCTGACTCAGGGCAGTCTTAGTGCCAGCGTCCATCTGTGGTGGTAAATAAACAGGCACAATTTCTTTTTATGAACACTCTCTTTGTGTGTGGTCAAATCAAATCAAATGTATTTATATAGCCCTTCTTACATCAGCTGATATCTCAAAGTGCTGTTCAGAAACCCAGCCTAAAACCCCAAACAGCAAGCAATGCAGGTGTAGAAGCACGGTGGCTAGGAAAAACTCCCTAGAAAGGTCAAAACCTAGGAAGAAACCTAGAGAGGAACCAGGCTATGAGGGGTGGCCAGTCCTCTTCTGGCTGTGCTGGGTGGAGATTATAACAGAACATGGCCAAGATGTTCAAAATGTTCATAAATGACCAGCATGGTCAAATAATAATAATCACAGTAGTTGTCGAGGGTGCAGCAAGTCAGCACCTCAGGAGTAAATGTCAGTTGGCTTTTCATAGCCGATCATTAAGAGTATCTCTACCGCTCCTGCGGTCTCTAGAGAGTTGAAAACATCAGGTCTGGGACAGGTAGCACGTCCGGTGAACAGGTAAGGGTTCCATAGCCGAAGGCAGAACAGTTGAAACTGGAGCAGCAGCACGGCCAGGTGGACTGGGGTCAGCAAGGAGTCATCATGCCAGGTAGTCCTAAGGCATGGTCCTAGGGCTCAGGTCCTCCGAGAGAGAGAAAGAAAGAGAGAAAGAGAGAATTAGAGAGAGCATACTTAAATTCACACAGGACACCGGATAAGACAGGAGAAGTACTCCAGATATAACAAACTGACCCTAGCCCCCTGACACATAAACTAATGCAGCATAAATACTGGAGGCTGAGACAGGAGGGGTCAGGAGACACTCCTAGGGATGGCATGAAAGAGCACCAGCAAGCCTGTGACTCAGCCCCTGTAATAGGGTTAGAGGCAGAGAATCCCAGTGGAGAGAGATGAACCGTCCAGGCAGAGACAGCATGAGCGGTTCGTTGCTCCAGAGCCTTTCCGTTCACCTTCACACTCCTGAGCCAGACTACACTCAATCATATGACCCACTGAAGAGATGAGTCTTCAGTAAAGACTTAAAAGTTGAGACCGAGTCTGCGTCTCTCACATGGGTAGGCAGACCACTCCATAAAAATGGAGAACTATAGGAGAAAGCCCTGCCTCCAGCTGTTTGCTTAGAAATTCTAGGGACAATTAGGAGGCCTGCGTCTTGTGACCGTAGCGTACGTGTAGGTATGTACGGCAGGACCAAATCGGAAAGATAGGTAGGAGCAAGCCCATGTAATGCTTTGTAGGTTAGCAGTAAAACCTTGAAATCAACCCTTACCTTAGGAAGCCAGTGTAGGGAGGCTAGCACTGGAGTAATATGATCAAATTTTTTGGTTCTAGTCAGGATTCTAGCAGCCGTATTTAGCACTAACTGAAGTTTATTTAGTGCTTTATCCGGGTAGCCGGAAAGTTGAGCATTGCAGTAGTCTAACCTAGAAGTAACAAAACCATGGATACATTTTTCTGCATCATTTTTGGACAGAAAGTTTCAGATTTTTGCAATGTTACGTAGATGGAAAAAAGCTGTCCTTGAAACAGTCTTGATATGTTCGTCAAAAGAGAGATCAGGGTCCAGAGTAACGCCGAGGTCCTTCACAGTTTTATTTGAGACGACTTTACAACCATCAAGATTAATTTTCAGATTCAACAGAAGATCTCTTTGTTTCTTGGTACCTAGAACAAGCATCTCTGTTTTGTCTGAGTTTAAAAGTAGAACGTTTTCAGCCATCCACTTCCTTATGTCTGAAACACAGGCTTCTAGCGAGGGCACTTTTGGGGCATCAGCATGTTTTATTGAAATGTACAGCTGCGTGTCATCCGCATAGCAGTGAAAGTTAACATTATGTTTTCGAATGACATCCCCAAGAGGTAAAATATATAGTGAAAACAATAGTGGTCCTAAAACGGAACCTTGAGGAACACCGAAATTTACAGTTGATTTGTCAGAGGACAAACCATTCACAGAGACAAACTGATATCTTTCCGACAGATAAGATCTAAACCAGGCCAGAACTTGTCCGTGTAGACCAATTTGGGTTTCCAATCTCTCCAAAAGAATGTGGTGATCGACGGTATCAAAGGCAGCACTAAGGTCTAGGAGCACGAGGACAGATGCAGAGCCTCGGTCTGACGCCATTAAAAGGTAATTTACCACCTTCACAAGTGCAGTCTCAGTGCTATGATGGGGTCTTAAACGAGACTGAAGCATTTCATATACATTGTTTGTCTTCAGGAAGGCACAACAGCTTTTTCTAAAATTTTGAGAGGAATGGAAGATTCGATGTAGGCCGATAGTTTTTTATATTTTCTGGGTCAAGGTTTGGATTTTTCAAGAGAGGCTTTATTACTGCCACTTTTAGTGAGTTTGGTACACATCCGGTGGATAGAGAGCCATTTATTATGTTCAACATAGGAGGGCCAAGCACAGGAAGCAGCTCTTTCAGTAGTTTAGTTGGAATAGGGTCCAGTATGCAGCTTGAAGGTTTAGAGGCCATGATTATTTTCATCATTGTGTCAAGAGATATAGTACTTAAACACTTGATTGTCTCTCTTGATCCTAGGTCCTGGCAGAGTTGTGCAGCTTATCATGAGACAGTTTATCATGAGATACTCTACTTCAGGTGAGCAAAATCTAGAGACTTCCTTAAATTTTGTACACCAGCTTTTGTTTACAAATATACACAGACACCACCCCCCCCCCTCGTCTTACCAGTGTGCTTTTCTATCTAGCCGGTGCAGCCTGTATCCCGCTAGCTGAATGCTTTCCATGTCGTCATTCAGCTACGGTGAAACATAAGATATTACAGTTTTTGATTGGCCGTTGGTAGGATATTCGTGATCGTACCTTGTCTAATTTATTGTCCAATGATTGTACGTTGGCAAGTAATATTGATGGTAAGGGCAGATTTCCCACTCCTTACGAGGCACCCGCCCTGTGTCCTCTATACCTGCGTCTCCTTCTCTTGCCAATGACAGGGATTTTGGCCTTGTGCGGTGGAAGCAACGTGGCCCGGGCCTTGCTTAACACCTCCCATAGGTCCTGGTACTCCGCGGGAATGGCAGAGAGGTTTGGGGCACCTTCCGAGCCCCCAGGAAGACGTCCCGGGGAAGGTTGTGCGGACTTCAGGCAATGGGCGTGGCAGAACGGGCTCTAGCCCATGATGGCACAACTAGACCAGTTAATGAGGGGATTGTGTCATTGGAGCCAGGAGGATCCCAATACCACAGGAATCGGAGGGGACTTGATGAGCAGGAACTGGATAGCCTCGCTGTGGTTCCCTGACACCCGTAGGTGGATGGGAGTGGTGTTGTGGGTGACTCGGCCTATAGAGAGCCCGCCCAGCACTCTAATGTCCATGGGAATGTAGAGGAGCTGAGTGGGGATGTTCAGCTCGAACGCCAGGGTAGCGTCCAAAAAACTCTCGTCGGCCCCAGAGTCAATGAGAATCAGGGGGGATTTGGACTGGTCTCCCCACAGCAGAACGGGGGAAGGGGGATTTAGGAACATTCTCCATATGGCCCACCAGACTCCTTGCTCCTACCGGTGAGCCTGGCTTCTTTAGAGGGCAAGAGGACCCGAAATGACCAAGAGTCTCGCAATGCAGACAACTCTTCGTGTCGATCCTGTATTGCCGCTCCGCTGGCGACAGCCCAGCTCTGCCTAGTGGCATAGGCTCAGGAATTGGTGACTCAACCGTCTTCGGCAGCCCTCGGGGCAGGTCTGGAAGCCTCGGGTCCTCTCGACAACGAGACCGTTGGGAGCTTCCGGGTTGACTCTGAGGCAAGGAGGGATCCCTGGGCGTGCGAGCAAAGTCGAATTTCCTCTCCCTACATTGTTCCCTTAGCCTCTTGACGCTAGGGGTCATATTATTAACATGTTTTTTAAATAACATTCCCAAGGTAAACGGACTATTTCTCAGGTCCAGATCGTAGAATATGCATATAATTTACAGATTAGGATAGAAAACACTCCAAAGTTTCCAAAACTGTCAAAATATTGTCTGTGAGTATAACAACACTGATTCTGCAGGCGAAAACCTGAGAAAATCTAACCCGGAAGTGATAAAAAAAAAAAAAGATCTGTGTTTCCTGGCCTGTTTTTCTTCCATTTAAAGGGGTATCAACCAGATTCCTTTTCCAATGGCTTCCTCGGGCTGTGACCAGGCTTTAGACATAGTTTCAGGCTTTTATATTGAAAAATGAGCGAGATTTTTAGAAACTAGTCAGGTGTCCTCTGATTAGTTCCTGCGCGCGAGAGGGGAGCTCTCCATTTCTTTTTCTCTCTTATTGAATAGGTTACGGTCCGGTTGAAATATTATCGATTATGTTTGTTAAAAACAACCTGAGGATTGATTACAAAAGACATTTGACATGTTTCTACGAACATTACGGATACTTTTTGGAATTTTCGTTGAACGGAACGAGGCTTTGGTTTTCTGAACATAACGCGCAACCCAAATGGCGTTTTTTTGTTATAAAAGTAATATTTATCGAACAAAAAGAACATTTGTTATGTAACTGGGAGTCTCGTGAGTGCAAACATCCGAAGATTATCAAAGGTAAGCGATTCATTTTATTGCTTTTCTGACATTCGTGACCAAGCTAAACAAGCAAATATAAGGCTAACTGTTCTAGCATTGATTGATACACTCACAAAGCTTGGATTTCTTTCGCTGTAAAGCATGTTGTCACGGTCCTGACCTATTTCTGTTAGTTTGTTGTATGTGTTAGTTGGTCAGGACGTGAGTTTGGGTGGGCATTCTATGTTGTCTGTTTCTATGTTGGTTTATGGGTTGCCTGGTATGGCTCTTAATTAGAGGCAGGTGTTTGGCGTTCCTCTAATTAAGAGTCATATTTAGGTAGGTTGTTTCACAGTGTTCGTTGTGGGTGGTTGTCTCCTGTGTCAGTGTTTGTCGCACCATACGGGACTGTTCAGTTTGTTTTGTACATCGTCATTTTGTGTAGTCTATTTTTCCCTGTTCGTGCGTTCTTCGTGTTTATGTGAGTTCGTCGTCCAGGTCTGTCTACACCGTTTGTTGTTTTGTTAGTTTATAGTCAAGTTCGTGTTTTCGTGTTTTCTTTAAATAAATTATGTGTTCACAACCCGCTGCGCCTTGGTTCCATCACTACTCCTCCTTTTCGGTTGAAGAGGACCACCGTTACAGAACCACCCACCAATCCAGAATCAAGCATCGGTGTAAACGGAGTAAGGGACAGCGCAAGAAGGAGGAATGGACTTGGGACGATGTATTGGACGGTAAAGGTTGCTACACATGGGAGGAGATCCTGGCTGGAAGGGATCGCCTCCCATGGGAGGCACTGAGGAGAGCAGAGGCAACTGGAGAAGGGAACCGGAGTTATGAGGGGACGCGTCTAGCACGGAAGCCCGAAAAGCCCGTGAGTACCACCCAAACATTTCTTGGGGGGGGGGATAAGAGGTAGTGGGCCAAGGGCAGGTAGGAGACCTGCGCCCACTTCCCAGGCTAACCGTGGAGAGCGGGAGTACGGGCAGACACCGTGTTACGCAGTAGAGCGCACGGTGTCCCCTGTACGTGTGCATAGCCCAGTGCGGGTTATTCCACCTCCCCGCACTGGTAGGGCTAGATTGGGCATTGAGCCAAATGTCATGAAGCCGGCCCTACATATCTGGCCACCAGTACGTCTCCTTGGGCCGGCTTACATGGCACCAGCCTTACGCATGGTGTCCCCGGTTCGCCTACATAGCCCGGTGCGGGTTATTCCACCTCCCCGCACTGGTCGGGCGACGGGAAGCATTCAGCCAGGTAAGGTTGGGCAGGCTCGGTGCTCAAGGGAGCCAGTACGCCTTCACGGTCCGGTATTTCCGGCACTACCTCCCCGCCCCAGCCCAGTACCACCAGTGCCTACACCACGCACCAGGCTTCCAGTGCGTTTCCAGAGCCCTGTTCCTCCTCCACGCACTCTCTCTATGGTGTGTGTCTCCAGCCCGGTGCCTCCAGTTTCGGCACCACGCACTAAGCCACCTGTGCGTCTCCAGAGCCCTGTACACACTGTTCCTTCTCCCCGTACTCGTCCTGATGTGCGTGCACTCAGCCCGGTGCCACCAGTGCCGGTACCACGCACCAGGAATATAGCACGCTTTGAGAGTCCAGTGTGCCCTGTCCCTGCTCCCCGCACTAGGCTTAAAGTGCGTGTCCCCAGTCCGGTGCCTCCAGTTCCGGCACCACGCACCAGGCCTACAGTGCGTCTCAGCCGGCCAGAGTCTGCCGTCTGCCCAACGGCGCATGAACTGCCTGTCTGCCATGAGCCTGCAAAGCTGCCTGTCTGCCATGAGCCTACAGAACCTTCCGCCAGACAGGAGCAGCCAAAGCCTTCCGCCAGACAGGAGCAGTCTGAGCCATCCGTCTCCGCAGCGCCATCTGAGCCATCCGTCTCCGCAGCGCCATCTGAGCCATCCGTCTCCCCAGCGCCGTCTGAGCCATCCGTCTCCCCAGCGACGTCTGAGCCATCCGTCTCCCCAGCGCCGTCTGAGCCATCCGTCTCCCCAGCGCCGTCTGAGCCATCCGTCTCCCCAGCGCCGTCTGAGCCATCCGTCTGTCCTGAGCCATTAGAGCCGCCCGTCTGTCCCGAGCCGTCAGAGCCGATAGTCAGTCAGGAGCCGCTAGAGCCAGTCGACAGTCAGGATCTGCCAGAGCCGCCAACCAGACAGGATCTGCCAGAGCCGCCAACCAGACAGGATCTGCCAGAGCCGCCAACCAGACAGGATCTGCCAGAGCCGCCAACCAGACAGGATCTGCCAGAGCCGCCAACCAGACAGGATCTGCCAGAGCCGTCAGTGAGCAATGAGCGTCCAGAGCCGTCAGCCAGCCATGAGCGTCCAGAGCCGTCAGCCAGCCATGAGCGTCCAGAGCCGTCAGCCAGCCATGAGCGTCCAGAGCCGTCAGCCAGCCATGAGCATCCAGAGCCGTCAGCCAGCCATGCGCGTCCAGAGCCGTCAGTCAGTCATGAGCTGTCCCTCAGCCCAGAGCGGCTATTTATTCACAACTGCCCCTCAGTCCAGAGCTGTCTCTCTGTCCAGAGCTGCCTTTCAGTCCGGAGTTGCCCCTCTATCCTGAGCTACCTCTCTATCCTGAGTTACCTCGCTATCCTGAGCTATCCCTCTGTCCTGAGCTATCCCTCTGTCCTGAGCTATCCCTCTATCCCGGTGCTTCCCCTGGTGTCGATGTTACCTAAAAGATTTAGTGGATGTAAGATGAGGGTGGTCATTTGTAGGGGGAAATGTAAGCTGGGTTTGACTATGGTGGGGTGGGGACCTCGCCCTGAGCCTGAGCCACCACCGTGGTCAGATGCCCACCCAGACCCTCCCCTAGACTTTGTGCTGGTGCGCCCAGAGTTCGCACCTTATGGGGGGGGGTTATGTCACGTTCCTGACCTATTTCTGTTAGTTTGTTGTATGTGTTAGTTGGTCAGGACGTGAGTTTGGGTGGGCATTCTATGTTGTCTGTTTCTATGTTGGTTTATGGGTTGCCTGGTATGGCTCTTAATTAGAGGCAGGTGTTTGGCGTTCCTCTAATTAAGAGTCATATTTAGGTAGGTTGTTTCACAGTGTTCGTTGTGGGTGGTTGTCTCCTGTGTCAGTGTTTGTCGCACCATACGGGACTGTTCGGTTTGTTTTGTACATCGTCATTTTGTGTAGTCTATTTTTCCCTGTTCGTGCGTTCTTCGTGTTTATGTGAGTTCGTCGTCCAGGTCTGTCTACACCGTTTGTTGTTTTGTTAGTTTATAGTCAAGTTCGTGTTTTCGTGTTTTCTTTAAATAAATTATGTGTTCACAACCCTCTGCGCCTTGGTTCCATCACTACTCCTCCTTTTCGGTTGAAGAGGAGGAGGACCCCCGTTACACATATTTTCAAAATCTGACACGATAGGTGGATTAACAACAAGCTAAGCTGTGTTTTGGTATATTTCACTTGTGATTGCATGATTATAAATATTTTTTGTAATATTTTTTAATCTGATACGTTTGGGAATTTTCGTCTGCCTTTCAGGACCGGAACGAGGCTGTAGTTTTCTGAACATAACGCGCAAAACAAATGGCGTTTTTTTGTTATAAAAGTTATATTTATCGAACAAAAATAACATTTATTGTGTAACTGGGAGTCTCGTGAGTGCAAACATCCGAAGATTATAAAAGGTAAGCGATTAATTTTATTGCTTTTCTGACTTTCGTGACCATGCTAATTTGGGGCTATCTGTTCTAGCATTGATTGATACACTCACAAAAGCTTGGATTTCTTTCGCTGTAAAGCATATTTTCAAAATCTGACACGATAGGTGGATTAACAACAAGCTAAACTGTGTTTTGGTATATTTCACTTGTGATTGCGTGATTATAAATATTTTTTGTAATATCTTGCGCCCTGCAATTCAGCGGTTGTTTAGGAAAATGATCCCGTAAAAGGGATCCGTAGCGCAGAGAAGTTAATTGCCCAATGATTCGGATGGTCAAAACGATGAGGGAATCGAGATCCGTAGGTAACTCCTGAGCAGCAAGCTCGTCCGAGATGCTGTGTAGGAACATATTAACCTGTCTAGGATCAGCGTGGCGCTAGCGGCACACCCCCCCCCCCCCCACTGAAAAACCAGTGCCGCGAAATTCAAAAAAAATATATTTTTAAAATATTTAACTTTCACACATTAAAGTCCAATACAGCTAATGAAAGACACAGATCTTGTGAATCCAGTCAACATTTCCGATTTTTAAAATGTTTTACAGGGAAGACACAATATGTAAAGATGTACATCTATTACCTAAAAACACATTAGCATAATCCACCATCTTTTATTTGTCCACCAACACCAGTAGCCATCACCAATTCGGCTAAACTAAGATATTTATAGCCCCTAACCAACAAAAAAACTCATTAGATGACAGTCTGATAACATATTTATGGTATGGGATAGGTTTTGTTAGAAAAAAGTGCATATTTCAGGTAGATGGCATAGTTTACAATTGCACCCACCATCACAAATGGACTAGAATAATTACAATGAGCAACGTGTTTACCTAACTACTAATCATCAAACATTTCGTAAAAATACACAGCATACACGAATCGAAAGACACAGATCCTGTGAATACAGACAATATTTCAGATTTTCTAAGTGTCTTACAGCGAAAACACAATAAATCGTTATATTAGCTTAGCACATAGCAATTAGCAGCCCAGCATTGATTCTAGCCAAAGTGAGCGATAAAAGTCAACATCGCCAAAAGATATTAATTTTTTCACTAACCTTCTCAGAATTCTTCCGATGACACTCCTGTAACATCACATTACAACATGCATATACAGTTTGATCGAAAATGTTTATATTTAGCCACCAAAATCATGGTTAGACAATGTGAAATGTAACTCAGCTGGTCAGAATTTGTCCTTGCGCCACTTAGACAGTGATCTACTCTTATACATAAATACTCATAAACGTGACTAAAAAATATAGGGTGGACAGGGATTGATAGACAATTTAATTCTTAATACAATTGCGTTATTACATTTTTTAATTTATCCTTACTTTTCAATACAGTTTGCGCCAAGCGAAGCTACGTCAAAAAACATGGCGTCCTAAGCCACTAAAATGTTTCGACAGAAACACGATTTATCATAATAAAAATGTCCTACCTTGAGCTGTTCTTCCATCAGTATCTTGGGCAAAGGATCCTTTCTTGGGAGAAATCGTCTTTTGGTGGAAAGCTGTCCTCTTGCCATGTGGAAATGTCAACTACGTTCGGGATGAACTGAAAAGCGTGCCCAACTTTTCACATCGTTGCAAAAATAAATGTCCCAAAATCGCACTAAACGGATATAAATTGCTATAAAACGCTTTAAATTAACTACTTTATGATGTTTGTAACTCCTATAAAGAGTGAAAAGATGACCGGAGAAATATAACAGGCTAAACTAACGCTTGGAACAGGAGCGGGTCGGTGTCCAGCACGCGCGTTACGCAGCTCCAAAAGAATGACTAGCTTCAGGGTTTTTTCATTTGTAGGGCCTGTGAACGAGCAATCGAGCCCGTTGGAATCGTCATCACGTAAAGGCATCCAGGGGAAGACGTAAGAAGTGTCCGTATAGTCATAGCAACGACAGTGCCCTTTTAACTGACTTCAGAAAAGTGGCCAACATTTCTCAAATCTGACTCCATGTCAGGGAAATTGCTGTAGAATGGGCTCTGTTCCACTTAGAGACAAAATTTCAACTCCTATAGAAACTATAGACTGTTTTCTATCCAATAATAATAATAATATGCATATTGTACGATCAAGGATTTTGTGGGAAGCCGTTTAAAAAATTAGCCACATTAGCATAAATAGTCTAAACAGCGCCCCCATCCCCAACAGGTTAACCATTGCTTCCTGGTTCCAAGCACTCTCTGCTGCCAACGTGCGGAAATCCACCGCATAGTCAGCCACACTGCAGGAGCCCTGACGAAGCTGGATTAGCCTCCGGGCAGCTTCTCACCTGGAGAAAGGTGCAAAAAAACCTTCTTCACCTCTGCCACGAATCCCTCCAGACTATTGCATATGGCTGGCTGCTGTTCCCATACAGCAGTATCCCAGGTGAGAGCCCTCCCAGACATCAGCGTGATGAGATAGGCTATCTTGGAGTGATCCGAGGGGAAATGAGGACTAAAGCTCGAAAATGAGGGCACACTGAGCAAGAAACACCCGACAGGTGCTCGACTCTCCATTGAAACGGGGCTCCCGAGAAGGTGGAGTGGGCGATGAGACGGCGCTGCTAGCAGCTGGCTTACTGAGGGGCTGTGTGTTTTCCACCGTGGTAGGCTGCCTCTCAGACAACCCACGGAATTGCTCCAGCAAACCGTCCAATGCCCGGTCATGGAGTTCAGCCAACGTTTGGACCCCTCCATAAGGCCACGAAGCAGTTCCTCATGCCTCCCGATTGTGGCTCCTTGGGAGGAGATGGCATTGCGCAGCTGGCCCGGGTCTGCAGGGTCAGTCGGTGCCAGTTCGTACTTTCAGGATAAGGTAAGACCCAGATGCAGACCGTGTCGAAGTAACAATGTTTATTACAGCAACAGAGGCAAAGCTACAGGACGGCTGGCAGGCTCAGGGTCAGGTCAGGCTGAGGTCAGAAATCCAGATAGGGGCAAAGGTACAAGACAGCAGGTAGGCTCAGGGTCAGGTGCAGGCAGAGTGGTCAGGCGGGCGGGTTCCGGGTCAAGACAGGCAAGGATCAAAAACCAGGAGGGTGAGAAAAAGAGAGGCTGCGAAAAGACAGGAGGCGACAGGACAAATGCCGGTAAGCTTGACAAACAAGACAAACTGGCAACAAACAAACAGAAAATACAGGTATAAGTACACAGGGGAAAATAGGGAAGATGGGCGACACCTGGAGGGGGGTGGAGACCAGTGATGCCAATTTAGCAATTTTGTTGCTAGATTTAGCAACTTTTCAGACTACCCTGGCAACTTATTTTTCAAACAGCACCTAGCAACAAATTTAGCTACTTTTAAAAATGTATTTGGAACTTTTAGCAACTTTTGAAAAGTGACTCAAACGCTAAAATGCACACAATTTGCCTCTAAATGACACAAAAACGATGTTCTCTGTCACACACTCAGTCACAACACACGTGCCTGGCTGCAAAAGTGCATTGTGAATGACGTCAGCAGCATGCACTCAGCTCATGCACAGGGAGCAGCAGGCCAGCATCAATTTTAGCAAATTGCAAATCATTGTTGGCTGACTGCAGCAGCAGTAGTACGGGTTTGACGAGCCAAACCCAATGAATATAGTTAGTCACGAATGTTTGATCTTGAACAGAACTTACAACATCAATCAACATGTCTCAATCAAAATTGTACAGCCAGGAGTACAGAGAAGAGTGGGAGTCTGTACCTGAACAAATGTCAAATCATATTTTTTGCCGAGCTGGACAGTCAATTTGAGTAACGTTATTGTGTATTCAACGTAATGATGCAGTTTTACGTTATCACGCAACGACATCACAACGTCATTTAGCAACTTTTAGCAACAAATCAACATGCCTCTAGCAACTTACCCTGAAAATGAGTTGGCAACACTGACAAGCACAAAGACAGGTGAAAGGGATCAGGGTGTGACACATAATGCAGATGACATGTACAACTAAATGGATTCGGATTTTCTTGACCTCGCAAAAATGTTGTTTGTCGTAGAGTTTTGTTGTGGAGGGTTTAGACAAAAACATAACAGATAGCCAACTATATCATCATATAGACTCTGAGGATATTAAAGGATTTGGAGCTTTTAAAGCAGCTGAATAACTTTCATTACTAATCCTGTTCAAGCCTGTCAGCTCAGTCCATTTCAGCCCTCAGAAGCAGATGCAGGAATAAAAGCTAGTGTCATGTCTGTGATATGCATGTAGGGAACTAATCGCAAAGTGCTTGAGATGGTTGTATCGAACACCAAAACGCATTACAGATTTATGCTTTCTACTGACATCTATATTGTTATCAAGTGAACTATCAAAAAGCCTGCTATTCATACTGAGTGAGATTATCTTTGATGTATACATGCCAATGGATTCAAAGTCAAAATCTTCTCTGTATAATGGGCGCCAAAATGTTCTCCGTAAAAATATGACAAGCTCGTTGCAATACATTTCCCAATTAAATGAAAGTTGCATTTAAGTGGACGATGTATTGTATTATTTCGACATGAAGAGGCCTTTGATATAGAAAGCTGTAAGACAGTAGTGTTGTCTAGAGAGGGTGAGCTTTTCTATCTCTTCTGTTCAGAGTTGTAAAATCTCTTACTACACGGAGTATTACTGTATTTTGATGCATTTGGTCCAGGAGAACGTTAGCAGCCATGGATGAGAGAAAACACAAATGTGATATATTTTCCCATGATAAAATTCTAATCATATGTTATACTGTATGCCCAGTCCTGGCTTGTTGCTTCCACCAGCATCTGTGTTTGTTCTTCCCAATTTTTTTGTCTTTCATAGGTGCAGTTTTAAAGAATGAATATAACGTTTATCCTTGCACAGTAATTATTATTACAAGATGACAGAAAGCCATAGTCCACAAGTGATAACCTTTTCCCTTTTTTAATCCATGACAGTATAAGACTGTGAACAGATCCTTTCAGCACCACTGGTAGCCCTAGTCCTATCTGGACCTTGGACAGCTCCTCTAAAAACCTCTGGTTTGGGCCTGCCTGGACCTGAGAGTCACTGCTACCCGGAATCCATGGAAATTCCCTACCTTAAACCCTAACCTTAACCCTAACCTTACCTTAACCATAACCATTACCTAACCCTAACCATTTTAAATGTTAACTTAAAAATGGGGTAGGGATGTCCCAAGAATCCCGGATTGCACGAACTGGACATGAGTGCCCAGCAAGCTACACAGCCTTTTAACCTTCTCATAGCAGCCACTACCACATGTTTTAAAGGCCTACGTTGTTCAAAATGGTTTAGACCTATTTCAAAGAAAAAAATGCTCTACTGGCATCTGCAATTGTTTTGTCCTGGCTGTTATTATTATTACATGAGCAGCAGTGTGTTACCAACCCACACAGAGCCACAACAATATATTGACTTCTGTCGACATGTTGATGTTTAAAATCATATTCAGTCTATTCACAGGCACTTCTGTTGACATGTTGATGTTTGAAATCATATTCAGTCTATTCACAGGCACTTCTGTCGACGTGTTGATGTTTGAAATCATATTCAGGCACTTCTGTTGACATGTTGATGTTTAAAATCATATTCAGTCTATTCACAGGCACTTCTGTCGACATGTTGATGTTCGAAATCATATTCAGGCACTTCTGTTGACATGTTGATGTTTGAAATCATATTCAGTCTATTCACAGGCACTTCTGTCGACGTGTGGATGTTTGAAATCATATTCAGTCTATTCACAGGCCCTTCTGTCGACGTGTTGATGTTTGAAATCACGGTGGATTATTGTTGTGTTCTTTGTGACCTCATAATCTTGGGTTGATCGTTTGAGGGCGGGAAGACATCTGTATGATCTTGTTATGAATGATGCCAAATACATGAACTTGTAAACTTACGTGGATGAGGTTGCTCTTAGGAAGCCAGTTGTATCTTGTGTCTAGTATAGAGGCAGTATAGAACCTCTATACTATTTATTTTATAATTATGGCTTTTTTTTCACCTTTTTTGACATTTTGTAATTTTAGTAATTTAGCTGATGCTCTTATCCAGAGCAACTTACTGTAGTGAGTGCATACATTTTCATACCTTTTTTTTCATATTCATGCTGTATCTTGGGTTGACTGGTGGAGGGCCTAAACACACCGTGTTTTGATTCTGTTGTGAATGGTCAAATAACGTGACAAATACACACATTTGTGTGGACGAGGTATCTCTCCAAGCAAGGCTGTTTCTAGCTAATGGATGCCATGAATTAAACCTACTTCTTCGTTGTAGTCAAAGATCATGTCAGAGTCATGATACATGTCATTCTCTGGTGGGCTCACTTTTTCTTCTACCAGTAGAGTGTCATTTTTGTAAAGAAGACTAATGTGTTGATCCATAAACCAGACGTTGAGGATGAGTCCCTGTAGTTCAAAGGGCACAGAGAGTACATGACAAGGCCGAACAAGTGTTTTGGAAAATTAATCAGACTTAATGTTAGGTGACAAGAATCAATGACTCTTCACCGCTCTTAGACATGTTACACAACACTCACTAGTGCTGAACATTACTTAGCTCAGTGCCTTTTGGAAGGAGGCTACAGCTTATATATTTATAATCTTCCATGCCTTATGATGTGAAAACATGTTTGCGTCCCAAATGGAGCCCTATTCCCTATATAGTGCATACAATATAGTCTCCATTGTCTGTGAAAGTTGAATGCATTTAATCAGTGCCTTTTGGGAGGAGGCTACAGCTTATATGATGACCACACTTCAAAGGGAATATGGTGCCATTCTGGATGCAGCCATTGTTGTGAAATGTGGACAAATTAATGTGAAATTTCAAAGGGGACAATGCTTTGTTAAGAGCTTTCCAGATATTGGATAGACCGACCATGGAGCACGTGGAAGAGATGTGGAATGTAGAAGGATGTGCTGCTATTCATTGGCTCTAACATGGTCTGTTTATATCCTTGTGAGTCTCATCTGAAGTGCTCCGTTTACAAGCCTCACCTTTGTATCACCCTAACTTTAAAGTCACATGAGCTGCCATCCCAAATGCCACCCTATTCCTGATATTGTGTGCTACTCAGGTCCACATTTTTAGGCTATAGGGAGTAGAATACGGTGATATTTGGAACGTACACGTGATATGAGTCAGTCTATCTCAATTAGAAAATTCTTCATATTGTATGATTAATGAAATCTACTCAACACAGTAATCACAATCAACAGCTGAAGTGTATTCTCTATGGGTGAACATAAACCAGCTCGCTATTAGCGATGTTGGTAATATAAAGGTCTTCATGAGGTCAAGAAGGTGTTCAATGTATTCAGTGCCCATGGCAACTTCACATACAATGTAGGCTGAAGATTGTGGGTGGATGTACAGTAGCAAAAATGATTGCTTCACAGAAAACCTGTTATTGCTTGATTTTAGATAGTGCCTTGTAAAAGATAAATCAACTTAAGAAAACAAACATTAACTTTTTTGATATTGCCATTTTTTTACATAGTTAAAGTTATAATACAACATCTTTCTGAAAAGTACCTAAGAGGATAATTTCATTTAATATTGATAAAGCACTACGTACTTGTTTTTTTGTGTGAAATACCCGTCACTTTCAGCAGTGCATGGAGAAAACCACAACCACCTGATGACCAGCGTCGATCAGTGTCTCTTTAGCATGGCGGCCATTTACCTGCTAAGCACAGCATTTACATGATGTAGTGTATCTGGCGCTCATTGAGAATCGATGCACATACAGCAGTGTCACATCTGTATGCATGTGAGGGTCACCTCATCTGTTACGGCCTCCCCTGTGGGCACCTACAGTAATCTTCCAATAGACAAAGCCTTCAGGCAGGCGAGCGATCACACACTCACTGCTGGTTTGTTTATGGATTTCCGGCATGTTCCCTTGAAGAAATTAATGTTGATCCCCGCAGGATGCTACACATTACGAACCACTCAATAGTTTTGACATGAAAGTGACAGTCTTGTGTCCCAAATGGCACCCTATTCCCTATATAGTGCACTACATTTGACCAGAGTCCCATGGAAGCACTATATAGTGAACTGGGTGCCATTTGGGACAAAGTAAGTGACAGTGACCTTTCTGCTTGAGTTTTCAGGCCTCCTCGACTTGCACTCAGGCCATAGCGTGCAGAAAATAAATAAATATAAAGATGTTCAATCAATTCATAACGGCATCAAAGATGTGCACATGAATACCCTCCAGGGAAAGAACTGGTTGATAAGAAACCAGCCCTCATGTCTGGCTTAATAAATTATGTCATACTGCACCTCTCTTACCAAAGAAGCATCAAGTGGCAAGAAGATGTTTAAGTTCACTCAGTGTTGGAAAGGCACAGCCATATTGTTCAAGCTTTTACAGTACCCCAGTAACTTACAATATATACTGAACAAAAATATAAACTCAACATGTAAAGTGTTGGTCCCATGTTTCATGAGCTGAAGTAAAAGATCCCAGAATTTTTCCATAGACACAAAAACATATTTCTCTCAAATGCCAAGATAATCCATCCACCTGACAGGTGTGGTAAATCAAGAAGCTGATTAAACAGCATGATAATTACACAGGTGCAACTTGTGCTGGGGACAATAAAAGACCACTTTAAAATGTTCAGTTTTGTCACACAACACAATGCCACAGATGTCTCAAGTTTTGAGGTTGCGCGCAATTGGCATGCTGACTGCAGGGATGTTCACCAGAGCTGTTTCCAGAGAATTGAGTGTTAATTTCTCTACCATAGGCCATCTCCAATGTCATTTTAGAGAATTTGGCAGTACGTCCAACTGGCCTCACAACCGCAGACAACATGTAACCACGCCAGCCCAGGACCTCCACATCCGGCTTCTTCACCTGCGGGATTGTCTGAGACCAGGCACCCGGACAGCTGATCAAACTGGGGGTTTGCACATCCAAAGATATTCTGCACAAACTGTCAGAAACCATCTCAAGGAAGCTCATCAGCGTGCGTGTTCGTCGTTCTCACCAGGGTCTTTACCTGACTGCAGTTTGGTGTCGTAACCAACTTCAGTGGGCAAATGCTCACCTTTGTTGACCACTGGAACACTGGCGAAGTGTGCTCTTCACGGATGAATCCCTGTTTCAACTGTACTGACAGATGTCAGATGGTGTCATGTGGGTGAGCGGTTTATTGATGTCAATGTTGTGAACAGAGTGCCCCATGATGGCGATGGGGTTATGGTATGGGCAGGCCTAAGCTACGGACAATGAACACAATTGCATTTTATCAATGGTAATTTGAATGCACAGAGATACCGTGATAAGATCCTGAGGCCCATTGTCGTGCCATTCATCCGCCGCCATCACCTCATGTTTCTGCATGATAATGCACTGCCCCCATGTTACAAGGATCTGTACATAATTCCAGGAAGCTGAAAATGTCCCAGTTCTTCCATGGCCTGCATACTCACCAGACATGTCATACATTGAGCATGTTTGGGATGCTCTGGATTGATGTTTTCAACAATATCCAGCAACCTCGCACAACGATTGAAGAAGAGTGGGACAACACGATCAACAGTCTGATCAACTCTGTGAGACGGAGATGTGTTGCGCTGCATGAGGAAAGTGGTAGTCACACCAGATACTGACTGGTTTTCTAATCCACAGCCCGACCTTTTTTTAAAGGTACAGTATCTGTGATCGACAGATGCATATCTGTATTCCCAGTCATGTGAAGTCCATAGATTAGGGCCTAATGAATTGTTTTCAGTTTACTGATTGAATTGTATTGAACTGTATGTAAAACTGTATGTAAAATCTTTGAAATTGTTTCATGTTGCATTTATATTTTTGTTCAGTGTACATGTCTTTCACAACTAATGGGTGGGTGACATGCAGTATAATGTACATTTTGAAAAAGAAGCACGTGAAGAACTATTCTTAGAAAACAGCCTATTGCTGCAATTTAAATACATGTCATAGATAAAAAACAGAAAATCACTTTGCAGATTTGTTCTTGTCAATTTGGTCTGCCATTGAAGTGTTCTGTGATTCAATAATAATTTTACTGTTATTATAAAGTAATCACAGTTTTTGTGTATATATCATGTTATGTTATACGTAAGGATAAGGATGCTATGATCTCACACAGAGCAAGTGTTCTTGTGAAAATTATTACTTATCCTCTTCAGACAGTGTGACCTGCAAAAAAAATATATATTTTTCCTGTGATGCCCTCTGATGATGCTTCTCTCTGTGAGTCACTTTTACCAGACATGCAGAGGTGAGAGTGTGATGGAATAGAGTCTGTCATGCTTGATATGGCAACACAGAGGACATCTTAAATTAGTATTTGAGTAATTCCTGGGTTATTCTTTGCTGTCCTTGAAGAGTAATTTGGGATATCCAATATGAAGCCAGAAAAGTGGAGTGGGATAAAGCAGGCAGGGCGATGCGTTTAGAGGTACTGGTACATCAACCATAATCTAATAGGCAAGGTGACGCATACACTTCAAAGGGAATTGCCCCTGCCAAAGTTAATGGGATGCTGTGGTAAAACTGATGAAAATCAAGGATGGAAATCCAAGGTTTTGGAAAAATACTTATTCCTCACTGAAAATAATACAATCTTTAAAAAAAATGTATTGGCCTTTAGGTAATGTGCATAATATTGAGGTCCATCCCATAAGAAAATATATTGCAGTCAGAGTGCAATATAACTGCAGAACACTGCGGCATAACTGCAGTTAGAGTGCAGTATAACTGTAGTTATTCTGCAATTACATCTTCCAAAATACCACAGTCGACTGCAGTTACTGCACTTTCAAAACTGGACCCTGTTTTTGTAAGGGATGCTAAATTCAAGAGTCCAACCTTGAGCATAATCAACCTTGAGTGTAATTTTAATCTTCATCTTTTGTTCATTTGATAGGGGTAAAATGACCTTACTCAAATAAACCCCACCTCCCTAAAAATATTTAAAAAATGAACTCTTCTTCCTTCATCATTTACAGAAAGGCTACAGTGATGTCGTTGGAAGACAAATAGACTCGACCCTGATTTTAACATAACACCAGCCACAGTATGTCCAACTGCGTAACTCTCTGCTTTCTCTGGGCGTTTCCGCCATTCTCCTCTCCTCCACGCCCACCGCGAAGCGCCATTGGTTTACCGGTCTGTCATATACAGCTTGGCATGAGAGGTGCTAGAAAAGTCTGAGCAGTACCCCGCAACAACGTCTGTGTGTTGTTACACAGTAAAGTGAAGTAAAGATGCGGTTGTCTGGTGTGTCAACGCAAGGTTCTTTGCAGCGGGATAGAGTGACTGTCCCATGGTCCATGATAATTACATAGGAACCTGTTACTGACAGCACCATGTCAAGGCTTGCAAGAACAGCGTGAAAACGGGGCAATTTCTCCCGGTTCAGCGCATCCACTGGAAAGTGAAGCTGAAGCTACATTATGTGTGCGATGACGAAGGGACGCTACCTCTCCCTGGGCTTCGTGTTCCTTGTTTATTGCACAACGTGCACGACATCTAAAGGTAAGGTTCCAAACAAGAGATCTAATATATCCAAATCATTTGGGTATCATTTGTGTGTTTTTTACTTGTCTCCAACATTGGGTCCAGTAACTTGACAGGTGCGGTTTCTTTTTTGCGCACTTACACATCAGCTTCATGTTGCTTGTGTTTTGCCTAGTTTCTCTAAATGAACTGAAGGACTGCTTGAGTTTGACACTTTTTTTGTCAAAAATATTAGTACCATATTAGTACCATTTGATCAGTAACACGAGTTATTTTTTGTCATCCCTTCGCTAGAAGGACGTACGGTTCTGTCCTCATTATCTTTTCTTCAACAATCCGGATACTGTCTTCTCCCCGACTCCTCAAACAGTTTCTCAATACAGTAATTCGTTTTACCCGTACTATCTGTGTCTTATATTGAACTGGTTGAATAGCCTTTGCTTGACAGCAATATCATGTGCTGTGTGAGAAGCAACAGGCGCAAGAATGATCATAATCATCGTCCGCTATCAATTTAGAGAGCAGTTAATGCAAAAGTAATTTACACACATGGTAAGTATGAATTAAAATGAATGCAAATTTAGAGCAAATGATTGGATGTTCATATAAGAAGGGAAAGGGTTACAATATCATCAAGGGGGGGGGGGGGGCAGGACTGTGTTTGGGAAACCCTGCAGTAGGCTAATGGGGATCTTGTCCTCCACATTGGGGTGCGATGGGCTACTGGGGATCTGTTAATAACTTCTCTGCGCTACGGATCCCTTTTACGGGATAATTTTCCTAAACAACCGCTGAATTGCAGAGTGCAAAATATTACAAAAAATTATTTTTAATCATGCAATCACAAGTGAAATATACCAAAACACAGCTTAGCTTGTTGATAATCCACCTATTGTGTCATATTTTGAAAATATACTTTACAGAAAAGAAATCCAAGCTTTTGTGAGTATCAATCAATGCTAGAACAGCTAGCCCCAAATTAGCATGGTCACGAAAGTCATAAAATTAATAAAATTAATCGCTTACCTTTGATAATCTTCGGATGTTTGCACTCATGAGACTCCCAGTTACACAATAAATGTTATTTTTGTTCGATAAATATTACTTTTATAACAAAAAAAACATTTGGGTTGCACGTTATGTTCAGAAAACCAAAGCCTCGTTCCGTTCGACGAAAATTCCAAAAAGTATCCGTAATGGTCGTAGAAACATGTCAAATGTTTTTTATAATCAACCCTCAGGTTGTTTTTAACAAACATAATCGATAATATTTCAACCGGACCGTAACCTATTCAATAAGAGAGAAAAAGAAAATGGAGAGCTCCCCTCTCGCGCGCAGGAACTATTCAGAGGACACCTGACTACTTTCGAAAAATCTTGTTCATTTTTCAAAATAAAAGCCTGAAATTATGTCTAAAGCCTGATCACAGCCCGAGGAAGCCATTGGAAAAGGAATCTGGTTGATACCCCTTTAAATGGAAGAAAGACTTGCCAGGAAACACAGATTCTTAAAAGAAAATATCACTTCCGGGATAGATTTTCTCAGGTTTTCGCCTGCAGAATCAGTTTTGTTATACTCACAGACAACATTTTGACATTTTTGGAATCTTTGGAGTGTTTTCTATCCTAATCTGGAAATTATATGCATATTCTGCGATCTGGACCTGAGAAATAGTCCGTTTACCTTGGGAACGTTATTTTAAAAAATAAAAAAAATCTGACCCCTAGCTTCAAGAGATAAGATGTGCTTCAGGTGTTGTGCACTGACTCCAGTTCTGCATTGGCTTGTCAGCTAATGCTTATTGAAAAGATTAAATGTCTTTATTCCTAGTGTAATGTAGGCATACATTGTGCTTTGATTTGCATTCCTGATGGGCAAAACCAATTGAGTTGATATGAGATCATTTCGCTCAATGGCACAAAACCATAGACCAGTCAGGGCTACAGTGATTGTGCTTGAATTATTTTGCAGCTTAGTCTGGAAAGCTAGTGGATGACTGGATGTGTCTCAAATTGCATCCTTTTTTTTATAGTGCACTAAAATGGCACCCTATTCCCTTTATAGTGCACTACATTTGACAAGGCCCATAAAGGGAATTGGGTGCTATTTGTGACTAAGCCTATGTATTTGGTAGAGGCCTACTTCAGTACCCTAATATGAAGAGACCTCCCTTCTTGCCTCTTCCAAACGTGTGTCACAATATTCTGATGGAGGTCAAAACAGGTGTTGCACGCACATATCTTCACAAGGTTGATTCTATTAACCAACCAGCACCATCACGGTAGCCTTTGAAGCACTCGGACCTTACCCCCCCGGTGCCACCACTCAACAGATTAAAGCTCTTAAGGATCAATGGAGTTGTGGAACAGCAACAGCACTATTCACCACAAACTAAAATCACGCGAGGGGGTCATGAACGGAGGTTTCGCCTGTACAACACTACTCTAAGCAAGCCCAGTGCACGCTGCCCTGGGGAAACTTTTAAAAGGATTCACAATTCCAATCTTGCCTCAACACACACAAGGATGGGATAGTGTTCTGATCTCCATCTATCAGGGCTGAAGTAGGCTACATACAATATGATTTCATATGTGAATCAAATAATATGAAATCAGCATGCTATATAGAACAATGAAGCTACAGTATAATATATATTATCCTATATACCATGCTGATTTCATGTGGAATACAGCACGTTTGAATAAATGTTGTAACGCTCCTTTGAAAATGTGTTTTATTTGTGATTCTATGTTTGCAAGCCATTAGCATGGGATTGATCAGGGGTCTTGCCTGATCAGTATGGAGAATGGTGTGTTTTGGTGAAGATTGTGAAAACGATGTGTTCAATAGATAATCATGATCATATGAATGATGGTGTTTATCCATTTCTGGATACAAGCTATATAGATAGATATAGATAGATGATGTCACTTGCCATGATGAGGATTGATTGGTAACTGTCGGAGAATGATTCAGAGATCAGCAGATTTGACATTGTAACGAGTTGGTGATGGCTGGATACCATGCTGACCATAAATCACGTTGGCATCATTATCAAAGTGAGATATAATCTCAGAGGTGTAGTATTAGGTAACATCCCAAATCACACCCTTTTCCCTCTACCCATGGATGAATGAAGGACGGGCAAATTAACTAACCAAGAAGTCCTGCATTCATTTTCATTGAATTAGTGTGCAACAAAGCACAGTGTTGTGTTTCCAATTAAATTATGGAATATACAGTCAGGTTCAACATTATTGGCACCCTTGATTAAAAATAGTAATTACTTTGTCTGAGAAATTGTATGTATGTATATATCAAATAAATATAGCTCAGTATCTATTTTATAGTCTTTTTTCCCCTCATCTTTATCAAGGGTGCCAATAATTTTGGACCTGACTGTACATTCCCTTTGTATAAATCCTTAATCTACCTCATTCATTTAGAATTGATTATTTAATGTCACCTGAAACATGATTTATGTGTATCTTTTAGGTTAGAAGTGAGTACTATTTAGCTGTTAATATTAAGCAAGCCTAGTTATTGCAATGAAGACTGGATAAGAAAGCTGTCTGGTATATCACAATCTTTGCATTATTCTGTGCAGCCTTATCATCCCTTGGCTCTGAATCAATAGTCAGTGCAGAACCAACCGGCCATGCGGCAACGTAAATGCATTTAGTCCTCCTCCAGAGGTGTGTTTTAAAACATATTGTCTTTAGGAAAGTATTCACACGCATTGGCTTTTTCCACATTTTGTTGTGTTACAGCCGGAATTGATTACATTTAGGATTTGTGTCACTGATCTAGATAGAATACCCCAGTGGAATGATTTTTGAAGAAAACGTAACTTAAAAAAATGAAAAGCTGAAATGTCTTGAGTCAAGTATTCAACCCCTTTGTTATGGCATGCCTGAAATAAGTTCAGGAGTACAAATGTGCTTAACATATCACATAATAAATCGGAAGGATTAATTCTGTGTTCAATAATAGTGGTTATCCAGTTTTATTTTATGACTACCCCTTCTTTGTACCCCACACATACAATATTTGTAAGGTCCCTCAATCGAGTAGGGAATTTCAAGCACAGATTTAACTACAAAGACCAGGGAGGTTTTTAAATGCCTCACAAAGAAGGCCACCGAGTTTTTTTTTAATGACTACCCCTTCTTTGTACCCCACACATACAATATTTGTAAGGTCCCTCAATCGAGTAGGGAATTTCAAGCACAGATTTAACTACAAAGACCAGGGAGGTTTTTAAATGCCTCACAAAGAAGGCCACCGATTTGGTAGATGTGTGTGAAAATAAAATATTAAAAAATAATATGCTGAATATCCCTTTGAGCATGGTGAAGTTATTAAATAGGCTTTGGATGGTGTATCAATACACCCAGTCACTACAAAGATACAGGTGTCCTTCCTAACTCGGTTGCCGGAAAGGAAGGAAACTGCTCAGGGGTTTCACCATGAGGCCAATGGTGACTTTAAAACAGTTAGAGTGGTTGTGATAGGAGAACATTGAGGATGGATCAACAACATTGTAGTTACTCCACAATACTAACCTAAATGACAGCGAAAAGAATGAAGCTTGTACAGAATACAAATATTTTCCAAAACATGCATCCTGTTTGCAACACGGCGCATAAGTAATACTACAAAAAAATGTGGCAAAGCAATTAACTTTGTTCTGAATACACAGCATTATGTTTAGAGCAAACAACACATCACTGAGTACCACTCTTCAAATTTTCAAGCATGGTGGTGGCTGCATCGTGTTCTGGGTATGCTTGTCATCGGCAAAGACTAGGGAGTTTTTTAGGTTAAAAGAAACGGAATACATCTAAGCACTGGCAAAATCATACAGATAAATGTGGATGTCTTCATTCCAACAGACACTGGGAGACGAACTCATTTTCAGCAGGACAACAACCTAATACACAAGCCACATCTACACTGGAGTTGCTTATCAAGACGACATTAAATGTTCCTGAGTGGCCTAGCTAGTTTTGACTTAAATTGGCTTAAATCTGTTGAAAGACTTGAAAATGGCTTTCTAGCAATGATCAACAACCAACTTGACAGAGCTTTAAAAAGAATAATGGGCAAATATTGTACCATACACGTGGTACAATACAGCACTTGGAGACTTACCCAAAAAGACTCACAGCTGTAATCGCTGCCAAAAGTGTTACTAACATATGTACCAAATGGCACTTTATTCCATTTATAAGCCAATAGGGTTCTAGTCAAAAGTAGTGCACTATAAAGGCAATAGGGTGCCATTTGGTATACAGCCAAGGTTGGGTCATGCAAGACCTGTAGACTGGCTGCCTGAGCATCCAGCAGGACTGTAGAGCTGACAGCAATCACTGTGTTCGAGAGAACCGCACAATGTACAGTGCCTTCAGAAAGTATTCACACCCCTTAACCTTTTTCAAATGTCGTTGTGTTCCAAAGTGGGATTAAAATTGATTTATTTGTCATTTTTGGTCAATGATCTACACAAAATACTCTAACAGTTATAAAAAATAAACACATATATATTGGTTAAATAAGTATTCACCCCCCTAAGACAATACATGTTAGTAACACTTTTGGCAGCGATTACAGTTGTGAGTCTTTGGGTAAGTCTCCAAGAGCTTTGCAATAAACATTTGACATGGAGACTCATCAAATTGCTTTATAGACCAGTTCACCTCTGAACCAGGGTGCTCATTGTGCCTTTCTCTGTTAGCTGCCCTGAATATGATTGACACAGTTGGACCAATATCCGACACACAAAAAAATGAAAAATTAAGACCTTGGTCTGAAATTGCCTCTACTCTACTTATTTTTTATAGAATATTTATGTTTTTATTCAGCAGTGTAGCCGGGCATTGATGAAAAGAGACGAAGGTCAAATCTGTTGTTTTCACTCTGAGATAGTAGGGGGCTGTGATATTTCCAACTGCCATTCTGTTCTAGAATGAATCATCAGAATCTGGCTGTCAACATGTGCAGTTCAGTGCCCAGAATTACATTTAAATGAAACCAAATGGCTGTACATTCAAAAGTGATAAACAGTGATGATGGTGGTAATAAACACACAGCCCCCTTGCTCTGTTAGACCAGCTAGCTAGCAGCTACTGCCTGGAGTTGCTGTTTAGGCCCTTATTTTATGACTCATGTCTTTCTGTGCATCAAGATGATTAAATACAAGAATACATGCATCCACTTCAATTGATGAATTATTTTCTTTGTATGAGCGTACAGTACAGCCATAAAAGTGTGTCTACTACTCTCACCCCTGTGCTTTTCTCTTTATGTGACAATGTGCATGATTATCCTGCTCTAATATTGTTATGCTGATGAAGGAGGACCCAAAAGCGACGAAATAGAAACAGAGTCTTTATTCCAGTCTTAGACAAAAACGATACTCCTGATATATCTAAGGTAAAAACAAAACAGGAAAACTGAAATCCTCTCGTCAGTAGAGATGAACGACTGGAGACGCGACCACTAGACACCTGCTCACACGCAGCATCTGATGAAGGCAAAAACACGATAGAGCGGAACAAGGACACAGAACAGCAAACATCAAACAAGAATCCGACAAAGACAGAAGCAGAAAACAGAGGGAGAAATAGGGACTCAAATCAGAGGGCAAAATAGGGGACAGGTGTGAAAGAGTAAATGAGGTCGTTAGGAGAAAGAGAAACAGCTGGGAGCAGGAACGGAACGATAGAGAGAGAGAGCGGGGGAGGGAGAGAGGGAGGAGGAGAGAGAGGAAAAGAAAGAGGGAAAGAACCTAATAACCAGCAGAGGGAAGCACAGGGACAAGACATGAAGATCAAAGACAAAACATGACAAATATAGCTATTTGGCTTGAGGAGAAAGTGTTTTCAGTGGACAACTAGCTTAAATTACACCCCAGATGGTGTGACTGAGTGATGAGCTCTTTATCTCACTCTCACTGACAACTTGGGAAATTCCGGAGGAAAATCAATGTAGGCATTGGTCCCCCCCAAAAGCATTGTTTTGAATTCCATTCCCCAATTCTAATGTCATGATGGGCTCATCTATAATAAAGGATGCTGAAGTTTTTTCATTCTTTATCGGAGGTAGGGGAGAGCAATCAGGACAGGGTGAGGTGGCCCCTTGGTCGCAGTGCTAAATCATGTACAATCCACAGCGAATACGTTCATCCATCTCAGTCAACACATTCAATCGGTGGTCTTGACCAGCAACACCTCTTCATTCTAGAACCAGGTGTGTGTCCCAAATGGCAGCCTATTTCCTTTTATAGTGCACTACTTTTGACCAGGGCCCATTGACCAGGGTCTACTATGGATTGGAGAGCAGCTTTTATAAGTGTATCTATCTACAACCTTTCCTGGATGCAGTTGCAGTATAACAGAACGAAGTGCTTGACTTCCAGAAAGCATTTGACAGTATGTAGTGTTAACAGACAGTGACAGGATGGGGATGAGAGCGGAGCATCATGGAGAAGGACAGATACTTGATGACTGGTAGGGGGAATACTTTCTGGGGAGCTTGAGAATTGTGGCCCATCTTGGGAATAATTAAAGCATGGTCTGATGTGCTTGCAGCTTGTAACCTTGTGCTTGTATGACATCTTTACGTCATGCAGTACAGACGCTGCAGCGTTGGCTCTGTGGACGAGATCATGGTCTTTGTTCATGTCTCTCTGTCCAAGCCCATCTGTCCAAGCCCCAGTTATCTTCTCTGTGTAGTGAGAAATGGTTACTGGTAAATTGAGTTGTGTGTCATAGTAAAGAGAAAAAAAAACATTTGGCAAAGTGTTGTTTTATACTGAACAAAAATATAAACACAACAATTTCAAAGATTCTACGAAGTTACAGTTCATAAGGAAATCAGTCAATTGAAATATATTAATTAGGTCCTAAACTATGGATTTCACATGACTGGGAATACAGATACCTTAAAAAAAATGGGCCTCTCGTCACCGTATCTCTGTGCTTTCAAATTGTCATCGATAAAATGCAATTGTGGTCATTGACTGTAGCTTATGCATGCCAATACCATAACCCCCACCGCCACCATGGGGCACTCCGTTCACAGCGTTGCCCACACGACGCCATAAACGTGGTCTGTGTTTGAGGCTGGTTGGACAAACTGCAAAATTCTCTAAAACGGCTTATGGTAGAGAAATTAACATTCAATAATCTGGACATTCCTGCAGACAGCATTTGTGTGACAACTGCACATTTTAGTGGCCTTTTATTGTCCCCAGCACAAGGTGCACCTGTGTAATCATGCTGTTTATTCAGCGTCTTGATATACCACAACTGTCAGGTTGTGGCAAATAATAAATGCTCACTAAGAGGGATGTAAACAAATTTGTGCACACAATTTGAGACAAGTAAGCCTTTTGTGCGTATGGAACATTTCTGAAACATGTAAGCAACACTTTACATGTTGTGTTTATATTTTTGTTCAGCGTAGTTCTAAAACGACATTCAACACAAGCTATAAGTGGGGGTTTAGCCTCTAGTTTATCCGTAGCCTTTATATAAAGTATATTTAGAAAAACATTTGTGTAAATTTAACTGCGTCCACAGAATCACAAAGTTGTTCCCTTTATCACATGCATATTTTTCTCTTTCTAAGTGTGAAATAATCCTACTTTCTTCAAAAGTAATTCATTCAAAGCAGCCATTTAACACAATGTACCCTAGTACCCATTTGCCAATCTTCCTTGGTCAACGTACAAGTTAATACCATTGCCTAATTTGCGTGAATTCTTTATGTCCATTTAGAAAGTTACCTGTGGCGTTACAATTTTGAATTAGGCAGCCCAATTCTGAACTTTTTTTTCTCACTAATTGGTCTTTTGGCCAATTAGAGCAGCTCTGAAAAAGATCTGATGGAAAAAGATTTGATGTGATAGGTCTAAAGACCAGATTCTATCAAGGAACAAGGCGAGACCCAAATGCAGACACAGGTGGCAGATGGTTGGAGTCTTACAATGTTTTTTAATCCAAAGGGGTAGGCAAGAGAATGGTTGTAGACAGGAAAAAAGGTCAACACCAGATCAGAGTCCAGGAGGTACAGAGTGGCAGACAGGCTCGTGATCAAGGGAGGCAGAATGGTCAGGCAGGCGGGTACAAAGTCCAGAAACAAGCAAGGGTCAAAACTGGGAGGACTGCAAAAAGGAGAATGCAAAAAGCAGGGGAATGGGAAAACCGCTGGTTCACTTGGAAACATACAAGACGTACTGGCACAGAGAGACAGGAAACACAGGAATAAATACACTGGGGAAAATAAGCGACACCTGGAGGGGGTGGAAACAATCACAAGGACAGGTGAAACAGATCAGGGCGTGACAGATTTGGGCTGCCTGTGTAAACACAGCCTTAGAGTGAAATTATTCTAATTCAAAATGAGACATAGAATTAAAATTGTAACCCCACAGATAAATGATTTGATACACAACATACAGTATATGAGTGGTTTCAGGTTTTAGCTTCAAGATCTAGAATTTATTTCAGTTAAATGTTGAGTCTTGATTATGCCAATGTAACGGATGTGAAATGGCTAGCTAGTTAGCGGGTACGCGCTAGTAGCGTTTCAATCAGCTACGTCACTTGCTCTGAAACCTAGATGTAGTGTTGCCCCTTGCTCTGCAAGGGCCGCGGCTTTTGTGGAGCGATGGGTAACGACGCTTCGTGGGTGACTGTTGTTGATGTGTGCAGAGGGTCCCTGGTTCGCGCCGGTATCGGGGCGAGGGGACGTACTGAAGTTATACTGTTACACCAACCTTGTCTGCAAAAATAAACAGAACTGGTCAGTTTTTAACAAATCTTAAATGTTCTGTTCATTTTTACTGGCTTTTGTCACCAACTGCGTTGCGATTTTTTGTCCGTGTCTTTGTGAGAAAAAGAGTAGGTGAACGGATGATCTCTGCGTGTGTGGTTTCCACCGTGAAGCATGGAGGAGGAGGTGTGATGGGGTGCTTTGCTGGTGACACTGTCTGTGATTTATTTAGAATTCAAGGCACACTTAACCAGCATGGCTACCACAGCATTCTGCAGCGATACGCCATCCCATCTGGTTTGTGCTTAGTGGGACTATCATTTGTTTGGGATGAGTTGGACCGCAGAGTGAAGGAAAAGCAGCCAACAAGTGCTTAGTATATGTGGGAACTCCTTCAAGACTGTTGGAAAAGCATTCCAGTTGAAGCTGGCTGAGAGAATGCCAGGAGTGTGCAAAGCTGTCATCAAGGCAAAGGGTGGCTACTTTGAAGAATCTCAAATATAAAATATATTTAGATTTGTTTAACACTTGTTTTGTTGTTGGTTACTACATGATTCCATATGTATTATTTCATAGTTTTGATGTCTTCGCTATTATTCTACAATGTAGAACATAGTACAAATTGAAAAAAACTTGAATGAGTAGGTGTGTCCAAACTTTTGACTGGTACTGTATATATCTTATTTTGAGCGATATTTTAAAACTAATAGACCAAGGCCTTTCAAGGAGAGAAACATCGATCGATCCTCTTGCTTTCTGAGTGGCTATAAAATAAGCTACAGCGTTGGCAATGAACCGGTGGGGAAGTTTGAATGGCAAGAGTGACAAGTTGCTCTGATGTGATGTAATCACATTGGCTAAATTCATACATTGACTAAATTAATAAATTGCTGCACTTATACATTGCAAACATAAATGGGCAGATGCATTTAATTAATTCACACAATGAACCCACAGACCTGTCAGTGGCAGTGTCCCAGATAACAATTTCTATTGTTCAACAGCTTATTTTCGCCCACGAAAAGACACAGCAATCTAACCTGTTCCGAATAAATATTTGACAGACTGCGACAGGATGATATTTTGCAAAGGGTGCGAACTGCGTCATAAACAAGACGTGCTCATATTTATTTTAAGTGTATAAATAACGGACTTGGTGAGAGGGCCTTTTAGCTACATATGATTTTGGAATAGTTTGCTAATGTGAATCTTTCGGGTGGTTTATGGTTTACCAATTATGATTTTATCAGAATTGGTACAGCTATGTTTTCCTTCTACATTTAGTGGGGGAAATCATTTTGTTCGACTCATTTGCCATTGCGTTTGTTTTCAATAGCACAAGTGTTTACCATATTGATTTGACCATGTCGTCTAAATACAGAGGCACACACACACACACTTACTTCCTGTAAAAATGTTCACAGCTTCATGAAAAACCTTTCTTAGCAACGCTGTGTTTAATTGGCATGAACAGAATGTGTTTCTTGTACCTAAGAACAAAAGATTGCTGATTGGAGAGGTTGAAAGTGGTCCATTTATCAGAAATTCACAGAAATAGAAAATTAACCAGGTACAAAGGTCCTCTCAAGGGCTCACTTCAATCCACCATGCAATGTAGTATTTACACTGTAGCATATACCCCATGTGTTTTCGGAACAAGCCATGGGTGGGGGGCAGTATCAAAGGCTACTGTGCAAACACCGCTAAGGCAGGTCTCTGACTGAATCTGGCCATAAGCCTCCATGTAGTTACAGGTGTGTCAGCTAAAAAGAGAGCCCACATCTTTTATTCAGTCGAAGAGAATTCAATATTATTATCGAAAAACATGTCATGTTGATTTATGGGTGCATTGCTGAAATCTATATTTGACTATCTCAAACAAATGGTATTTTGATAGAGTGGGGTTCCACAGTAAATCTCTGTATAAAATCATAGGACGGCCTATTGCAGTGTTATTTCTATTCTATTGAGTTGGATGACCTAAAGCTATTTTATAGTAGTTTTGGCATTAAAATAACAGCTCAGTAGGGAGTAGGGAGTAACATAGTGTAAGGTTCATCTATGTTAATTGACCTCTGTTTGCTATTCTGTTCACAGTAATGATTTTCAATGAGCAAGAAACCTAAAGGTTTCACATGGTGTTAATATTTGGGCATTTTATATAGGAGGCTTGGAAATTTGTAGTTAAAGTGCAGCGAGCAAGACTTCATCCTTCAGTGAGGACGGACAGTGTTACTGAACTAATAGAGATTCTGCTGAGCTAAGCAGTGAGCTGGTTCCAATGGCAACCTATTACGTACCTAATGCAGTACACAATCTCAGTCAGACTACCAGTGTCCATCCAAAATGGCACCATATTACCTATATACTTTTGATCTAAGCCCTATGGACCCTGGTCAAAAGGAGTGCACTACATATGAAATAGAGTGCCATTCCGGACACAGCCAGTGTGCCTTTAATCTTGCCCTAGCTGCATGCCCAGTCCCAAGTGACCACCAAAAGTCAGCCTGATGGTCTTTCACTGTTTCTTAAGCCTCCTCATCTGAGGCCCGTGGGTCGGCTGTTCAAACATGTCCTCTGTTGATCCATAGGGCGAATTCAGTGGGAGAGAACAGGGCAGAACAGTGCTGTAGGACAAGTTGTGATAGAAATAATTGAGACACAGCCATAATACACTCCATCCTGGTGGACCAAGCAGTTTCTGTATTCGGTCCATGGTAGCTATTGATCCACCTTATTGGATTAGTGCTTCTATTATATGTGATGCACGTCACTGTGCTGCTTAACTGTCACTTTCTCCCTCACACGTCCGATACACGTGGTTATTTGATCAATGCAGCTGATATTCATTTTGATAAGTGAAGTGTTTCTTATTTAAATTATACTTGAAGAGCCTTCCATTATTAATTAGTTATACAATATCTACTACCAGGTTTTGATTAATGTGGAAGTATGAAGATTGATGCATAGCTGAGCACTATGTTATAAACACAATTTCTTTGGTATACATTATTCACGTAGAACCAAATCCCAGGTTGCTCCTATATCCTTTTGTTTTCTCATGGATTTTGTCTCAGTTTTATGTCAACTGTTGAATTCATTTTAATATTACTGGGTTTTATAGCAGGGTTACCCAACTGGGGGTTGAGTTTGATACCCAAAGTCTGAGAAAAATAATATACAGTATATATTTTCTTTTCATTGTTGGACATAAAAGACTGTAAAAACACCAGGAAATCAGCTCAAAGTGATTTTAATTTAAGAAATCTGTTACCAAGTATTCCCATGCATAATAGAGAGATGCGAGATCGTATACAAATGTGAACAAGGTTTGAAATTATTATGTTTTAGTCAAACATATCTGTTTGGGCTTCTTGCGGTCAATTTGCAGTCTACAAATGTTCCAACTTGCAATTTCTTGACTGCTTATCTGTTTTATGGTTTATCTCCTTGTGGCAGCCTGTTTCCCCCCTTTACCTACCGTATCCTCCTTTTCATATAAAATCACTCACTGCGAGTTTGAACTGAATTGATGAATGATCAGAGTAGGCCTCAAGGGTGCTGGCTACAATGCAACGAAGAGTAATACAAAAACACATTTAAAAACTGTCACACGGGTGGAGGCATCAGGCATCAGTTTACAAGGAGCAGAGACGGTTTGTGCATATTTCAAGCCAGGGTTTTGGACAGGATAATGAGGCAGACAGTATACCTGGTGAAGACTTGAGACAGCTGCTGTTAACTCCTCACCGCTCCTCAGCCATATGTCAACAACAACATGATACAACACCCGAAGAAATCTCTCACTGATGATGCCATGGTTGTTGGTTAGAGGGATCTCGGTCTCATTGTTGAGAATGTCTAGGAGAGAACTGATGCGTTTGTCTGTAACGCTAGTACTGTACCAATAAGAGGACCCTTTTGTTTCTCGTACTCTTTTGTTTGATTTTGCAGTCGAGTTATCATTCAATGTAGTTATAGGCCTATTTTTGGTAGGTATTTTAATGAGCGTGTGTAGGAGGTGAATAACAGTATACTTTGATCTGTGGTGGTGTTCATTGATTTTTTTTACCAGGGGTTCCTGGTAGCATGGCCTATATGACCTGAAACAGCTTTTCTGAAAACTCCATTGTACTCCAAGCTGAGTAACTGTGGGTTTGTTATTGCCCTGAAGGCATCTTCTTGTTTTTCCCTTTTAAAAGACAGTTTTTGTTCTGAAACATTTCTTGAGGGTCGGCTCCGTAGTGGATTCCACAAACCTCACATTTCAGATCATGTTGTATTCATCTCGCCCTTTCAGGTCACACTGCAGCTTTGTTGGTTTTATTCTGTACCCACGCACCACACGCCAAAATCATATGTTGTTTGAAGCTGTAATGAGCATTGTATAGAAATATTCACATTTCAAAATTGTATCTGACTGAGCTATACTTGTCCTTTGCGTGCCCATGAAATAGCTATGTGTCCTCCGTCGGCCCGAGGCAGGAAGCATTCAAGCTCACAGTGATTTAATGTCATGTTCTTAATGGAAGGACACATTGAGATAAGAGCCAGCTTCTATTTTATCCTGTCTTATATCCCAAGGCATGTGAAACCCATCCACTTCCTCCCTGAAAGCAAACTATCCCTCATGGAGGGGGCAGAAATCACCTCTTAACAGTAAAAAGCTTTTAACTTCATCCCTCTTGCAAAGCCAAGAATACACCCTGCCATGTTCTGATCTGAGGACATAGACCCTGGTGCCGTAGCCTAACTATACTGTATGAATTCATCAGTGCTGGTGCCATTTATGTAATGAACATGTCAACATAAATGACGCAGTCATATGATCAACAGGCCATGATGTTTGTGTAAATATAGCTAGCTATCAATAATATCTTATTAATTTTAAATAAAGCATAATTAATGCAAGATTTTTTTTGCATTCTAAATCCCAACTGGTGATGAATCGGCACTCTGTGATATATTTACACAGCCGCTCTGATTTTAGCTAACAAGTTATGTTGGAGCGGCGCACTGCTGCACACTTCACTGCGTAAATACAAACTGGATCCAGACATTTATTGAATATTACAAAGGAACATTAATATGCGAAGATGGCGAACTGAGGGGGAACAAAATCTCTACATTTTCTTAGCTGATATACCCGGACAATAGTATTATTACTTAGAAAAGGTTGCCTACAGGGGAACTTGTATATTGCAGCAGACTATACATTGTCAGACATTTCTGTTGATCCATTGGCAATGGTAGATATCATATATCAGTTGTACAGTAGTTGTAATCATGTGTTGTACAATACAAGTCTACATTGAGGTATAAGTACATATACAATGACTGTCAAAAAAAAGACTAGTCCATCAACTTGGGGAATAAACAGTCCTCGGGGTGGAATGTGAAACAGAATGGTAATTGCAGACAATGGAGGAAAGCACAGGGACCAGTGTAGAAATTTGCAGCACTTCAATGGTCTTCTAGATTAATCTTCAGTTCTGCTTTGACTGTCTGTCGGCCACAGGGGAAAATGAAAGAAAATGAATACACTCCAAAAATGTAATTAAATGGAATAAGACTGGTATTACCTCTTTCATTTTAATCTTTAAATTCAAGTCTTTAGTTTCTACTCCTATGCATTTATCGCATGAACATTGGAGATAAAAAGGGACTAACATTTGGATACAAACAATCAAAAGTGGTGGATCAGTGGTTTTACTTTTGGACCAGTGTACCTACAGTATGTGTTCATGGAAACCCAACACACAACCTTGACAGCAGTCTCTGTGCTTTGTGATGTGTGAATATGAAGTGTGTTATATTGTTTTCTTGTATGTTGTAGAATCACAGTGAGATTTTATCTCCATCTCTTTCTACAAATTCCAACTGAAAGAAAATGTAAATCTCCATCATACAATGAAGGTAATATCATAAACATTCCTTTCATTCTTATAAGCCCCCCCATTATTTTAATGGAGGTGAGGTCTTCCAGCACTGCTCTGTAATGGCTGGGAAGTCAGTAATGATAGTAAAAGCTTCACTGTAATTGGTAGGCTGAATGAGAGGTCCTCTGGTCACTGGTATGATGCTCAGAGTACTACTGCTGGGATGCGATGTCCCTCCACTACGCTATCCACATTTGGTGAAACTTTTTTCTGCTTCTCACCCTATTCCCTTATTCTTTTGTCACCCTATTCCCTATGTAGTGCACTACTTTTGACCTGGGTACATAGAGTTACCATTTCTATGAAATGGACAGGGGTCAACATTGTCTGTAGTTAAGTGTGGAAATGTGATGTTCTTGATCCAATCACTAGCTGCAGTATCCTCAACTCGTCTTGGTGCCATCCCTTTATCAAATCTAATTTTATTTGTCACATGCTTCATGAACAACAAGTGTGGACTAACAGTGGGAACAAGCAACAATAACAAGCAACAATATGAGAGAGGAAAAAATTTAAATAACAGAAAAGTAATAATAAAGGAATAAATACACAATGAGTAAGGATAACTTGGCTATACAGTGCCTTCGGAAAGTATTCAAACCCCTTAACTTTTTCCACATTTTGTTACGTTGCAGCGTTATTCTAAAATGAATTAGATGTTCCTCAGCAATCTACACACAATACCCCACAATGCCAAAATTAAAACAGGTTTCTGGAAATGTTTGCTAATTTATAAAAAATAGAAAGCAGAAATACCTTATTTACATAAGTAGTCAGACCCTTTGTTATGAGACTCGAAATTGAGCTCATTGATCATCCTTGAGATGTTTCTAAAACTTGATTGGAGTCCACCTGTGGTAAATTCTATTGATTGGACATGATTTGGAAAGGCACACACCTGTATATATAAGGTCCCACAGTTGACAGTACATGTCAGAGCAAAAACCAAGCCATGAGGTCGAAGGAATTGTCTGTAGAGCTTCGAGACAGGATTGTGTCGGCACAGATCTGGGGAAGGGTACCAAAAGATTTCTGCAGCATTGAAGATTCCAAAGAACACAGTGGCCTCCATCATTCTTAAATGGAAGAAGTTTGGAACCACCAAGACTCTTCCTAGCCCGGCCAAACTGAGCAATCGGCGGAGAAGGGCCTTGGTCAGAGAGTTGACCAAGAACCCGATGGTCACGCTGACAGAGCTCTAAAGTACCTCTGTGGAGATGGTTGTTCTTCTGGAAGGTTCTCCCATCTCTGCAGCACTCCACCAATCAGGCCTTTATGGTAGAGTGGCCAGACGGAGCCACTCCTCAGTAAAAAGCAAATGACAGCCCGCTTGGAGTTTGCCAAAAGGCACTTAATGGACTCTCACACCACGAGAAACAAGATTCTCTGGTCTGATGAAACCAAGATTGAACTCTTTGGCCTGAATGCCAAGAATCATGTCTGGAGGAAACCTGGCACCATCCATACGGTGAAGCATGATGGTGGCAGCATCATGTTGTGGGGATGTTTTTCAGCGGCAGGGACTGGGAGACTAGTCAGGATCGAGGGAAAGATGAACAGAGCAAAGTACCTAGAGATCCTTGATGAAAACCTGCTCACAACCTCAGATTGGGGGTGACGGTTCACCTTCCAATAGGACAACAACCCATAGTCTCTAAATTTCCTTGAGTGACCCAGCCAGAGCCCGGACTTGAACCAGATCAAACATCTCTGGAGAGACCTGAAAATAGCTGTGCAGCGATGCTCCCCATCCAACCTGACAGAGATTGAGAAGATCTGCTGAGAAGAATGGGAGGATCTCCCCAAATACACGTGTGCCAAGCTTGTAGCGTCGTACCCAAGAATGCTCGAGGCTGTAATCGCTGCCAAAGGTGCTTCAACAAAGTACTGAGGTAAGGGTCTGAATACTTATGTAAACATGTTTTTTTTATTTGATAAATTAGCAAACATTTCTAAAAGCCTGTTTTTTGCTTTGTCATTATGGGGTATTGTGTGTAGATGATAAAATGTTGTTTCTTTGTATTTTAAAAAAATTATATTTTTGAATAAGACTGTAATGCAACAAAATGTGGAAAAAGTGAAGGGGTCTGATTACTTTCCAAATGCACTGTATAAGTCCATAAATATTCTGGACTCTGACACTGTTGGAGCTAGAAACATAAGTATTTTGCTGCACCTGTGATAATATCTGCTAACTATGCGTACGCCAGTGGTGGTCAGTGCCATTTAAGATGAGGGAGGATGATTTTTTTTTTTTTTTTTTTTTTGCATGGCTTATTTCTATTACAGCATATTGAATGACTGTCATTTCCCTGTAACCATCATGAGGTTGCTACAACCTAGCCTATGAAAAGTTTACAACATAGAGAATTTTGAGTAAAGCATGTGACACATTCAATAACTCCTTGCACACTCTTGCCTGCATCTAGCTGATCTAGGGAATAATCATTAATCCAACAAATGCAAATGTGTGTTTCTATTGGACAAATTTAGGTATTTTTTTTTATCCACGTTTCGATCTCTTACGTTTAAGAAATATTTTTCAACAGAATCAGCGGAATGAATACAGCCCTGATCACACGCAGACATAGCATACACATAAAAACAGCGTGATCACTTTGCTCGTTCTGTATATATAATTACTTCTCGCAACTGTCTGTGCGCTCTCCTCTCACCTTTTCCTTCGCTTGTGGACTTCAGAGCACAACACATCAGCTGTCTGTGACCAGGCGAAAAAACCTTTCCAAGCCAAACCTATATATCATGACCGCTATAGCCACTAAACACAGCCTACATCATTGTCATGTCATGGTCAACATAGCTATTAGAACCAACTCGTTAGTAAATCCGCTAGCTTCAATCATGTAGTACCATAAGAAAGAAGTTTAGCTGTTGCCCAGGTGGGCCCTGGTGGCAGTACATTTATAACACCAAAAGCTGACCTTGACTTGGAAGCATTCCAGTATTGCTCGCTCTCTCCCCTTAAATTTGGAAGAAATTAATTTTTTCAATTATTGTCTTTTTCTCTCTCTCTTTGAGTCAACTACTCACTACATTTGTGACTCATTTCAGGAAACTAGAAGTATGTCACGCGTCACTAATTCCCAGGAGCGCCATTTTAACGTAAACTTGTTTTTTTCTCAATGCGTTTTTTGGCAGAAACTGTCCTGTGCCTTAACTTGTATGCCATCAGTAAATACGAATACAATGATTAAAATACAAGCCTAGTTGGTTTAGCCATGGAAAAAGGCAACAACCTTCCCACTAGCCATGATTGGCTGAGATAATGGATGGGTTGGACATGCCGAGAGATGAGTTCGGATTGGTCTGACATTTAGCACTCTTCTGTCTGTAACGTTAGCTGGTCAGTATGTGTAGGTAATCCTTCCTAACGTGGCTTTTTGAAAGATATCACATAGTATAACTGCATAAGTGTTGCTCTCCACTTTCTGGAGGACAGAGTTTTGAAATCAGTGGAATTAGAGTATGATAGCTAAGGAGATGGAGAAAATTCTGGCGTTTGATTGCAATTATGCAGATTGAGTCGAAATGAGAACACAGAAGGCTCTGGATTACATCTTCAAACTAAGAGCAACCATGGCATCCGTGACAGAGAGGGAGAAGCGTCCATCCATGTATACAGGTAAGAGAGGCTAGCTACATTTTCAGATATTACACGTTTCTAATTTTGTCATGAAGTCGTTTTCATTTCAAGTTAGTGTACTGTTAGCTATCTGGCTAACTAGCTAACATTACGTGCATGATCTGGTAGTAATATTATTCACATCTAAGAGCCATTTTCATAGCTAGCTAACATTAGGCTTTAACTAGCAAACATTGAACCTGGTTGGTTAGCTACCTGCAGATTCATGCAAAGTAGTAACGTTACAGTATGAGTTGTGATTATGGTTCATTGTTTAACTAGCTACATTTAAAAAATATTTAAAAAACTGTCGATAGACATAGCCAGAGCGAATTTACCAGCTATCTACTCTGATTTTCAGAGCACAAAGAGCTACATAAGATCGAATCGAGTCGGTCGGTCACATTTTATGCACTGCAGTGTTAGTTAGCTGTAGCTTATGCTTTCAGTAGTAGATTCATTCTCTGATGTTTTGGTTGTGTGGACATGTTATTTCATGCTGCAAGAGCTCTGATAAGTTGGAGGACGTCCTCCGGAAGTTGTCATAATTACTGTGTAAGTCTATGGAAGCTGGTGAGAACTATGACTTTAATACAAAACCTTAGAGGCTCAATGTACCCAGAGGGGGACAGAAGCTAGTTGTCCACCAGCTACACCATGGTGCTACCCTACAGACTGCTGTTGAGGCTACTGTAGACCATTGCAAAACGGTGTGTTTTAATAAATTATTTGGTGACAAATATATTTAGAACAGTTTTATCTGAAAAGGTTACCTTTTTAAATGTTTCACTATTTTATGAAATTCACTGGATGGTCCTCCCCTTCCTCCTCTGAGGAGCGTCCACTGGTGTACGCGACACCTTGATTCTTGACATGCAAAAAAATGTGGGACTATCTACAGTGAAGGTTTGAGTGGATTTTCCTTTAAGGTTTATACTACAGAAAGTGGTGTGATCTTTGATTATAATTAAATTGCATCTTCATTAACAGTTTTATTTGATCATGATTTACTTTTGACTGGAGATGGATACCCTAGTGACATTTGTTAAGGCCCCTTCACATTCATGAAGTAATACACAAGTAGTACAGTGCATTTGGAAAGTATTCAGACCCCTTGACCTTTTCCACATTTTTGTTACGTTACAGCCTTATTCAAAAATGTATAACTTTTTTTCTTCTTCAATCTACACACAATACCCTATAAGGACAAAGCAATTTTTGCAAACTGAAATTACATTTACATAAGTATTAAGACCCTTTACTCAGTACTTTGTTGAAGCACTTTGGCAGCGTTTACAGCATCAAGTCTTCTTGGGTATGACGCAGCAAGCTTGGCACACCTGTATTTTAAGAGTTTTTCCTATTCTTCTCTGCAGATCCTCTCAAGCTCTGTCAGGTTGGATGGGCAGCATCGCTGCACAGCGATTTTCAGATCTTTCCAGAGATGTTCGCCACTCAAGGACATTCAGAGACTTGTCTCAAAGCCACTCCTGTATTGTCTTGGCTGTGTGCTTAGGTTTGTTGTTCTGTTGGAAGGTGAACCTTCACCCCCAGTCGGAGAGCCTGACCGCTCTGGAGCAGATTTTCATCAAGGACCTCTCTACTTTGCATTGTTTATCTTTCCCTCGATCCTGACTAGTCTCCCAGTCCCTGCCGCTGATAAACATCCCCACAGCTTGATGCTGCCACCACCATGCTTCACCATAGGTGTAACGTTCGTTGTTTGAAGGATTGGACCAAGGTGCAGCGTGGAAGGCGTTCCTCATTTTTATTAATGTGAACCAGCAACAAAAACCATAAAAAGTAACAAAACGAAATGTACAGCTTTGTAGGGCTAACAAGCAACAATACAACATCAAGATCCCACAATCAACAGGTGGGAAAAGGCTGCCTAAATATGATCACCAATCAGAGATAATGAACGATAGTTGCCTCTGATTGGCAACCATACCAGGCCAACATAGAAATATACAAACTAGAGTACCCACCCTAGTCACACCCTGACCTAACCAAAATAGAGAATAAAAAGGCTCTCTACGGTCAGGGCGTGACAATAGGGATGGTACCAGGTTTCCTCCAGACGTGACATTTGGCATTCAGGCCAAAGAGTTCAACCGGGGTTTCATCATATCAGAGGATCTTGTTTCTCATGATCTGAGAGTCCTTTAGGTGCCTTTTAGCAAACTCCAAGCGGGCTGTCATGTGCGTTTTACTGAGGAATGGCTTCCGTCTGGCCACTCTACCTTAAAGGCCTGATTTAGTGGAGTGTTGCCGAGATGGTTTTCCTTCTGGAAGGTTCTCCCATCTCCACAGAGGAACTCTAACTCTAGCTCTTTCAGAGTGACCATCGGGTTCTTGGACACCTCCCTGACCAAGGCCCTTCTCCCCCGATTGCTCAATTAGGCCGGGCAGCCAGCTGTAGGAAGAGTCTTGGTGTTTTTTTATTTAATCCATTCTAGAATTAGGCTGTAACGTAACAACATTTTAGTTCTTTCCGAATGTACTGTACATCAAAAAGAAGATTGGGAGAAATTTAGCAGTAGTTCTATAATTGGAATGCCTAAACTCACTTGAGTCCACATCCTCGTAGCCCCGACAGTCCAAGTAGGGTTTGGGAATTGCCAGGGACGATATGATATTATCACTATACTTTGGTGCGATAATAATATGCATTGTGATTCAATACTGTGATTTTATTACGATTCAATGGTCCAAACATAGTTCACCATATGTCTGCTGCAGAGGGACAAGAGGGTTCCGTGAGAAAACAAGTTTTGATCAGTCGTGGACTTAACAGTGCTGAAAACTCATTGGCTCCTTTTTTAAAAAAGAAGATGGAGAAAAAGCTAAAGTAAAAATACTGACATTTTGGTGCAGGTACAGCCAACTAGTGCAAAAATAATATTGTGATATTGTCAAAACAATACGATATCATCAAAAATAATATCCTGATTTGTAAATGTATCAATATTTTTTTTTAATCACTAGTCCAAAGTGGCTCTGCGGTTTTGAACTCTATAGGACGCTGAAGAAGTTCAACCTTGAAATGCTAGTTTAGTTCTAGGATAGTCATTAATAAATGGTTAAATTAATTCAGGCAAAGATGAATACCTTAACCATATTTATTGGATTTTACAGTAGATTTGCATTCAATGATCTTGCATTATACTTTATTAAAAATGTATATTGGCATATGATCGTATTGATAGCTAGCTTTATATTAGTGTGTGTGTGTGTGTGTGTGTGTGTGTGTATAGCATAGAAAGGAAAGTGCCATATTAAATGTAATAGTTTTGAATTGTTGACTTTTGACAATTTGATAAATGACATTTCCCACGGTAGCTGTGAACAGGGGTGGTATTAGACTTTTCTAAATGTAGATTGTTCTCAGTCAAAGGCCTCTCTTAAAGGCCATGTTTGTCATAATCAGTTTATTTTCTTGCGAATGTACTGAACCATACTTACTGGAAAAGATGGAATCGTAAATGTCAACGTTAGAACTGTGTGAATCCTCTATGTTCCAAAGAGATCTCATGCTTCTCTCTTTTGGTCGGATTCGACGAAGTAGTAATTGCTTTTCAGTATCAGCTTGGTTGGGATCCAAAGCAAATGTAAATACAATCAAATGAGATTCTTATAGTGGCATGAGACACAGGAGGTGAAATGTAATACGAAGAAATGATATCACTGGGGAGAACAAAGTGTGGTGATTAGATATATTTCCACCGGCCTATTACTAGAGCACTGGGGGAAAACGAGCGAGCGCTGAGCTTTCTGTTTTTGCAGCAGGCCACAGGCCGTTAAGACTCCAGTCGGTCTCCATTTTTATTCATTGTGTGTCAGAAAAATAGCCTGCTTCACCACTGTCCTAGGAGAATTCTGGTATGATTTGAGTCCAATTCATTTTTGTGCGTATACATTTGAATCCCGTCTGTCCTCAAATATCGAAATGCATTGCCTGTAGAAATTGAAAACTGTTACAACTATCACAATAAATGACCCTATTTTCCCCACATGATCGAAACCACTGTGTTGGAGGGAATGGAATTGTATACTGATACGCGTGTGCCTTCAGGACTTTTTCTATACTTTGTATTCATACCCCACTGAAATGGTTCCTATTGAAAAATGACTGTGCATGTGTTTAGCCTAAATTCTAAGGCTAAATTATATGATCTTATTGTTCAGAGAATTGAACAGCTGTCAGTGTCACTGTGTTTCTCTGAATGTCTAGACAACCTGCATACCCCAACCATGATTATCTCTATAAAGGGAGGTGAGGTGATTGAATTGAACACAATAAACAAGCAACGTCATCTGTTGTTGATATTTCGATGGACCCCACAGAATTCACTTTGCACAACATGCTGGATAGGCCAACTATAGCCTAAAGATATGACCATTGTATAACAACGTAATTATAACAGGTCTTGTTCTAACATGGCAACAGCATTGTTAATGAGTTTTAGATGCACCAACAAGGTGAAAAGAGACAGCTGAGGTAGATTGAGCCATCAATATTAACGTGTTTCCCATGCAATGTGTACTATATATCCCCTCTGACCCTCTTCACCCCCATCCTTCTGGTGTTTTGGTTTTAGCAGGGGGTCTGCAAAGTGCAGTAGGTCTACAAAAGAAAATTACCTATGCAAATACATTTCAATGTATGCATCTTCCTGCGCTCGAGTGATATTTTATTAATTTATTTGTCCTATGTCTTATTTACTCTTATTTACTTGCACTTTGGCAGTTCTTGAATCTGCACTCGTAAGATGTTTCTGTGACTTTATCTTTCTGACAGCGGAGAGGTTTGCTGCTTGTTGCTACAGCAACTAGTGCATTTCACTTTATTGTTGTCAAGATGAAGTTGATTAGAAGGAGTAATATGGCTGTTAACTTCCAGCTGTCTAAATGAATCATCCCTCTCACATCTCATCACAAAGTCACTCACAGATTGACACCAAGATCAGAAACAATTAGATATAATTTATTAGTTTGCTGTCAAATAGACAAAAGGTGTCCAATATTTATATATTTGATTGGAAGTTGTTGATGATTATAAAAAATGGATTCCATGCCTGCCTATGCCTACATTACCTTTACTACTCACCACTTCAACTTTTCTTGTACTGTACTTGTATTGGGCCATCGGCGGTACTCTGGATGGCAGATAGATGTAGAATCTTAATTTGAGCCAATTTGCTACAGCAGGAAAATAATCCTGCAGCAAAAGGAAATGTGGATTATAATTAATGGACATTTTTGTAGTGGTTGATATTTTTTGTAAGTGAAAGCCTTTTTTATACTCTGCACTACTAGTTTTACATTTCCTGCATTAAAGTAAAATTCTCCTGCAACAGGGTAAACCAATTTAGATCCTACATATGTACGGCTAGCTTGACAGGCAGATATGATGGATGCCCCTCCATTATCAGGATCTGCTTCTCTAGTCCAACGTCATGTGGGACACAGCCAGCGCGACATTTATTAATCTGCTGCAGATAATTCATAATAAAACAACAGACAGTTCCAGCTAGGCGGCTCAGCGCTGTGCTGCTGCAGATTGAGAACTTCAGGAATGGCACCATGCGTGTGACATGACGCATTACCATGCCAACCCTCCTTCTAATCCTGACAGGGAACTATTATTAACTAGAGAGCAACTGATTAATCGGCATGGCCGATTAATTAGGGCCGATTTCAAGTTTTCATAACAATCAGTGATCGTCATATTTGGATGCCGATTATGGCCGATTTACATTGCACTCCACGAGGAGACTGCGTGGCATGCTGACCACCTGTTACGCGAGTGCAGCAAGGAGCCAAGGTAAGTTGCTAGCTAGCATTAAACGTATTTTATAAAGAACAATCAATCTTAACTTGTGATTATGTTAACTACACATGGTTGTTACTAGTTTAACTAGCTTGTCCTGCGTTGCAAATAATCAATATCATCAAATCACAGTCTACTTAGCCAAACGGTGATGATTTAACAAGCGCATTCGCGAAAAAAAGCACTGTCGTTGCACCAAATGTACCTAACCATAAACATCAATGCCTTTCTTTAAAATCAATACACAAGTATATTTTTTTAAACCTGCAAATGTAGTTAAAAGAAATGCATGTTAGCAGGCAATATTAACTAGGGAATTTGTGTCACTTCTCTTGCGTTCTGTGCAAGCAGAGTCAGGGTATATGCAGCAGTATGGGCCGCCTGGCTCGTTGCGAACTGTGTGAAGACCATACCTTCCTAACAAAGACTAATTAATTTGCCTGAATTTTACTTAATTATGCCATAACATTGAAGGGTGTGCAATGTTACAGCAATATTTAGATGTATGGATGCCACCCATTCAATAAAATACGGAAGGGTTCCGTATTTCACTGAAAGAATAAACGTTTTGTTTTTGAAGTGATCATTTCCGGATTTGACCATATTGATGACCTACGGCTCGTATTTCTGTCTTTTTTACATGGCCCATATTGCACTTTTACTTTCTTCTCCAACACTGTGTTTTTGCATTATTTAAACCAAATTGAACATGTTTCATTATTTATTTGAGACTAAATAGATTTTTATTTATGTATTATATTAAGTTAAAATAAAAGTGTTCAACAGTATTGTTGTTTTTTATCATTATTACAAATGTGTATATATATATATTTGTAAATCGGCTTGTTTTGGTCCTCTAATAATCGGTATCGGCGTTGAAAAATCATAATCGGTCGACCTCTAGTATTAATGCTAAAACAGTGGGGGTGTAGTATTTTTATTATTTATTTATTTGTTTTACATTCGCTCTTTTGCAGGTTTTAGTATAGACACTGAACAAAAATTAACGCAAAATGTAAAGTATTGGTCCCATGTTTCATGAGCTGAAATTAAAGATCCCCCCAAATTTACATACACACAAAAAGCTTATTTTGTTTACATCCCTGTTAGTGAGCATTTCTCCTTTGCCAAGATAATTTGTCCACCTGACAGGTGGGGCAAATCAAGAAGCTGCGTAATCATTACACAGGTGCACCTTGTGCTGGGGACAATAAAAGACCACTCTAAAATGTGCAGTTTTGCCACAATGTCTCAAGTTTTGTAGTAGCGTGCAATTGGCATGCTGACTGCAGGAATGTCCACTGGAGCTGTTGCCAGAGAATTTAATGTTAATTTCTACCTTAAGCCACCACCAACATCGTTTTAGAGAATTTGTCAGTAACATGCTAATCACACCGCTCGCGTGCGTCCGCCTTCGCACGTATGTTGAATTTGTCCACCCACAACAGACATGTTCAGGACACACAGGTTGAAATATCAAAAAGAACTCTGAACTATATTTATTTGGGGACAGGTCAAAGAGCATTAAACATTTATGGCAACTTAGCTAGCTAGCTTGCTGTTTCTAGCTAATTTGTCCTGGTATATAAACATTGGGTTCTTATTTTATCAGAAATACACAAGGTCCTCTACTCCGACAATAAATTCACAGATAAAAGGGTAAACTGAGTTATTTTCTAGTAATCTCTCATTCTTCCGGCTTCTTCTTCTTCTTTGGACTTTATATGGAGGTTGGCAACCAGCTTTAAGGTGCATTACCACCACCAACTGCACTGGAGTGTGGAACTCAGTTAATCTTTCAATCACCCATTTGGGTATATGCTCCTAAAAACCAATGAGGTGATGGGAGAGGCGGGACTTGCACCATGTCAAGTGTCACAAATAGAACCAAGTTCTATTTTAGTGCCTGGCTACGCAGATGCACATGAGCAGTGTGTATGCAATGATTAAATAACATGTATGTGTCAATTTATTTTGCAACTCTTTCTTGCGCATGTGTCACAGGTGGTGTGGTCAGCATGTAAATCCAACCTGCCTCAACTGCAGACCATGTGTATGGCGTCGTGTGGGCGAGCGGTTTACAGGCGTAACCTAATGGACAAGGAACACAATTAGCATTTTATCGGTGGCAATTTGAATGCACAGAGATATCCTGAGGCCCATTGTCATGCCATTCATCCGCCGCCATCACCTCATGTTTCAGCATGTTAATGCACGGCCCCATGTCACAAGGATCTGTACACAATTCCTGGAAGGTTCGCTACAGTTATTGTTATTTGTGTTCGTAAAAAATATGAGGTGGGAGGGTGTGCTTAATTTTACAGTGCAAGGTGAGGGTCATGTGAAAAACGTTCGCTTTGGGGAGTGGTGTGCATTTTTTATGACACCTTGAGTTGGACCAGCCCCCCCTCCAAGTAAATGTCAAACTGTCCTTTACACTTAATTATATTTTAGTCAAAATGACTGTCACATTTTAGTTATTTGACTAATTATTTTGTGTAATTGTCAGAATGACAGTGGGACATTTTAGTAAACTAAATGCCCTTTCATTTTAGTCACATTTTAGTCATCACATTTGTATTGTCTCATTAACCTATAGTAAACATAAATCACTGACTTTCATGTACACACATACATAGCCTTGCCCTACCAAACATTTTTCTACATAACATCCTATTCTCTTCCCTAAGCAGAAATATGACAAACATATATAAAAAATTATCTGGCCATGTAAATTCCTAATTCACGCTACAGAGGTATTGCACTTATACAAAACAAACACAGGTTTGTAGTTATCGCTAGCTAATGAGTTAAAATGACTGGACAAGGTGTAGCCTGAACAAATGGTTTAACGGTCCGGTCCGCAAGTAGCCTAGTTTTAGAACAGTCCGCGATATGCTTTATGAATTTAAAATGTGGCCCGCCAATGCACGATAGAATATCTTTTTTAGGTATTATGGTATTATTTAGGTATTATTACCAGTATTATGGGTCATATCTAATTGCTATAATTAAGCCCTTTTCTCCGAGGAAAAGAGGGAGACCTCGCTACGTTGTCTAGAAAACCTGGCTATGGAATATCGGAATGTTGAGTGAAACTACAAATTGAAAGACAGCCTACTTTTTTTTTACTATTAAACGTAATGTGACAATTGTTTTTATTTTATTTCGTAAAGCAGCTTGTGTTTCTTAACCAAGTGTAGTTATTTAGAAGGCTGGTGGAGACTGATTAGCTACAAGGAAGCTAATCAGAGGTGCAGTTGTGCTGCTAATATTAATTGTGCTCATCACTTAAACTTTCAATTTCTCCAAAAACTCTTGTCCAGTCCACTTATTATTCCAATTTTAGTCATAGAGAACCAACCTCGTCTCGTTTTAGTCAACTGAAATAAATTAATTTTTGTAAAAAATATTCTGGGTCTATTTTGTCAGTTGTAGTCTCGTCAATTGACACTGAAAAATAGGTGTTTGCCGAATATTTCTCTCATTATTTTTGTTGACGAAATTTAAGACCGCAAGCCTGGTCATTTTATTACTGAAGCTGCAGATCGCAGCCATGATGTAAGATCAGATCATTGTCCAATTTGTGGACATGATGGCATGGCCAACGATGTCTTACTGTAACGCCAGTTGACTGCTTTGTTGTTACTACTGTGTACTCAAACCGTCTGAGAAAATAGGTTGTAGTGAACAGTATGCAACAACAAAAGCTACCATAAATCCATTTACCTGTCATCAAACTTACAACTTTGCAATACCACTCTGTGACTTGTCAGTGTCACTTTCAGATGGTATCCATGGCCACAGTACAGCATCCTGTGATTCTCTTGCGTGATTAGATGAGTCAGCTTTGTCATTTTTGCTCCTCTCTCACTTTCATTATTACCATCCATATATGTGAGCCTGCCATCTCTTTCTCCTACGATCACCCTGTTTGCCAGGATTTCCCAACTGGCTGCCAGCGGGTGGTTTTATTTGTCCCACCAAGTTTCCAGAGCAAAAAAAGTATAATTTAATTGTTGGACGTAAAAGACATAAAACCAGGAAAATCCATTCCAAGTGATTTTAATTTAAGGAATCTGTTCCCAAATATTCCCACACGTAATAGAAAGACGTGATTGTTTACAAATGTAAGCAAGGTTTGAAATGATGATGTTTTTGTTAAACATACAGTACCTGTCACGCCCTGACCTTAGAGATCCTTTTTATGTCTCTATTTTGGTTTGGTCAGGGCTTGAGTTGGGGTGGGTAATCTACGTTCTATATTTTGTAGTTCTTTGTTTTGGCCGGGTAGGGTTCTCAATCAGGGACAGCTGTCTATCGTTGTCTCTGATTGAGAACCATACTTAGGCTGCACTTTTTCCCACCTAAGTTTGTGGGAAGTTGACTTTGTTTAGGGCACATAGCCTTACGCTTCATGGTTTGTTTTGTTTTGTCGGCGTCATTTCAAATAAAAAAGAAAATGTACGCTCACCACGCTGCACCTTGGTCCACTTCTTTTAACGGCCGTGACAGTACCAGTCAAAAGTTGGGACACACCTACTCATTCCAGCGTTTTTCTTTATTTTTCCTATTTTCTACATTGTAGAATAAAAGTGAAGACATCAAAACTATGAAACAACACACATGGAATCATGTAACCCAAAATGTTTTAAACAAATCAAAATATATTTGATATATTTGAGATTCTTCAAAGTAGCTACCCTTTGCCTTGACTGCTTTGCACACTCTTGTCATTCTCTCAACCAGCTTCATGAGGTAGTCACCTGGAAAGCATTTCAATTAACAGGTGTGCCTTGTTAAATTAATTTGTGGAATTTATTTCATTAAGGTGTTTGAGCCAATCAGTTGTGTTGTGACAAGGTAGAGGTAGTATACAGAAGATAGCCTTATTTTTTAAAAGTCAATATTATGGAAAGTCCATCATTACTTTAAGACATAAAGGTCAGTCAATCCGGAAAATTTCAAGAACTTTGAAAGTTTCTTTAAGTGCAGTCGCAAAAACCATCAAGCGCTATGGTGAAACTGGCTCTCATGAGGACCGCTACAGGAAAGGAAGACCCATAGTTACCTCTGCTACAGAGGATAAGTTCATTAGAGTTACCAGCATCACAAATTGCAGCCCAAATAAATGCTTCACAGAGTTCAAGTAAAGGACACATCTCAACATCAACTGTTCAGAAGAGACTGCATGAATCAGGCCTTCATGGTCAAATTGTTGCAAAGAAACCACTACTAAAGGACACCAATAATAAGAAGAGACTTGCTTGGGTCAAGAAACACGAGCAATGGACATTAGAACTTTCCTTTGGTGTGGTGAGTCTGAATTTGAGATTTTTGGTTCCAACCACTGTGTGAGACGCAGAGTAGGTGAATGGATAATCTACAAATGTGTGGTTCCCACTGTGAAGCATGGATGAGGAAGTGTGATGGTGTGGGGGTGCTTTGCTGGTGACACTGTGATTTATTTAGAATTCAAGGCACACAGCATTCTGCAGAAATACACCATCCCATATGGTTTGTGCTTAGTGGGACTATCATTTTTCTTTTCAACAGGACAATGACCCAACACACCTTCAGGCTGTGTAAGTGCTATTTGACCAAGACGGAGAGTGATGGAGTGCTGCATCAGATGACCTGGCCTCCACCATCACTCAATCTAAACCCAATTGAGATGGTTTGGGATGAGTTGGGATGAGTTGGATGGCAGAGTGAAGGAAAAGCTGCCAACAAGTGTTCAGCATAGGTGGGAACCCCTTCAAGTCTGTTGGAAAAGCATTCCAGGTGAAACTGTGGTGGCAGGTAGCCTAGTGGTTAGAGCGTTGGGCCAGTAACTGGAAGGTTTCTAGATTGAATCCCAGAGCTGACAAGGTAAAAATATGTTATTCTGCCCCTGAACAAGGCAGAAACTTCTTATGGCTGAGATCCCGCTAACGGGATCAATATGACAACAGCCAGTGAAAGTGCAGGGCGCCAAATTCAAACAACAGAAATCTCATAATTAAAATTCCTCAAGCATACAAGTATTTCACAACATTTTAAAGACACATTTCTTGTTAATCCCACCAGTGTCCAATTTCAAATAGGCTTTTCGGCGAAAGCACCACAAACGATTATGTTAGGTCAGAGCCAAGTCACAGAAAAACACAGCCATTTTTCCAGCCAAAGAGAGGAGTCACAAATATCAGAAATAGAGATAGAATTAATCACTAACTTTTGATGATCTTCAACAGATGACACTCATAGGACTTCATGTTACACAATACATGTATGTTTTTTTCGACAAAGTTCATATTTATACAAAAAAATCTCAGTATACATTGGCGCGTTATGTTCAGTAGTTCCAAAAACATCCGGGGATTTTGCAGAGAGCCGCATCAATTTACAGAAATACTCATTATAAATGTTGATGAAAATACAAGTGTTATGCATCGAACTTTAGATAGCAGTTGCATTAAGGAGAAGTGTGTGTCAGATTTCAAAAAAGCTTTACGGAAAAAGCAAACCATGCAATAATCTGAGTACGGCGGTCAGAGCCCTGTCACGAACGTCGTCATGGAAATGACCGGACCAAGGTGCAGCGTTGTGAGCGTACATTTCTTTTTATTATGAATGTCGCCAACAAAAACAAGCGCTCCACCGCATAACACGGTGCCTGACCAGTACCACGCTCCCTACGCTCCCTACGGTCTCCAACCTGACTCAGCCAATCTCCTCGTGTGCCACCCCCCAAAAAAATTTGGGGAGTGGCCTCCCGGTCCTTCGTGCCAGCCGTGTCCCTGTGTAATCCTGGGCCCTTTTACGCGCTGCCTCCGCCTTCCTCGCTGCTCCCACGGCAGGCGATGCTTTCCCGCCAGGATCTCCTCCTACGTCCAGGATCCTTTCCCATTCAGGATGTCCTCCCATGTCCAGTCCTCCTTACCACGCTGCTTGGTCCGTTTGTGGTGGGTAGTTCTGTCACGAACATCGTCAGGGAAATGACCGAACCAAGGTGCAGCGTGGTGAGAGTACATTTCTTTTTATTATGAATGTCGCCAACAAAAACGACCGTGAAGCTTACTAGGGCTAAACAGGCCACTAACAAAGTCAACTACCCACAACTAAGGTGGAAAAACAGGCTGCCTAAGTATGATTCCCAATCGGAGACAACGATAGACAGCTGTCCCTGATTGAGAACCATACCCGGCCAAAACATAGAAACAGAAAACATAGAAATAAAAAAACTAGAATGCCCACCCTAGTCACACCCTGGCCTAACCAAAATAGAGAATAAAAGCCTCTCTATGGCCATGTGGTGACAAGCCCAAACAAGACAAAAATATATCTGCCATATTGTGCAGTCAACAGAAGTCATAAATAACATTATAAACATTCACTTACCTTTGATAATCTTCATCAGAATGCACTCTCAGGAATCCCAGTTCCACAATAAATGTTTGTTTTGTTCGATAATGTCCATCATTTTTGTCCAAATAACGCTGATTTGTTCGCGCGTTCAGTACACAATCTAAACTCACGACGCACGGGCAGGTTCAGACAAAGTCATATTACAGTCCGTAGAAACATGTCAAACGAAGTATAGAATCAATCTTTAGGATGTTTTTAACATAAATCTTCAATAATGTTCCCACCGGCGAATTCCTTTGTCTTCAGAAATGCGATGGAACAGAGCTCGCTCTCACATGAACACGCATGGTCAGCTCATGTTCAGCTCATGGCAGACCTTACTCAATCCCCTCTCATTCGGCCCCAGTTCATGGTAGAAGCATCAAACAAGGTTCTAAAGACTGTTGACATCTAGTGGATGCCTTAGGAAGTGCAACATGACCAATATCCCACTATCTTCAATAGGGAATGAGTTGAAAAACCACCAACCTCAGATTTCCCACTTCCTGGTTGGATTTTTTCTCAGGGTTTTGCCTGCCATATGAGTTCTGTTATACTCACAGACATCAGTCAAACAGTTTTAGAAACTTCAGAGTGTTTTCTATCCAAGTATACTAATAATACGCAACTGGGACTGAGTAGCAGGCAGTTTACTCTGGGCACCTCTGGACACCTTATTCATCCAAGCTACTCAATACTGCCCCCAGCCATAAAAAGTTAACCCACTTTTCCTTAGCTGTCATTGTAAATAAGAATTCACTGATGACTTGCCTAGTTAAAAAAATAAAATAAGCTGGATGAGAGAATGCAGAGAGTGTGTGAAGCTGTCACCAATGAAAAGGGTGGCTACTTTGAAGAATCTCATCTAAAATAGATTTTGATTTGTTTAACGTGTTTTTGGTTACTACATGATTCCATATGTGTTATTTCATAGTTTTGATGTCTTCACTATTATTCTACAATGTAGAATAAAGAAAAACCCTCAAATGAGTAGGTGTGTCCAAACTTTTGACTGTATCTGTTTGGGCTTCTTGCGATCAACTTGCTCGCAGCTGAATCTATACTAAACAAAAAAATGCAACATGCAACAATTTCATAGATTTTACTGAGTTATAGTTCATGCAAGGATAGCAGCCAATTGATACAAATTAATTAAGCTCTGATCTATGGATTCCACAAAACAAGGAATACAGATATGCATGTGTTGGTCACAGATACCTTAAAAAGGGTAGGGGTGTGGATCAGAAAAGCACCATTTGCCACATGCAGGGCGACATCTCCTTCCGAAAGAGTTGATCAGGCTGTTGACTTTTTGTGCATATATATATATATACACAAGGTGCACCTGTGTAATGATTACGCAGCTTCTTGATTTGCCCCACCTGTCAGGTGGACGGATTATCTTGGCAAAGGAGAAATGCTCACTAACAGGGATGTAAACAAAATAAGCTTTTTGTGTGTATGTACATTTCTGGGTTCTATTATGTCAGCTAATGAAACATGGGACCAACGCTTTACATGTTGCATTTATATTTTTGTTCAGTGTAGTTAACGATCCCTGCTGTAATGCCATCATGTCATTCTCATCAGACCAAGGTTGTGTCCACATAGTGCACTTCTTTTGACCAGAGCCCTCAGCCCTATGGGCCCCTGGTCATGTTACTCATGCAAGGATGCATTGATGTAACTGGATGCAAAGAGATGGTGTGAGTTCCATATTGCACTCTAAACCCTATTTAGTGCACTACTTTTGACCAGGACCCATGCTGCATGCTTGACTATTTATATATATATATATTTCATTTTTTATTTTTTTATTGAAGCTGACTGGGTGATTATTTATACAATATTATGCTTTATGCTGGAATTGTAAAAATGAAATTTGACTCATAATTTCCTAATGCCTTTTATCACAGAGAGCTGAGAGCTAGATACCGCCACAATGGTGGGCTGGCTGCTTTATCGTTTGCCAGTTCAGTTTCATTTCACAAGATCCATGCTGAGAGATGGGAGAGAGTAGTACAGAGAATGGGCCAGCAGCCAAGAGAGGGCTTTTCATTAGTTTAATAGTCCTCTGGAGCCCTGCTTGGTTTATGAGAGAGAGAGAACAAAACATTAAGAACACCTTCTTAATATTAAGTTGCACACCCTTTTGCCCACAGAACTGTCATTCGTCAGGGCATGGATTCTAAAAGGTGTCAAGCGTTCCACAGGGATGCTGGCCCATGTTGACTCCAATGCTTCCCACAATTTGTCTGGATGTCCATTGGGTGGTGGACCATTCTTGATACACACAGGAAAATGTTGCATGTGAAACTCTTTAGCGTTGCAGTTCTTGACACAAACTGGTGCACCTGGCACCTACTACCATACCCTGTTCAAAGGCACTTAAATATTTTGTATTACCCATTCACCCTCTGAATGGCACACATACACAATTGTCTCAAGGCTTAAAAATCCTTCTTTAACCTGTCTCCCCCCTTCATTCCCAAGAAAGCTAAGGTAACTGAGCTAAACGACTACCGCCCCGTAGCACTCACTTCCGTCATCATGAAGTGCTTTGAGAGACTAGTCAAGGACCATATCACCTCCACCCTACCGGACACCCTAGACCCACTCCAATTTGCTTACCGACCCAATAGGTCCACAGACGACGCAATCGCAACCACACTGCACACTGCCCTAACCCATCTGGACAAGAGGAATACCTATGTGAGAATGCTGTTCATCGACTACAGCTCAGCATTTAACACCATAGTACCCTCCAAACTCGTCATCAAGCTCGAGACCCTGGGTCTCGACCCCGCCCTGTGCAACTGGGTCCTGGACTTCCTGACGGGCCGCCCCCAGGTGGTGAGGGTAGGTAACAACATCTCCACCCCGCTGATCCTCAACACTGGGGCCCCACAAGGGTGCGTTCTGAGCCCTCTCCTGTACTCCCTGTTCACCCACGACTGCGTGGCCATGCACGCCTCCAACTCAATCATTAAGTTTGCGGATGACACTACAGTGGTAGGCTTGATTACCAACAACGACGAGACGGCCTACAGGGAGGAGGTGAGGGCCCTCGGAGTGCGGTGTCAGGAAAATAACCTCACACTCCACGTCAACAAAACAAAGGAGATGATTGTGGACTTCAGGAAACAGCAGAGGGAGCACCCCCCTATCCACATCGACGGGTCAGTAGTGGAGAAGGTGGAAAGTTTTAAGTTCCTCGGTGTACACATCACGGACAAACTGAATTGGTCCACCCACACAGACAGCGTTGTGAAGAAGGCGCAGCAGCGCCTCTTCAACCTCAGGAGGCTGAAGAAATTCGGCTTGTCACCAAAAGCACTCACAAACTTCTACAGATGCACAATCGAGAGCATCCTGTCGGGCTGTATCACCGCCTGGTACGGCAACTGCTCTGCCCACAACCGTAAGGCTCTCCAGAGGGTAGTGAGGTCTGCACAACGCATCACCGGGGGCAAACTACCTGCCCTCCAGGACACCTACACCACCCGATGTCACAGGAAGGCCATAAAGATCACCAAGGACAACAACCACCCGAGCCACTGCCTGTTCACCCCGCTATCATCCAGAAGGCGAGGTCAGTACAGGTGCATCAAAGCAGGGACCGAGAGACTGAAAAACAGCTTCTATCTCAAGGCCATCAGACTGTTAAACAGCCACCACTAACATTTAGCGGCCGCTGCCAACATACTGACTCAACTCCAGCCACTTTAATAATGGGAATTGATGTAAATTATGTAAAAATGTACCACTAGCCACTTTAAACAATGCCACTTAATATAATGTTTACATACCCTACATTACTCATCTCATATGTATATGTATATACTGTACTCTATATCATCTACTGCATCTTGCCATCTTTATGTAATACATGTATCACTAGCCACTTTAAACTATGCCACTTTATGTTTACATACCCTACATTACTCATCTCATATGTGTAGACTGTACTCTATACCATCTACTGCATCTTGCCTATGCCGTTCTGTACCATCACTCATTCATATATCTTTATGTACATATTCTTTATCCCTTTACACTTGTGTGTATAAGGTAGTAGTTGTGTAATTGTTTGGTTAGATTACTTGTTGGTTATTACTGCATTGTCGGAACTAGAAGCACAAGCATTTCGCTACACTCGCATTAACATCTGCTAACCATGTGTATGTGACAAATAAAATTTGATTTGATCTACACTGATTGAAGTGGATTTAACAAGTCACATCAATAAGGGATCATAGCTTTTATCTGGATTCACCTGGTCAGTCTGTCATGGAAAGAGCAGGTGTTTTTTCTTTACACTAGTTATACGTCCTCTCTGCTGGTTTGTTGCACAAAGGAGAGAGGACTTCATTAAACCCTTATTATTGTAGGAGGATGGCTCCGTTTCTAGGCATGTGATCCTGGTTCTTGTAAGAAGACATACATTTAAATAGTTATGAAAGAGGAGAAAAGCACTGTAGCTGGTGAAGAGATCCACTGATGTAGTGGTAGCTAATTAGGGACCTGTCATTCTTGCAGAGAGAATCCCCTATCTCATTACTCAGGCTGTGGTAGGTCCTAACTAGTAACGAGGAGAACCAGCATTACCAAATGTAAAACCAGCATTACCAAATTTGGTCTTTTGTAGCTCAGTTGGTGGAGCCTGGTGGTTGTAATTCCAGTTTAGTAGGTTATATGTAAAATGTATGCACGCTTGACAGTCACTTTGGATAAAATCGTCTGCTAAATGGCATTTATTATTATCAATATTATTATTAGAGCTATTAGTAAAATGTGTAGTATATTTGTTTTGGAAGATTTGCGTTCAATATACTCGTACTTGGTATTATTCAATATTCTCCTGAAGCTGCTTATTCACATTGGCCTAAAGATAAATAGTTTTTTAAATGTAAAATTTTTTTACGCCCAATTTCGTGGTATCCAATTGTTAGTAGTTACTGTCTTGTCTCATTGCTACAACTCCCGTACGGGCTCGGGAGAGACGAAGGTCGAGAGCCATGCGTCCTCCGAAACACAACCAAAACCAAGCCGCACTGCTTCTTAACACAGCGTGTATCCAACCCGGAAGCCAGCCGCACCAATGTGTCAGAGGAAACACCCAGCGACCTGGTCAGCGTGCACTGCGCCCCGCCCGCCACAGGAGTCGCTAGTGCGCGATGAGACAAGGATATCCCTACCGGCCAAACCCTCCCTAACCCGGATGATGCTAGGCCAATTGTGCGTCTTTCCATGGACCTCCCGGTCGCGGCCGGCTGTGACAGAGCCTGGGCTCGAACCCAGAGTCTCTGGTGGCACACTGCGCCACCCGGGAGGCCCTCCGATAAATAGTTTGATTGATTTTCAGTCAAATGCCTTTACATCAATTATACATATATAATATACTTATTGGGTTATTTTCTTTCCTATGAATTCCGTTTTTTTTAAATCATACAAATTGACTGACATATGGTAATAGCTGAGAATGATATTGAAGAAAAACTCAACTTTCCAAGGATTGTCTAATATTGAAACCAGGATGGGAATTGAATTGTGAAGATAAACATGATGGGAGAGCTGCTCTGTGTAGGATTACCTTGTTAATGAGTTGTGTCCTGGCGACAGCGTATTTGCTCATACTCTTTGGCTTAAACGAGTCCCTAGGTTTTTATCGCTAATCCACCAACAGTTATTTTTCTAATTAAATCTATCAGCAGCAGTCTCTCTATGGCACAGCTTCACTGTCTCTGGCTCAAACATCCAAAGAAGCAAAAACAAATCAATTAGGGAAAGCTCTGTTCCTTTTTAAGCCGAAAAAGTCTGTAGACCAATGGAGATGGCTGTATGTGCAGTACTGCATGATATTATTAGTCAATGCGTTTACATTTAGTATTTGTCTTTTTCTTTCTTGTTGTTTCATTTTCTTTAGAGCTATATCTCACAAGACAGAGCAATGACTCTCAAATCACCACTGGTTTTTCATGGATGAAGCCTATCACTACAGATTTATATAGGCCATTTAGCAAACGCTTTTATCCAAAGCGACTTAGTTATGTGTGGATACATTTTTTACGGATGAGTGGTCTTGGGAATCGAACCCATTCTCCTGGCGTTTCAAAAGCCATGTGCTACCAACTGAGCTACAAAGTTCCACAGAGGTGTCACCCTCTCCGTATTACATGCTGACTAGACCAGCCGTTTGCTCTAGCATTGCAAAATACATGTATGCATGTTATTCAATCATTTCATCCAAACTGCTCGCGCTCATCAACGGGCATCTGCATAGACAGGTGCTAAAATATGACTTGGTGATATTTTAGGCGCTTGGTGTACAGCAAGTCCTTCCTCTCCCATCTACTCATTGGTTTTCACGAGCATACTAACCCACATGGGTGATTTGAAAGATGAACGAGGAGAGATTAATCAAATAACTAATTAAGTTTCCTCTTATCTGTGGATTAATTGTCGGAGTAGAGAACACATGATTTTGGTATTGCTCAAAATGGGAAAAAGTTTTACAAACATTATGTTTTTGTTTTTTTACTGAACCTTTATTTTACTAGGCAAGTCAGTTAAGAACAAATTCCTATTTACAATGGCAGCCTAGGAACCGTGGGTTAACTGCCTTGTTCAGGGGTAGAACGACATATTTTTACCTTGTTAGATTGGGCATTCGATCTAGCAACCTTTACAGTTACTGGCTCAACTCTCTATCCACTAGGCTACTTGCCTCCCCATTAACAAAAAAAAGGACCTTGTACTTTTCAGTTAAAATAACAACCCACTATTTATGTCCCAGGACAAATTAGCTAGCAACAGCTAGTCAGCTAAATGTCCAGGAATGTTTCATGTGTTTTTTGACCTGTCCCCAAATTCATATGTTTGGTTCACACTAGGTTTTGGTAATTTTACCTGCGTGTCACAGACATGTCTGGTGGAGATAGACAAAATCAACATGCGCACCAGATGCACTCGCAGAGCCAGTTTGGTCTGCATGTTGGTTAGAAAGAATTTATTTAGAACAGCAATTAAAAGCGTGCTCCACCACCATGTCCCTATTTAGAACAGCATTTAGAAGCGTGCTCCACCACCATGTCCCTATTTAGAACAGCAATTAGAAGCGTGCTCCACCACCATGTCCCTATTTAGAACAGCATTTAGAAGCATGCTCCACCACCATGTCCCTATTTAGAACAGCATTTAGAAGCATGCTCCACCACCATGTCCCTATTTAGAACAGCATTTAGAAGCGTGCTCCACCACCATGTCCCTATTTAGAACAGCATTTAGAAGCGTGCTCCACCACCATGTCCCTATCTAGAACAGCATTTAGAAGCGTGCTCCACCATGTCCCTATTTAGAACAGCATTTAGAAGCGTGCTCCACCATGTCCCTATCTAGAACAGCATTTAGAAGCGTTCTCCACCATGTCCTTATCTAGAACAGCATTTAGAAGCGTGCTCCACCATGTCCCTATTTAGAACAGTATTTAGAAGCGTTCTCCACCATGTCCTTATCTAGAACAGCATTTAGAAGCGTGCTCCACCACCATGTCCCTATTTAGAACAGCATTTAGAAGCGTGCTCCACCACCATGTCCCTATCTAGAACAGCATTTAGAAGCGTGCTCCACCACCATGTCCCTATCTAGAACAGCATTTAGAAGCGTGCTCCACCACCATGTCCCTATCTAGAACAGCATTTAGAAGCGTGCTCCACCACCATGTCCCTATCTAGAACAGCATTTAGAAGCGTGCTCCACCATGTCCCTATCTAGAACAGCATTTAGAAGCGTGCTCCACCATCATGTCCCTATCTAGAACAGCATTTAGAAGCGTGCTCCACCACCATGTCCCTATTTAGAACAGTATTTAGAAGCGTGCTCCACCACCAAGTCCCTATTTAGAACAGCATTTAGAAGCGTGCTCCACCACCATGTCCCTATCTAGAACAGCATTTAGAAGTGTGCTCCACCACCATGTCCCTATCTAGAACAGCATTTAGAAGTGTGCTCCACCACCATGTCCCTATTTAGAACAGCATTTAGAAGCGTGCTCCACCATGTCCCTATTTAGAACAGCATTTAGAAGTGTGCTCCACCACCATGTCCCTATTTAGAACAGCATTTAGAAGCGTGCTCCACCATGTCCCTATTTAGAACAGCATTTAGCAGCGTGCTCCACCATGTCCCTATTTAGAACAGCATTTAGAAGTGTGCTCCACCACCATGTCCCTATTTAGAACAGCATTTAGAAGCGTGCTCCACCATGTCCCTATTTAGAACAGCATTTAGAAGTGTGCTCCACCACCATGTCCCTATTTAGAACAGCATTTAGAAGCGTGCTCCACCATGTCCCTATTTAGAACAGCATTTAGCAGCGTGCTCCACCATGTCCTTATCTAGAACAGCATTTAGAAGCGTGCTCCACCACCATGTCCCTATTTAGAACAGCATTTAGAAGCGTGCTCCACCATGTCCTTATTTAGAAGCGTGCTCCACCATGTCCTTATCTAGAACAGCATTTAGAAGCGTTCTCCACCATGTCCTTATCTAGAACAGCATTTAGAACCGTGCTCCACCATGTCCCTATCTAGAACAGCATTTAGAAGCGTGCTCCACCACCATGTCCCTATTTAGAACAGCATTTAGAAGCGTGCTCCACCATGTCCTTATTTAGAAGCGTGCTCCACCATGTCCCTATTTAGAACAGCATTTAGAAGCGTGCTCCACCACCATGTCCCTATTTAGAACAGATTTTAGAGGCGTGCTCCGCCATGTCCCTATTTAGAAGCATGCTCCGCCATGTCCCTATTTAGAAGCATGCTCCATCACCATGTCCGTATTTAGAAGCGTGCTCCACCACCATGTCCCTATTTAGAAGCGTGCTCCATCACCATGTCCCTATTTAGAACAGCATTTAGAAGCGTGCTCCACCACCATGTCCCTATCTAGAACAGCATTTAGAAGCGTGCTCCACCACCATGTCCCTATCTAGAACAGCATTTAGAAGCGTGCTCCACCACCATGTCCCTATCTAGAACAGCATTTAGAAGCGTGCTCCACCACCATGTCCCTATCTAGAACAGCATTTAGAAGCGTGCTCCACCACCATGTCCCTATTTAGAACAGCATTTAGAAGCGTGCTCCACCACCAAGTCCCTATTTAGAACAGCATTTAGAAGTGTGCTCCACCACCATGTCCCTATCTAGAACAGCATTTAGAAGCGTGCTCCACCATGTCCCTATTTAGAACAGCATTTAGAAGCGTGCTCCACCATGTCCCTATTTAGAACAGCATTTAGAAGCGTGCTCCACCATGTCCCTATTTAGAACAGCATTTAGAAGTGTGCTCCACCACCATGTCCCTATTTAGAACAGCATTTAGAAGCGTGCTCCACCATGTCCCTATTAAGAACAGCATTTAGAAGTGTGCTCCACCACCATGTCCCTATTTAGAACAGCATTTAGAAGCGTGCTCCACCATGTCCCTATTTAGAACAGCATTTAGAAGCGTGCTCCACCATGTCCCTATTTAGAACAGCATTTAGAAGCGTGCTCCACCATGTCCTTATCTAGAACAGCATTTAGAAGCGTGCTCCACCATGTCCTTATTTAGAACAGCATTTAGAAGCGTGCTCCACCACCATGTCCCTATTTAGAACAGCATTTAGAAGCGTGCTCCACCATGTCCTTATTTAGAAGCGTGCTCCACCATGTCCCTATTTAGAACAGCATTTAGAAGCGTTCTCCACCATGTCCTTATCTAGAACAGCATTTAGAACCGTGCTCCACCATGTCCCTATCTAGAACAGCATTTAGAAGCGTGCTCCACAACCATGTCCCTATTTAGAACAGCATTTAGAAGCGTGCTCCACCATGTCCTTATTTAGAAGCGTGCTCCACCATGTCCCTATTTAGAACAGCATTTAGAAGCGTGCTCCACCACCATGTCCCTATTTAGAACAAATTTTAGAGGCGTGCTCCACCATGTCCCTATTTAGAAGCATGCTCCATCACCATGTCCGTATTTAGAAGCGTGCTCCACCACCATGTCCCTATTTAGAAGCGTGATCCATCACCATGTCCCTATTTAGAACAGCATTTAGAAGCGTGCTCAACCATGTTCCTATTTAGAACGGATTTTAGAGGCGTGCTTTGCCATGTCCCTATTTAGAACAGCATTTAGAAGTGTGCTCCACCACCATGTCCCTATTTAGAAGCGTGCTCCACCACCATGTCTCTATTTAGAACAGCATTTAGAAGTGTGCTCCACCACCATGTCCCTATTTAGAAGCGTGCTCCACCACCATGTCCCTATTTAGAACAGCATTTAGAAGCGTGCTCCACCACCATGTCCCTATCTAGAACAGCATTTAGAAGCGTGCTCCACCATGTCCCTATTTAGAACAGCATTTAGAAGCGTGCTCCACCATGTCCCTATTTAGAACAGCATTTAGAAGCGTGCTCCACCATGTCCCTATTTAGAACAGCATTTAGAAGTGTGCTCCACCACCATGTCCCTATTTAGAACAGCATTTAGAAGCGTGCTCCACCATGTCCCTATTAAGAACAGCATTTAGAAGTGTGCTCCACCACCATGTCCCTATTTAGAACAGCATTTAGAAGCGTGCTCCACCATGTCCCTATTTAGAACAGCATTTAGAAGCGTGCTCCACCATGTCCCTATTTAGAACAGCATTTAGAAGCGTGCTCCACCATGTCCTTATCTAGAACAGCATTTAGAAGCGTGCTCCACCATGTCCTTATTTAGAACAGCATTTAGAAGCGTGCTCCACCACCATGTCCCTATTTAGAACAGCATTTAGAAGCGTGCTCCACCATGTCCTTATTTAGAAGCGTGCTCCACCATGTCCCTATTTAGAACAGCATTTAGAAGCGTTCTCCACCATGTCCTTATCTAGAACAGCATTTAGAACCGTGCTCCACCATGTCCCTATCTAGAACAGCATTTAGAAGCGTGCTCCACCACCATGTCCCTATTTAGAACAGCATTTAGAAGCGTGCTCCACCATGTCCTTATTTAGAAGCGTGCTCCACCATGTCCCTATTTAGAACAGCATTTAGAAGCGTGCTCCACCACCATGTCCCTATTTAGAACAAATTTTAGAGGCGTGCTCCACCATGTCCCTATTTAGAAGCATGATCCATCACCATGTCCGTATTTAGAAGCGTGCTCCACCACCATGTCCCTATTTAGAAGCGTGATCCATCACCATGTCCCTATTTAGAACAGCATTTAGAAGCGTGCTCAACCATGTTCCTATTTAGAACGGATTTTAGAGGCGTGCTTTGCCATGTCCCTATTTAGAACAGCATTTAGAAGTGTGCTCCACCACCATGTCCCTATTTAGAAGCGTGCTCCACCACCATGTCTCTATTTAGAACAGCATTTAGAAGTGTGCTCCACCACCATGTCCCTATTTAGAAGCGTGCTCCACCACCATGTCCCTATTTAGAACAGCATTTAGAAGCGTGCTCCACCACCATGTCCCTATCTAGAACAGCATTTAGAAGCGTGCTCCACCATGTCCCTATTTAGAACAGCATTTAGAAGCGTGCTCCACCATGTCCCTATTTAGAACAGCATTTAGAAGCGTGCTCCACCATGTCCCTATTTAGAACAGCATTTAGAAGTGTGCTCCACCACCATGTCCCTATTTAGAACAGCATTTAGAAGCGTGCTCCACCATGTCCCTATTAAGAACAGCATTTAGAAGTGTGCTCCACCACCATGTCCCTATTTAGAACAGCATTTAGAAGCGTGCTCCACCATGTCCCTATTTAGAACAGCATTTAGAAGCGTGCTCCACCATGTCCCTATTTAGAACAGCATTTAGAAGCGTGCTCCACCATGTCCTTATCTAGAACAGCATTTAGAAGCGTGCTCCACCATGTCCTTATTTAGAACAGCATTTAGAAGCGTGCTCCACCACCATGTCCCTATTTAGAACAGCATTTAGAAGCGTGCTCCACCATGTCCTTATTTAGAAGCGTGCTCCACCATGTCCCTATTTAGAACAGCATTTAGAAGCGTTCTCCACCATGTCCTTATCTAGAACAGCATTTAGAACCGTGCTCCACCATGTCCCTATCTAGAACAGCATTTAGAAGCGTGCTCCACAACCATGTCCCTATTTAGAACAGCATTTAGAAGCGTGCTCCACCATGTCCTTATTTAGAAGCGTGCTCCACCATGTCCCTATTTAGAACAGCATTTAGAAGCGTGCTCCACCACCATGTCCCTATTTAGAAGCGTGCTCCACCACCATGTCCCTATTTAGAAGCGTGCTCCATCATATCCCTATTTAGAACAGCATTTAGAAGCATGCTCCACCATGTCTCTATTTAGAACAGCATTTAGAAGTGTGCTCCACCACCATGTCCCTATTTAGAAGCGTGCTCCACCACCATGTCCCTATTTAGAACAGCAATTAGAAGCGTGCTCCACCACCATGTCCATATTTAGAACAGCATTTTAAAGCGTGCTCCACCACCATGTCCCTATTTAGAACAGCATTTAGAAGCGTGCTCCACCATGTCCCTATTTAGAACAGCATTTAGAAGCGTGCTCCACCACCATGTCCCTATTTAGAACAGCATTTAGAAGCGTGCTCCACCATGTCCCTATTTAGAACAGCATTTAGAAGCGTTCTCCACCATGTCCTTATCTAGAACAGCATTTAGAAGCGTGCTCCACCATGTCCCTATTTAGAACAGCATTTAGAAGCGTGCTCCACCACCATGTCCCTATCTAGAACAGCATTTAGAAGCATGCTCCACCATGTCCCTATTTAGAACAGCATTTAGAAGCGTTCTCCACCATGTCCTTATCTAGAACAGCATTTAGAAGCGTGCTCCACCATGTCCCTATTTAGAACAGCATTTAGAAGCGTTCTCCACCATGTCCTTATCTAGAACAGCATTTAGAAGCGTGCTCCACCACCATGTCCCTATCTAGAACAGCATTTAGAAGCGTGCTCCACCACCATGTCCCTATCTAGAACAGCATTTAGAAGCGTGCTCCACCACCATGTCCCTATCTAGAACAGCATTTAGAAGCATGCTCCACCATGTCCCTATCTAGAACAGCATTTAGAAGCGTGCTCCACCACCATGTCCCTATCTAGAACAGCATTTAGAAGCGTGCTCCACCACCATGTCCCTATTTAGAACAGCATTTAGAAGCGTGCTCCACCACCAAGTCCCTATTTAGAACAGCATTTAGAAGCGTGCTCCACCACCATGTCCCTATCTAGAACAGCATTTAGAAGCGTGCTCCACCACCATGTCCCTATCTAGAACAGCATTTAGAAGCGTGCTCCACCATGTCCCTATTTAGAACAGTATTTAGAAGCGTGCTCCACCATGTCCCTATTTAGAACAGAATTTAGAAGCGTGCTCCACCATGTCCCTATTTAGAACAGCATTTAGAAGCGTGCTCCACCACCATGTCCCTATTTAGAACAGCATTTAGAAGTGTGCTCCACCACCATGTCCCTATTTAGAACAGCATTTAGAAGCGTGCTCCACCATGTCCCTATTTAGAACAGCATTTAGAAGTGTGCTCCACCACCAAGTCCCTATTTAGAACAGCATTTAGAAGCGTGCTCCACCATGTCCCTATTTAGAACAGCATTTAGCAGCGTGCTCCACCATGTCCTTATCTAGAACAGCATTTAGAAGCGTGCTCCACCATGTCCCTTTTTAGAACAGCATTTAGAAGCGTGCTCCACCATGTCCTTATTTAGAAGCGTGCTCCACCATGTCCCTATTTAGAACAGCATTTAGAAGCGTTCTCCACCATGTCCTTATCTAGAACAGCATTTAGAACCATGCTCCACCATGTCCCTATCTAGATCAGCATTTAGAAGCGTGCTCCACCACCAAGTCCCTATTTAGAACAGCATTTAGAAGCGTGCTCCACCACCATGCCCCTATCTAGAACAGCATTTAGAAGCGTGCTCCACCACCATGTCCCCATTTAGAACAGCATTTAGAAGCGTGCTCCACCATGTCCCTATTTAGAACAGCATTTAGAAGCGTGCTCCACCATGTCCCTATTTAGAACAGCATTTAGAAGCGTGCTCCACCATGTCCCTATTTAGAACAGCATTTAGAAGCGTGCTCCACCATGTCCCTATTTAGAACAGCATTTAGAAGTGTGCTCCACCACCATGTCCCTATTTAGAACAGCATTTAGAAGCGTGCTCCACCACCATGTCCCTATCTAGAACAGCATTTAGAAGCGTGCTCCACCATGTCCCTATTTAGAACAGCATTTAGAAGCGTGCTCCACCACCATGTCCCTATTTAGAACTGCATTTAGAAGCGTGCTCCACCACCATGTCCCTATCTAGAACATCATTTAGAAGCGTGCTCCACCATGTCCCTATTTAGAACAGCATTTAGAAGCGTGCTCCACCACCATGTCCCTATTTAGAACAGCATTTAGAAGCGTTCTCCACCATGTCCTTATCTAGAACAGCATTTAGAAGCGTGCTCCACCACCATGTCCCTATCTAGAACAGCATTTAGAAGCGTGCTCCACCACCATGTCCCTATCTAGAACAGCATTTAGAAGCATGCTCCACCATGTCCCTATCTAGAACAGCATTTAGAAGCGTGCTCCACCACCATGTCCCTATCTAGAACAGCATTTAGAAGCGTGCTCCACCACCATGTCCCTATTTAGAACAGCATTTAGAAGCGTGCTCCACCACCAAGTCCCTATTTAGAACAGCATTTAGAAGCGTGCTCCACCACCATGTCCCTATCTAGAACAGCATTTAGAAGCGTGCTCCACCAACATGTCCCTATCTAGAACAGCATTTAGAAGCGTGCTCCACCATGTCCCTATTTAGAACAGCATTTAGAAGCGTGCTCCACCATGTCCCTATTTAGAACAGAATTTAGAAGCGTGCTCCACCATGTCCCTATTTAGAACAGCATTTAGAAGCGTGCTCCACCACCATGTCCCTATTTAGAACAGCATTTAGAAGTGTGCTCCACCACCATGTCCCTATCTAGAACAGCATTTAGAAGCATGCTCCACCACCATGTCCCTATCTAGAACAGCATTTAGAAGCATGCTCCACCATGTCCCTATCTAGAACAGCATTTAGAAGCGTGCTCCACCACCATGTCCCTATCTAGAACAGCATTTAGAAGCGTGCTCCACCACCATGTCCCTATTTAGAACAGCATTTAGAAGCGTGCTCCACCACCAAGTCCCTATTTAGAACAGCATTTAGAAGCGTGCTCCACCACCATGTCCCTATCTAGAACAGCATTTAGAAGCGTGCTCCACCACCATGTCCCTATCTAGAACAGCATTTAGAAGCGTGCTCCACCATGTCCCTATTTAGAACAGCATTTAGAAGCGTGCTCCACCATGTCCCTATTTAGAACAGAATTTAGAAGCGTGCTCCACCATGTCCCTATTTAGAACAGCATTTAGAAGCGTGCTCCACCACCATGTCCCTATTTAGAACAGCATTTAGAAGTGTGCTCCACCACCATTTCCCTATTTAGAACAACATTTAGAAGCGTGCTCCACCATGTCCCTATCTAGAACAGCATTTAGAAGCGTGCTCCACCACCATGTCCCTATTTAGAACAGCATTTAGAAGCGTGCTCCACCATGTCCCTATTTAGAACAGCATTTAGAAGCGTGCTCCACCATGTCCCTATTTAGAACAGCATTTAGAAGCGTGCTCCACCATGTCCTTATTTAGAACAGCATTTAGAAGCGTGCTCCACCACCATGTCCCTATTTAGAACAGCATTTAGAAGCGTGCTCCACCATGTCCTTATTTAGAAGCGTGCTCCACCATGTCCCTATTTAGAACAGCATTTAGAAGCGTTCTCCACCATGTCCTTATCTAGAACAGCATTTAGAAGCGTTCTCCACCATGTCCCTATTTAGAACAGCATTTAGAACCATGCTCCACCATGTCCCTATTTAGAACAGCATTTAGAAGCGTGCTCCACCACCATGTCCCTATTTAGAACAGCATTTAGAAGCGTGCTCCACCATGTCCCTATTTAGAACAGTATTTAGAAGCGTTCTCCACCATGTCCTTATCTAGAACAGCATTTAGAAGCGTGCTCCACCATGTCCCTATTTAGAACAGCATTTAGAAGCGTGCTCCACCACCATGTCCCTATCTAGAACAGCATTTAGAAGCATGCTCCACCATGTCCCTATTTAGAACAGCATTTAGAAGCGTTCTCCACCATGTCCTTATCTAGAACAGCATTTAGAAGCGTGCTCCACCATGTCCCTATTTAGAACAGCATTTAGAAGCGTTCTCCACCATGTCCTTATCTAGAACAGCATTTAGAAGCGTGCTCCACCACCATGTCCCTATCTAGAACAGCATTTAGAAGCGTGCTCCACCACCATGTCCCTATCTAGAACAGCATTTAGAAGCGTGCTCCACCACCATGTCCCTATCTAGAACAGCATTTAGAAGCATGCTCCACCATGTCCCTATCTAGAACAGCATTTAGAAGCGTGCTCCACCACCATGTCCCTATCTAGAACAGCATTTAGAAGCGTGCTCCACCACCATGTCCCTATTTAGAACAGCATTTAGAAGCGTGCTCCACCACCAAGTCCCTATTTAGAACAGCATTTAGAAGCGTGCTCCACCACCATGTCCCTATCTAGAACAGCATTTAGAAGCGTGCTCCACCACCATGTCCCTATCTAGAACAGCATTTAGAAGCGTGCTCCACCATGTCCCTATTTAGAACAGTATTTAGAAGCGTGCTCCACCATGTCCCTATTTAGAACAGAATTTAGAAGCGAGCTCCTCCATGTCCCTATTTAGAACAGCATTTAGAAGCGTGCTCCACCACCATGTCCCTATTTATAACAGCATTTAGAAGTGTGCTCCACCACCATGTCCCTATTTAGAACAGCATTTAGAAGCGTGCTCCACCATGTCCCTATTTAGAACAGCATTTAGAAGTGTGCTCCACCACCATGTCCCTATTTAGAACAGCATTTAGCAGCGTGCTCCACCATGTCCTTATCTAGAACAGCATTTAGAAGCGTGCTCCACCATGTCCCTTTTTAGAACAGCATTTAGAAGCGTGCTCCACCATGTCCTTATTTAGAAGCGTGCTCCACCATGTCCCTATTTAGAACAGCATTTAGAAGCGTTCTCCACCATGTCCTTATCTAGAACAGCATTTAGAACCATGCTCCACCATGTCCCTATCTAGATCAGCATTTAGAAGCGTGCTCCACCACCAAGTCCCTATTTAGAACAGCATTTAGAAGCGTGCTCCACCACCATGCCCCTATCTAGAACAGCATTTAGAAGCGTGCTCCACCACCATGTCCCTATTTAGAACAGCATTTAGAAGCGTGCTCCACCACCATGTCCCTATTTAGAACAAATTTTAGAGGCGTGCTCCACCATGTCCCTATTTAGAAGCATGCTCCATCACCATGTCCGTATTTAGAAGCGTGCTCCACCACCATGTCCCTATTTAGAAGCGTGATCCATCACCATGTCCCTATTTAGAACAGCATTTAGAAGCGTGCTCAACCATGTTCCTATTTAGAACGGATTTTAGAGGCGTGCTTTGCCATGTCCCTATTTAGAACAGCATTTAGAAGTGTGCTCCACCACCATGTCCCTATTTAGAAGCGTGCTCCACCACCATGTCTCTATTTAGAACAGCATTTAGAAGTGTGCTCCACCACCATGTCCCTATTTAGAAGCGTGCTCCACCACCATGTCCCTATTTAGAACAGCATTTAGAAGCGTGCTCCACCACCATGTCCCTATCTAGAACAGCATTTAGAAGCGTGCTCCACCATGTCCCTATTTAGAACAGCATTTAGAAGCGTGCTCCACCATGTCCCTATTTAGAACAGCATTTAGAAGCGTGCTCCACCATGTCCCTATTTAGAACAGCATTTAGAAGTGTGCTCCACCACCATGTCCCTATTTAGAACAGCATTTAGAAGCGTGCTCCACCATGTCCCTATTAAGAACAGCATTTAGAAGTGTGCTCCACCACCATGTCCCTATTTAGAACAGCATTTAGAAGCGTGCTCCACCATGTCCCTATTTAGAACAGCATTTAGAAGCGTGCTCCACCATGTCCCTATTTAGAACAGCATTTAGAAGCGTGCTCCACCATGTCCTTATCTAGAACAGCATTTAGAAGCGTGCTCCACCATGTCCTTATTTAGAACAGCATTTAGAAGCGTGCTCCACCACCATGTCCCTATTTAGAACAGCATTTAGAAGCGTGCTCCACCATGTCCTTATTTAGAAGCGTGCTCCACCATGTCCCTATTTAGAACAGCATTTAGAAGCGTTCTCCACCATGTCCTTATCTAGAACAGCATTTAGAACCGTGCTCCACCATGTCCCTATCTAGAACAGCATTTAGAAGCGTGCTCCACCACCATGTCCCTATTTAGAACAGCATTTAGAAGCGTGCTCCACCATGTCCTTATTTAGAAGCGTGCTCCACCATGTCCCTATTTAGAACAGCATTTAGAAGCGTGCTCCACCACCATGTCCCTATTTAGAACAAATTTTAGAGGCGTGCTCCACCATGTCCCTATTTAGAAGCATGATCCATCACCATGTCCGTATTTAGAAGCGTGCTCCACCACCATGTCCCTATTTAGAAGCGTGATCCATCACCATGTCCCTATTTAGAACAGCATTTAGAAGCGTGCTCAACCATGTTCCTATTTAGAACGGATTTTAGAGGCGTGCTTTGCCATGTCCCTATTTAGAACAGCATTTAGAAGTGTGCTCCACCACCATGTCCCTATTTAGAAGCGTGCTCCACCACCATGTCTCTATTTAGAACAGCATTTAGAAGTGTGCTCCACCACCATGTCCCTATTTAGAAGCGTGCTCCACCACCATGTCCCTATTTAGAACAGCATTTAGAAGCGTGCTCCACCACCATGTCCCTATCTAGAACAGCATTTAGAAGCGTGCTCCACCATGTCCCTATTTAGAACAGCATTTAGAAGCGTGCTCCACCATGTCCCTATTTAGAACAGCATTTAGAAGCGTGCTCCACCATGTCCCTATTTAGAACAGCATTTAGAAGTGTGCTCCACCACCATGTCCCTATTTAGAACAGCATTTAGAAGCGTGCTCCACCATGTCCCTATTAAGAACAGCATTTAGAAGTGTGCTCCACCACCATGTCCCTATTTAGAACAGCATTTAGAAGCGTGCTCCACCATGTCCCTATTTAGAACAGCATTTAGAAGCGTGCTCCACCATGTCCCTATTTAGAACAGCATTTAGAAGCGTGCTCCACCATGTCCTTATCTAGAACAGCATTTAGAAGCGTGCTCCACCATGTCCTTATTTAGAACAGCATTTAGAAGCGTGCTCCACCACCATGTCCCTATTTAGAACAGCATTTAGAAGCGTGCTCCACCATGTCCTTATTTAGAAGCGTGCTCCACCATGTCCCTATTTAGAACAGCATTTAGAAGCGTTCTCCACCATGTCCTTATCTAGAACAGCATTTAGAACCGTGCTCCACCATGTCCCTATCTAGAACAGCATTTAGAAGCGTGCTCCACAACCATGTCCCTATTTAGAACAGCATTTAGAAGCGTGCTCCACCATGTCCTTATTTAGAAGCGTGCTCCACCATGTCCCTATTTAGAACAGCATTTAGAAGCGTGCTCCACCACCATGTCCCTATTTAGAAGCGTGCTCCACCACCATGTCCCTATTTAGAAGCGTGCTCCATCATATCCCTATTTAGAACAGCATTTAGAAGCATGCTCCACCATGTCTCTATTTAGAACAGCATTTAGAAGTGTGCTCCACCACCATGTCCCTATTTAGAAGCGTGCTCCACCACCATGTCCCTATTTAGAACAGCAATTAGAAGCGTGCTCCACCACCATGTCCATATTTAGAACAGCATTTTAAAGCGTGCTCCACCACCATGTCCCTATTTAGAACAGCATTTAGAAGCGTGCTCCACCATGTCCCTATTTAGAACAGCATTTAGAAGCGTGCTCCACCACCATGTCCCTATTTAGAACAGCATTTAGAAGCGTGCTCCACCATGTCCCTATTTAGAACAGCATTTAGAAGCGTTCTCCACCATGTCCTTATCTAGAACAGCATTTAGAAGCGTGCTCCACCATGTCCCTATTTAGAACAGCATTTAGAAGCGTGCTCCACCACCATGTCCCTATCTAGAACAGCATTTAGAAGCATGCTCCACCATGTCCCTATTTAGAACAGCATTTAGAAGCGTTCTCCACCATGTCCTTATCTAGAACAGCATTTAGAAGCGTGCTCCACCATGTCCCTATTTAGAACAGCATTTAGAAGCGTTCTCCACCATGTCCTTATCTAGAACAGCATTTAGAAGCGTGCTCCACCACCATGTCCCTATCTAGAACAGCATTTAGAAGCGTGCTCCACCACCATGTCCCTATCTAGAACAGCATTTAGAAGCGTGCTCCACCACCATGTCCCTATCTAGAACAGCATTTAGAAGCATGCTCCACCATGTCCCTATCTAGAACAGCATTTAGAAGCGTGCTCCACCACCATGTCCCTATCTAGAACAGCATTTAGAAGCGTGCTCCACCACCATGTCCCTATTTAGAACAGCATTTAGAAGCGTGCTCCACCACCAAGTCCCTATTTAGAACAGCATTTAGAAGCGTGCTCCACCACCATGTCCCTATCTAGAACAGCATTTAGAAGCGTGCTCCACCACCATGTCCCTATCTAGAACAGCATTTAGAAGCGTGCTCCACCATGTCCCTATTTAGAACAGTATTTAGAAGCGTGCTCCACCATGTCCCTATTTAGAACAGAATTTAGAAGCGTGCTCCACCATGTCCCTATTTAGAACAGCATTTAGAAGCGTGCTCCACCACCATGTCCCTATTTAGAACAGCATTTAGAAGTGTGCTCCACCACCATGTCCCTATTTAGAACAGCATTTAGAAGCGTGCTCCACCATGTCCCTATTTAGAACAGCATTTAGAAGTGTGCTCCACCACCAAGTCCCTATTTAGAACAGCATTTAGAAGCGTGCTCCACCATGTCCCTATTTAGAACAGCATTTAGCAGCGTGCTCCACCATGTCCTTATCTAGAACAGCATTTAGAAGCGTGCTCCACCATGTCCCTTTTTAGAACAGCATTTAGAAGCGTGCTCCACCATGTCCTTATTTAGAAGCGTGCTCCACCATGTCCCTATTTAGAACAGCATTTAGAAGCGTTCTCCACCATGTCCTTATCTAGAACAGCATTTAGAACCATGCTCCACCATGTCCCTATCTAGATCAGCATTTAGAAGCGTGCTCCACCACCAAGTCCCTATTTAGAACAGCATTTAGAAGCGTGCTCCACCACCATGCCCCTATCTAGAACAGCATTTAGAAGCGTGCTCCACCACCATGTCCCCATTTAGAACAGCATTTAGAAGCGTGCTCCACCATGTCCCTATTTAGAACAGCATTTAGAAGCGTGCTCCACCATGTCCCTATTTAGAACAGCATTTAGAAGCGTGCTCCACCATGTCCCTATTTAGAACAGCATTTAGAAGCGTGCTCCACCATGTCCCTATTTAGAACAGCATTTAGAAGTGTGCTCCACCACCATGTCCCTATTTAGAACAGCATTTAGAAGCGTGCTCCACCACCATGTCCCTATCTAGAACAGCATTTAGAAGCGTGCTCCACCATGTCCCTATTTAGAACAGCATTTAGAAGCGTGCTCCACCACCATGTCCCTATTTAGAACTGCATTTAGAAGCGTGCTCCACCACCATGTCCCTATCTAGAACATCATTTAGAAGCGTGCTCCACCATGTCCCTATTTAGAACAGCATTTAGAAGCGTGCTCCACCACCATGTCCCTATTTAGAACAGCATTTAGAAGCGTTCTCCACCATGTCCTTATCTAGAACAGCATTTAGAAGCGTGCTCCACCACCATGTCCCTATCTAGAACAGCATTTAGAAGCGTGCTCCACCACCATGTCCCTATCTAGAACAGCATTTAGAAGCATGCTCCACCATGTCCCTATCTAGAACAGCATTTAGAAGCGTGCTCCACCACCATGTCCCTATCTAGAACAGCATTTAGAAGCGTGCTCCACCACCATGTCCCTATTTAGAACAGCATTTAGAAGCGTGCTCCACCACCAAGTCCCTATTTAGAACAGCATTTAGAAGCGTGCTCCACCACCATGTCCCTATCTAGAACAGCATTTAGAAGCGTGCTCCACCAACATGTCCCTATCTAGAACAGCATTTAGAAGCGTGCTCCACCATGTCCCTATTTAGAACAGCATTTAGAAGCGTGCTCCACCATGTCCCTATTTAGAACAGAATTTAGAAGCGTGCTCCACCATGTCCCTATTTAGAACAGCATTTAGAAGCGTGCTCCACCACCATGTCCCTATTTAGAACAGCATTTAGAAGTGTGCTCCACCACCATGTCCCTATCTAGAACAGCATTTAGAAGCATGCTCCACCACCATGTCCCTATCTAGAACAGCATTTAGAAGCATGCTCCACCATGTCCCTATCTAGAACAGCATTTAGAAGCGTGCTCCACCACCATGTCCCTATCTAGAACAGCATTTAGAAGCGTGCTCCACCACCATGTCCCTATTTAGAACAGCATTTAGAAGCGTGCTCCACCACCAAGTCCCTATTTAGAACAGCATTTAGAAGCGTGCTCCACCACCATGTCCCTATCTAGAACAGCATTTAGAAGCGTGCTCCACCACCATGTCCCTATCTAGAACAGCATTTAGAAGCGTGCTCCACCATGTCCCTATTTAGAACAGCATTTAGAAGCGTGCTCCACCATGTCCCTATTTAGAACAGAATTTAGAAGCGTGCTCCACCATGTCCCTATTTAGAACAGCATTTAGAAGCGTGCTCCACCACCATGTCCCTATTTAGAACAGCATTTAGAAGTGTGCTCCACCACCATTTCCCTATTTAGAACAACATTTAGAAGCGTGCTCCACCATGTCCCTATCTAGAACAGCATTTAGAAGCGTGCTCCACCACCATGTCCCTATTTAGAACAGCATTTAGAAGCGTGCTCCACCATGTCCCTATTTAGAACAGCATTTAGAAGCGTGCTCCACCATGTCCCTATTTAGAACAGCATTTAGAAGCGTGCTCCACCATGTCCTTATTTAGAACAGCATTTAGAAGCGTGCTCCACCACCATGTCCCTATTTAGAACAGCATTTAGAAGCGTGCTCCACCATGTCCTTATTTAGAAGCGTGCTCCACCATGTCCCTATTTAGAACAGCATTTAGAAGCGTTCTCCACCATGTCCTTATCTAGAACAGCATTTAGAAGCGTTCTCCACCATGTCCCTATTTAGAACAGCATTTAGAACCATGCTCCACCATGTCCCTATTTAGAACAGCATTTAGAAGCGTGCTCCACCACCATGTCCCTATTTAGAACAGCATTTAGAAGCGTGCTCCACCATGTCCCTATTTAGAACAGCATTTAGAAGCGTTCTCCACCATGTCCTTATCTAGAACAGCATTTAGAAGCGTGCTCCACCATGTCCCTATTTAGAACAGCATTTAGAAGCGTGCTCCACCACCATGTCCCTATCTAGAACAGCATTTAGAAGCATGCTCCACCATGTCCCTATTTAGAACAGCATTTAGAAGCGTTCTCCACCATGTCCTTATCTAGAACAGCATTTAGAAGCGTGCTCCACCATGTCCCTATTTAGAACAGCATTTAGAAGCGTTCTCCACCATGTCCTTATCTAGAACAGCATTTAGAAGCGTGCTCCACCACCATGTCCCTATCTAGAACAGCATTTAGAAGCGTGCTCCACCACCATGTCCCTATCTAGAACAGCATTTAGAAGCGTGCTCCACCACCATGTCCCTATCTAGAACAGCATTTAGAAGCATGCTCCACCATGTCCCTATCTAGAACAGCATTTAGAAGCGTGCTCCACCACCATGTCCCTATCTAGAACAGCATTTAGAAGCGTGCTCCACCACCATGTCCCTATTTAGAACAGCATTTAGAAGCGTGCTCCACCACCAAGTCCCTATTTAGAACAGCATTTAGAAGCGTGCTCCACCACCATGTCCCTATCTAGAACAGCATTTAGAAGCGTGCTCCACCACCATGTCCCTATCTAGAACAGCATTTAGAAGCGTGCTCCACCATGTCCCTATTTAGAACAGTATTTAGAAGCGTGCTCCACCATGTCCCTATTTAGAACAGAATTTAGAAGCGAGCTCCTCCATGTCCCTATTTAGAACAGCATTTAGAAGCGTGCTCCACCACCATGTCCCTATTTATAACAGCATTTAGAAGTGTGCTCCACCACCATGTCCCTATTTAGAACAGCATTTAGAAGCGTGCTCCACCATGTCCCTATTTAGAACAGCATTTAGAAGTGTGCTCCACCACCATGTCCCTATTTAGAACAGCATTTAGCAGCGTGCTCCACCATGTCCTTATCTAGAACAGCATTTAGAAGCGTGCTCCACCATGTCCCTTTTTAGAACAGCATTTAGAAGCGTGCTCCACCATGTCCTTATTTAGAAGCGTGCTCCACCATGTCCCTATTTAGAACAGCATTTAGAAGCGTTCTCCACCATGTCCTTATCTAGAACAGCATTTAGAACCATGCTCCACCATGTCCCTATCTAGATCAGCATTTAGAAGCGTGCTCCACCACCAAGTCCCTATTTAGAACAGCATTTAGAAGCGTGCTCCACCACCATGCCCCTATCTAGAACAGCATTTAGAAGCGTGCTCCACCACCATGTCCCTATTTAGAACAGCATTTAGAAGCGTGCTCCACCATGTCCCTATTTAGAACAGCATTTAGAAGCGTGCTCCACCATGTCCCTATTTAGAACAGCATTTAGAAGCGTGCTCCACCATGTCCCTATTTAGAACAGCATTTAGAAGTGTGCTCCACCACCATGTCCCTATTTAGAACAGCATTTAGAAGCGTGCTCCACCACCATGTCCCTATCTAGAACAGCATTTAGAAGCGTGCTCCACCATGTCCCTATTTAGAACAGCATTTAGAAGCGTGCTCCACCACCATGTCCCTATTTAGAACTGCATTTAGAAGCGTGCTCCACCACCATGTCCCTATCTAGAACATCATTTAGAAGCGTGCTCCACCATCTCCCTATTTAGAACAGCATTTAGAAGCGTGCTCCACCACCATGTCCCTATTTAGAACAGCATTTAGAAGCGTTCTCCACCATGTCCTTATCTAGAACAGCATTTAGAAGCGTGCTCCACCACCATGTCCCTATCTAGAACAGCATTTAGAAGCGTGCTCCACCACCATGTCCCTATTTAGAACAGCATTTAGAAGCGTGCTCCACCACCAAGTCCCTATTTAGAACAGCATTTAGAAGCGTGCTCCACCACCATGTCCCTATCTAGAACAGCATTTAGAAGCGTGCTCCACCACCATGTCCCTATCTAGAACAGCATTTAGAAGCGTGCTCCACCATGTCCCTATTTAGAACAGCATTTAGAAGCGTGCTCCACCATGTCCCTATTTAGAACAGAATTTAGAAGCGTGCTCCACCATGTCCCTATTTAGAACAGCATTTAGAAGCGTGCTCCACCACCATGTCCCTATTTAGAACAGCATTTAGAAGTGTGCTCCACCACCATGTCCCTATCTAGAACAGCATTTAGAAGCATGCTCCACCATGTCCCTATCTAGAACAGCATTTAGAAGCATGCTCCACCATGTCCCTATCTAGAACAGCATTTAGAAGCGTGCTCCACCACCATGTCCCTATCTAGAACAGCATTTAGAAGCGTGCTCCACCACCATGTCCCTATTTAGAACAGCATTTAGAAGCGTGCTCCACCACCAAGTCCCTATTTAGAACAGCATTTAGAAGCGTGCTCCACCACCATGTCCCTATCTAGAACAGCATTTAGAAGCGTGCTCCACCACCATGTCCCTATCTAGAACAGCATTTAGAAGCGTGCTCCACCATGTCCCTATTTAGAACAGCATTTAGAAGCGTGCTCCACCATGTCCCTATTTAGAACAGAATTTAGAAGCGTGCTCCACCATGTCCCTATTTAGAACAGCATTTAGAAGCGTGCTCCACCACCATGTCCCTATTTAGAACAGCATTTAGAAGTGTGCTCCACCACCATTTCCCTATTTAGAACAACATTTAGAAGCGTGCTCCACCATGTCCCTATCTAGAACAGCATTTAGAAGCGTGCTCCACCACCATGTCCCTATTTAGAACAGCATTTAGAAGCGTGCTCCACCATGTCCCTATTTAGAACAGCATTTAGAAGCGTGCTCCACCATGTCCCTATTTAGAACAGCATTTAGAAGCGTGCTCCACCATGTCCTTATTTAGAACAGCATTTAGAAGCGTGCTCCACCACCATGTCCCTATTTAGAACAGCATTTAGAAGCGTGCTCCACCATGTCCTTATTTAGAAGCGTGCTCCACCATGTCCCTATTTAGAACAGCATTTAGAAGCGTTCTCCACCATGTCCTTATCTAGAACAGCCTTTAGAAGCGTTCTCCACCATGTCCCTATTTAGAACAGCATTTAGAACCATGCTCCACCATGTCCCTATTTAGAACAGCATTTAGAAGCGTGCTCCACCACCATGTCCCTATCTAGAACAGCATTTAGAAGCGTGCTCCACCACCATGTCCCTATTTAGAACAGCATTTAGAAGCGTGCTCCACCATGTCCCTATTTAGAACAGCATTTAGAATTGTGCTCCACCACCATGTCCCTATTTAGAACAGCATTTAGAAGCGTGCTCCACCATGTCCCTATTTAGAACAGCATTTAGCAGCGTGCTCCACCATGTCCTTATCTAGAACAGCATTTAGAAGCGTGCTCCACCATGTCCTTATTTAGAACAGCATTTAGAAGCGTGCTGCACCACCATGTCCCTATTTAGAACAGCATTTAGAAGCGTGCTCCACCATGTCCTTATTTAGAAGCGTGCTCCACCATGTCCCTATTTAGAACAGCATTTAGAAGCGTTCTCCACCATGTCCTTATCTAGAACAGCATTTAGAACCGTGCTCCACCATGTCCCTATCTAGAACAGCATTTAGAAGCGTGCTCCACCACCATGTCCCTATCTAGAACAGCATTTAGAAACGTGCTCCACCACCATGTCCCTATCTAGAACAGCATTTAGAAGCGTGCTCCACCACCATGTCCCTATTTAGAACAGCATTTAGAAGCGTGCTCCACCACCAAGTCCCTATTTAGAACAGCATTTAGAAGCGTGCTCCACCATGTCCCTATTTAGAACAGCATTTAGAAGCGTGCTCCACCATGTCCCTATTTAGAACAGAATTTAGAAGCGTGCTCCACCATGTCCCTATTTAGAACAGCATTTAGAAGCGTGCTCCACCATGTCCCTATTTAGAACAGCATTTAGAAGTGTGCTCCACCACCATGTCCCTATTTAGAACAGCATTTAGAAGCGTGCTCCACCATGTCCCTATTTAGAACAGCATTTAGAAGCGTGCTCCACCATGTCCCTATTTAGAACAGAATTTAGAAGCGTGCTCCACCATGTCCCTATTTAGAACAGCATTTAGAAGCGTGCTCCACCACCATGTCCCTATTTAGAACAGCATTTAGAAGTGTGCTCCACCACCATGTCCCTATCTAGAACAGCATTTAGAAGCATGCTCCACCACCATGTCCCTATCTAGAACAGCATTTAGAAGCATGCTCCACCATGTCCCTATCTAGAACAGCATTTAGAAGCGTGCTCCACCACCATGTCCCTATCTAGAACAGCATTTAGAAGCGTGCTCCACCACCATGTCCCTATTTAGAACAGCATTTAGAAGCGTGCTCCACCACCAAGTCCCTATTTAGAACAGCATTTAGAAGCGTGCTCCACCACCATGTCCCTATCTAGAACAGCATTTAGAAGCGTGCTCCACCACCATGTCCCTATCTAGAACAGCATTTAGAAGCGTGCTCCACCATGTCCCTATTTAGAACAGCATTTAGAAGCGTGCTCCACCATGTCCCTATTTAGAACAGAATTTAGAAGCGTGCTCCACCATGTCCCTATTTAGAACAGCATTTAGAAGCGTGCTCCACCACCATGTCCCTATTTAGAACAGCATTTAGAAGTGTGCTCCACCACCATTTCCCTATTTAGAACAACATTTAGAAGCGTGCTCCACCATGTCCCTATCTAGAACAGCATTTAGAAGCGTGCTCCACCACCATGTCCCTATTTAGAACAGCATTTAGAAGCGTGCTCCACCATGTCCCTATTTAGAACAGCATTTAGAAGCGTGCTCCACCATGTCCCTATTTAGAACAGCATTTAGAAGCGTGCTCCACCATGTCCTTATTTAGAACAGCATTTAGAAGCGTGCTCCACCACCATGTCCCTATTTAGAACAGCATTTAGAAGCGTGCTCCACCATGTCCTTATTTAGAAGCGTGCTCCACCATGTCCCTATTTAGAACAGCATTTAGAAGCGTTCTCCACCATGTCCTTATCTAGAACAGCATTTAGAAGCGTTCTCCACCATGTCCCTATTTAGAACAGCATTTAGAACCATGCTCCACCATGTCCCTATTTAGAACAGCATTTAGAAGCGTGCTCCACCACCATGTCCCTATTTAGAACAGCATTTAGAAGCGTGCTCCACCATGTCCCTATTTAGAACAGCATTTAGAAGCGTTCTCCACCATGTCCTTATCTAGAACAGCATTTAGAAGCGTGCTCCACCATGTCCCTATTTAGAACAGCATTTAGAAGCGTGCTCCACCACCATGTCCCTATCTAGAACAGCATTTAGAAGCATGCTCCACCATGTCCCTATTTAGAACAGCATTTAGAAGCGTTCTCCACCATGTCCTTATCTAGAACAGCATTTAGAAGCGTGCTCCACCATGTCCCTATTTAGAACAGCATTTAGAAGCGTTCTCCACCATGTCCTTATCTAGAACAGCATTTAGAAGCGTGCTCCACCACCATGTCCCTATCTAGAACAGCATTTAGAAGCGTGCTCCACCACCATGTCCCTATCTAGAACAGCATTTAGAAGCGTGCTCCACCACCATGTCCCTATCTAGAACAGCATTTAGAAGCATGCTCCACCATGTCCCTATCTAGAACAGCATTTAGAAGCGTGCTCCACCACCATGTCCCTATCTAGAACAGCATTTAGAAGCGTGCTCCACCACCATGTCCCTATTTAGAACAGCATTTAGAAGCGTGCTCCACCACCAAGTCCCTATTTAGAACAGCATTTAGAAGCGTGCTCCACCACCATGTCCCTATCTAGAACAGCATTTAGAAGCGTGCTCCACCACCATGTCCCTATCTAGAACAGCATTTAGAAGCGTGCTCCACCATGTCCCTATTTAGAACAGTATTTAGAAGCGTGCTCCACCATGTCCCTATTTAGAACAGAATTTAGAAGCGAGCTCCTCCATGTCCCTATTTAGAACAGCATTTAGAAGCGTGCTCCACCACCATGTCCCTATTTATAACAGCATTTAGAAGTGTGCTCCACCACCATGTCCCTATTTAGAACAGCATTTAGAAGCGTGCTCCACCATGTCCCTATTTAGAACAGCATTTAGAAGTGTGCTCCACCACCATGTCCCTATTTAGAACAGCATTTAGCAGCGTGCTCCACCATGTCCTTATCTAGAACAGCATTTAGAAGCGTGCTCCACCATGTCCCTTTTTAGAACAGCATTTAGAAGCGTGCTCCACCATGTCCTTATTTAGAAGCGTGCTCCACCATGTCCCTATTTAGAACAGCATTTAGAAGCGTTCTCCACCATGTCCTTATCTAGAACAGCATTTAGAACCATGCTCCACCATGTCCCTATCTAGATCAGCATTTAGAAGCGTGCTCCACCACCAAGTCCCTATTTAGAACAGCATTTAGAAGCGTGCTCCACCACCATGCCCCTATCTAGAACAGCATTTAGAAGCGTGCTCCACCACCATGTCCCTATTTAGAACAGCATTTAGAAGCGTGCTCCACCATGTCCCTATTTAGAACAGCATTTAGAAGCGTGCTCCACCATGTCCCTATTTAGAACAGCATTTAGAAGCGTGCTCCACCATGTCCCTATTTAGAACAGCATTTAGAAGTGTGCTCCACCACCATGTCCCTATTTAGAACAGCATTTAGAAGCGTGCTCCACCACCATGTCCCTATCTAGAACAGCATTTAGAAGCGTGCTCCACCATGTCCCTATTTAGAACAGCATTTAGAAGCGTGCTCCACCACCATGTCCCTATTTAGAACTGCATTTAGAAGCGTGCTCCACCACCATGTCCCTATCTAGAACATCATTTAGAAGCGTGCTCCACCATCTCCCTATTTAGAACAGCATTTAGAAGCGTGCTCCACCACCATGTCCCTATTTAGAACAGCATTTAGAAGCGTTCTCCACCATGTCCTTATCTAGAACAGCATTTAGAAGCGTGCTCCACCACCATGTCCCTATCTAGAACAGCATTTAGAAGCGTGCTCCACCACCATGTCCCTATTTAGAACAGCATTTAGAAGCGTGCTCCACCACCAAGTCCCTATTTAGAACAGCATTTAGAAGCGTGCTCCACCACCATGTCCCTATCTAGAACAGCATTTAGAAGCGTGCTCCACCACCATGTCCCTATCTAGAACAGCATTTAGAAGCGTGCTCCACCATGTCCCTATTTAGAACAGCATTTAGAAGCGTGCTCCACCATGTCCCTATTTAGAACAGAATTTAGAAGCGTGCTCCACCATGTCCCTATTTAGAACAGCATTTAGAAGCGTGCTCCACCACCATGTCCCTATTTAGAACAGCATTTAGAAGTGTGCTCCACCACCATGTCCCTATCTAGAACAGCATTTAGAAGCATGCTCCACCATGTCCCTATCTAGAACAGCATTTAGAAGCATGCTCCACCATGTCCCTATCTAGAACAGCATTTAGAAGCGTGCTCCACCACCATGTCCCTATCTAGAACAGCATTTAGAAGCGTGCTCCACCACCATGTCCCTATTTAGAACAGCATTTAGAAGCGTGCTCCACCACCAAGTCCCTATTTAGAACAGCATTTAGAAGCGTGCTCCACCACCATGTCCCTATCTAGAACAGCATTTAGAAGCGTGCTCCACCACCATGTCCCTATCTAGAACAGCATTTAGAAGCGTGCTCCACCATGTCCCTATTTAGAACAGCATTTAGAAGCGTGCTCCACCATGTCCCTATTTAGAACAGAATTTAGAAGCGTGCTCCACCATGTCCCTATTTAGAACAGCATTTAGAAGCGTGCTCCACCACCATGTCCCTATTTAGAACAGCATTTAGAAGTGTGCTCCACCACCATTTCCCTATTTAGAACAACATTTAGAAGCGTGCTCCACCATGTCCCTATCTAGAACAGCATTTAGAAGCGTGCTCCACCACCATGTCCCTATTTAGAACAGCATTTAGAAGCGTGCTCCACCATGTCCCTATTTAGAACAGCATTTAGAAGCGTGCTCCACCATGTCCCTATTTAGAACAGCATTTAGAAGCGTGCTCCACCATGTCCTTATTTAGAACAGCATTTAGAAGCGTGCTCCACCACCATGTCCCTATTTAGAACAGCATTTAGAAGCGTGCTCCACCATGTCCTTATTTAGAAGCGTGCTCCACCATGTCCCTATTTAGAACAGCATTTAGAAGCGTTCTCCACCATGTCCTTATCTAGAACAGCCTTTAGAAGCGTTCTCCACCATGTCCCTATTTAGAACAGCATTTAGAACCATGCTCCACCATGTCCCTATTTAGAACAGCATTTAGAAGCGTGCTCCACCACCATGTCCCTATCTAGAACAGCATTTAGAAGCGTGCTCCACCACCATGTCCCTATTTAGAACAGCATTTAGAAGCGTGCTCCACCATGTCCCTATTTAGAACAGCATTTAGAATTGTGCTCCACCACCATGTCCCTATTTAGAACAGCATTTAGAAGCGTGCTCCACCATGTCCCTATTTAGAACAGCATTTAGCAGCGTGCTCCACCATGTCCTTATCTAGAACAGCATTTAGAAGCGTGCTCCACCATGTCCTTATTTAGAACAGCATTTAGAAGCGTGCTGCACCACCATGTCCCTATTTAGAACAGCATTTAGAAGCGTGCTCCACCATGTCCTTATTTAGAAGCGTGCTCCACCATGTCCCTATTTAGAACAGCATTTAGAAGCGTTCTCCACCATGTCCTTATCTAGAACAGCATTTAGAACCGTGCTCCACCATGTCCCTATCTAGAACAGCATTTAGAAGCGTGCTCCACCACCATGTCCCTATCTAGAACAGCATTTAGAAACGTGCTCCACCACCATGTCCCTATCTAGAACAGCATTTAGAAGCGTGCTCCACCACCATGTCCCTATTTAGAACAGCATTTAGAAGCGTGCTCCACCACCAAGTCCCTATTTAGAACAGCATTTAGAAGCGTGCTCCACCATGTCCCTATTTAGAACAGCATTTAGAAGCGTGCTCCACCATGTCCCTATTTAGAACAGAATTTAGAAGCGTGCTCCACCATGTCCCTATTTAGAACAGCATTTAGAAGCGTGCTCCACCATGTCCCTATTTAGAACAGCATTTAGAAGTGTGCTCCACCACCATGTCCCTATTTAGAACAGCATTTAGAAGCGTGCTCCACCATGTCCCTATTTAGAACAGCATTTAGAAGCGTGCTCCACCATGTCCCTATTTAGAACAGCATTTAGAAGCGTGCTCCACCATGTCCTTATTTAGAACAGCATTTAGAAGCGTGCTCCACCACCATGTCCCTATTTAGAACAGCATTTAGAAGTGTGCTCCACCACCATGTCCCTATTTAGAACAGCATTTAGAAGCGTGCTCCACCACCATGTCCCTATCTAGAACAGCATTTAGAAGCGTGCTCCACCATGTCCCTATTTAGAACAGCATTTAGAAGCGTGCTCCACCACCATGTCCCTATTTAGAACTGCATTTAGAAGCGTGCTCCACCACCATGTCCCTATCTAGAACATCATTTAGAAGCGTGCTCCACCATGTCCCTATTTAGAACAGCATTTAGAAGCGTGCTCCACCACCATGTCCCTATTTAGAACAGCATTTAGAAGCGTTCTCCACCATGTCCTTATCTAGAACAGCATTTAGAAGCGTGCTCCACCACCATGTCCCTATCTAGAACAGCATTTAGAAGCGTGCTCCACCACCATGTCCCTATCTAGAACAGCATTTAGAAGCATACTCCACCATGTCCCTATCTAGAACAGCATTTAGAAGCGTGCTCCACCACCATGTCCCTATCTAGAACAGCATTTAGAAGCGTGCTCCACCACCATGTCCCTATTTAGAACAGCATTTAGAAGCGTGCTCCACCACCAAGTCCCTATTTAGAACAGCATTTAGAAGCGTGCTCCACCACCATGTCCCTATCTAGAACAGCATTTAGAAGCGTGCTCCACCACCATGTCCCTATCTAGAACAGCATTTAGAAGCGTGCTCCACCATGTCCCTATTTAGAACAGCATTTAGAAGCGTGCTCCACCATGTCCCTATTTAGAACAGAATTTAGAAGCGTGCTCCACCATGTCCCTATTTAGAACAGCATTTAGAAGCGTGCTCCACCACCATGTCCCTATTTAGAACAGCATTTAGAAGTGTGCTCCACCACCATGTCCCTATCTAGAACAGCATTTAGAAGCATGCTCCACCATGTCCCTATCTAGAACAGCATTTAGAAGCATGCTCCACCATGTCCCTATCTAGAACAGCATTTAGAAGCGTGCTCCACCACCATGTCCCTATCTAGAACAGCATTTAGAAGCGTGCTCCACCACCATGTCCCTATTTAGAACAGCATTTAGAAGCGTGCTCCACCACCAAGTCCCTATTTAGAACAGCATTTAGAAGCGTGCTCCACCACCATGTCCCTATCTAGAACAGCATTTAGAAGCGTGCTCCACCACCATGTCCCTATCTAGAACAGCATTTAGAAGCGTGCTCCACCATGTCCCTATTTAGAACAGCATTTAGAAGCGTGCTCCACCATGTCCCTATTTAGAACAGAATTTAGAAGCGTGCTCCACCATGTCCCTATTTAGAACAGCATTTAGAAGCGTGCTCCACCACCATGTCCCTATTTAGAACAGCATTTAGAAGTGTGCTCCACCACCATTTCCCTATTTAGAACAACATTTAGAAGCGTGCTCCACCATGTCCCTATCTAGAACAGCATTTAGAAGCATGCTCCACCATGTCCCTATCTAGAACAGCATTTAGAAGCGTGCTCCACCACCATGTCCCTATCTAGAACAGCATTTAGAAGCGTGCTCCACCACCATGTCCCTATTTAGAACAGCATTTAGAAGCGTGCTCCACCACCAAGTCCCTATTTAGAACAGCATTTAGAAGCGTGCTCCACCACCATGTCCCTATCTAGAACAGCATTTAGAAGCGTGCTCCACCACCATGTCCCTATCTAGAACAGCATTTAGAAGCGTGCTCCACCATGTCCCTATTTAGAACAGTATTTAGAAGCGTGCTCCACCATGTCCCTATTTAGAACAGAATTTAGAAGCGTGCTCCACCATGTCCCTATTTAGAACAGCATTTAGAAGCGTGCTCCACCACCATGTCCCTATTTAGAACAGCATTTAGAAGTGTGCTCCACCACCATGTCCCTATTTAGAACAGCATTTAGAAGCGTGCTCCACCATGTCCCTATTTAGAACAGCATTTAGAAGTGTGCTCCACCACCATGTCCCTATTTAGAACAGCATTTAGCAGCGTGCTCCACCATGTCCTTATCTAGAACAGCATTTAGAAGCGTGCTCCACCATGTCCCTTTTTAGAACAGCATTTAGAAGCGTGCTCCACCATGTCCTTATTTAGAAGCGTGCTCCACCATGTCCCTATTTAGAACAGCATTTAGAAGCGTTCTCCACCATGTCCTTATCTAGAACAGCATTTAGAACCATGCTCCACCATGTCCCTATCTAGATCAGCATTTAGAAGCGTGCTCCACCACCAAGTCCCTATTTAGAACAGCATTTAGAAGCGTGCTCCACCACCATGCCCCTATCTAGAACAGCATTTAGAAGCGTGCTCCACCACCATGTCCCTATTTAGAACAGCATTTAGAAGCGTGCTCCACCATGTCCCTATTTAGAACAGCATTTAGAAGCGTGCTCCACCATGTCCCTATTTAGAACAGCAGTTAGAAGCGTGCTCCACCATGTCCCTATTTAGAACAGCATTTAGAAGTGTGCTCCACCACCATGTCCCTATTTAGAACAGCATTTAGAAGCGTGCTCCACCACCATGTCCCTATCTAGAACAGCATTTAGAAGCGTGCTCCACCATGTCCCTATTTAGAACAGCATTTAGAAGCGTGCTCCACCACCATGTCCCTATTTAGAACTGCATTTAGAAGCGTGCTCCACCACCATGTCCCTATCTAGAACATCATTTAGAAGCGTGCTCCACCATGTCCCTATTTAGAACAGCATTTAGAAGCGTGCTCCACCACCATGTCCCTATTTAGAACAGCATTTAGAAGCGTTCTCCACCATGTCCTTATCTAGAACAGCATTTAGAAGCGTGCTCCACCACCATGTCCCTATCTAGAACAGCATTTAGAAGCGTGCTCCACCACCATGTCCCTATCTAGAACAGCATTTAGAAGCATGCTCCACCATGTCCCTATCTAGAACAGCATTTAGAAGCGTGCTCCACCACCATGTCCCTATCTAGAACAGCATTTAGAAGCGTGCTCCACCACCATGTCCCTATTTAGAACAGCATTTAGAAGCGTGCTCCACCACCAAGTCCCTATTTAGAACAGCATTTAGAAGCGTGCTCCACCACCATGTCCCTATCTAGAACAGCATTTAGAAGCGTGCTCCACCACCATGTCCCTATCTAGAACAGCATTTAGAAGCGTGCTCCACCATGTCCCTATTTAGAACAGCATTTAGAAGCGTGCTCCACCATGTCCCTATTTAGAACAGAATTTAGAAGCGTGCTCCACCATGTCCCTATTTAGAACAGCATTTAGAAGCGTGCTCCACCACCATGTCCCTATTTAGAACAGCATTTAGAAGTGTGCTCCACCACCATGTCCCTATCTAGAACAGCATTTAGAAGCATGCTCCACCATGTCCCTATCTAGAACAGCATTTAGAAGCATGCTCCACCATGTCCCTATCTAGAACAGCATTTAGAAGCGTGCTCCACCACCATGTCCCTATCTAGAACAGCATTTAGAAGCGTGCTCCACCACCATGTCCCTATTTAGAACAGCATTTAGAAGCGTGCTCCACCACCAAGTCCCTATTTAGAACAGCATTTAGAAGCGTGCTCCACCACCATGTCCCTATCTAGAACAGCATTTAGAAGCGTGCTCCACCACCATGTCCCTATCTAGAACAGCATTTAGAAGCGTGCTCCACCATGTCCCTATTTAGAACAGCATTTAGAAGCGTGCTCCACCATGTCCCTATTTAGAACAGAATTTAGAAGCGTGCTCCACCATGTCCCTATTTAGAACAGCATTTAGAAGCGTGCTCCACCACCATGTCCCTATTTAGAACAGCATTTAGAAGTGTGCTCCACCACCATTTCCCTATTTAGAACAACATTTAGAAGCGTGCTCCACCATGTCCCTATCTAGAACAGCATTTAGAAGCGTGCTCCACCACCATGTCCCTATTTAGAACAGCATTTAGAAGCGTGCTCCACCATGTCCCTATTTAGAACAGCATTTAGAAGCGTGCTCCACCATGTCCCTATTTAGAACAGCATTTAGAAGCGTGCTCCACCATGTCCTTATTTAGAACAGCATTTAGAAGCGTGCTCCACCACCATGTCCCTATTTAGAACAGCATTTAGAAGCGTGCTCCACCACCAAGTCCCTATTTAGAACAGCATTTAGAAGCGTGCTCCACCACCATGTCCCTATCTAGAACAGCATTTAGAAGCGTGCTCCACCACCATGTCCCTATCTAGAACAGCATTTAGAAGCGTGCTCCACCATGTCCCTATTTAGAACAGCATTTAGAAGCGTGCTCCACCATGTCCCTATTTAGAACAGAATTTAGAAGCGTGCTCCACCATGTCCCTATTTAGAACAGAATTTAGAAGCGTGCTCCACCATGTCCCTATTTAGAACAGCATTTAGAAGCGTGCTCCACCACCATGTCCCTATTTAGAACAGCATTTAGAAGTGTGCTCCACCACCATTTCCCTATTTAGAACAACATTTAGAAGCGTGCTCCACCATGTCCCTATCTAGAACAGCATTTAGAAGCGTGCTCCACCACCATGTCCCTATTTAGAACAGCATTTAGAAGCGTGCTCCACCATGTCCCTATTTAGAACAGCATTTAGAAGCGTGCTCCACCATGTCCCTATTTAGAACAGCATTTAGAAGCGTGCTCCACCATGTCCTTATTTAGAACAGCATTTAGAAGCGTGCTCCACCACCATGTCCCTATTTAGAACAGCATTTAGAAGCGTGCTCCACCATGTCCTTATTTAGAAGCGTGCTCCACCATGTCCCTATTTAGAACAGCATTTAGAAGCGTTCTCCACCATGTCCTTATCTAGAACAGCCTTTAGAAGCGTTCTCCACCATGTCCCTATTTAGAACAGCATTTAGAACCATGCTCCACCATGTCCCTATTTAGAACAGCATTTAGAAGCGTGCTCCACCACCATGTCCCTATCTAGAACAGCATTTAGAAGCGTGCTCCACCACCATGTCCCTATTTAGAACAGCATTTAGAAGCGTGCTCCACCATGTCCCTATTTAGAACAGCATTTAGAAGCGTGCTCCACCACCATGTCCCTATTTAGAACAGCATTTAGAAGCGTGCTCCACCATGTCCCTATTTAGAACAGCATTTAGAATTGTGCTCCACCACCATGTCCCTATTTAGAACAGCATTTAGAAGCGTGCTCCACCATGTCCCTATTTAGAACAGCATTTAGCAGCGTGCTCCACCATGTCCTTATCTAGAACAGCATTTAGAAGCGTGCTCCACCATGTCCTTATTTAGAACAGCATTTAGAAGCGTGCTGCACCACCATGTCCCTATTTAGAACAGCATTTAGAAGCGTGCTCCACCATGTCCTTATTTAGAAGCGTGCTCCACCATGTCCCTATTTAGAACAGCATTTAGAAGCGTTCTCCACCATGTCCTTATCTAGAACAGCATTTAGAACCGTGCTCCACCATGTCCCTATCTAGAACAGCATTTAGAAGCGTGCTCCACCACCATGTCCCTATCTAGAACAGCATTTAGAAACGTGCTCCACCACCATGTCCCTATCTAGAACAGCATTTAGAAGCGTGCTCCACCACCATGTCCCTATTTAGAACAGCATTTAGAAGCGTGCTCCACCACCAAGTCCCTATTTAGAACAGCATTTAGAAGCGTGCTCCACCATGTCCCTATTTAGAACAGCATTTAGAAGCGTGCTCCACCATATCCCTATTTAGAACAGAATTTAGAAGCGTGCTCCACCATGTCCCTATTTAGAACAGCATTTAGAAGCGTGCTCCACCATGTCCCTATTTAGAACAGCATTTAGAAGTGTGCTCCACCACCATGTCCCTATTTAGAACAGCATTTAGAAGCGTGCTCCACCATGTCCCTATTTAGAACAGCATTTAGAAGCGTGCTCCACCATGTCCCTATTTAGAACAGCATTTAGAAGCGTGCTCCACCATGTCCTTATTTAGAACAGCATTTAGAAGCGTGCTCCACCGCCATGTCCCTATTTAGAACAGCATTTAGAAGCGTGCTCCACCATGTCCTTATTTAGAAGCGTGCTCCACCATGTCCCTATTTAGAACAGCATTTAGAAGTGTGCTCCACCACCATGTCCCTATTTAGAACAGCATTTAGAAGCGTGCTCCACCACCATGTCCCTATCTAGAACAGCATTTAGAAGCGTGCTCCACCATGTCCCTATTTAGAACAGCATTTAGAAGCGTGCTCCACCACCATGTCCCTATTTAGAACTGCATTTAGAAGCGTGCTCCACCACCATGTCCCTATCTAGAACATCATTTAGAAGCGTGCTCCACCATGTCCCTATTTAGAACAGCATTTAGAAGCGTGCTCCACCACCATGTCCCTATTTAGAACAGCATTTAGAAGCGTTCTCCACCATGTCCTTATCTAGAACAGCATTTAGAAGCGTGCTCCACCACCATGTCCCTATCTAGAACAGCATTTAGAAGCGTGCTCCACCACCATGTCCCTATCTAGAACAGCATTTAGAAGCATACTCCACCATGTCCCTATCTAGAACAGCATTTAGAAGCGTGCTCCACCACCATGTCCCTATCTAGAACAGCATTTAGAAGCGTGCTCCACCACCATGTCCCTATTTAGAACAGCATTTAGAAGCGTGCTCCACCACCAAGTCCCTATTTAGAACAGCATTTAGAAGCGTGCTCCACCACCATGTCCCTATCTAGAACAGCATTTAGAAGCGTGCTCCACCACCATGTCCCTATCTAGAACAGCATTTAGAAGCGTGCTCCACCATGTCCCTATTTAGAACAGCATTTAGAAGCGTGCTCCACCATGTCCCTATTTAGAACAGAATTTAGAAGCGTGCTCCACCATGTCCCTATTTAGAACAGCATTTAGAAGCGTGCTCCACCACCATGTCCCTATTTAGAACAGCATTTAGAAGTGTGCTCCACCACCATGTCCCTATCTAGAACAGCATTTAGAAGCATGCTCCACCATGTCCCTATCTAGAACAGCATTTAGAAGCATGCTCCACCATGTCCCTATCTAGAACAGCATTTAGAAGCGTGCTCCACCACCATGTCCCTATCTAGAACAGCATTTAGAAGCGTGCTCCACCACCATGTCCCTATTTAGAACAGCATTTAGAAGCGTGCTCCACCACCAAGTCCCTATTTAGAACAGCATTTAGAAGCGTGCTCCACCACCATGTCCCTATCTAGAACAGCATTTAGAAGCGTGCTCCACCACCATGTCCCTATCTAGAACAGCATTTAGAAGCGTGCTCCACCATGTCCCTATTTAGAACAGCATTTAGAAGCGTGCTCCACCATGTCCCTATTTAGAACAGAATTTAGAAGCGTGCTCCACCATGTCCCTATTTAGAACAGCATTTAGAAGCGTGCTCCACCACCATGTCCCTATTTAGAACGGCATTTAGAAGTGTGCTCCACCACCATTTCCCTATTTAGAACAACATTTAGAAGCGTGCTCCACCATGTCCCTATCTAGGACAGCATTTAGAAGCGTGCTCCACCACCATGTCCCTATTTAGAACAGCATTTAGAAGCGTGCTCCACCATGTCCCTATTTAGAACAGCATTTAGAAGCGTGCTCCACCATGTCCTTATTTAGAACAGCATTTAGAAGCGTGCTCCACCACCATGTCCCTATTTAGAACAGCATTTAGAAGCGTGCTCCACCATGTCCTTATTTAGAAGCGTGCTCCACCATGTCCCTATTTAGAACAGCATTTAGAAGCGTTCTCCACCATGTCCTTATCTAGAACAGCATTTAGAAGCGTTCTCCACCATGTCCCTATTTAGAACAGCATTTAGAACCATGCTCCACCATGTCCCTATTTAGAACAGCATTTAGAAGCGTGCTCCACCACCATGTCCCTATCTAGAACAGCATTTAGAAGCGTGCTCCACCACCATGTCCCTATTTAGAACAGCATTTAGAAGCGTGCTCCACCACCATGTCCCTATTTAGAACAGCATTTAGAAGCGTGCTCCACCATGTCCCTATTTAGAACAGCATTTAGAAGCGTGCTCCACCACCATGTCCCTATTTAGAACAGCATTTAGAAGCGTGCTCCACCATGTCCCTATTTAGAACAGCATTTAGAATTGTGCTCCACCACCATGTCCCTATTTAGAACAGCATTTAGAAGCGTGCTCCACCATGTCCCTATTTAGAACAGCATTTAGCAGCGTGCTCCACCATGTCCTTATCTAGAACAGCATTTAGAAGCGTGCTCCACCATGTCCTTATTTAGAACAGCATTTAGAAGCGTGCTGCACCACCATGTCCCTATTTAGAACAGCATTTAGAAGCGTGCTCCACCATGTCCTTATTTAGAAGCGTACTCCACCATGTCCCTATTTAGAACAGCATTTAGAAGCGTTCTCCACCATGTCCTTATCTAGAACAGCATTTAGAACCGTGCTCCACCATGTCCCTATCTAGAACAGCATTTAGAAGCGTGCTCCACCACCATGTCCCTATCTAGAACAGCATTTAGAAACGTGCTCCACCACCATGTCCCTATCTAGAACAGCATTTAGAAGCGTGCTCCACCACCATGTCCCTATTTAGAACAGCATTTAGAAGCGTGCTCCACCACCAAGTCCCTATTTAGAACAGCATTTAGAAGCGTGCTCCACCATGTCCCTATTTAGAACAGCATTTAGAAGCGTGCTCCACCATGTCCCTATTTAGAACAGAATTTAGAAGCGTGCTCCACCATGTCCCTATTTAGAACAGCATTTAGAAGCGTGCTCCACCATGTCCCTATTTAGAACAGCATTTAGAAGTGTGCTCCACCACCATGTCCCTATTTAGAACAGCATTTAGAAGCGTGCTCCACCATGTCCCTATTTAGAACAGCATTTAGAAGCGTGCTCCACCATGTCCCTATTTAGAACAGCATTTAGAAGCGTGCTCCACCATGTCCTTATTTAGAACAGCATTTAGAAGCGTGCTCCACCACCATGTCCCTATTTAGAACAGCATTTAGAAGCGTGCTCCACCATGTCCTTATTTAGAAGCGTGCTCCACCATGTCCCTATTTAGAACAGCATTTAGAAGCGTGCTCCACCACCATGTCCCTATTTAGAACAGATTTTAGAGGCGTGCTCCGCCATGTCCCTATTTAGAAGCATGCTCCATCACCATGTCTGTATTTAGAAGCGTGCTCCACCACCATTTCCCTATTTAGAAGCGTGCTCCATCACCATGTCCCTATTTAGAACAGCATTTAGAAGCGTGCTCCACCATGTCCCTATTTAGAACGGATTTTAGAGGCGTGCTCTGCCATGTCCCTATTTAGAACAGCATTTAGAAGTGTGCTCCACCACCATGTCCCTATTTAGAAGCGTGCTCCACCACCATGTCCCTATTTAGAACAGCATTTAGAAGTGTGCTCCACCACCATGTCCCTATTTAGAAGCGTGCTCCACCACCATGTCCCTATTTAGAAGCATGCTCCACCATGTCCCTATCTAGAACAGCATTTAGAAGCGTGCTCCACCACCATGTCCCTATCTAAAATAGCATTTAGAAGCGTGCTCCACCACCATGTCCCTATTTAGAACAGCATTTAGAAGCGTGCTCCACCACCAAGTCCCTATTTAGAACAGCATTTAGAAGCGTGCTCCACCACCATGTCCCTATCTAGAACAGCATTTAGAAGCGTGCTCCACCACCATGTCCCTATCTAGAACAGCATTTAGAAGCGTGCTCCACCATGTCCCTATTTAGAACAGCATTTTGAAGCGTGCTCCACCATGTCCCTATTTAGAACAGAATTTAGAAGCGTGCTCCACCATGTCCCTATTTAGAACAGCATTTAGTAGCGTGCTCCACCACCATGTCCCTATTTAGAACAGCATTTAGAAGTGTGCTCCACCACCATGTCCCTATCTAGAACAGCATTTAGAAGCATGCTCCACCATGTCCCTATCTAGAACAGCATTTAGAAGCGTGCTCCACCACCATGTCCCTATCTAGAACAGCATTTAGAAGCGTGCTCCACCACCATGTCCCTATTTAGAACAGCATTTAGAAGCGTGCTCCACCACCAAGTCCCTATTTAGAACAGCATTTAGAAGCGTGCTCCACCACCATGTCCCTATCTAGAACAGCATTTAGAAGCGTGCTCCACCACCATGTCCCTATCTAGAACAGCATTTAGAAGCGTGCTCCACCATGTCCCTATTTAGAACAGCATTTAGAAGCGTGCTCCACCATGTCCCTATTTAGAACAGAATTTCGAAGCGTGCTCCACCATGTCCCTATTTAGAACAGCATTTAGAAGCGTGCTCCACCACCATGTCCCTATTTAGAACAGCATTTAGAAGTGTGCTCCACCACCATGTCCCTATTTAGAACAGCATTTAGAAGCGTGCTCCACCATGTCCCTATTTAGAACAGCATTTAGAAGTGTGCTCCACCACCATGTCCCTATTTAGAACAGCATTTAGAAGCGTGCTCCACCATGTCCCTATTTAGAACAGCATTTAGCAGCGTGCTCCACCATGTCCTTATCTAGAACAGTATTTAGAAGCGTGCTCCACCATGTCCTTATTTAGAACAGCGTTTAGAAGCGTGCTCCACCACCATGTCCCTATTTAGAACAGCATTTAGAAGCGTGCTCCACCATGTCCTTATTTAGAAGCGTGCTCCACCATGTCCCTATTTAGAACAGCATTTAGAAGTGTGCTCCACCACCATGTCCCTATTTAGAAGCGTGCTCCACCACCATGTCCCTATTTAGAACAGCATTTAGAAGTGTGCTCCACCACCATGTCCCTATTTAGAAGCGTGCTCCACCACCATGTCCCTATTTAGAAGCATGCTCCACCATGTCCCTATCTAGAACAGCATTTAGAAGCGTGCTCCACCACCATGTCCCTATCTAAAATAGCATTTAGAAGCGTGCTCCACCACCATGTCCCTATTTAGAACAGCATTTAGAAGCGTGCTCCACCACCAAGTCCCTATTTAGAACAGCATTTAGAAGCGTGCTCCACCACCATGTCCCTATCTAGAACAGCATTTAGAAGCGTGCTCCACCACCATGTCCCTATCTAGAACAGCATTTAGAAGCGTGCTCCACCATGTCCCTATTTAGAACAGCATTTTGAAGCGTGCTCCACCATGTCCCTATTTAGAACAGAATTTAGAAGCGTGCTCCACCATGTCCCTATTTAGAACAGCATTTAGTAGCGTGCTCCACCACCATGTCCCTATTTAGAACAGCATTTAGAAGTGTGCTCCACCACCATGTCCCTATCTAGAACAGCATTTAGAAGCATGCTCCACCATGTCCCTATCTAGAACAGCATTTAGAAGCGTGCTCCACCACCATGTCCCTATCTAGAACAGCATTTAGAAGCGTGCTCCACCACCATGTCCCTATTTAGAACAGCATTTAGAAGCGTGCTCCACCACCAAGTCCCTATTTAGAACAGCATTTAGAAGCGTGCTCCACCACCATGTCCCTATCTAGAACAACATTTAGAAGCGTGCTCCACCACCATGTCCCTATCTAGAACAGCATTTAGAAGCGTGCTCCACCATGTCCCTATTTAGAACAGCATTTAGAAGCGTGCTCCACCATGTCCCTATTTAGAACAGAATTTAGAAGCGTGCTCCACCATGTCCCTATTTAGAACAGCATTTAGAAGCGTGCTCCACCACCATGTCCCTATTTAGAACAGCATTTAGAAGTGTGCTCCACCACCATGTCCCTATTTAGAACAGCATTTAGAAGCGTGCTCCACCATGTCCCTATTTAGAACAGCATTTAGAAGTGTGCTCCACCACCATGTCCCTATTTAGAACAGCATTTAGAAGCGTGCTCCACCATGTCCCTATTTAGAACAGCATTTAGCAGCGTGCTCCACCATGTCCTTATCTAGAACAGTATTTAGAAGCGTGCTCCACCATGTCCTTATTTAGAACAGCGTTTAGAAGCGTGCTCCACCACCATGTCCCTATTTAGAACAGCATTTAGAAGCGTGCTCCACCATGTCCTTATTTAGAAGCGTGCTCCACCATGTCCCTATTTAGAACAGCATTTAGAAGCGTTCTCCACCATGTCCTTATCTAGAACAGCATTTAGAACCATGCTCCACCATGTCCCTATTTAGAACAGCATTTAGAAGCGTGCTCCACCACCATGTCCCTATCTAGAACAGCATTTAGAAGCGTGCTCCACCACCATGTCCCTATTTAGAACAGCATTTAGAAGCGTGCTCCACCATGTCCCTATTTAGAACAGCATTTAGAAGTGTGCTCCACCACCATGTCCCTATTTAGAACAGCATTTAGAAGCGTGCTCCACCACCATGTCCCTATTTAGAACAGCATTTAGAATTGTGCTCCACCACCATGTCCCTTTTTAGAACAGCATTTAGAAGCGTGCTCCACCACCATGTCCCTATTTAGAACAGCATTTAGAAGCGTGCTCCACCACCAAGTCCCTATTTAGAACAGCATTTAGAAGCGTGCTCCACCACCAAGTCCCTATTTAGAACAGCATTTAGAAGCGTGCTCCACCACCATGTCCCTATCTAGAACAGCATTTAGAAGCGTGCTCCACCACCATGTCCCTATCTAGAACAGCATTTAGAAGCGTGCTCCACCATGTCCCTATTTAGAACAGCATTTAGAAGCGTGCTCCACCATGTCCCTATTTAGAACAGAATTTAGAAGCGTGCTCCACCATGTCCCTATTTAGAACAGCATTTAGAAGCGTGCTCCACCACCATGTCCCTATTTAGAACAGCATTTAGAAGCGTGCTCCACCATGTCCTTATTTAGAAGCGTGCTCCACCATATCCCTATTTAGAACAGCATTTAGAAGCGTTCTCCACCATGTCCTTATCTAGAACAGCATTTAGAACCGTGCTCCACCATGTCCCTATCTAGAACAGCATTTAGAAGCGTGCTCCACCACCATGTCCCTATTTAGAACAGCATTTAGAAGCGTGCTCCACCATGTCCTTATTTAGAAGCGTGCTCCACCATGTCCCTATTTAGAACAGCATTTAGAAGCGTGCTCCACCACCATGTCCCTATTTAGAACAGATTTTAGAGGCGTGCTCCGCCATGTCCCTATTTAGAAGCATGCTCCGCCATGTCCCTATTTAGAAGCATGCTCCGCCATGTCCCTATTTAGAAGCATGCTCCATCACCATGTCCGTATTTAGAAGCGTGCTCCACCACCATGTCCCTATTTAGAAGCGTGCTCCATCACCATGTCCCTATTTAGGACAGCATTTAGAAGCGTGCTCCACCACCATGTCCCTATTTAGAACAGCATTTAGAAGTGTGCTCCACCACCATGTCCCTATTTAGAACAGCATTTAGAAGCGTGCTCCACCATGTCCCTATTTAGAGCAGCATTTAGAAGTGTGCTCCACCACCATGTCCCTATTTAGAACAGCATTTAGAAGCGTGCTCCACCATGTCCCTATTTAGAACAGCATTTAGCAGCGTGCTCCACCATGTCCTTATCTAGAACAGCATTTAGAAGCGTGCTCCACCATGTCCTTATTTAGAACAGCATTTAGAAGCGTGCTCCACCACCATGTCCCTATTTAGAACAGCATTTAGAAGCGTGCTCCACCATGTCCTTATTTAGAAGCGTGCTCCACCATGTCCCTATTTAGAACAGAATTTAGAAGCGTGCTCCACCATGTCCCTATTTAGAACAGCATTTAGAAGCGTGCTCCACCACCATGTCCCTATTTAGAACAGCATTTAGAAGCGTGCTCCACCATGTCCCTATTTAGAACAGCATTTAGAAGTGTGCTCCACCACCATGTCCCTATTTAGAACAGCATTTAGAAGCGTGCTCCACCACCATGTCCCTATTTAGAACAGCATTTAGAAGCGTTCTCCACCATGTCCTTATCTAGAACAGCATTTAGAACCATGCTCCACCATGTCCCTATTTAGAACAGCATTTAGAAGCGTGCTCCACCACCATGTCCCTATCTAGAACAGCATTTAGAAGCGTGCTCCACCACCATGTCCCTATTTAGAACAGCATTTAGAAGCGTGCTCCACCATGTCCCTATTTAGAACAGCATTTAGAAGTGTGCTCCACCACCATGTCCCTATTTAGAACAGCATTTAGAAGCGTGCTCCACCATGTCCCTATTTAGAACAGCATTTAGAATTGTGCTCCACCACCATGTCCCTATTTAGAACAGCATTTAGAAGCGTGCTCCACCATGTCCCTATTTAGAACAGCATTTAGCAGCGTGCTCCACCATGTCCTTATCTAGAACAGCATTTAGAAGCGTGCTCCACCATGTCCTTATTTAGAACAGCATTTAGAAGCGTGCTGCACCACCATGTCCCTATTTAGAACAGCATTTAGAAGCGTGCTCCACCATGTCCTTATTTAGAAGCGTGCTCCACCATGTCCCTATTTAGAACAGCATTTAGAAGCGTTCTCCACCATGTCCTTATCTAGAACAGCATTTAGAACCGTGCTCCACCATGTCCCTATCTAGAACAGCATTTAGAAGCGTGCTCCACCACCATGTCCCTATCTAGAACAGCATTTAGAAACGTGCTCCACCACCATGTCCCTATCTAGAACAGCATTTAGAAGCGTGCTCCACCACCATGTCCCTATTTAGAACAGCATTTAGAAGCGTGCTCCACCACCAAGTCCCTATTTAGAACAGCATTTAGAAGCGTGCTCCACCATGTCCCTATTTAGAACAGCATTTAGAAGCGTGCTCCACCATGTCCCTATTTAGAACAGAATTTAGAAGCGTGCTCCACCATGTCCCTATTTAGAACAGCATTTAGAAGCGTGCTCCACCATGTCCCTATTTAGAACAGCATTTAGAAGTGTGCTCCACCACCATGTCCCTATTTAGAACAGCATTTAGAAGCGTGCTCCACCATGTCCCTATTTAGAACAGCATTTAGAAGCGTGCTCCACCATGTCCCTATTTAGAACAGCATTTAGAAGCGTGCTCCACCATGTCCTTATTTAGAACAGCATTTAGAAGCGTGCTCCACTGCCATGTCCCTATTTAGAACAGCATTTAGAAGCGTGCTCCACCATGTCCTTATTTAGAAGCGTGCTCCACCATGTCCCTATTTAGAACAGCATTTAGAAGCGTGCTCCACCACCATGTCCCTATTTAGAACAGATTTTAGAGGCGTGCTCCGCCATGTCCCTATTTAGAAGCATGCTTCATCACCATGTCTGTATTTAGAAGCGTGCTCCACCACCATTTCCCTATTTAGAAGCGTGCTCCATCACCATGTCCCTATTTAGAACAGCATTTAGAAGCGTGCTCCACCATGTCCCTATTTAGAACGGATTTTAGAGGCGTGCTCTGCCATGTCCCTATTTAGAACAGCATTTAGAAGTGTGCTCCACCACCATGTCCCTATTTAGAAGCGTGCTCCACCACCATGTCCCTATTTAGAACAGCATTTAGAAGTGTGCTCCACCACCATGTCCCTATTTAGAAGCGTGCTCCACCACCATGTCCCTATTTAGAACAGCATTTAGAAGCGTGCTCCACCACCATGTCCCTATTTAGAAGCGTGCTCCACCACCATGTCCCTATTTAGAAGCGTGCTCCATCATGTCCCTATTTAGAACAGCATTTAGAAGCATGCTCCACCATGTCCCTATCTAGAACAGCATTTAGCAGCGTGCTCCACCATGTCCTTATTTAGAACAGCATTTAGAAGCGTGCTCCACCACCATGTCCCTATTTAGAACAGCATTTAGAAGCGTGCTCCACCATGTCCTTATTTAGAAGCGTGCTCCACCATATCCCTATTTAGAACAGCATTTAGAAGCGTTCTCCACCATGTCCTTATCTAGAACAGCATTTAGAACCGTGCTCCACCATGTCCCTATCTAGAACAGCATTTAGAAGCGTGCTCCACCACCATGTCCCTATTTAGAACAGCATTTAGAAGCGTGCTCCACCATGTCCTTATTTAGAAGCGTGCTCCACCATGTCCCTATTTAGAACAGCATTTAGAAGCGTGCTCCACCACCATGTCCCTATTTAGAACAGATTTTAGAGGCGTGCTCCGCCATGTCCCTATTTAGAAGCATGCTCCGCCATGTCCCTATTTAGAAGCATGCTCCGCCATGTCCCTATTTAGAAGCATGCTCCATCACCATGTCCGTATTTAGAAGCGTGCTCCACCACCATGTCCCTATTTAGAAGCGTGCTCCATCACCATGTCCCTATTTAGAACAGCATTTAGAAGTGTGCTCCACCACCATGTCCCTATTTAGAACAGCATTTAGAAGCGTGCTCCACCACCATGTCCCTATCTAGAACAGCATTTAGAAGCGTGCTCCACCATGTCCCTATTTAGAACAGCATTTAGAAGCGTTCTCCACCATGTCCTTATCTAGAACAGCATTTAGAAGCGTGCTCCACCACCATATCCCTATCTAGAACAGCATTTAGAAGCGTGCTCCACCACCATGTCCCTATCTAGAACAGCATTTAGAAGCGTGCTCCACCATGTCCCTATTTAGAACAGCATTTAGAAGCGTGCTCCACCATGTCCCTATTTAGAACAGCATTTAGAAGTGTGCTCCACCACCATGTCCCTATTTAGAACAGCATTTAGAAGCGTGCTCCACCACCATGTCCCTATTTAGAACAGCATTTAGAAGCGTGCTCCACCATGTCCCTATTTAGAACAGCATTTAGCAGCGTGCTCCACCATGTCCTTATCTAGAACAGCATTTAGAAGCGTGCTCCACCATGTCCTTATTTAGAACAGCATTTAGAAGCATGCTCCACCACCATGTCCCTATTTAGAACAGCATTTAGAAGCGTGCTCCACCATGTCCTTATTTAGAACAGCATTTAGAAGCGTGCTGCACCACCATGTCCCTATTTAGAACAGCATTTAGAAGCGTGCTCCACCATGTCCTTATTTAGAAGCGTGCTCCACCATGTCCCTATTTAGAACAGCATTTAGAAGCGTTCTCCACCATGTCCTTATCTAGAACAGCATTTAGAACCGTGCTCCACCATGTCCCTATCTAGAACAGCATTTAGAAGCGTGCTCCACCACCATGTCCCTATCTAGAACAGCATTTAGAAACGTGCTCCACCACCATGTCCCTATCTAGAACAGCATTTAGAAGCGTGCTCCACCACCATGTCCCTATTTAGAACAGCATTTAGAAGCGTGCTCCACCACCAAGTCCCTATTTAGAACAGCATTTAGAAGCGTGCTCCACCATGTCCCTATTTAGAACAGCATTTAGAAGCGTGCTCCACCATGTCCCTATTTAGAACAGAATTTAGAAGCGTGCTCCACCATGTCCCTATTTAGAACAGCATTTAGAAGTGTGCTCCACCACCATGTCCCTATTTAGAACAGCATTTAGAAGCGTGCTCCACCATGTCCCTATTTAGAACAGCATTTAGAAGCGTGCTCCACCATGTCCCTATTTAGAACAGCATTTAGAAGCGTGCTCCACCATGTCCTTATTTAGAACAGCATTTAGAAGCGTGCTCCACTGCCATGTCCCTATTTAGAACAGCATTTAGAAGCGTGCTCCACCATGTCCTTATTTAGAAGCGTGCTCCACCATGTCCCTATTTAGAACAGCATTTAGAAGCGTGCTCCACCACCATGTCCCTATTTAGAACAGATTTTAGAGGCGTGCTCCGCCATGTCCCTATTTAGAAGCATGCTTCATCACCATGTCTGTATTTAGAAGCGTGCTCCACCACCATTTCCCTATTTAGAAGCGTGCTCCATCACCATGTCCCTATTTAGAACAGCATTTAGAAGCGTGCTCCACCATGTCCCTATTTAGAACGGATTTTAGAGGCGTGCTCTGCCATGTCCCTATTTAGAACAGCATTTAGAAGTGTGCTCCACCACCATGTCCCTATTTAGAAGCGTGCTCCACCACCATGTCCCTATTTAGAACAGCATTTAGAAGTGTGCTCCACCACCATGTCCCTATTTAGAAGCGTGCTCCACCACCATGTCCCTATTTAGAACAGCATTTAGAAGCGTGCTCCACCACCATGTCCCTATTTAGAAGCGTGCTCCACCACCATGTCCCTATTTAGAAGCGTGCTCCATCATGTCCCTATTTAGAACAGCATTTAGAAGCATGCTCCACCATGTCCCTATCTAGAACAGCATTTAGCAGCGTGCTCCACCATGTCCTTATCTAGAACAGCATTTAGAAGCGTGCTCCACCATGTCCTTATTTAGAACAGCATTTAGAAGCGTGCTCCACCACCATGTCCCTATTTAGAACAGCATTTAGAAGCGTGCTCCACCATGTCCTTATTTAGAAGCGTGCTCCACCATATCCCTATTTAGAACAGCATTTAGAAGCGTTCTCCACCATGTCCTTATCTAGAACAGCATTTAGAACCGTGCTCCACCATGTCCCTATCTAGAACAGCATTTAGAAGCGTGCTCCACCACCATGTCCCTATTTAGAACAGCATTTAGAAGCGTGCTCCACCATGTCCTTATTTAGAAGCGTGCTCCACCATGTCCCTATTTAGAACAGCATTTAGAAGCGTGCTCCACCACCATGTCCCTATTTAGAACAGATTTTAGAGGCGTGCTCCGCCATGTCCCTATTTAGAAGCATGCTCCGCCATGTCCCTATTTAGAAGCATGCTCCGCCATGTCCCTATTTAGAAGCATGCTCCATCACCATGTCCGTATTTAGAAGCGTGCTCCACCACCATGTCCCTATTTAGAAGCGTGCTCCATCACCATGTCCCTATTTAGAACAGCATTTAGAAGTGTGCTCCACCACCATGTCCCTATTTAGAACAGCATTTAGAAGCGTGCTCCACCACCATGTCCCTATCTAGAACAGCATTTAGAAGCGTGCTCCACCATGTCCCTATTTAGAACAGCATTTAGAAGCGTTCTCCACCATGTCCTTATCTAGAACAGCATTTAGAAGCGTGCTCCACCACCATATCCCTATCTAGAACAGCATTTAGAAGCGTGCTCCACCACCATGTCCCTATCTAGAACAGCATTTAGAAGCGTGCTCCACCATGTCCCTATTTAGAACAGCATTTAGAAGCGTGCTCCACCATGTCCCTATTTAGAACAGCATTTAGAAGTGTGCTCCACCATGTCCTTATTTAGAAGCGTGCTCCACCATGTCCCTATTTAGAACAGCATTTAGAAGCGTTCTCCACCATGTCCTTATCTAGAACAGCATTTAGAACCGTGCTCCACCATGTCCCTATCTAGAACAGCATTTAGAAGCGTGCTCCACCACCATGTCCCTATCTAGAACAGCATTTAGAAACGTGCTCCACCACCATGTCCCTATCTAGAACAGCATTTAGAAGCGTGCTCCACCACCATGTCCCTATTTAGAACAGCATTTAGAAGCGTGCTCCACCACCAAGTCCCTATTTAGAACAGCATTTAGAAGCGTGCTCCACCATGTCCCTATTTAGAACAGCATTTAGAAGCGTGCTCCACCATGTCCCTATTTAGAACAGAATTTAGAAGCGTGCTCCACCATGTCCCTATTTAGAACAGCATTTAGAAGAGTGCTCCACCATGTCCCTATTTAGAACAGCATTTAGAAGTGTGCTCCACCACCATGTCCCTATTTAGAACAGCATTTAGAAGCGTGCTCCACCATGTCCCTATTTAGAACAGCATTTAGAAGCGTGCTCCACCATGTCCCTATTTAGAACAGCATTTAGAAGCGTGCTCCACCATGTCCTTATTTAGAACAGCATTTAGAAGCGTGCTCCACCACCATGTCCCTATTTAGAACAGCATTTAGAAGCGTGCTCCACCATGTCCTTATTTAGAAGCGTGCTCCACCATGTCCCTATTTAGAACAGCATTTAGAAGCGTGCTCCACCACCATGTCCCTATTTAGAACAGATTTTAGAGGCGTGCTCCGCCATGTCCCTATTTAGAAGCATGCTCCATCACCATGTCTGTATTTAGAAGCGTGCTCCACCACCATTTCCCTATTTAGAAGCGTGCTCCATCACCATGTCCCTATTTAGAACAGCATTTAGAAGCGTGCTCCACCATGTCCCTATTTAGAACGGATTTTAGAGGCGTGCTCTGCCATGTCCCTATTTAGAACAGCATTTAGAAGTGTGTTCCACCACCATGTCCCTATTTAGAAGCGTGCTCCAACACCATGTCCCTATTTAGAACAGCATTTAGAAGTGTGCTCCACCACCATGTCCCTATTTAGAAGCGTGCTCCACCACCATGTCCCTATTTAGAACAGCATTTAGAAGCGTGCTCCACCACCATGTCCCTATTTAGAAGCGTGCTCCACCACCATGTCCCTATTTAGAAGCGTGCTCCATCATGTCCCTATTTAGAACAGTATTTAGAAGCATGCTCCACCATGTCCCTATCTAGAACAGCATTTAGAAGCGTGCACCACCACCATGTCCCTATTTAGAACAGCATTTAGAAGCGTGCTCCACCACCATGTCCCTATTTAGAAGCGTGCTCCATCATGTCCCTATTTAGAACAGCATTTAGAAGCATGCTCCACCATGTCCCTATCTAGAACAGCATTTAGCAGCGTGCTCCACCATGTCCTTATCTAGAACAGCATTTAGAAGCGTGCTCCACCATGTCCTTATTTAGAACAGCATTTAGAAGCGTGCTCCACCACCATGTCCCTATTTAGAACAGCATTTAGAAGCGTGCTCCACCATGTCCTTATTTAGAAGCGTGCTCCACCATGTCCCTATTTAGAACAGCATTTAGAAGCGTTCTCCACCATGTCCTTATCTAGAACAGCATTTAGAACCGTGCTCCACCATGTCCCTATCTAGAACAGCATTTAGAAGCGTGCTCCACCACCATGTCCCTATTTAGAACAGCATTTAGAAGCGTGCTCCACCATGTCCTTATTTAGAAGCGTGCTCCACCATGTCCCTATTTAGAACAGCATTTAGAAGCGTGCTCCACCACCATGTCCCTATTTAGAACAGATTTTAGAGGCGTGCTCCGCCATGTCCCTATTTAGAAGCATGCTCCGCCATGTCCCTATTTAGAAGCATGCTCCGCCATGTCCCTATTTAGAAGCATGCTCCATCACCATGTCCGTATTTAGAAGCGTGCTCCACCACCATGTCCCTATTTAGAAGCGTGCTCCATCACCATGTCCCTATTTAGAACAGCATTTAGAAGTGTGCTCCACCACCATGTCCCTATTTAGAACAGCATTTAGAAGCGTGCTCCACCACCATGTCCCTATCTAGAACAGCATTTAGAAGCGTGCTCCACCATGTCCCTATTTAGAACAGAATTTAGAAGCGTGCTCCACCATGTCCTTATCTAGAACAGCATTTAGAAGCGTGCTCCACCACCATATCCCTATCTAGAACAGCATTTAGAAGCGTGCTCCACCACCATGTCCCTATCTAGAACAGCATTTAGAAGCGTGCTCCACCATGTCCCTATTTAGAACAGCATTTAGAAGCGTGCTCCACCATGTCCCTATTTAGAACAGCATTTAGAAGTGTGCTCCACCACCATGTCCCTATTTAGAACAGCATTTAGAAGCGTGCTCCACCATGTCCCTATTTAGAACAGCATTTAGAAGCGTGCTCCACCATGTCCTTATTTAGAACAGCATTTAGAAGCGTGCTCCACCACCATGTCCCTATTTAGAACAGCATTTAGAAGCGTGCTCCACCATGTCCTTATTTAGAAGCGTGCTCCACCATGTCCCTATTTAGAACAGCATTTAGAAGCGTTCTCCACCATGTCCTTATCTAGAACAGCATTTAGAACCGTGCTCCACCATGTCCCTATCTAGAACAGCATTTGGAAGCGTGCTCCACCACCATGTCCCTATTTAGAGCAGCATTTAGAAGCGTGCTCCACCATGTCCTTATTTAGAAGCGTGCTCCACCATGTCCCTATTTAGAACAGCATTTAGAAGCGTGCTCCACCACCATGTCCCTATTTAGAACAGATTTTAGAGGCGTGCTCCACCATGTCCCTATTTAGAAGCATGCTCCATCACCATGTCCGTATTTAGAAGCGTGCTCCACCACCATGTCCCTATTTAGAAGCGTGCTCCATCACCATGTCCCTATTTAGAACAGCATTTAGAAGCGTGCTCCACCATGTTCCTATTTAGAACGAATTTTAGAGGCGTGCTTTGCCATGTCCCTATTTAGAACAGCATTTAGAAGTGTGCTCCACCACCATGTCCCTATTTAGAAGCGTGCTCCACCACCATGTGTCTATTTAGAAGCGTGCTCCACCACCATGTGTCTATTTAGAACAGCATTTAGAAGTGTGCTCCACCACCATGTCCCTATTTAGAACAGCATTTAGAAGCGTGCTCCACCATGTCCCTATTTAGAACAGCATTTAGAAGCGTGCTCCACCATGTCCCTATCTAGAACAGCATTTAGAAGCGTGCTCCACCACCATGTCCCTATCTAGAACAGCATTTAGAAGCGTGCTCCACCACCATGTCCCTATCTAGAACAGCATTTAGAAGCGTGCTCCACCACCATGTCCCTATCTAGAACAGCATTTAGAAGCGTGCTCCACCATGTCCCTATCTAGAACAGCATTTAGAAGCGTGCTCCACCACCATGTCCCTATCTAGAACAGCATTTAGAAGCGTGCTCCACCACCAAGTCCCTATTTAGAACAGCATTTAGAAGTGTGCTCCACCACCATGTCCCTATTTAGAAGCGTGCTCCACCACCATGTCTCTATTTAGAACAGCATTTAGAAGTGTGCTCCACCACCATGTCCCTATTTAGAAGCGTGCTCCACCACCATGTCCCTATTTAGAACAGCATTTAGAAGCGTGCTCCACCACCATGTCCCTATCTAGAACAGCATTTAGAAGCGTGCTCCACCACCATGTCCCTATTTAGAAGCGTGCTCCACCACCATGTCCCTATTTAGAAGCGTGCTCCATCATATCCCTATTTAGAACAGCATTTAGAAGCATGCTCCACCATGTCCCTATCTAGAACAGCATTTAGAGGCGTGCTCCACCACCATGTCCCTATTTAGAACAGCATTTAGAAGCGTGCTCCACCACCATGTCCCTATTTAGAACAGCATTTAAAAGCGTGCTCCACCATGTCCCTATTTAGAACAGCATTTAGCAGCGTGCTCCACCATGTCCTTATCTAGAACAGCATTTAGAAGCGTGCTCCACCATGTCCTTATTTAGAACAGCATTTAGAAGCATGCTCCACCACCATGTCCCTATTTAGAACAGCATTTAGAAGCGTGCTCCACCATGTCCTTATTTAGAAGCGTGCTCCACCATGTCCCTATTTAGAACAGCATTTAGAAGCGTTCTCCACCATGTCCTTATCTAGAACAGCATTTAGAACCGTGCTCCACCATGTCCCTATCTAGAACAGCATTTAGAAGCGTGCTCCACCACCATGTCCCTATTTAGAACAGCATTTAGAAGCGTGCTCCACCATGTCCTTATTTAGAAGCGTGCTCCACCATGTCCCTATTTAGAACAGCATTTAGAAGCGTGCTCCACCACCATGTCCCTATTTAGAACAGACTTTAGAGGCGTGCTCCACCATGTCCCTATTTAGAAGCATGCTCCATCACCATGTCCGTATTTAGAAGCGTGCTCCACCACCATGTCCCTATTTAGAAGCGTGCTCCATCACCATGTCCCTATTTAGAACAGCATTTAGAAGCGTGCTCCACCATGTTCCTATTTAGAACGGATTTTAGAGGCGTGCTTTGCCATGTCCCTATTTAGAACAGCATTTAGAAGTGTGCTCCACCACCATGTCCCTATTTAGAAGCGTGCTCCACCACCATGTCCCTATTTAGAACAGCATTTAGAAGCGTGCTCCACCACCATGTCCCTATTTAGAAGCGTGCTCCACCACCATGTCCCTATTTAGAAGCGTGCTCCATCATATCCCTATTTAGAACAGCATTTAGAAGCATGCTCCAACATGTCCCTATCTAGAACAGCATTTAGAGGCGTGCTCCACCACCATGTCCCTATTTAGAACAGCATTTAGAAGCGTGCTCCACCACCATAATCCCTATTTAGAACAGCAATTAGAAGCGTGCTGCACCACCATGTCCCTATTTAGAACAGCATTTAGAAGCGTGCTCCACCATGTCCCTGTTTAGAACAGCATTTAGAAGCGTGCTCCACCACCATGTCCCTATTTAGAACAGATTTTAGAGGCGTGCTCCACCATGTCCCTATTTAGAAGCATGCTCCATCACCATGTCCGTATTTAGAAGCGTGCTCCACCACCATGTCCCTATTTAGAAGCGTGCTCCATCACCATGTCCCTATTTAGAACAGCATTTAGAAGCGTGCTCCACCATGTTCCTATTTAGAACGAATTTTAGAGGCGTGCTTTGCCATGTCCCTATTTAGAACAGCATTTAGAAGTGTGCTCCAACACCATGTCCCTATTTAGAAGCGTGCTCCACCACCATGTCTCTATTTAGAACAGCATTTAGAAGTGTGCTCCACCACCATGTCCCTATTTAGAAGCGTGCTCCACCACCATGTCCCTATTTAGAACAGCATTTAGAAGCGTGCTCCACCACCATGTCCCTATCTAGAACAGCATTTAGAAGCGTGCTCCACCACCATGTCCCTATCTAGAACAGCATTTAGAAGCGTGCTCCACCACCATGTCCCTATCTAGAACAGCATTTAGAAGCGTGCTCCACCACCATGTCCATATCTAGAACAGCATTTAGAAGCGTGCTCCACCATGTCCCTATCTAGAACAGCATTTAGAAGCGTGCTCCACCACCATGTCCCTATCTAGAACAGCATTTAGAAGCGTGCTCCACCACCATGTCCCTATTTAGAACAGCATTTAGAAGCGTGCTCCACCACCATGTCTCTATTTAGAACAGCATTTAGAAGTGTGCTCCACCACCATGTTCCTATTTAGAAGCGTGCTCCACCACCATGTCCCTATTTAGAACAGCATTTAGAAGCGTGCTCCACCACCATGTCCCTATCTAGAACAGCATTTAGAAGCGTGCTCCACCACCATGTCCCTATTTAGAAGCGTGCTCCACCACCATGTCCCTATTTAGAAGCGTGCTCCATCATATCCCTATTTAGAACAGCATTTAGAAGCATGCTCCACCATGTCCCTATCTAGAACAGCATTTAGAGGCGTGCTCCACCACCATGTCCCTATTTAGAACAGCATTTAGAAGCGTGCTCCACCACCATGTCCCTATTTAGAACAGCATTTAGAAGCGTGCTCCACCACCATAATCCCTATTTAGAACAGCAATTAGAAGCGTGCTCCACCACCATGTCCCTATTTAGAACAGCATTTAGAAGCGTGCTCCACCACCATGTCCCTATTTAGAACAGCATTTAGAAGCGTGCTCCACCACCATGTCCCTATTTAGAACAGCATTTAGAAGTGTGCTCCACCATGTCCTTATTTAGAAGCGTGCTCCACCATGTCCCTATTTAGAACAGCATTTAGAAGCATTCTCCACCATGTCCTTATCTAGAACAGCATTTAGAACCGTGCTCCACCATGTCCCTATCTAGAACAGCATTTAGAAGCGTGCTCCACCATGTCCCTATCTAGAACAGCATTTAGAAGCGTGCTCCACCACCATGTCCCTATTTAGAACAGCATTTAGAAGCGTTCTCCACCATGTCCTTATTTAGAAGCGTGCTCCACCATGTCCCTATTTAGAACAGCATTTAGAAGCGTGCTCCACCACCATGTCCCTATTTAGAACAGATTTTAGAGGCGTGCTCCACCATGTCCCTATTTAGAAGCATGCTCCATCACCATGTCCGTATTTAGAAGCGTGCTCCACCACCATGTCCCTATTTAGAAGCGTGCTCCATCACCATGTCCCTATTTAGAACAGCATTTAGAAGCGTGCTCCACCATGTTCCTATTTAGAACGGATTTTAGAGGCGTGCTTTGCCATGTCCCTATTTAGAACAGCATTTAGAAGTGTGCTCCACCACCATGTCCCTATTTAGAAGCGTGCTCCACCACCATGTCTCTATTTAGAACAGCATTTAGAAGTGTGCTCCACCCCCATGTCCCTATTTAGAAGCGTGCTCCACCACCATGTCCCTATTTAGAACAGCATTTAGAAGCGTACTCCACCACCATGTCCCTATCTAGAACAGCATTTAGAAGCGTGCTCCACCACCATGTCCCTATTTAGAAGCGTGCTCCACCACCATGTCCCTATTTAGAAGCGTGCTCCACCACCATGTCCCTATTTAGAAGCGTGCTCCATCATATCCCTATTTAGAACAGCATTTAGAAGCATGCTCCACCATGTCCCTATCTAGAACAGCATTTAGAGGCGTGCTCCACCACAATGTCCATATTTAGAACAGCATTTAGAAGCGTGCTCCACCACCATGTCCCTATTTAGAACAGCATTTAGAAGCGTGCTCCACCACCATAATCCCTATTTAGAACAGCAATTAGAAGCGTGCTCCACCACCTTGTCCCTATTTAGAACAGCATTTAGAAGCGTGCTCCACCACCATGTCCCTATTTAGAACAGCATTTAGAAGTGTGCTCCACCACCATGTCCCTATTTAGAAGCGTGCTCCACCACCATGTCTCTATTTAGAACAGCATTTAGAAGTGTGCTCCACCACCATGTCCCTATTTAGAAGCGTGCTCCACCACCATGTCCCTATTTAGAACAGCATTTAGAAGCGTACTCCACCACCATGTCCCTATCTAGAACAGCATTTAGAAGCGTGCTCCACCACCATGTCCCTATTTAGAAGCGTGCTCCATCATATCCCTATTTAGAACAGCATTTAGAAGCATGCTCCACCATGTCCCTATCTAGAACAGCATTTAGAGGCGTGCTCCACCACCATGTCCCTATTTAGAACAGCATTTAGAAGCGTGCTCCACCACCATGTCCCTATTTAGAACAGCATTTAGAAGCGTGCTCCACCACCATAATCCCTATTTAGAACAGCAATTAGAAGCGTGCTCCCCCACCATGTCCCTATTTAGAACAGCATTTAGAAGCGTGCTCCACCACCATGTCCCTATTTAGAACAGCATTTAGAAGCGTGCTCCACCACCATGTCCCTATTTAGAACAGCATTTAGAAGCGTGCTCCACCATGTCCTTATTTAGAAGCGTGCTCCACCATGTCCCTATTTAGAACAGCATTTAGAAGCGTTCTCCACCATGTCCTTATCTAGAACAGCATTTAGAACCGTGCTCCACCATGTCCCTATCTAGAACAGCATTTAGAAGCGTGCTCCACCACCATGTCCCTATCTAGAACAGCATTTAGAAGCGTGCTCCACCACCATGTCCCTATCTAGAACAGCATTTAGAAGCATGCTCCACCACCATGTCCCTATCTAGAACAGCATTTAGAAGCGTGCTCCACCACCATGTCCATATCTAGAACAGCATTTAGAAGCGTGCTCCACCATGTCCCTATCTAGAACAGCATTTAGAAGCGTGCTCCACCACCATGTCCCTATCTAGAACAGCATTTAGAAGCGTGCTCCACCACCATGTCCCTATTTAGAACAGCATTTAGAAGCGTGCTCCACCACCAAGTCCCTATTTAGAACAGCATTTAGAAGTGTGCTCCACCACCATGTCCCTATTTAGAAGCGTGCTCCACCACCATGTCTCTATTTAGAACAGCATTTAGAAGTGTGCTCCACCACCATGTCCCTATTTAGAAGCGTGCTCCACCACCATGTCCCTATTTAGAACAGCATTTAGAAGCGTGCTCCACCACCATGTCCCTATCTAGAACAGCATTTAGAAGCGTGCTCCACCACCATGTCCCTATTTAGAAGCGTGCTCCACCACCATGTCCCTATTTAGAAGCGTGCTCCATCATATCCCTATTTAGAACAGCATTTAGAAGCATGCTCCACCATGTCCCTATCTAGAACAGCATTTAGAGGCGTGCTCCACCACCATGTCCCTATTTAGAACAGCATTTAGAAGCGTGCTCCACCACCATGTCCCTATTTAGAACAGCATTTAGAAGCGTGCTCCACCACCATAATCCCTATTTAGAACAGCAATTAGAAGCGTGCTCCACCACCATGTCCCTATTTAGAACAGCAATTAGAAGCGTGCTCCACCACCATGTCCCTATTTAGAACAGCATTTAGAAGCGTGCTCCACCATGTCCTTATTTAGAAGCGTGCTCCACCATGTCCCTATTTAGAACAGCATTTAGAAGCATTCTCCACCATGTCCTTATCTAGAACAGCATTTAGAACCGTGCTCCACCATGTCCCTATCTAGAACAGCATTTAGAAGCGTGCTCCACCACCATGTCCCTATTTAGAACAGCATTTAGAAGCGTTCTCCACCATGTCCTTATTTAGAAGCGTGCTCCACCATGTCCCTATTTAGAACAGATTTTAGAGGCGTGCTCCACCATGTCCCTATTTAGAAGCATGCTCCATCACCATGTCCGTATTTAGAAGCGTGCTCCACCACCATAATCCCTATTTAGAACAGCAATTAGAAGCGTGCTCCACCACCATGTCCCTATTTAGAACAGCATTTAGAAGCGTGCTCCACCACCATGTCCCTATTTAGAACAGCATTTAGAAGCGTGCTCCACCACCATGTCCCTATTTAGAACAGCATTTAGAAGCGTGCTCCACCATGTCCTTATTTAGAAGCGTGCTCCACCATGTCCCTATTTAGAACAGCATTTAGAAGCGTTCTCCACCATGTCCTTATCTAGAACAGCATTTAGAACCGTGCTCCACCATGTCCCTATCTAGAACAGCATTTAGAAGCGTGCTCCACCACCATGTCCCTATCTAGAACAGCATTTAGAAGCGTGCTCCACCACCATGTCCCTATCTAGAACAGCATTTAGAAGCGTGCTCCACCACCATGTCCCTATCTAGAACAGCATTTAGAAGCGTGCTCCACCACCATGTCCATATCTAGAACAGCATTTAGAAGCGTGCTCCACCATGTCCCTATCTAGAACAGCATTTAGAAGCGTGCTCCACCACCATGTCCCTATCTAGAACAGCATTTAGAAGCGTGCTCCACCACCATGTCCCTATTTAGAACAGCATTTAGAAGCGTGCTCCACCACCAAGTCCCTATTTAGAACAGCATTTAGAAGTGTGCTCCACCACCATGTCCCTATTTAGAAGCGTGCTCCACCACCATGTCTCTATTTAGAACAGCATTTAGAAGTGTGCTCCACCACCATGTCCCTATTTAGAAGCGTGCTCCACCACCATGTCCCTATTTAGAACAGCATTTAGAAGCGTGCTCCACCACCATGTCCCTATCTAGAACATCATTTAGAAGCGTGCTCCACCACCATGTCCCTATTTAGAAGCGTGCTCCACCACCATGTCCCTATTTAGAAGCGTGCTCCATCATATCCCTATTTAGAACAGCATTTAGAAGCATGCTCCACCATGTCCCTATCTAGAACAGCATTTAGAGGCGTGCTCCACCACCATGTCCCTATTTAGAACAGCATTTAGAAGCGTGCTCCACCACCATGTCCCTATTTAGAACAGCATTTAGAAGCGTGCTCCACCACCATAATCCCTATTTAGAACAGCAATTAGAAGCGTGCTCCACCACCATGTCCCTATTTAGAACAGCATTTAGAAGCGTGCTCCACCACCATGTCCCTATTTAGAACAGCATTTAGAAGCGTGCTCCACCATGTCCTTATTTAGAAGCGTGCTCCACCATGTCCCTATTTAGAACAGCATTTAGAAGCATTCTCCACCATGTCCTTATCTAGAACAGCATTTAGAACCGTGCTCCACCATGTCCCTATCTAGAACAGCATTTAGAAGCGTGCTCCACCACCATGTCCCTATTTAGAACAGCATTTAGAAGCGTTCTCCACCATGTCCTTATTTAGAAGCGTGCTCCACCATGTCCCTATTTAGAACAGCATTTAGAAGCGTGCTCCACCACCATGTCCCTATTTAGAACAGATTTTAGAGGCGTGCTCCACCATGTCCCTATTTAGAAGCATGCTCCATCACCATGTCCGTATTTAGAAGCGTGCTCCACCACCATGTCCCTATTTAGAAGCGTGCTCCACCACCATGTCCCTATTTAGAAGCGTGCTCCATCATATCCCTATTTAGAACAGCATTTAGAAGCATGCTCCACCATGTCCCTATCTAGAACAGCATTTAGAGGCGTGCTCCACCACCATGTCCCTATTTAGAACAGCATTTAGAAGCGTGATCCACCACCATAATCCCTATTTAGAACAGCAATTAGAAGCGTGCTCCACCACCATGTCCCTATTTAGAACAGCATTTAGAAGCGTGCTCCACCACCATGTCCCTATTTAGAACAGCATTTAGAAGCGTGCTCCACCATGTCCCTATTTAGAACAGCATTTAGAAGCGTGCTCCACCACCATGTCCCTATTTAGAACAGCATTTAGAAGCGTGCTCCACCATGTCCTTATTTAGAAGCGTGCTCCACCATGTCCCTATTTAGAACAGCATTTAGAAGCGTTCTCCACCATGTCCTTATCTAGAACAGCATTTAGAACCGTGCTCCACCATGTCCCTATCTAGAACAGCATTTAGAAGCGTGCTCCACCACCATGTCCCTATTTAGAACAGCATTTAGAAGCGTGCTCCACCATGTCCTTATTTAGAAGCGTGCTCCACCATGTCCCTATTTAGAACAGCATTTAGAAGCGTGCTCCACCACCATGTCCCTATTTAGAAGCATGCTCCATCACCATGTCCGTATTTAGAAGCGTGCTCCACCACCATGTCCCTATTTAGAAGCGTGCTCCATCACCATGTCCCTATTTAGAACAGCATTTAGAAGCGTGCTCCACCATGTTCCTATTTAGAACGGATTTTAGAGGCGTGCTTTGCCATGTCCCTATTTAGAACAGCATTTAGAAGTGTGCTCCACCACCATGTCCCTATTTAGAAGCGTGCTCCACCACCATGTCCCTATTTAGAACAGCATTTAGAAGCGTGCTCCACCACCATGTCCCTATCTAGAACAGCATTTAGAAGCGTGCTCCAGCACCATGTCCCTATTTAGAAGCGTGCTCCACCACCATGTCCCTATTTAGAAGCGTGCTCCATCATATCCCTATTTAGAACAGCATTTGGAAGCATGCTCCACCATGTCCCTATCTAGAACAGCATTTAGAGGCGTGCTCCACCACCATGTCCCTATTTAGAACAGCAATTAGAAGCGTGCTGCACCACCATGTCCCTATTTAGAACAGCATTTAGAAGCGTGCTCCACCATGTCCCTATTTAGAACAGCATTTAGAAGCGTGCTCCACCATGTCCCTATTTAGAACAGCATTTAGAAGCGTGCTCCACCACCATGTCCCTATTTAGAACAGCATTTAGAAGCGTTCTCCACCATGTCCTTATTTAGAAGCGTGCTCCACCATGTCCCTATTTAGAACAGCATTTAGAAGCGTTCTCCACCATGTCCTTATCTAGAACAGCATTTAGAAGCGTGCTCCACCACCATGTCCCTATTTAGAACAGATTTTAGAGGCGTGCTCCACCATGTCCCTATTTAGAAGCATGCTCCATCACCATGTCCGTATTTAGAAGCGTGCTCCACCACCATGTCCCTATTTAGAAGCGTGCTCCATCACCATGTCCCTATTTAGAACAGCATTTAGAAGCGTGCTCCACCACCATGTCCCTATTTAGAACAGCATTTAGAAGCGTGCTCCACCACCATGTCCCTATTTAGAACAGCATTTAGAAGCGTGCTCCACCACCATGTCCCTATTTAGAACAGCATTTAGAAGCGTCCTCCACCACCATGTCCCTATTTAGAACAGCATTTAGAAGCGTGCTCCACCACCATGTCCCTATCTAGAACAGCATTTAGAAGCGTGCTCCACCACCATGTCCCTATCTAGAACAGCATTTAGAAGCGTGCTCCACCACCATGTCCCTATCTAGAACAGCATTTAGAAGCGTGCTCCACCACCATGTCCCTATTTAGAACAGCATTTAGAAGCGTGCTCCACCACCATGTCCCTATCTAGAACATCATTTAGAAGCGTGCTCCACCACCATGTCCCTATTTAGAACAGCATTTAGAAGCGTGCTCCACCACCATGTCCCTATCTAGAACAGCATTTAGAAGCGTGCTCCACCACCATGTCCCTATCTAGAACAGCATTTAGAAGCGTGCTCCACCATGTCCCTATTTAGAACAGCATTTAGAAGCGTGCTCCACCATGTCCCTATTTAGAACAGCATTTAGAAGTGTGCTCCACCATGTCCCTATTTAGAACAGCTTTTAGATGTGTGCTCCACCACCATGTCCCTATTTAGAACAGCATTTAGAAGCGTGCTCCACCACCATGTCCCTATTTAGAACAGCATTTAGAAGCGTGCTCCACCATGTCCCTATTTAGAACAGCATTTAGCAGCGTGCTCCACCATGTCCTTATCTAGAACAGCATTTAGAAGCGTGCTCCACCATGTCCTTATTTAGAACAGCATTTAGAAGCATGCTCCACCACCATGTCCCTATTTAGAACAGTATTTAGAAGCGTGCTCCACCATGTCCTTATTTAGAAGCGTGCTCCACCATGTCCCTATTTAGAACAGCATTTAGAAGCGTTCTCCACCATGTCCTTATCTAGAACAGCATTTAGAACCGTGCTCCACCATGTCCCTATCTAGAACAGCATTTAGAAGCGTGCTCCACCACCATGTCCCTATTTAGAACAGCATTTAGAAGCGTGCTCCACCATGTCCTTATTTAGAAGCGTGCTCCACCATGTCCCTATTTAGAACAGCATTTAGAAGCGTGCTCCACCACCATGTCCCTATTTAGAACAGATTTTAGAGGCGTGCTCCACCATGTCCCTATTTAGAAGCATGCTCCATCACCATGTCCGTATTTAGAAGCGTGCTCCACCACCATGTCCCTATTTAGAAGCGTGCTCCATCACCATGTCCCTATTTAGAACAGCATTTAGAAGCGTGCTCCACCATGTTCCTATTTAGAACGGATTTTAGAGGCGTGCTTTGCCATGTCCCTATTTAGAACAGCATTTAGAAGTGTGCTCCACCACCATGTCCCTATTTAGAAGCGTGCTCCACCACCATGTCCCTATTTAGAACAGCATTTAGAAGCGTGCTCCACCACCATGTCCCTATCTAGAACAGCATTTAGAAGCGTGCTCCAGCACCATGTCCCTATTTAGAAGCGTGCTCCACCACCATGTCCCTATTTAGAAGCGTGCTCCATCATATCCCTATTTAGAACAGCATTTAGAAGCATGCTCCACCATGTCCCTATCTAGAACAGCATTTAGAGGCGTGCTCCACCACCATGTCCCTATTTAGAACAGCAATTAGAAGCGTGCTGCACCACCATGTCCCTATTTAGAACAGCATTTAGAAGCGTGCTCCACCATGTCCCTATTTAGAACAGCATTTAGAAGCGTGCTCCACCATGTCCCTATTTAGAACAGCATTTAGAAGCGTGCTTCACCACCATGTCCCTATTTAGAACAGCATTTAGAAGCGTTCTCCACCATGTCCTTATTTAGAAGCGTGCTCCACCATGTCCCTATTTAGAACAGCATTTAGAAGCGTTCTCCACCATGTCCTTATCTAGAACAGCATTTAGAAGCGTGCTCCACCACCATGTCCCTATTTAGAACAGATTTTAGAGGCGTGCTCCACCATGTCCCTATTTAGAAGCATGCTCCATCACCATGTCCGTATTTAGAAGCGTGCTCCACCACCATGTCCCTATTTAGAAGCGTGCTCCATCACCATGTCCCTATTTAGAACAGCATTTAGAAGCGTGCTCCACCATGTTCCTATTTAGAACGAATTTTAGAGGCGTGCTTTGCCATGTCCCTATTTAGAACAGCATTTAGAAGTGTGCTCCACCACCATGTCCCTATTTAGAAGCGTGCTCCACCACCATGTCTCTATTTAGAACAGCATTTAGAAGTGTGCTCCACCACCATGTCCCTATTTAGAAGCGTGCTCCACCACCATGTCCCTATTTAGAACAGCATTTAGAAGCGTGCTCCACCACCATGTCCCTATCTAGAACAGCATTTAGAAGCGTGCTCCACCATGTTCCTATTTAGAGCGAATTTTAGAGGCGTGCTTTGCCATGTCCCTATTTAGAACAGCATTTAGAAGTGTGCTCCACCACCATGTCCCTATTTAGAAGCGTGCTCCACCACCATGTCTCTATTTAGAACAGCATTTAGAAGTGTGCTCCACCACCATGTCCCTATTTAGAAGCGTGCTCCACCACCACGTCCCTATTTAGAACAGCATTTAGAAGCGTGCTCCACCACCATGTCCCTATCTAGAACAGCATTTAGAAGCGTGCTCCACTACCATGTCCCTATCTAGAACAGCATTTAGAAGCGTGCTCCACCACCATGTCCCTATCTAGAACAGCATTTAGAAGCGTGCTCCACCACCATGTCCCTATCTAGAACAGCATTTAGAAGCGTGCTCCACCATGTCCCTATCTAGAACAGCATTTAGAAGCGTGCTCCACCACCATTTCCCTATCTAGAACAGCATTTAGAAGCGTGCTCCACCACCATGTCCCTATTTAGAACAGCATTTAGAAGCGTGCTCCACCACCAAGTCCCTATTTAGAACAGCATTTAGAAGCGTGCTCCACCACCATGTCCCTATCTAGAACAGCATTTAGAAGTGTGCTCCACCACCATGTCCCTATCTAGAACAGCATTTAGAAGCGTGCTCCACCATGTCCCTATTTAGAACAGCATTTAGAAGTGTGCTCCACCATATCCCTATTTAGAACAGCATTTAGAAGTGTGCTCCACCACCATGTCCCTATTTAGAACAGCATTTAGAAGCGTGCTCCACCATGTCCCTATTTAGAACAGCATTTAGCAGCGTGCTCCACCATGTCCTTATCTAGAACAGCATTTAGAAGCGTGCTCCACCATGTCCTTATTTAGAACAGCATTTAGAAGCGTGCTCCACCACCATTTCCCTATCTAGAACAGCATTTAGAAGCGTGCTCCACCACCATGTCCCTATTTAGAACAGCATTTAGAAGCGTGCTCCACCACCAAGTCCCTATTTAGAACAGCATTTAGAAGCGTGCTCCACCACCATGTCCCTATCTAGAACAGCATTTAGAAGTGTGCTCCACCACCATGTCCCTATCTAGAACAGCATTTAGAAGCGTGCTCCACCATGTCCCTATTTAGAACAGCATTTAGAAGTGTGCTCCACCATATCCCTATTTAGAACAGCATTTAGAAGTGTGCTCCACCACCATGTCCCTATTTAAAACAGCATTTAGAAGCGTGCTCCACCACCATGTCCCTATTTAAAACAGCATTTAGAAGTGTGCTCCACCACCATGTCCCTATTTAGAACAGCATTTAGAAGCGTGCTCCACCATGTCCCTATTTAGAACAGCATTTAGCAGCGTGCTCCACCATGTCCTTATCTAGAACAGCATTTAGAAGCGTGCTCCACCATGTCCTTATTTAGAACAGCATTTAGAAGCGTGCTCCACCACCATGTCCCTATTTAGAACAGCATTTAGAAGCATGCTCCACCATGTCCTTATTTAGAAGCGTAATCCACCACCATGTCCCTATTTAGAACAGCATTTAGAAGCGTTCTCCACCATGTCCTTATCTAGAACAGCATTTAGAACCGTGCTCCACCATGTCCCTATCTAGAACAGCATTTAGAAGCGTGCTCCACCACCATGTCCCTATTTAGAACAGCATTTAGAAGCGTGCTCCACCACCATGTCCCTATCTAGAACAGCATTTTAGAGGCGTGCTCCGCCATGTCCCTATTTAGAAGCATGCTCCATCACCATGTCCGTATTTAGAAGCGTGCTCCACCACCATGTCCCTATTTAGAAGCGTGCTCCATCACCATGTCCCTATTTAGAACAGCATTTAGAAGCGTGCTCCACCATGTCCCTATTTAGAATGGATTTTAGAAGCGTGCTCCACCACCATGTCCCTATTTAGAACAGCATTTAGAAGCGTGCTCCACCATGTCCCTATTGAGAACTGCATTTAGAAGCATGCTCCACCATGTCCCTATTTAGAACAGCATTTAGAAGCGTTATCCACCATGTCCTTATCTAGAACAGCATTTAGAAGCGTGCTCCACCACCATGTCCCTATCTAGAACAGCATTTAGAAGCGTGCTCCACCACCATGTCCCTATTTAGAACAGCATTTAGAAGCGTGCTCCACCATGTCCCTATTTAGAACAGCATTTAGAAGCATGCTCCACCATGTCCCTATTTAGAACAGCATTTAGAAGAGTTCTCCACCATGTCCTTATCTAGAACAGCATTTAGAAGCGTGCTCCACCACCATGTCCCTATCTAGAACAGCATTTAGAAGCGTGCTCCACCATGTACCTATCTAGAACAGCATTTCGAAGCGTGCTCCACCACCATGTCCCTATTTAGAACAGCATTTAGAAGCGTGCTCCACCACCAAGTCCCTATTTAGAACAGCATTTAGAAGCGTGCTCCACCATGTCCCTATTTAGAACAGCATTTAGAAGCGTGCTCCACCACCATGTCCCTATTTAGAACAGCATTTAGAAGCGTGCTCCACCATGTCCCTTTTTAGAACAGAATTTAGAAGCGTGCTCCACCATGTCCCTATTTAGAACAGCATTTAGAAGCGTGCTCCACCATGTCCCTATTTAGAACAGCATTTAGAAGCGTGCTCCACCATGTCCCTATTTAGAACAGCATTTAGAAGTGTGCTCCACCACCATGTCCCTATTTAGAACAGCATTTAGAAGCGTGCTCCACCACCATGTCCCTATTTAGAACAGCATTTAGAAGTGTGCTCCACCACCATGTCCCTATTTAGAACAGCATTTAGAAGCGTGCTCCACCATGTCCCTATTTAGAACAGCATTTAGAAGCGTGCTCCACCACCATGTCCCTATTTAGAACAGCATTTAGAAGCGTGCTCCACCATGTCCCTATCTAGAACAGCATTTAGAAGCGTGCTCCACCACCATGTCCCTATCTAGAACAGCATTTAGAAGCGTCCTCCACCACCATGTACCTATTTAGAACAGCATTTAGAAGCGTGCTCCACCACCATGTCCCTATCTAGAACAGCATTTAGAAGCGTGCTCCACCACCATGTCCCTATTTAGAACAGCATTTAGAAGCGTGCTCCACCACCATGTCCCTATTTAGAAGCGTGCTCCACCACCATGTCCTTATTTAGAAGCGTGCTCCACCACCATGTCCTTATTTAGAAGCGTGCTCCACCACCATGTCCTTATTTAGAAGCGTGCTCCACCACCATGTCCCTATTTAGAACAGCATTTAGAAGCGTGCTCCACCACCATGTCCCTATTTAGAACAGCATTTAGAAGCGTCCTCCACCACCATGTACCTATTTAGAACAGCATTTAGAAGCGTGCTCCACCACCATGTCCCTATCTAGAACAGCATTTAGGGACATGGTGGTGGAGCACGCTTCTATCTAGAACAGCAATTAGAGGCGTGCTCCGCCATGTCCCTATTTAGAAGCATGCTCCATCACCATGTCCGTATTTAGAAGCGTGCTCCACCACCATGTCCCTATTTAGAAGCGTGCTCCATCACCATGTCCCTATTTAGAACAGCATTTAGAAGCGTGCTCCACCATGTCCCTATTTAGAACGGATTTTAGAGGCGTGCTCTGCCATGTCCCTATTTAGAACAGCATTTAGAAATGTGCTCCACCACCATGTCCCTATTTAGAAGCGTGCTCCACCACCATGTCCCTATTTAGAACAGCATTTAGAAGTGTGCTCCACCACCATGTCCCTATTTAGAAGCGTGCTCCACCACCATGTCCCTATTTAGAACAGCATTTAGAAGCGTGCTCCACCACCATGTCCCTATTTAGAAGCGTGCTCCACCACCATGTCCCTATTTAGAAGCGTGTTCCATCACGTCCCTATTTAGAACAGCATTTAGAAGCATGCTCCACCATGTCCCTATTTAGAACAGCATTTAGAAGCGTGCTCCACCACCATGTCCCTATTTAGAACAGCATTTAGAAGCGTGCTCCACCATGTCCCTATTTAGAACAGCATTTAGAAGCGTGCTCGACCACCATGTCCCCACCATGTCCCTATTTAGAACAGCATTTAGAAGCGTGCTCCACCATGTCCCTATTTAGAACAGCATTTAGAAGCGTGCTCCACCACCATGTCCCTATTTAGAACAGCATTTAGAAGCGTCCTCCACCACCATGTCCCTATTTAGAACAGCATTTAGAAGCGTGCTCCACCACCATGTCCCTATCTAGAACAGCATTTAGAAGCGTGCTCCACCACCATGTCACTATCTAGAACAGCATTTAGAAACGTGCTCCACCACCATGTCCCTATCTAGAACAGCATTTAGAAGCGTGCTCCACCACCATGTCCCTATTTAGAACAGCATTTAGAAGCGTGCTCCACCACCATGTCCCTATCTAGAACATCATTTAGAAGTGTGCTCCACCATGTCCCTATTTAGAACAGCATTTAGAAGCGTGCTCCACCACCATGTCCCTATCTAGAACAGCATTTAGAAGTATGCTCCACCACCATGTCCCTATTTAGAACAGCATTTAGAAGCGTACTCCACCACCATGTCCCTATCTAGAACAGCATTTAGAAGCGTTCTCCACCATGTCCTTATCTAGAACAGCATTTAGAAGCGTGCTCTACCCCCATAATCCCTATTTAGAACAGCAATTAGAAGCGTGCTCCACCACCATGTCCCTATTTAGAACAGCATTTAGAAGCGTGCTCCACCACCATGTCCCTATTTAGAACAGCATTTAGAAGCGTGCTCCACCATGTCCCTATTTAGAACAGCATTTAGAAGCGTGCTCCACCACCATGTCCCTATTTAGAACAGCATTTAGAAGCGTCCTCCACCACCATGTCCCTATTTAGAACAGCATTTAGAAGCGTGCTCCACCACCATGTCCCTATCTAGAACAGCATTTAGAAGCGTGCTCTACCACCATGTCACTATCTAGAACAGCATTTAGAAGCGTGCTCCACCACCATGTCCCTATCTAGAAAAGCATTTAGAAGCGTGCTCCACCACCATGTCCCTATTTAGAACAGCATTTAGAAGTGTGCTCCACCACCATGTCCCTATTTAGAACAGCATTTAGAAGCGTACTCCACCACCATGTCCCTATCTAGAACAGCATTTAGAAGCGTGCTCCACCATGTCCCTATTTAGAACAGCATTTAGAAGCGTTCTCCACCATGTCCTTATCTAGAACAGCATTTAGAAGCGTGCTCCACCACCATGTCCCTATCTAGAACAGCATTTAGAAGCGTGCTCCACCACCATGTCCCTATCTAGAACAGGATTTAGAAGCGTGCTCCACCACCATGTCCCTATCTAGAACAGCATTTAGAAGCGTGCTCCACCACCATGTCCCTATCTAGAACAGCATTTAGAAGCGTGCTCCACCATGTCCCTATCTAGAACAGCATTTAGAAGCGTGCTCCACCACCATGTCCCTATCTAGAACAGCATTTAGAAGCGTGCTCCACCACCATGTCCCTATTTAGAACAGCATTTAGAAGCGTGCTCCACCACCAAGTCCCTATTTAGAACAGCATTTAGAAGCGTGCTCCACCACCATGTCCCTATCTAGAACAGCATTTAGAAGCGTGCTCCACCACCATGTCCCTATCTAGAACAGCATTTAGAAGCGTGCTCCACCATGTCCCTATTTAGAACAGCATTTAGAAGCGTGCTCCACCATGTCCCTATTTAGAACAGCATTTAGAAGCGTGCTCCACCATGTCCCTATTTAGAACAGCATTTAGAAGCGTGCTCCACCACCATGTCCCTATTTAGAACAGCATTTAAAAGCGTGCTCCACCATGTCCCTATTTAGAACAGCATTTAGAAGTGTGCTCCACCACCATGTCCCTATTTAGAACAGCATTTAGAAGCCTGCTCCACCATGTCCCTATTTAGAACAGCATTTAGCAGCGTGCTCCACCATGTCCTTATCTAGAACAGCATTTAGAAACGTGCTCCACCATGTCCCTATCTAGAACAGCATTTAGAAGCGTGCTCCACCACCATGTCCCTATTTAGAACAGCATTTAGAAGCGTGCTCCACCACCATGTCCCTATCTAGAACAGCATTTTAGAGGCGTGCTCCGCCATGTCCCTATTTAGAAGCATGCTCCATCACCATGTCCGTATTTAGAAGCGTGCTCCACCACCATGTCCCTATTTAGAAGCGTGCTCCATCACCATGTCCCTATTTAGAACAGCATTTAGAAGCGTGCTCCACCATGTCCCTATTTAGAATGGATTTTAGAAGCGTGCTCCACCACCATGTCCCTATTTAGAACAGCATTTAGAAGCGTGCTCCACCATGTCCCTATTGAGAACTGCATTTAGAAGCATGCTCCACCATGTCCCTATTTAGAACAGCATTTAGAAGCGTTATCCACCATGTCCTTATCTAGAACAGCATTTAGAAGCGTGCTCCACCACCATGTCCCTATCTAGAACAGCATTTAGAAGCGTGCTCCACCACCATGTCCCTATTTAGAACAGCATTTAGAAGCGTGCTCCACCATGTCCCTATTTAGAACAGCATTTAGAAGCATGCTCCACCATGTCCCTATTTAGAACAGCATTTAGAAGCGTTCTCCACCATGTCCTTATCTAGAACAGCATTTAGAAGCGTGCTCCACCACCATGTCCCTATCTAGAACAGCATTTAGAAGCGTGCTCCACCATGTACCTATCTAGAACAGCATTTCGAAGCGTGCTCCACCACCATGTCCCTATTTAGAACAGCATTTAGAAGCGTGCTCCACCACCAAGTCCCTATTTAGAACAGCATTTAGAAGCGTGCTCCACCATGTCCCTATTTAGAACAGCATTTAGAAGCGTGCTCCACCACCATGTCCCTATTTAGAACAGCATTTAGAAGCGTGCTCCACCATGTCCCTTTTTAGAACAGAATTTAGAAGCGTGCTCCACCATGTCCCTATTTAGAACAGCATTTAGAAGCGTGCTCCACCATGTCCCTATTTAGAACAGCATTTAGAAGCGTGCTCCACCATGTCCCTATTTAGAACAGCATTTAGAAGTGTGCTCCACCACCATGTCCCTATTTAGAACAGCATTTAGAAGCGTGCTCCACCACCATGTCCCTATTTAGAACAGCATTTAGAAGTGTGCTCCACCACCATGTCCCTATTTAGAACAGCATTTAGAAGCGTGCTCCACCATGTCCCTATTTAGAACAGCATTTAGAAGCGTGCTCCACCACCATGTCCCTATTTAGAACAGCATTTAGAAGCGTGCTCCACCATGTCCCTATCTAGAACAGCATTTAGAAGCGTGCTCCACCACCATGTCCCTATCTAGAACAGCATTTAGAAGCGTCCTCCACCACCATGTACCTATTTAGAACAGCATTTAGAAGCGTGCTCCACCACCATGTCCCTATCTAGAACAGCATTTAGAAGCGTGCTCCACCACCATGTCCCTATTTAGAACAGCATTTAGAAGCGTGCTCCACCACCATGTCCCTATTTAGAAGCGTGCTCCACCACCATGTCCTTATTTAGAAGCGTGCTCCACCACCATGTCCTTATTTAGAAGCGTGCTCCACCACCATGTCCTTATTTAGAAGCGTGCTCCACCACCATGTCCCTATTTAGAACAGCATTTAGAAGCGTGCTCCACCACCATGTCCCTATTTAGAACAGCATTTAGAAGCGTCCTCCACCACCATGTACCTATTTAGAACAGCATTTAGAAGCGTGCTCCACCACCATGTCCCTATCTAGAACAGCATTTAGGGACATGGTGGTGGAGCACGCTTCTATCTAGAACAGCAATTAGAGGCGTGCTCCGCCATGTCCCTATTTAGAAGCATGCTCCATCACCATGTCCGTATTTAGAAGCGTGCTCCACCACCATGTCCCTATTTAGAAGCGTGCTCCATCACCATGTCCCTATTTAGAACAGCATTTAGAAGCGTGCTCCACCATGTCCCTATTTAGAACGGATTTTAGAGGCGTGCTCTGCCATGTCCCTATTTAGAACAGCATTTAGAAATGTGCTCCACCACCATGTCCCTATTTAGAAGCGTGCTCCACCACCATGTCCCTATTTAGAACAGCATTTAGAAGTGTGCTCCACCACCATGTCCCTATTTAGAAGCGTGCTCCACCACCATGTCCCTATTTAGAACAGCATTTAGAAGCGTGCTCCACCACCATGTCCCTATTTAGAAGCGTGTTCCATCACGTCCCTATTTAGAACAGCATTTAGAAGCATGCTCCACCATGTCCCTATTTAGAACAGCATTTAGAAGCGTGCTCCACCACCATGTCCCTATTTAGAACAGCATTTAGAAGCGTGCTCCACCATGTCCCTATTTAGAACAGCATTTAGAAGCGTGCTCGACCACCATGTCCCCACCATGTCCCTATTTAGAACAGCATTTAGAAGCGTGCTCCACCATGTCCCTATTTAGAACAGCATTTAGAAGCGTGCTCCACCACCATGTCCCTATTTAGAACAGCATTTAGAAGCGTCCTCCACCACCATGTCCCTATTTAGAACAGCATTTAGAAGCGTGCTCCACCACCATGTCCCTATCTAGAACAGCATTTAGAAGCGTGCTCCACCACCATGTCACTATCTAGAACAGCATTTAGAAACGTGCTCCACCACCATGTCCCTATCTAGAACAGCATTTAGAAGCGTGCTCCACCACCATGTCCCTATTTAGAACAGCATTTAGAAGCGTGCTCCACCACCATGTCCCTATCTAGAACATCATTTAGAAGTGTGCTCCACCATGTCCCTATTTAGAACAGCATTTAGAAGCGTGCTCCACCACCATGTCCCTATCTAGAACAGCATTTAGAAGTATGCTCCACCACCATGTCCCTATTTAGAACAGCATTTAGAAGCGTACTCCACCACCATGTCCCTATCTAGAACAGCATTTAGAAGCGTTCTCCACCATGTCCTTATCTAGAACAGCATTTAGAAGCGTGCTCCACCCCCATAATCCCTATTTAGAACAGCAATTAGAAGCGTGCTCCACCACCATGTCCCTATTTAGAACAGCATTTAGAAGCGTGCTCCACCACCATGTCCCTATTTAGAACAGCATTTAGAAGCGTGCTCCACCATGTCCCTATTTAGAACAGCATTTAGAAGCGTGCTTCACCACCATGTCCCTATTTAGAACAGCATTTAGAAGCGTCCTCCACCACCATGTCCCTATTTAGAACAGCATTTAGAAGCGTGCTCCACCACCATGTCCCTATCTAGAACAGCATTTAGAAGCGTGCTCTACCACCATGTCACTATCTAGAACAGCATTTAGAAGCGTGCTCCACCACCATGTCCCTATCTAGAACAGCATTTAGAAGCGTGCTCCACCACCATGTCCCTATTTAGAACAGCATTTAGAAGTGTGCTCCACCACCATGTCCCTATTTAGAACAGCATTTAGAAGCGTACTCCACCACCATGTCCCTATCTAGAACAGCATTTAGAAGCGTGCTCCACCATGTCCCTATTTAGAACAGCATTTAGAAGCGTTCTCCACCATGTCCTTATCTAGAACAGCATTTAGAAGCGTGCTCCACCACCATGTCCCTATCTAGAACAGCATTTAGAAGCGTGCTCCACCACCATGTCCCTATCTAGAACAGGATTTAGAAGCGTGCTCCACCACCATGTCCCTATCTAGAACAGCATTTAGAAGCGTGCTCCACCACCATGTCCCTATCTAGAACAGCATTTAGAAGCGTGCTCCACCATGTCCCTATCTAGAACAGCATTTAGAAGCGTGCTCCACCACCATGTCCCTATCTAGAACAGCATTTAGAAGCGTGCTCCACCACCATGTCCCTATTTAGAACAGCATTTAGAAGCGTGCTCCACCACCAAGTCCCTATTTAGAACAGCATTTAGAAGCGTGCTCCACCACCATGTCCCTATCTAGAACAGCATTTAGAAGCGTGCTCCACCACCATGTCCCTATCTAGAACAGCATTTAGAAGCGTGCTCCACCATGTCCCTATTTAGAACAGCATTTAGAAGCGTGCTCCACCATGTCCCTATTTAGAACAGAATTTAGAAGCGTGCTCCACTATGTCCCTATTTAGAACAGCATTTAGAAGCGTGCTCCACCACCATGTCCCTATCTAGAACAGCATTTAGAAGCGTGCTCCACCATGTCCCTATTTAGAACAGCATTTAGAAGCGTGCTCCACCATGTCCCTATTTAGAACAGAATTTAGAAGCGTGCTCGACTATGCCCCTATTTAGAACAGCATTTAGAAGCGTGCTCCACCATGTCCCTATTTAGAACAGCATTTAGAAGCGTGCTCCACCACCATGTCCCTATTTAGAACAGCATTTAAAAGCGTGCTCCACCATGTCCCTATTTAGAACAGCATTTAGAAGTGTGCTCCACCACCATGTCCCTATTTAGAACAGCATTTAGAAGCCTGCTCCACCATGTCCCTATTTAGAACAGCATTTAGCAGCGTGCTCCACCATGTCCTTATCTAGAACAGCATTTAGAAACGTGCTCCACCATGTCCTTATTTATAACAGCATTTAGAAGCGTGCTCCACCATGTCCTTATTTAGAACAGCATTTAGAAGCGTGCTCCACCACCATGTCCCTATTTAGAACAGCATTTAGAAGCGTGCTCCACCATGTCCTTATTTAGAAGCGTGCTCCACCATGTCCCTATTTAGAACAGCATTTAGAAGCGTTCTCCACCATGTCCTTATCTAGAACAGCATTTAGAACCGTGCTCCACCACCATGTCCCTATCTAGAACAGCATTTAGAAGAGTGCTCCACCACCATGTCCCAATTTAGAACAGCATTTAGAAGCGTGCTCCACCACCAAGTCCCTATTTAGAACAGCATTTAGAAGCGTGCTCCACCACCATGTCCCTATCTAGAACAGCATTTAGAAGCGTGCTCCACCACCATGTCCCTATCTAGAACAGCATTTAGAAGCGTGCTCCACCATGTCCCTATTTAGAACAGAATTTAGAAGCGTGCTCCACCATGTCCCTATTTAGAACAGCATTTAGAAGCGTGCTCCACCATGTCCCTATTTAGAACAGCATTTAGAAGTGTGCTCCACCACCATGTCCCTATTTAGAACAGCATTTAGAAGCGTGCTCCACCATGTCCCTATTTAGAACAGCATTTAGAAGCGTGCTCCACCACCATGTCCCTATTTAGAACAGCATTTAGAAGCGTGCTCCACCATGTCCCTATTTAGAACAGCATTTAGAAGCGTGCTCCACCATGTCCCTATTTAGAACAGCATTTAGAAGCGTGCTCCACCACCAAGTCCTTATTTAGAACAGCATTTAGAAGCGTGCTCCACCATGTCCTTATTTAGAACAGCATTTAGAAGCGTGCTCCACCACCATGTCCCTATTTAGAACAGCATTTAGAAGCGTGCTCCACCATGTCCTTATTTAGAAGCGTGGTCCACCATGTCCCTATTTAGAACAGCATTTAGAAGCGTGCTCCACCACCATGTCCCTATTTAGAACAGATTTTAGAGGCGTGCTCCGCCATGTCCCTATTTAGAAGCATGCTCCATCACCATGTCCTTATTTAGAAGCGTGCTCCACCACCATGTCCCTATTTAGAAGCGTGCTCCATCACCATGTCCCTATCTAGAACAGCATTTAGAAGCGTGCTCCACCACCATGTCCCTATCTAGAACAGGATTTAGAAGCGTGCTCCACCACCATGTCCCTATCTAGAACAGCATTTAGAAGCGTGCTCCACCATGTCCCTATCTAGAACAGCATTTAGAAGCGTGCTCCACCACCATGTCCCTATCTAGAACAGCATTTAGAAGCGTGCTCCACCACCATGTCCCTATTTAGAACAGCATTTAGAAGCGTGCTCCACCAACAAGTCCCTATTTAGAACAGCATTTAGAAGCGTGCTCCACCACCATGTCCCTATCTAGAACAGCATTTAGAAGCGTGCTCCACCAGCATGTCCCTATCTAGAACAGCATTTAGAAGCGTGCTCCACCATGTCCCTATTTAGAACAGCATTTAGAAGCGTGCTCCACCATGTCCCTATTTAGAACATAATTTAAAAGCGTGCTCCACTATGTCCCTATTTAGAACAGCATTTAGAAGCGTGCTCCACCATGTCCCTATTTAGAACAGCATTTAGAAGCGTGCTCCACCACCATGTCCCTATTTAGAACAGCATTTAAAAGCGTGCTCCACCATGTCCCTATTTAGAACAGCATTTAGAAGCGTGCTCCACCATGTCCCTATTTAGAACAGCATTTAGAAGCGTGCTCCACCACCATGTCCCTATTTAGAACAGCATTTAGAAGCGTGCTCCACCATGTCCCTATTTAGAACAGCATTTAGCAGCGTGCTCCACCATGTCCTTATCTAGAACAGCATTTAGAAGCGTGCTCCACCATGTCCTTATTTAGAACAGCATTTAGAAGCGTGCTCCACCACCATGTCCCTATTTAGAACAGCATTTAGAAGCGTGCTCCACCATGTCCTTATTTAGAAGCGTGCTCCACCATGTCCCTATTTAGAACAGCATTTAGAAGCGTTCTCCACCATGTCCTTATCTAGAACAGCATTTAGAACCGTGCTCCACCATGTCCCTATCTAGAACAGCATTTAGAAGCGTGCTCCACCACCATGTCCCTATCTAGAACAGCATTTAGAAGCGTGCTCCACCACCATGTCCCTATCTAGAACAGCATTTAGAAGCGTGCTCCACCACCAAGTCCCTATTTAGAACAGCATTTAGAAGCGTGCTCCACCACCAAGTCCCTATTTAGAACAGCATTTAGAAGCGTGCTCCACCACCATGTCCCTATTTAGAACAGCATTTAGAAGCGTGCTCCACCATGTCCCTATTTAGAACAGCATTTAGAAGCGTGCTCCACCATGTCCCTATTTAGAACAGCATTTAGAAGCGTGCTCCACCATGTCCCTATTTAGAACAGCATTTAGAAGCGTGCTCCACCACCAAGTCCTTATTTAGAACAGCATTTAGAAGCGTGCTCCACCATGTCCTTATTTAGAACAGCATTTAGAAGCGTGCTCCACCACCATGTCCCTATTTAGAACAGCATTTAGAAGCGTGCTCCACCATGTCCTTATTTAGAAGCGTGGTCCACCATGTCCCTATTTAGAACAGCATTTAGAAGCGTGCTCCACCACCATGTCCCTATTTAGAACAGATTTTAGAGGCGTGCTCCGCCATGTCCCTATTTAGAAGCATGCTCCATCACCATGTCCTTATTTAGAAGCGTGCTCCACCACCATGTCCCTATTTAGAAGCGTGCTCCATCACCATGTCCCTATCTAGAACAGCATTTAGAAGCGTGCTCCACCACCATGTCCCTATCTAGAACAGGATTTAGAAGCGTGCTCCACCACCATGTCCCTATCTAGAACAGCATTTAGAAGCGTGCTCCACCATGTCCCTATCTAGAACAGCATTTAGAAGCGTGCTCCACCACCATGTCCCTATCTAGAACAGCATTTAGAAGCGTGCTCCACCACCATGTCCCTATTTAGAACAGCATTTAGAAGCGTGCTCCACCAACAAGTCCCTATTTAGAACAGCATTTAGAAGCGTGCTCCACCACCATGTCCCTATCTAGAACAGCATTTAGAAGCGTGCTCCACCACCATGTCCCTATCTAGAACAGCATTTAGAAGCGTGCTCCACCATGTCCCTATTTAGAACAGCATTTAGAAGCGTGCTCCACCATGTCCCTATTTAGAACAGAATTTAAAAGCGTGCTCCACTATGTCCCTATTTAGAACAGCATTTAGAAGCGTGCTCCACCATGTCCCTATTTAGAACAGCATTTAGAAGCGTGCTCCACCACCATGTCCCTATTTAGAACAGCATTTAAAAGCGTGCTCCACCATGTCCCTATTTAGAACAGCATTTAGAAGCGTGCTCCACCATGTCCCTATTTAGAACAGCATTTAGAAGCGTGCTCCACCACCATGTCCCTATTTAGAACAGCATTTAGAAGCGTGCTCCACCATGTCCCTATTTAGAACAGCATTTAGCAGCGTGCTCCACCATGTCCTTATCTAGAACAGCATTTAGAAGCGTGCTCCACCATGTCCTTATTTAGAACAGCATTTAGAAGCGTGCTCCACCACCATGTCCCTATTTAGAACAGCATTTAGAAGCGTGCTCCACCATGTCCTTATTTAGAAGCGTGCTCCACCATGTCCCTATTTAGAACAGCATTTAGAAGCGTTCTCCACCATGTCCTTATCTAGAACAGCATTTAGAACCGTGCTCCACCATGTCCCTATCTAGAACAGCATTTAGAAGCGTGCTCCACCACCATGTCCCTATCTAGAACAGCATTTAGAAGCGTGCTCCACCACCATGTCCCTATCTAGAACAGCATTTAGAAGCGTGCTCCACCACCAAGTCCCTATTTAGAACAGCATTTAGAAGCGTGCTCCACCACCAAGTCCCTATTTAGAACAGCATTTAGAAGCGTGCTCCACCACCATGTCCCTATTTAGAACAGCATTTAGAAGCGTGCTCCACCATGTCCCTATTTAGAACAGCATTTAGAAGCGTGCTCCACCATGTCCCTATTTAGAACAGCATTTAGAAGCGTGCTCCACCACCAAGTCCTTATTTAGAACAGCATTTAGAAGCTTGCTCCACCACCATGTCCCTATTTAGAACAGCATTTAGAAGCGTGCTCCACCATGTCCTTATTTAGAAGCGTGGTCCACCATGTCCCTATTTAGAACAGCATTTAGAAGCGTGCTCCACCACCATGTCCCTATTTAGAACAGATTTTAGAGGCATGCTCCGCCATGTCCCTATTTAGAAGCATGCTCCATCACCATGTCCTTATTTAGAAGCGTGCTCCACCACCATGTCCCTATTTAGAAGCGTGCTCCATCACCATGTCCCTATCTAGAACAGCATTTAGAAGCGTGCTCCACCACCATGTCCCTATCTAGAACAGGATTTAGAAGCGTGCTCCACCACCATGTCCCTATCTAGAACAGCATTTAGAAGCGTGCTCCACCATGTCCCTATCTAGAACAGCATTTAGAAGCGTGCTCCACCACCATGTCCCTATCTAGAACAGCATTTAGAAACGTGCTCCACCATGTCCCTATTTAGAACAGCATTTAGAAGCGTGCTCCACCATGTCCCTATTTAGAACAGAATTTAGAAGCGTGCTCCACTATGTCCCTATTTAGAACAGCATTTAGAAGCGTGCTCCACCATGTCCCTATTTAGAACAGCATTTAGAAGCGTGCTCCACCACCATGTCCCTATTTAGAACAGCATTTAAAAGCGTGCTCCACCATGTCCCTATTTAGAACAGCATTTAGAAGTGTGCTCCACCACCATGTCCCTATTTAGAACAGCATTTAGAAGCGTGCTCCACCATGTCCCTATTTAGAACAGCATTTAGCAGCGTGCTCCACCATGTCCTTATCTAGAACAGCATTTAGAAGCGTGCTCCACCATGTCCTTATTTAGAACAGCATTTAGAAGCGTGCTCCACCACCATGTCCCTATTTAGAACAGCATTTAGAAGCGTGCTCCACCATATCCTTATTTAGAAGCGTGCTCCACCATGTCCCTATTTAGAACAGCATTTAGAAGCGATCTCCACCATGTCCTTATCTAGAACAGCATTTAGAAGCGTGCTCCACCATGTCCCTATCTAGAACAGCATTTAGAAGCGTGCTCCACCACCATGTCCCTATCTAGAACAGCATTTAGAAGCGTGCTCCACCACCAAGTCCCTATTTAGAACAGCATTTAGAAGCGTGCTCCACCACCATGTCCCTATCTAGAACAGCATTTAGAAGCGTGCTCCACCATGTCCCTATTTAGAACAGCATTTAGAAGCGTGCTCCACCATGTCCCTATTTAGAACAGCATTTAGAAGCGTGCTCCACCATGTCCCTATTTAGAACAGCATTTAGAAGTGTGCTCCACCACCATGTCCCTATTTAGAACAGCATTTAGAAGTTGCTCCACCATGTCCCTATTTAGAACAGCATTTAGAAGCGTGCTCCACCACCAAGTCCTTATTTAGAACAGCATTTAGAAGCGTGCTCCACCATGTCCTTATTTAGAACAGCATTTAGAAGCGTGCTCCACCATGTCCTTATTTAGAACAGCATTTAGAAACGTGCTCCACCATGTCCCTATTTAGAACAGCATTTAGAAGCGTGCTCCACCATGTCCCTATTTAGAACAGAATTTAGAAGCGTGCTCCACTATGTCCCTATTTAGAACAGCATTTAGAAGCGTGCTCCACCATGTCCCTATTTAGAACAGCATTTAGAAGCGTGCTCCACCACCATGTCCCTATTTAGAACAGCATTTAAAAGCGTGCTCCACCATGTCCCTATTTAGAACAGCATTTAGAAGCGTGCTCCACCATGTCCCTATTTAGAACAGCATTTAGCAGCGTGCTCCATAATGTCCTTATCTAGAACAGCATTTAGAAGCGTGCTCCACCATGTCCTTATTTAGAACAGCATTTAGAAGCGTGCTCCACCACCATGTCCCTATTTAGAACAGCATTTAGAAGCGTGCTCCACCATGTCCTTATTTAGAAGCGTGCTCCACCATGTCCCTATTTAGAACAGCATTTAGAAGCGTTCTCCACCATGTCCTTATCTAGAACAGCATTTAGAACCGTGCTCCACCATGTCCCTATCTAGAACAGCATTTAGAAGCGTGCTCCACCACCATGTCCCTATCTAGAACAGCATTTAGAAGCGTGCTCCACCACCATGTCCCTATCTAGAACAGCATTTAGAAGCGTGCTCCACCACCAAGTCCCTATTTAGAACAGCATTTAGAAGCGTGCTCCACCACCAAGTCCCTATTTAGAACAGCATTTAGAAGCGTGCTCCACCACCATGTCCCTATTTAGAACAGCATTTAGAAGCGTGCTCCACCATGTCCCTATTTAGAACAGCATTTAGAAGCGTGCTCCACCATGTCCCTATTTAGAACAGCATTTAGAAGCGTGCTCCACCATGTCCCTATTTAGAACAGCATTTAGAAGCGTGCTCCACCACCAAGTCCTTATTTAGAACAGCATTTAGAAGCGTGCTCCACCATGTCCTTATTTAGAACAGCATTTAGAAGCGTGCTCCACCACCATGTCCCTATTTAGAACAGCATTTAGAAGCGTGCTCCACCATGTCCTTATTTAGAAGCGTGGTCCACCATGTCCCTATTTAGAACAGCATTTAGAAGCGTGCTCCACCACCATGTCCCTATTTAGAACAGATTTTAGAGGCGTGCTCCGCCATGTCCCTATTTAGAAGCATGCTCCATCACCATGTCCTTATTTAGAAGCGTGCTCCACCACCATGTCCCTATTTAGAAGCGTGCTCCATCACCATGTCCCTATCTAGAACAGCATTTAGAAGCGTGCTCCACCACCATGTCCCTATCTAGAACAGGATTTAGAAGCGTGCTCCACCACCATGTCCCTATCTAGAACAGCATTTAGAAGCGTGCTCCACCATGTCCCTATCTAGAACAGCATTTAGAAGCGTGCTCCACCACCATGTCCCTATCTAGAACAGCATTTAGAAGCGTGCTCCACCACCATGTCCCTATTTAGAACAGCATTTAGAAGCGTGCTCCACCAACAAGTCCCTATTTAGAACAGCATTTAGAAGCGTGCTCCACCACCATGTCCCTATCTAGAACAGCATTTAGAAGCGTGCTCCACCACCATGTCCCTATCTAGAACAGCATTTAGAAGCGTGCTCCACCATGTCCCTATTTAGAACAGCATTTAGAAGCGTGCTCCACCATGTCCCTATTTAGAACAGAATTTAAAAGCGTGCTCCACTATGTCCCTATTTAGAACAGCATTTAGAAGCGTGCTCCACCATGTCCCTATTTAGAACAGCATTTAGAAGCGTGCTCCACCACCATGTCCCTATTTAGAACAGCATTTAAAAGCGTGCTCCACCATGTCCCTATTTAGAACAGCATTTAGAAGCGTGCTCCACCATGTCCCTATTTAGAACAGCATTTAGAAGCGTGCTCCACCACCATGTCCCTATTTAGAACAGCATTTAGAAGCGTGCTCCACCATGTCCCTATTTAGAACAGCATTTAGCAGCGTGCTCCACCATGTCCTTATCTAGAACAGCATTTAGAAGCGTGCTCCACCATGTCCTTATTTAGAACAGCATTTAGAAGCGTGCTCCACCACCATGTCCCTATTTAGAACAGCATTTAGAAGCGTGCTCCACCATGTCCTTATTTAGAAGCGTGCTCCACCATGTCCCTATTTAGAACAGCATTTAGAAGCGTTCTCCACCATGTCCTTATCTAGAACAGCATTTAGAACCGTGCTCCACCATGTCCCTATCTAGAACAGCATTTAGAAGCGTGCTCCACCACCATGTCCCTATCTAGAACAGCATTTAGAAGCGTGCTCCACCACCATGTCCCTATCTAGAACAGCATTTAGAAGCGTGCTCCACCACCAAGTCCCTATTTAGAACAGCATTTAGAAGCGTGCTCCACCACCAAGTCCCTATTTAGAACAGCATTTAGAAGCGTGCTCCACCACCATGTCCCTATTTAGAACAGCATTTAGAAGCGTGCTCCACCATGTCCCTATTTAGAACAGCATTTAGAAGCGTGCTCCACCATGTCCCTATTTAGAACAGCATTTAGAAGCGTGCTCCACCACCAAGTCCTTATTTAGAACAGCATTTAGAAGCTTGCTCCACCACCATGTCCCTATTTAGAACAGCATTTAGAAGCGTGCTCCACCATGTCCTTATTTAGAAGCGTGGTCCACCATGTCCCTATTTAGAACAGCATTTAGAAGCGTGCTCCACCACCATGTCCCTATTTAGAACAGATTTTAGAGGCATGCTCCGCCATGTCCCTATTTAGAAGCATGCTCCATCACCATGTCCTTATTTAGAAGCGTGCTCCACCACCATGTCCCTATTTAGAAGCGTGCTCCATCACCATGTCCCTATCTAGAACAGCATTTAGAAGCGTGCTCCACCACCATGTCCCTATCTAGAACAGGATTTAGAAGCGTGCTCCACCACCATGTCCCTATCTAGAACAGCATTTAGAAGCGTGCTCCACCATGTCCCTATCTAGAACAGCATTTAGAAGCGTGCTCCACCACCATGTCCCTATCTAGAACAGCATTTAGAAACGTGCTCCACCATGTCCCTATTTAGAACAGCATTTAGAAGCGTGCTCCACCATGTCCCTATTTAGAACAGAATTTAGAAGCGTGCTCCACTATGTCCCTATTTAGAACAGCATTTAGAAGCGTGCTCCACCATGTCCCTATTTAGAACAGCATTTAGAAGCGTGCTCCACCACCATGTCCCTATTTAGAACAGCATTTAAAAGCGTGCTCCACCATGTCCCTATTTAGAACAGCATTTAGAAGTGTGCTCCACCACCATGTCCCTATTTAGAACAGCATTTAGAAGCGTGCTCCACCATGTCCCTATTTAGAACAGCATTTAGCAGCGTGCTCCACCATGTCCTTATCTAGAACAGCATTTAGAAGCGTGCTCCACCATGTCCTTATTTAGAACAGCATTTAGAAGCGTGCTCCACCACCATGTCCCTATTTAGAACAGCATTTAGAAGCGTGCTCCACCATATCCTTATTTAGAAGCGTGCTCCACCATGTCCCTATTTAGAACAGCATTTAGAAGCGATCTCCACCATGTCCTTATCTAGAACAGCATTTAGAAGCGTGCTCCACCATGTCCCTATCTAGAACAGCATTTAGAAGCGTGCTCCACCACCATGTCCCTATCTAGAACAGCATTTAGAAGCGTGCTCCACCACCAAGTCCCTATTTAGAACAGCATTTAGAAGCGTGCTCCACCACCATGTCCCTATCTAGAACAGCATTTAGAAGCGTGCTCCACCATGTCCCTATTTAGAACAGCATTTAGAAGCGTGCTCCACCATGTCCCTATTTAGAACAGCATTTAGAAGCGTGCTCCACCATGTCCCTATTTAGAACAGCATTTAGAAGTGTGCTCCACCACCATGTCCCTATTTAGAACAGCATTTAGAAGTTGCTCCACCATGTCCCTATTTAGAACAGCATTTAGAAGCGTGCTCCACCACCAAGTCCTTATTTAGAACAGCATTTAGAAGCGTGCTCCACCATGTCCTTATTTAGAACAGCATTTAGAAGCGTGCTCCACCATGTCCTTATTTAGAACAGCATTTAGAAACGTGCTCCACCATGTCCCTATTTAGAACAGCATTTAGAAGCGTGCTCCACCATGTCCCTATTTAGAACAGAATTTAGAAGCGTGCTCCACTATGTCCCTATTTAGAACAGCATTTAGAAGCGTGCTCCACCATGTCCCTATTTAGAACAGCATTTAGAAGCGTGCTCCACCACCATGTCCCTATTTAGAACAGCATTTAAAAGCGTGCTCCACCATGTCCCTATTTAGAACAGCATTTAGAAGCGTGCTCCACCATGTCCCTATTTAGAACAGCATTTAGCAGCGTGCTCCATAATGTCCTTATCTAGAACAGCATTTAGAAGCGTGCTCCACCATGTCCTTATTTAGAACAGCATTTAGAAGCGTGCTCCACCACCATGTCCCTATTTAGAACAGCATTTAGAAGCGTGCTCCACCATATCCTTATTTAGAAGCGTGCTCCACCATGTCCCTATTTAGAACAGCATTTAGAAGCGTTCTCCACCATGTCCTTATCTAGAACAGCATTTAGAAGCGTGCTCCACCATGTCCCTATCTAGAACAGCATTTAGAAGCGTGCTCCACCACCATGTCCCTATCTAGAACAGCATTTAGAAGCGTGCTCCACCACCAAGTCCCTATTTAGAACAGCATTTAGAAGCGTGCTCCACCACCATGTCCCTATCTAGAACAGCATTTAGAAGCGTGCTCCACCATGTCCCTATTTAGAACAGCATTTAGAAGCGTGCTCCACCATGTCCCTATTTAGAACAGCATTTAGAAGCGTGCTCCACCATGTCCCTATTTAGAACAGCATTTAGAAGTGTGCTCCACCACCATGTCCCTATTTAGAACAGCATTTAGAAGCGTGCTCCACCATGTCCCTATTTAGAACAGCATTTAGAAGCGTGCTCCACCACCATGTCCCTATTTAGAACAGCATTTAGAAGCGTGCTCCACCATGTCCCTATTTAGAACAGCATTTAGAAGTTGCTCCACCATGTCCCTATTTAGAACAGCATTTAGAAACGTGCTCCACCACCAAGTCCTTATTTAGAACAGCATTTAGAAGCGTGCTCCACCATGTCCTTATTTAGAACAGCATTTAGAAGCGTGCTCCACCATGTCCTTATTTAGAACAGCATTTAGAAGCGTGCTCCACCACCATGTCCCTATTTAGAACAGATTTTAGAGGCGTGCTCCGCCATGTCCCTATTTAGAAGCATGCTCCATCACCATGTCCTTATTTAGAAGCGTGCTCCGCCACCATGTCCCTATTTAGAAGCGTGCTCCATCACCATGTCCCTATTTAGAACAGCATTTAGAAGCGTGCTCCACCATGTCCCTATTTAGAACGGATTTTAGAGGCGTGCTCTGCCATGTCCCTATTTAGAATAGCATTTAGAAGCGTGCTCCACCACCATGTCCCTATTTAGAACAGCATTTAGAAGTGTGCTCCACCACCATGTCCCTATTTAGAAGCGTGCTCCACCACCATGTCCCTATTTAGAACAGCATTTAGAAGCGTGCTCCACCACCATGTCCCTATCTAGAACAGCATTTAGAAGCGTGCTCCACCACCATGTCCCTATTTAAAAGCGTGCTCCACCACCATGTCCCTATTTAGAAGCGTGCTCCACCACCATGTCCCTATTTAGAACAGCATTTAGAAGCATGCTCCACCATGTCCCTATCTAGAACAGCATTTAGAAGCGTGCTCCACCACCATGTCCCTATTTAGAACAGCATTTAGAAGCGTGCTCCACCACCATAATCCCTATTTAGAACAGCAATTAGAAGCGTGCTCCACCACCATGTCCCTATTTAGAACAGCATTAAGAAGCGTGCTCCACCACCATGTCCCTATTTAGAACAGCATTTAGAAGCGTGCTCCACCACCATGTCCTTATTTAGAACAGATTTTAGAAGCGTGCTCCACCATGTCCCTATTTAGAACAGATTTTAGAAGCGTGCTCCACCACCATGTCCCTATTTAGAACAGCATTTAGAAGCGCGCTCCACCATGTCCCTATTTAGAACAGCATTTAGAAGCATGCTCCACCATGTCCCTATTTAGAACAGCATTTAGAAGCGTGCTCCACCACAATGTCCCTATTTAGAACAGCATTTAGAAGCGTGCTCCACCATGTCCCTATTTAGAACAGCATTTAGAAGCGTGCTCCACCACCATGTCCCTATCTAGAACAGCATTTAGAAGCGTGCTCCACCACCATGTCCCTATTTAGAACAGCATTTAGAAGCGTGCTCCACCACCATGTCCCTATCTAGAACAGCATTTAGAAGCGTGCTCCACCATGTCCCTATTTAGAACAGCATTTAGAAGCGTGCTCCACCAACATGTCCCTATTTAGAACAGCATTTAGAAGCGTGCTCCACCACCATGTCCCTATTTAGAACAGCATTTAGAAGCGTGCTCCACCACCATGTCCCTATTTAGAACAGCATTTAGAAGCGTGCTCCACCATGTCCCTATTTAGAACAGCATTTAGAAGCGTGCTCCACCACCATGTCCCTATCTAGAACAGCATTTAGAAGCGTGCTCCACCACCATGTCCCTATTTAGAACAGCATTTAGAAGCGTGCTCCACCACCATGTCCCTATCTAGAACATCATTTAGAAGCGTGCTCCACCATGTCCCTATTTAGAACAGCATTTAGAAGCGTGCTCCACCACCATGTCCCTATTTAGAACAGCATTTAGAAGCGTGCTCCACCACCATGTCCCTATTTAGAACAGCATTTAGAAGCGTGCTCCACCATGTCCCTATTTAGAACAGCATTTAGAAGCGTGCTCCACCACCATGTCCCTATTTAGAACAGCATTTAGAAGCGTCCTCCACCACCATGTCCCTATTTAGAACATCATTTAGAAGCGTGCTCCACCACCATGTCCCTATCTAGAACAGCATTTAGAAGCGTGCTCCACCACCATGTCCCTATCTAGAACTGCATTTACAAGCGTGCTCCACCACCATGTCCCTATCTGGAACATCATTTAGAAGCGTGCTCCACCTTGTCCCTATTTAGAACAGCATTTAGAAGCGTGCTCCACCACCATGTCCCTATCTAGAACAGCATTTAGAAGCGTGCTCCACCACCATGTCACTATTTAGAACAGCATTTAGAAGCGTGCTCCACCAAGTCCTTATCTAGAACAGCATTTAGAAGCGTGCTACACCACCATGTCCCTATCTAGAACTGCATTTAGAAGCGTGCTCCACCACCATATCCCTATTTAGAACAGCATTTAGAAGCGTGCTCCTCCACCATGTCCCTATTTAGAACAGCATTTAGAAGCGTGCTCCACCATGTCCTTATTTAGAACAGCATTTAGAAGCGTGCTACACCACCATGTCCCTATTTAGAACATCATTTAGAAGCGTGCTCCACAATGTCCCTATTTAGAACAGCATTTAGAAGCGTGCTCCACCATGTCCCTATTTAGAACAGCATTTAGAAGCGTGCTCCACCATGTCCCTATTTAGAACAGCATTTAGAAGCGTGCTCCACCATGTCCCTATTTAGAACAGCATTTAGAACCGTGCTCCACCATGTCCCTATTTAGAACAGCATTTAGAAGCGTGCTCCACCACAATGTCCCTATTTAGAACAGCATTTAGAAGCGTCCTCCACCACAATGTCCCTATTTAGAACAGCATTTAGAAGCGTGCTCCACCACAATGTCCCTATTTAGAACAGCATTTAGAAGCGTGCTCCACCATGTCCCTATTTAGAACAGCATTTAGACGCGTGCTCCACCATGTCCCTATTTAGAACAGATTTTAGAAGCATGCTTCACCACCATGTCCCTATTTAGAACAGCATTTAGAAGCGTGCTCCACCATGTCCCTATTTAGAACAGCATTTAGAAGCATGCTCCACCATGTCCCTATTTAGAACAGTATTTAGAAGCGTGCTCCACCATGTCCCTATTTAGAACAGCATTTAGAAGCGTGCTCCACCATCATGTCCCTATCTAGAACAGCATTTAGAAGCGTGCTCCACCATGTCCCTATCTAGAACAGCATTTAGAAGCGTGCTCCACCACCATGTCCCTATCTAGAACAGCATTTAGAAGCATGCTCCACCATGTCCTTATCTAGAACAGCATTTAGAAGCGTGCTCCACCACCATGTCCCTATCTAGAACAGCATTTAGAAGCATGCTCCACCATGTCCTTATCTAGAACAGCATTTAGAAGCGTGCTACACCACCATGTCCCTATCTAGAACAGCATTTAGAAGCATGCTCCACCACCATATCCCTATTTAGAACAGCATTTAGAAGCGTGTTCCACCACCATGTCCCTATTTAGAACATCATTTAGAAGCGTGCTCCACCATGTCCCTATTTAGAACAGCATTTAGAAGCGTGCTCCACCATGTCCCTATTTAGAACAGCATTTAGAACCGTGCTCTACCATGTTCCTTTTTAGAACAGCATTTAGAAGCGTGCTCCACCACAATGTCCCTATTTAGAACAGCATTTAGAAGCGTGCTCCACCACCATGTCCTTATTAAGAACAGATTTTAGAGGTGTGCTCCACAATGTCCTTATTTAGAACAGATTTTAGAAGCGTGCTCCACCATGTCCCTATCTAGAACAGCATTTAGAAGCGTGCTCCACCACCATGTCCCTATTTAGAACAGCATTTAGATGCGTGCTCCACCACCATGTCCCTATTTAGAACAGCATTTAGAAGCGTGCTCCACCATGTCCCTATTTAGAACAGCATTTAGAAGCGTGCTCCACCATGTCCCTATTTAGAACAGCATTTAGAAGCGTGCTCCACCATGTCCCTATCTAGAACAGCATTTAGAAGCGTGCTCCACCACCATGTCCCTATTTAGAACAGCATTTAGAAGCGTGCTCCACCACCATGTCCCTATTTAGAACAGCATTTAGAAGTGTGCTCCACCACCATGTCCCTATTTAGAACAACATTTAGAAGCGTGCTCCACCATGTCCCTATTTAGAACATCATTTAGAAGCGTGCTCCACCACCATATCCCTATCTAGAACAGCATTTAGAAGCGTGCTCCACCATGTCCCTATTTAGAACAGCATTTAGAAGCGTGCTCCACCATGTCCCTATTTAGAACAGCATTTAGAACCGTGCTCCACCATGTCCCTATTTAGAACAGCATTTAGAAGCGTGCTCCACCACAATGTCCCTATTTAGAACAGCATTTAGAAGCGTGCTCTTCCACCATGTCCTTATTAAGAACAGATTTTAGAGGTGTGCTCCACAATGTCCTTCTTTAGAACAGATTTTAGAAGCGTGCTCCACCATGTCCCTATTTAGAACAGATTTTAGAAGCGTGCTCCACCACCATGTCCCTATTTAGAACAGCATTTAGAAGCATGCTCCACCATGTCCCTATTTAGAACATCATTTAGAAGTGTGCTCCACCACCATGTCCCTATTTAGAACAACATTTAGAAGCGTGCTCCACCATGTCCCTATTTAGAACAGCATTTAGAAGCGTGCTCCACCACCATGTCCCTATTTAGAACAGCATTTAGAAGCGTGCTCCACCATGTCCCTATTTAGAACAGCATTTAGAAGCATGCTCCACCATGTCCCTATTTAGAACATCATTTAGAAGCGTGCTCCACCACAATGTCCCTATTTAGAACAGCATTTAGAAGCGTGCTCCACCACAATGTCCCTATTTAGAACAGCATTTAGAAGCGTCCTCCACCACCATGTCCCTATTTAGAACAGCATTTAGAAGCGTGCTCCACCATGTCCCAATTTAGAACAGATTTTAGAAGCATGCTCCACCACCATGTCCCTATTTAGAACAGCATTTAGAAGCGTGCTCCACCATGTCCCTATTTAGAACAGCATTTAGAAGCATGCTCCACCATGTCCCTATCTAGAACAGCATTTAGAAGCGTGCTCCACCACCATGTCCCTATCTAGAACAGCATTTAGGGGGCGTGCTCCACCATGTCCCTATCTAGAACAGCATTTAGAAGCGTGCTCCACCACCATGTCCCTATCTAGAACAGCATTTAGAAGCGTGCTCCACCATGTCCTTATCTAGAACAGCATTTAGAAGCGTGCTACACCACCATGTCCCTATCTAGAACAGCATTTAGAAGCATGCTCCACCACCATATCCCTATTTAGAACAGCATTTAGAAGCGTGCTCCACCACCATGTCCCTATTTAGAACATCATTTAGAAGCGTGCTCCACCATGTCCCTATTTAGAACAGCATTTAGAAGCGTGCTCCACCATCATGTCCCTATTTAGAACAGCATTTAGAACCGTGCTCTACCATGTTCCTTTTTAGAACAGCATTTAGAAGCGTGCTCCACCACAATGTCCCTATTTAGAACACCATTTAGAAGCGTGCTCCACCACCATGTCCTTATTAAGAACAGATTTTAGAGGTGTGCTCCACAATGTCCTTATTTAGAACAGATTTTAGAAGCGTGCTCCACCATGTCCCTATTTAGAACAGATTTTAGAAGCGTGCTCCACCACCATGTCCCTATTTAGAACAGCATTTAGATGCGTGCTCCACCACCATGTCCCTATTTAGAACAGCATTTAGAAGCATGCTCCACCATATCCCTATTTAGAACAGCATTTAGAAGCGTGCTCCACCATGTCCCTATTTAGAACAGCATTTAGAAGCGTGCTCCACCACCATGTCCCTATTTAGAACAGCATTTAGAAGCGTGCTCCACCATGTCCCTATCTAGAACAGCATTTAGAAGCGTGCTCCACCACCATGTCCCTATTTAGAACAGCATTTAGAAGCGTGCTCCACCACCATGTCCCTATTTAGAACAGCATTTAGAAGTGTGCTCCACCACCATGTCCCTATTTAGAACAACATTTAGAAGCGTGCTCCACCATGTCCCTATTTAGAACAGCATTTAGAAGCGTGCTCCACCACCAAGTCCCTATCTAGAACAGCATTTAGAAGCGTGCTCCACCACCATATCCCTATTTAGAACAGCATTTAGAAGCGTGCTCCACCACCATGTCCCTATTTAGAACATCATTTAGAAGCGTGCTCCACCATGTCCCTATTTAGAACAGCATTTAGAACCGTGCTCCACCATGTCCCTATTTAGAACAGCATTTAGAAGCGTGCTCCACCACAATGTCCCTATTTAGAACAGCATTTAGAAGCGTGCTCCACCACCATGTCCTTATTAAGAACAGATTTTAGAGGTGTGCTCCACAATGTCCTTATTAAGAACAGATTTTAGAGGTGTGCTCCACAATGTCCTTCTTTAGAACAGATTTTAGAAGCGTGCTCCACCATGTCCCTATTTAGAACAGATTTTAGAAGCGTGCTCCACCACCATGTCCCTATTTAGAACAGCATTTAGAAGCGTGCTCCACCATGTCCCTATTTAGAACAGCATTTAGAAGCATAATCCACCATGTCCCTATTTAGAACATCATTTAGAAGCGTGCTCCACCATGTCCCTATTTAGAACAGCATTTAGAAGCGTGCTCCACCATGTCCCTATCTAGAACAGCATTTAGAAGCATGTTACACCATGTCTCTATTTAGAACAACATTTAGAAGCGTGCTCCACCTCCATGTCCCTATTTAGAACAGATTTTAGAGGCGTTCTCCACCATGTCTCTATTTAGAACAGCATTTAGAAGCGTGCTCCACCATGTCCCTATTTAGAACAGCATTTAGAAGCGTGCTCCACCACCATGTCCCTATTTAGAACAGCATTTAGAAGCGTGCTCCACCATGTCCCTATTTAGAACAACATTTAGAAGCGTGCTCCACCATGTCCCTATTTAGAACAGCATTTAGAAGCGTGCTCCACCACCATGTCCCTATTTAGAACAGCATTTAGAAGCGTGCTCCACCTCCATGTCCCTATTTAGAACAACATTTAGAAGCGTGCTCCACCATGTCCCTATTTAGAACAGCATTTAGAAGCGTGCTCCACCTCCATGTCCCTATTTAGAACAGCATTTAGAAGCGTGCTCCACCATGTCCCTATTTAGAACAGCATTTAGAAGCGTGCTCCACCACCATGTCCCTATTTAGAACAGCATTTAGAAGCGTGCTCCACCATGTCCCTATTTAGAACAGCATTTAGAAGCGTGCTCCACCACCATGTCCCTATTTAGAACAGCATTTAGAAGCGTGCTCCACCATGTCCCTATTTAGAACAGCATTTAGAAGCGTGCTCCACCACCATGTCCCTATTTAGAACAGCATTTAGAAGCGTGCTCCACCTCCATGTCCCTATTTAGAACAGCATTTAGAAGCGTGCTCCACCATGTCCCTATTTAGAACAGCATTTAGAAGCATGCTCCACCACCATGTCCCTATTTAGAACAGCATTTAGAAGTGTGCTCCACCACCATGTCCCTATTTAGAACAGCATTTAGCAGCGTGCTCCACCATGTCCCTATTTAGAACAACATTTAGAAGCGTGCTCCACCATGTCCCTATTTAGAACAGCATTTAGAAGCGTGCTCCACCACCATGTCCCTATTTAGAACAGCATTTAGAAGCGTGCTCCACCTCCATGTCCCTATTTAGAACAACATTTAGAAGCGTGCTCCACCATGTCCCTATTTAGAACAGCATTTAGAAGCGTGCTCCACCTCCATGTCCCTATTTAGAACAGCATTTAGAAGCGTGCTCCACCATGTCCCTATTTAGAACAGCATTTAGAAGCGTGCTCCACCACCATGTCCCTATTTAGAACAGCATTTAGAAGCGTGCTCCACCATGTCCCTATTTAGAACAGCATTTAGAAGCGTGCTCCACCACCATGTCCCTATTTAGAACAGCATTTAGAAGCGTGCTCCACCTCCATGTCCCTATTTAGAACAGCATTTAGAAGCGTGCTCCACCATGTCCCTATTTAGAACAGCATTTAGAAGCGTGCTCCACCACCATGTCCCTATTTAGAACAGCATTTAGAAGCTTGCTCCACCATGTCCCTATTTAGAACAGCATTTAGAAGCGTGCTCCATCACCAAGTCCCTATTTAGAACAGAATTTAGAAGCGTGCTCCACCACCAAGTCCCTATTTAGAACAATATTTAGAAGCGTGCTCCACCACCATGTCTCTATTTAGAATCGCACATCATGTGTTGATCATCTGTCAGCCGTACGTTTCCATTGCTCTAAGAGGCTTCCTGATGATTGAGTTTGGCAGGCTGACGAGCTGTGTCGAACCCCCCCCCCCCACCCCTCCACACCCTGTTAGTTGTAGCACCTGGCAGTCTTTTCGCTGCATCCCCATTCTAGAGACATCACTGCGAAACCTACTAGATGACTTGGAAGCATTACATTGGCTGTGAGAATACAAATAAACACTCTCTCTTTCTCCCTCTCTTTCTGCTTATCTCTTCCCCTTTCTATCCATCTCCCTCCATCTCCCTCCCTCTCCCTCCCTCTCCCTCCCTCTCCCTCCCTCTCCCTCCCTCTCCCTCCCTCTCCCTCCCTCTCTATCCCTCTCTATCCCTCTCCCTGCCTCTCCTGCCTCTCTCTCCCTCTCTATCCCTCTCCCTGCCTCACCCTGCCTCACCCTGCCTGTCTCTCTTCCCCTCTCTATCCCTCTCGCTGCCTCTCCCTCTGTCTCTCTATCCCTCTCTATCCCTCTCCCTGCCTCTCCCTCCCTCTCCCTGCATCTGTCTCTCTGCCTCCCACTCCCTGCCTCTGTCTCTCTCTGCCTCTCTCCTTGTATGTCTTTGTCTGTCCTTTGTGAGCTTGTGTGTAAGCATATTTGTGTGTGAGTGGTCTGTTTTTTTTCTTCCATAGGCAATATAAAATCATTAGATAATAGAGCAGTTGACCTTCTATTTTATTGCAGCACAAAGCTGTCTCTTTGATTCCCTTGTTATTCTTGATTTCACTCACACAGTCCTCCTGATATTAAAATACATTAGGATGATATATATTACCAAGTCATTATTTTATTATCTGTATGTGTGTGTTAGTAGAGGCCATGTGTTTGTGTGTGTCAGAAACCATCACCAGTGGTTCTGATCATTTGTGCATGTGTGACCTGTCACCAACCACAGGTATGACTTGCTCAAACACTGCCTCTGTCTACATAACAGCCTTTCACTGTGTAAAGGATTTAACCTTACTTTTACACACACACACACACACACACACACACACACACACACACACACACACACACACACACACACACACACACACACACACACACACACACCCTCTGCATGTACTATTCACGGTACAATTCATCACATTTCAATGTGTCATATACTGGAGGAGGACCCAATGCATTGCTGTTATCTGCCACGTCAGAACATTGTTCATCAATCAGTTTGAGCTGCGAGACCCAGGCTAGTCATTCACTCTGTCTGCGCCTCAAATGGCACCCTATTCCCTTTAAAGTGCACAAGTCTCAGCTAGTCAAAAGCAGTACACTTTATATGGAATAGGGTACCGTTTGGGACACACCCCTTGCCTGCATTTCACAGCCTTTATCTGATTCTGTAGGTTTTAAATCATTCATGCATGTGAATTAATCCTAATGAAATTACAGGGGCCCATAATTACTCCAAAATTACTAATGTGGGCCCATGCTGAATGTATAGCCGCAGGTGCCTACATTATAAGATAGTGACATGACAGAACAAGTGAATGGCACTGTGCTTTGGGTCTAGGCTTTGGAAATATACCGCATACTGTTTTTGGGTTGGGGGCACCCCTGCCTCATGGGTGCTGTGAGTGTACAAAACATTAGGAATATGTTTCCATGACATACTGACCAGTTGAATCCAGGTGAACACTATGATCCCTTTTTGATGTCACCTATTAAAACCACTTCAATCAGTGTAGATGAAGGGGAGGAGACCGGTTAAAGAAGGATTTTTAAGCCTTGAGACAATTTATATATTCATTGTGATGTGTGCCATTCAAAGGGTGAATAGGCAAGACAAACTATTTAAGTGCCTTTTGAATGGGGTATGGAAGTAGGTGTGTCAAGAACTGCAACACTGCTGGGTTTTTCACGCTCAACAGTTTCCCGTGTGGATCAAGAATGTTCCACCACCCAAAGGATATCCAGCCAACTTGACACAACTGTTGAAAGCATTGGAGTAAACATGAGTCAGCATCCCTATGGAATGCTTTCGAAACCCTTGAAGCCCACGGCGCAAAGAATTGAGGCTGTTCTGAAGGCAAAAAGGGGTGCAACTCAATATTAGGAAGGTATTCCTAAAGTTTTGTACATTCAGTGTAAGTTAAGAGTAACTATAAGAAAGAAATCTAAGATGTGCCTTTAAACAGCTTGTAAAATTCCAGAAAATTATGTCATGGCTTTAGAAGCTTCTGATAGGCTAAATACATTATATCCAGCTCAGGGTTCCACCTATGCATTTGGTTTGCTAGCTAAGTGGCTAGATGTCAAGAGCAAGTTTCTTGGTTACTGCAGATATATTCCAATTCCCTTGTGGATCAAGATCCCTGTTGCCTAAATAGTTTTGTTCTTTCAAAAAACAACAGCGCCACTTGTGTGCACTTCTGGTAATACTGTATACCCCGGAATGGTACATAAACGGTATGACTATGAAAATCTGGGATACCGCCCAACCCTACTTGGGTCTTCATTTGAAAAGGTTCTTGTGATTCCTAAAACACATGGCTGTGGTAGTACAGAGGAATGATCGCAGCATGTCCCTTTTTCTTATTTCCTCTCCCATCTACAGTTGAAGTCGGAAGTTTACATACACTTAGGTTGGAGTCATTAACTCGTTTTTCAACCACTCCACAAATTTCTTGGTAACAAACTAAAGTTTTGGCAAGTCGGTTAGGACATCTACTTTGTGCAGGACACAAGTCATTTTTCCAACAATTGTTTACAGACAGATTATTTCACTTATAAATCACTGTATCACAATTTCAGTGGGTCAGAGGTTTACATACACTAAGTTGACTGTGCCTTTAAACAGCTTGGAAAATTCCAGAAAATTATCTTATGGCTTTAGAAGCTTCTGATAGGCTAATTGATATCATTTGAGTCAATTGGAGGTGTACCTGTGGATGTATTTCAAGGCCTACCTTCAGACTCAGTGCCTCTTTGCTTGACATCATGGGAAAATCAAAAGAAATAAGCCAAAACCTCAGAAAAAGAATTGTAGACCTCCACAAGTCTGGTTCATCCTTGGGAACAATTTCCAAATGCCTGAAGGTACCACGTTCATCTGTACAAATACTAGTAGGCAAGTATAAACACCATGGGATCAATTATGTGGATATATTGAAGCAACATCTCGACATCAGTGAGGAAGTTAAAGCTTGGTCGCAAATGTGTCTTCCAAATAGACAATGACTCCAAGCATACTTCCAAAGTTGTGGCAAAATGGCTTAAGGACAACAAAGGCAAGGTATTGGACTGGTCATCACAAAGCCCTGACCGCAATCCTATAGAAAATTTGTGGGCAGAACTGAAAAAGTGTGTGTGGGCAAGGAGGCTTACAAACCTGACTCAGTTACACCAGCTCTGTCATGAGGAATGGGCCAAAATTCACCCAACTTATTGTGGGAAGCTTGTGGAAGGCTACCTGAAACATTTGACCCAAGTTAAACAATTAAAAGGGAATGCTACCAAATACTAATTGAGTGTATGTAAACTTCTGACCCACTGGAAATTTGATGAAAGAAATTAAAGCTGAAATAAATCATTCTCTCTACTATTATTCTGACATTTTACATTCTTAAAATAAAGTGGTGATCCTAACTGATTTAAGACAGGGAATCTTTACTAGGATTGAATGTCAGGATATGTGAAAAACTGAGTTTAAATGTATTTGGCTAAGGTGTATGTAAACTTCCGACTTCAACTGTACATGTTGAAGAGGGTGAAACTCAAGCTGCCTCTCTCACCAATTACATTTCAAAGTAGGAGTATTAATGCAACTTTTAATTACAACTAAGGAAAAGTAATGTTTCCAAATGCACAACACGAAGCATTTTAAAGCACTGGCATGGCATGCTGCATATAGGTCCACCATAGGCCCACCGGAGACAGATTAAAGCCTTCCAAGACAGAAATTAACCCTTTAGGCTTAATTAACGTAGTCCAGATTAGCATAATTTCCTCCACTAGGGTGTCACTTCACTTCCTCATTGGCTCCTTTTAATGGAACATCAAAGCTGGTGTAGCTGGGACTCATCCCCAGTCTTCTAATTTAGCATGAATTTTGCAGACCCCACGGACCACCACCACAGAAACATGGTGAAGAGGGCCTAATGAGGATGAGGAAGTGGTACCATAGAACACAGAGGATATGCGCGAAATGGCACCCTAATCCCTGTATAGTGCACTACGTTTGACCAGGGCCTATAGGGCTCTGGTCAAAAGTAGTGCACTATATATGGAATGGGGTGCTATTTGGGATGCAGCCATAACACTCCAGAGGTTTGACCAATCATGTGTTCCAATCTCGAAGCAGAAAAACGAGGTCATGTTCATTGTTCAATCATAACAATATTATCACTGACACAGCTACTGCTGTTGTTACCAATAGGGTTGCACATTTTGGGGAATATTCAGAGGTGGAAACTTTCCATGAAAATTAACGGGAATATATGGGAATTTATATGTATTTTTTTATTTTACATTTGTTTAACCAGGTAGGCAAGTTGAGAACAAGTTCTCATTTACATCTGCAACCTGGCCTAGATAAAGCAAAGCAGTTTGACACAAACAACGACACAGAGTTACACATGGAGTACAACAAACATACAGTCAATAATACAGTACAAAAACAAGTCTATATACAATGTGAGCAAATGAGGTGAGATAAGGGAGGTAAAGGCAATAAAAAGGCCACGGTGGCAAAGTAAATACAATATAACAATTAAAAAAACTAGAATTGTAGACTTGCAGTAGGTGAATGTGAAAAATTGAAATACTGGCGTGCAAGGGAGCAAAATAAATAAATACAGTAGGGGATGAGGTAATTGTTTGGGCTATTTATAGATGGGCTATGTACAGGTGTAGTGATCTGTGAGCTGCTCTGACAGCTAGTGCTTAAAGCTGGTGAGGGAGATAAGTGTTTACAGTTTCAGAGATTTTTGTAGTTCATTCCAGTCATTGGCAGCAGAGAACTGGAAGGAGAGGCGGCCAAAGGAGGAATTGGCCCTGGGGGTGACCAGTGAAATACACCTGCTGGAGTGCATGCTACGGGTGGTTGCTGCCATGGTGACCAGCGAGCTGAGATAAGGCGGGACTTTACCTAGCAGGGTCTTGTAGATGACCTGGAACCAGTGGGTTTGGCGACGAGTATGAAGCGAGGGCCAGCCAACAAGAGTGTGCAGGTCGCAGTGGTGGGTAGTATATGGGGCTTTGGTGACAAAACGGATGGCACTGTGATAGACCGCATCCAATTTGTTGAGTAGGGTGTTGGAGGCTATTTTGTAAATGACATCGCCGAAGTCGGGTATCGGTAGGATGGTCAGTTTTACGAGGGTATGTTTGGCAGCATGAGTGAAGGATGCTTTGTTCCGAAATAGGAAGCCAATTCTAGATTTAACTTTGGATTGGAGATGCTTAATTTGAGTCTGGAAGGAGAGTTTACAGTCTAACCAGACACCTAGGTATTTGTAGTTGTCTACCTATTCTAAGTCAGAACCGTCCAGAGTAGTGATGCTGGGCGGGCAGGTGTAGACAGCGATCGGTTGAAGAGCATGCATTTAGTTTTACTTGCATTTAAGAGCAGTTGGAGGCTACGGAATGAGAGTTGTATTAACGGGAATATATACAAATTAATATTAATACCATTTAAATGTAGATGTTTTTTGCGTTGGATATATTTACCATATCATAAGTAGACATAATTGCAAATTATTAAATCCTTCCAATAGAAATAAAAAAAACTATTTAGTTAATTAAACGAGTTGACTCATGATTTACTGAACAACAAAATAAAGGGAATATTGAATGATCCCCAATGATCCATCACATCTCCTAAAAACGATTTCAACTGTCACGCCCTGATCTGTTTCACCTGTGCTTGTCTCCACCCCCATTATCCCCTGGGTACTTATACCTGTGTTCTCTGTATGTTGCCAGTTTGTCTTGTTCGTACAAGTCAACCAGTGGTTTCTCAGCTCCTGCTTTTCACCAGTCTCTTTTTCTCATGCTCTTGGTTTTGACCCTTGCCTGTCCTGACTCTGAGCCTGCCTGCCGTCCTGTGCCTTTGCCCCTACTCTGGATTACCGACTTCTGCCTGACCTGACCCTGGGCCTGCCTGCCGTCCTGTACCTTGGCCCCACTACTTTGGTTTATTGACCCGTACCTGCCTTGACCTGTCGTTTACCTGCCCCTATTGCAATAAACGTTGTTACTTCAGCACAGTCTGCACTTGGGTCTTGTCTGAAACCTGATATCAACATACATCTGTAAAATTATAGTCTAGAAACTAAAGCTTTGGTTGTCTTCCTCTCAGGCTTCCATGTCTTATCCCTGGACCTCCTCAATGTCCACCTCGTGAACATCAGACTCTGAGGCCTCATCTTCACTGTCACTTTCCAACCTTGTTGAGGATGGCTGGTTGTCAGGCTCAAAAAGCCTCAAATTTGCCCGGATGGCCACCAATTTCTCAACCCTTGTATTGGTCAGCCTATTATGTGCTTTGGTGTGCGTGTTCTCAAACAAGGACCAGTTGCGCTCTGAGGCGGCTGATGTTGGTGGGATTTGGAGGATGATAGAGGCAACAGGGGAAAGAACTTCAGATCCACAAAGTCCCTTCCACCAGGTGGCTGATGAGATATGTTGTCACGACTGCCATATTGCGTCTCCATCCTAAAGCCCTTGCTAGGAAGTGTACTTCACCAGACTGCCAAGAACCTTGCCCTCATCCAGGGCAAGGTGGCGAGATACGGTAGTGATGACACCATAGGTCTTGTTGATCTCTGCATCAGACAGGATGGTCTTGCCAGCATACTTGGGGTCCAACATGTACGCTGCGGCGTGTATGGGCTTCAGGCAGAAGTCTTCACACTTTTTGATGTATTTCAGAACTGCAGTTTCCTCTGCTTGAAGCCACAGTGAAGTGGGCAGGGCAGTACCGATTTTATTCTCTTACATCTGCAAGCAGAGTCTGAACATCAGAGGATGGCATTGCCGCCCTCAATCCGTGCAATAGGTTGCTATAGGTTTCAGGCTGCTTACCACTCTCTCCAAAAATACATCATCCAGGAGGATCCTCTTGATGGGGCTGTCCATATCGGCAGACTGTGATATGGCCATTTCTTGGAGAGACTCCTTCCCCTCCAGGAGACTGTCAAACATGATGACAACACCACCCCAACGGGTGTTGCTGGGCAGCTTCAATGTGGTGCTCTTATTCTTCTCACTTTGCTTGGTGAGGTAGATTGCTGCTATAACTTGATGACCCTTCACATACCTAACCATTTCCTTGGCTCGCTTGTAGAGTGTATCCATTGTTTTCAGTGCCATGGTGTCCTTGAAGAGCAAATTCAATGCATGAGCAGCACAGCCAATGGGTGTGATGTGAGGGTAGGACTCCTCCACTTTAGACCAAGCAGCCTTCATGTTCGCAGCATTGTCTGTCACCAGTGCAAATACCTTCTGTGGTCCAAGGTCATTGATGACTGCCTTCAGTTCATCTGCAATGTAGAGACCGGTGTGTCTGTTGTCCCTTGTGTCTGTGCTCTTGTAGAATACTGGTTGAGTGGTGGAGATGATGTAGTTAATTATTCCCACCCATTAGAGATGATTGCAATACAGTCTGCTTTCTCTATGATTTGCTTGGCCTTCACTTGAACTGTGTTGAACTCTGCATCCAGCAAATGAGTAGATAAAGCATGTCTGGTTGGAGGGGTGTATGCTGGGTGAAGAACATTCAGAAATGGGGCGGGAGGTAGGCTAGTGGGTAGAGTGTTGGACTAGTAACCGAAAGGTTGCAAGATCGAATCCCCGAGCATATGATTTGGCACAGTATTTGTAAATGTACACAGTTTTTCCTTCTACATTAGCTGCAGTGAAATGTCTCCACACATCAGATAGTGCCCATGGCATTTTCCTGTAAAGATTAGGAAAAAAATTGTAAAAAAACAAGTACAATTCCATGTACAGAAAAATAGTTAAGCAGTTAGATTAAACAACTCCTTTGTAGGAAAAATGTTTTAAAATGAAACATGTATGGAAACAGGTGAATTAACACTCCTCAGTTAGCAGGCTCAAGCAAGCTAATACCCAATTGGTAGAAACAATTAACTAGCTGGAATTGTTAACAAGTTATAAATGATTTAAACACTTTGCTGTTGGCTACTATTTACTAGTTAATAACAAATCATGTATGTCATATAAAATATATTCACCCCACCCAGTATTGTAATCAAAACTTACCAGAAAGCATGTAGTCCTTGGCTCAGACAGTGTAGTAGTGTGGGCTCAATAGCATCTCATTAGTGTGCACCATCTTGAAAATCAGCTGTACATGTGATGGAAGAATGCACTGTGCATGCAGAGGGTTGCAATTCCATTGAATTGGGGATAGTTTAATCAAAATATGCCACAATACCTAGATTTGCCTTGTGTATCCCACAAAAAGGTTCACTGTTATAAGCTAACGTTTTTGATGAATTTAAGCAACATTCGCAGGCTTAACTTCCCATGGAAAATTTACCGGAAAGTTCCCGACCCTTTGCAACCCTACAGTAGGTACCATAAATAACTACTGTAAAAGGTTTGATCATGTAGCTTGGCTACAGTAGAAGATATGCGAGTCAAATGGCACCCTATTCCCTATATAGTGCACTACTTTTGACCATGGCATATAAGACTGGACAGAAGTATTGCACTTGATTATACACTAGGGCCCTCAAACTCAACTCTGGTGTCACACAGCTAGGAGTGGTGGGTGCGGAGTCAGGCGCAGAGAGCAGAGGATAATGAGGAAAACCAAACTTTATTACGGTATCCAAAGTAACGGCAAAAACGACAGGCGAAAATAAATATGTCCAACCCAAAACTGGACATCAAACAGTCAGTGAACAAAACACGCAACCAACCTAGACAAACAGAGAACAAGCCCACACAAAAGCAGGCGGGCCTAACAGGCTTAAATAGCCCTGAAACAAAACTCAAACAAGAAACAGGTGCAACCAATAAGAAATAACAAACAGAAAAGGAAAAGGGGATCGGTGGCAGCTAGTAGACTGGCGACGACGACCGCCGAGCGCCGCCTGAACAGGCAGGGGAGACACCTTCGGTGGAAGTCGTGACATCTGGACTTCAAAGCCAGTTCCACTGCATTTTTTCATTGTTCCCCTCTAAATCAGGGACTGATTTAGACCTGGGACTCCAGGTGTGTGCAATTAATTAGTCAGGTAAAACAGAAAACCAGCAGACTCCGGACCTCGTAGGGTAAGAGTTGAGTACCTCTGCACTAGGGAATAGAGTGCCATTTGGGACAAATCCAAGGTCCTGTTCATTGTGCAATGATAGTCCTACTGTACTACTATTGCTACCAATAACAGCTAAATAATCCTCCTTTTAGTCTAATCCCTTTTATTAGTAAGAGCTGGCTAAGCCGATTTAATGGAAATGATCACCTGGAAAAGATTTGTGTATGGGGAATCTCCCATTTTAATGTGCGATGTCAAACTTGTACAGCCCTCAGGTCCAGCCCCAGCAGATTGTTGACTTAAGTGCCTTTTTTGAAACTACAAAAGGACATTTTTATATAGAAAATGTGTGTGCTTGAGCACTTGTTAAAATGAAGTATTCTTATCTACACATATTGGACATGTTGTTAAATTGCAGAGATGGCAGGCAATTACTCTGTTCCAGCAGCAGGTTGCTTTGAGGTCTGCAGAAATTAGTGTACTGTTGCAGGTGAGAACTTAACCGCAGCGCACTACTGTAGTGCTGTCTCTGTGTCTAAAGCCAGTTTATACCCAACACCCCAGGACATTAATATCCCACTACCTCTGTTTATTTATTTAGTTTATTCTTTATTATATTCCTCAGGCCAGGACCTTATTGCATACCTTGGTTGTGTTCCAAATGGCACCCTATTCTTATAGAGTGCACTATATTTGACCAGGGCCCACACAGTTCTGGTAAAAAATAAGTAATGCATTTGGCATTCAGCCCTTTTCTCTCTCTCTCTAACTCCCAGTGGTTTAGAGATGTGGTTGGCTGTGGCAGCCACATTGTGGCCTTGACACTTCGACAGAAGGCAGGGCTGTTGATAAGGCAGGGATTGTCTGAGTGCTGAGCAGCACCTCTAGAGTCTAAGGTGTGTGGATGGACACCATTCATCTCAAGGTGAGTGAGGTGCTCTGCTGCTGCCACGTCGCAACGTCAAGGTCACAGTGAGTGAATGAATGCTGAGTGATGGTGGACATGGACCTGCTATGGCTGCCATAAGTCCTGACCCTTCTGTTTAGCCTGCCACCAATCGATGGAGTTAGACATTATGTCTATGGGCCCTGGTCAAAAGTAGTACAGGGGGCCATTTGTGATTCTTTTTTTTTTCAAGCGAGCTTGCAACAGCAATATGGCTTGTTCTCTCAAGCAAGGCTGTGCTACGCCAAGGGGAATCAATTTCCATGTCCTAATTTCTCCCAACCTCCTCCTGATTGACATGGGCCAGAGTAGAACCTAAGTCACCCAAGCCAGGGTCTCAACTATGGGGTAATTCTCTTGAAGTAGGCCTGCCTCAATGATGTGGCTGTGATAATTAAGCAGTTATGCTATGATTCTCATTGTTTTAAGTGTTTAGTTTTCTATATCTATACATGTAGGTGTGATCGTATGTGGGTGTTATGAGTAGTTCTGATGAATAACATCTCAGGGGGCAACTTTTTTAATACCGCACTTTTCTAACTTTCACTTGGACTTTGTTTTTAGATCCTCATAACATATGACTACATTGCCTTTTTGACTTAAATGCCTCCATTGTTGTGCAAATATTGTATGACTTTCTCCTTGATCAAATTGCAAAGTTAATTTCCAAGAAGGGTACTTTAGCTGCACTCCAAGCATCTTCAGTGAATCATTAGGTTGAAGTAGATGCAAATATGTTTATCAAATGAGCTTGTCAATCTTAATTTTGTGGTTGAAAATGGACTTGAATGCTTAATTTGGTTGTTTGAAGTTTATTGATGCTTTGGGCAGTAGTAGTGGCATCGTACACAAACATCTGATCTCAGCCTTCGCCAAATCTTATCTCTGCTAGGGGCTCTTTGTATGTTTTGATACTTACCAGATATGAATAGAAAACTATCTTAATTTGATCACTCTGTTGTCACAGAAATGTTTCCTGCGCTGCAGGAAATGACAATTGGAGTGAATTCAAGGTTTTATAAAGGGTTGCTAAAGTTTGTAATTTACAATTTAAAATTTCAGACTTGATTTGACCTAACGAATAATGTATCAACCCCTACAAAAATGTCCATTAATTTAATCCACATAATGATTATTTTCCCGCTGTGAGAAGCAGGGTCAAATTAAATTGCCGCATCTGTAGCAAATGTCAGCTCTGTTTCTTCACATTAAACTTTATTTCACTGAGGGATCATATACCATGTTTGGCAAGTGTGATGAAGAAATGTATTCAAATTGCATATGAATCTGATCTGTATTAATTATAAATTCTAATTTCGAATAACTTTATTACTAGATCAAGACATGGCACTGAAACAGAGTGTAAAACATCATTTTCTATCTGAATATTTTAGGAGAAGAAAGCCAGACTGCTGGTGTCATGGACATGATGGATTTGTCATCTGGCTTATTTGACGAGCTAATTGAAATCTGTGCTCAGTCCTCTGCTAGATTAAGTGCTGCAAATGAATGGCCACTGTCTGGAAACCCAACACATTTACCAGACACTGACTTAACTGGATGGATAGGAAGAAATGGTTCCATAAATATATATTTTTAAAGCATATTCACACTACTGTCATGGGCTCCATTTGGGTTCATTTGATTCCAATGTGGAACCAATCTTTTACGACGCACAACAACCTAGAATCATCTTCTGTTAATAAAGAAGTAGAATGATTTCTGCTGCTGTTCCTGATGGCCACACCCAATGAATGCAGTGAATAGAAATGTCAATATGACTGTGCCCGTTAGCATTGAACTTCAGAGCCCTGAACAAAATCCATTTCTACATCTTAGCAAGGATGATTGGATAAAACAGCATGACTGAGGAAATAGATGATATTAATGAGCAATTTTGTATCATTTCAGATATTTCTTATTTTTTTTGTTGAGTTAGTCTGAAGTCAATTTTAGCTCTGAAGTGGCTATTGAGGACTTGGTTTTAGGAGCCTTGGCAAATGTATGGAACACTCCGTCGGGAAGGAAGCCTGAGGAGGGAGAGTGTGTAGTAGAAACCCATTACACACGTCAGTCTCACTGTGCTGAAATCCATTATATGATCAGAGATCAGTCCAAAAGGTTACTTTTTTGATGTTGGAATTTGAAGCAGGCCCAGCCCAGGGTGATTGATGTTTTTAGCCTTCGGTTTCCAGGAACCTGCTTGAAATTCCCTTTTCAGGTTGATCAGTCAATACTGCTCCCAGAAACGACCAACTATGCTCCACATGAGGAAGGGGGTCTGGATGGGGGTTAAAGGTTGAGGGTTGGCTAAGAGGAATGCGAACTACTCCCAGCTCAGCCAGTAACCACTGGGGCTGGTTTATCAGGGCTGCATCCTAAATGGCCCCTTATTTCTTTTATAATCTACTACTTTTGACCAGGGCCAAAAGGGCTCTGGTGAAAAATTATGCATTCTAAATGGAATAGGGTGCCATTTGAGAAACACCCAAGGTTGCCTGGCTGGACTGTACTTCTGCTGATTCTGAGAGGGATATGTCCTATCTCATTATGTATGGTCCATCAGAGGTGTTTAAGCCCCAGGCTATCCCCACATCCTATCTGTGATACATCACACTGGGAAACGAGAAAAAACTGATTTGTATCAGAATTGATAAGCAACAAAAAAGGATCAACTGCCGGTTGTGAAATGTTTGTTTCACATCCATCTATACAGCCCCCCCCCCCCCCCCCCCCCCCATGCATGCTACTTGGTTTGGATTTGGGCAATGAAAACATTGTTGATATTTCTGAGGGTTTGAATGGTATTTTGGCAGCATGGTTGATTAGTTGATTAGCAACAGGCAATGTGAATTGTATTATTAGATGGGAAATTGAGGTATCAGGGGATTCCATCTGCATATTGTCAGTGCATCATCATTATTACTAAATGTAGAAATTGTCACTTAAAAATAATAATATATATATACAGTTCAAGTCGGAAGTTTACATACACCTTAGCCAAATATATTTAAACTCAGTTTTTCACAATTCACAACATTTAATCCTAGTAAAAATTCCCTGTCGTAGGTCAGTTAGGATCACCACTTTATTTTAAGAATGTGAAATGTCAGAATAATTGTAGAGAATTATATATTTCAGCTTTTATTTCTTTCATCACATTCTCAGTGGGTCAGAAGTTTACATACACTCAATTAGTATTTGGTAGCATTGCCTTTAAATTGTTTAACTTGGGTCAAATGTTTCGGGTGCCTTCCACAAGCTTCCCACAATAAGTTGGGTGAATTTTGGCCCATTCCTCCTGACAGAGCTGGTGTAACTGAGTCAGGTTTGTAAGCCTCCTTGCTCACACACGCTTTTTCAGTTCTGCCCACAAATTTTCTATAGGATTGAGGTCAGGGCTTTGTGATGGCCACTCCAATACCTTGACTTTGCTGTCCTTAAGCCATTTTGCCACAACTTTGGAAGTATGCTTGGGGTCATTGTCCATTTGGAAGACCCACGGTTTTGGAGCAGTGGTTTCTTCCTTGCTGAGCGGCCTTTCAGGTTTGTCGATATAGGATTTGTTTTACTGTGGATATAGATACTTGTACCCGTTTCCTCCAGCATCTTCACAGGGTCCTTTACTGTTCTGGGATTGATTTGCACATTTCGTACCAAAGTACGCTCATCTCTAGGAGACAGAACACGTCTCCTTCCTGAGCGGTATGACGGCTGTGTGGTCCCATGGTGTTTATACTTACATACTATTGTATGGTGGTACCTTCAGGCGTTTGGAAATTGCTCCCAAGCATGAACCAGACTTTTGGAGGTCTACAATTTGATTTCTGAGGTCTTGGATGATGTATTTAGATTTCCCCATGATGTCAAGCAAAGAGGTACCTAGTTTGAAGGTAGGCCTTGAAATACATTCCCAGGTATACCTCCAAATGACTCGAATGATGTCAATTAGCCTATCAGAAGCTTCTAAAGCCATGACATAATTTTCTGGAATTTTCCAAGCTGTTTAAAGGCACAGTCAACTTAGTGTATGTAAACTTCTGCCCCACTGGAATTGTGATCCAGTGAATTATAAGTGAATTAATCTATCTGTAAACAATTGTTGGAAAAATGACTTGTGTCATGCACAAAGTAGATGTCCTAACTGACTTGCCAAAACTATAGTTTTAACAAGAAAATTGTGGAGTGGTTGAAAAACAAGTTTTAATGACTCCAACCTAAGTGTATGTAAACATCTGACTTCAACTGTGTATATATATATATATATGTTTGTGATACACAGACGTCACCCAAAGCCCTGCTGAAGGATTTTACATGTGCATTGATGGATTTGTATACAGATATATTTTAGGGAACTAGTGAGTGAAGGAGTTATTTATTTTGTTTTGTAGGGGTTGATACACTTTTCGTAAGGGAAAATCAAGTCTGAAATTTCAAAGTGGAAATTACAAACTTCAAAGCTTTTTTTTAAACCTCAAATACATCCAAGACACTACAGTTTATTGTGTCTTGCATTGCAGGAAAGTTATCATGCAACAGGGTGATCAAATGAAGATGCTTCATCTGTAGCTGCTGTAATTTGCTCTGAGGCAATACAGTATGTGCTTTCTGCATGACAGTTAGGTTGTTTCTAAAAGGAAACGCTGTTTTTCATGATCATTAACATTGAAGTATCCCCATCCTGAAGTGTGACTGTCAAGTGTAAAGTGCCTATCAGGCTCTAGGACCGTTTTCAGTCCTTGCTTGCGTTCCAAATGGCACCCTCTTCCCAATGGGGCCTAGTCAAAAGTAGTGCACTACAGTATATAGGGAACAGGGTGCCATCCGTGTTGTGTGCTACATTGGCTGACTATGCCTGATTGCAGTTCAACAAACAGCCATGGCCCCAACCAGCTCGCTCCAACTAATGGCCTCACACAGTAATGGGAGAATGGAGATGCAACCTCCTGTACTACCTCAGAACCTGATTTGCCCATGGCTAATAGTCACTAGTCTAATGAACATGCTTCATTTGGAAAATAGTATATGGGCACTTGTGTATATGTTGATTTGGAAGGCCCTTATGCGGATGGTATGCAATTGGGAGATTGAGGCTTATAAACAACTAAACACACAGCCTAGCCTTGTGCCATTGGGAGTTGGGCTGTGCCTGTTTGTCTGGCCAGGCCTGTTAATAGTTCCATGGCACAGATTGAATCTCAATTAGGTAAATTGTACACCATTGCAATGACGAGGTCAATCTTGGTGTGACATTTCCTCACTGGAGTGTAGCCTTGCCACATGCTTTATTTAGGATGGTCATTGACTATGTATTAACCAATGAAACATGCCTCGGCTGTAGCCCTACTTAGTAATGTTGTCACGATACCAGTATCGCGATAATAGGAAGTAAGGAAGCAAAACTTACCAGTGAGAGAATAATCTATTGGAATGATAATTACACACTAAATTGATTGGACTGCAAAGTCTCTGTAGGAAGAGGGGGGGGGGGGGGAGGCAGAACCAACATGTTTTGATGTTTTCCCTCCTATTTCCTGCAGACTTTCAAATTGAGAATCTCAAGGATTTTTTACTTTTCAATATCACAGGGCTGGGAATTGCCAAGGATCTCACAATATGATATTGCCACGATAATTCTGATGATTCTATATGTATTGCGATTCAATACTGCAATTTGATGTTCCAAACATAAATAACACTGTATGTCTCCTGCAGAGATATGAGATAAATGAGCATGCTAGCAGATATCCATAGACTTCCAGTCATTGTGCTAATGCTCGTTAGCATTGGCTCACGAAACTACCTTTAACTTCCCTCATACTGGACACAGAGACATAATGGTATCCACGAGTTCATCTGACTCTGGGGAAGTAATAAATGGCCTCATTTCCAAAATGCTGAAGTATCCCTTTAAAGAAACATTAGATTTACTTCATAGTTTAGCTCGTACATGAGGAGACTAGGTATAGGCTCATGTATGTAATGTATACTGAACAAAAATATAAACGCAACATGCAACAATTTCAGTTACACTTCATATCAGTCAATCGAAACAAATTCATTAGGCCCTAATCTATGGATTTCACATGACTGGGCAGGGGCGCAGCCATAGGTGAGCATGGGCCTACCCACTTGCGAGCCAAAACTTGAGACATCTGTGGCATTGTGTTGTGTACACATTTTAGAGTGGCGTTTTATTGTTCACAGCACAAGGTGCACCTGTGTAATGATCATGCTGTTTAATCAGCTTCTTGATATGCCACACCTGTCAGGTGGATGGATTATCTTGGAAAATGAGAAATGCTCACTAACAGGGATGTAAACAGATTTTTGTACAACATTTGAGAGAAATAAGCTATTTGTGCGTATTGAAGATTTCTGGGATCTTTTATTTTAGCTCATGAAACATGGGACCAACACTTTATATGTTGCGTTTATATTTTTGTTCAGTATATAAATTATTTCTCGTTATTAATGAAGGTTCCAGTAGCAGCCACATTAAATATTACGTAATATCTTAGCCCTTAATTACAACCATTAATCACTTTTGAAACAATTTGCACACAGACTGAAATAAGAAATGAAAAACCAGAGACCAGTAAGATCCGTCTTCTGCTCTCTCCACCACTTTAGTTGATTAGCATATTATAATTAGTTATGGGCAATTGGCCTCCTGGATGGTTTCATTAAAAAGCATCGCACTGGGATTTCATTAACAAGCTAATATAGTGGGCTCTGTTGGACCTGGTTTACCCTTGTGGATTTCATTTAAACTGGAACAGGAGATGATTCCCAAATTACACCTATTCCCTTTATAGTTCACTGCTTTTAACCCTGTGCCATTTCAGATGCAGCAAGGCCCGTCTGCAAACAGCAAGGTGTGTCAAATAGTTTTAAATGTTTGTTTATGAATAATGTCTTGGATGCTCCCTCAAGAGCTTCAATGCAATTTCAATATGACTCAGCTAGGCCTACCGTCTTGCTATCAGTCAGACGATATGTGATTTGCATTGTAATGCAGTTATTCCATTCATTTAAGCTGTTGACTTGTCATCAAAAACCACTTAGATATACATTTCTGTTTACTCTCTGCTATGATAAACGATCCAGACATATTCACATAGAACACATCTCCTAGCTCATCAGTTACAGGGGAAAGGTATTATAACAGCACATCAACTCAGTGAGATTGAAATAGTCACACAGCAAACTTGATCCTCACAGATGTGGCACCTTAGGAAGACAATGGAGACCATAGGAAGAACGGTACTAATTTGAAAGTAGTTGTACATAATGTCTCCCGAATCCCCTGCTGTTCTGGGATGTCATTGACAGGAAAGGTTACCATCGTCCTCCTCGTCCAAGTCTGGAGAGGAGAAGGGAGGTCTCCCTGGATCTTATCAGAGTGGCACATCGAGTTAGGCAGGGAAGCGGAACACTGCTCATCTCGGCTTCTCCCTCTCCCTCCTTTTCTTTACTTCTCTCGGCTTCTCTCACCCTCTCTCTCGCCTGCTCTCGCTCGCTCGCTCGCCCGTCCCCTCTCTCGCTCCCTCTCTTGCCCCCTCTCTCTCGCAGACGAGCCTTGCTGCATCCACACGTCAGGACTACCGGGCATGATGACTCCTTGCTGTCTCCAGTCCACCTGGCCTTGCTGCTATTCCAGTTTCAACTGTTCTGCCTGCGGTTATGGAACCCCTACCTGTCCCAGACCTGCTGTTTTCAACTCTTAATGATCGGCTATGAAAAGCCAACTGACATTTATTCCTGATTATTATTTGACCATGCTTGTCACTTATGAACATTTTGAACATTTTGGCCATGTTCTGTTCTAATCTCCACCCGGCACAGCCAGAAGAGGACTGGCCACCCCTCATAGCCTGGTCCCTCTCTAGGTTTCTTCCTAGGTTTTGGCCTTTCTAGGGAGTTTTTCCTAGCCACCGTGCTTCTACACCTGCATTGTTTGCTGTTTGGGGTTTTAGGCTGGGTTTCTGTACAGCATTTCGAGATATTAGCTGATGTACTAAGGGCTATATAAAATAAACTTGATTTGATTTCTCTCCCCCTCTCTCTCTCGCCCCCTCTCTCTCTCCCTCTCTCTCCCTCTCTCTCTCGGGGAGAGAGAGAGGGCGAGAGCGAGGGGGGCTCTCTCTCGCCCTCTCTCGCCCTCTCTCTCTCTCTCGCCCCCCCCTCTCTCGCCCCCCCCCTCTCTGTCTCGCCCCCCCCTCTCTGTCTCGCCCCCCCCTCTCTGTCTCGCCCCCTCTCTCTGTCTCGCCCCCTCTCTCTGTCTCGCCCCCTCTCTCTGTCTCGCCCCCTCTCTCTGTCTCGCCCCCTCTCTCTGTCTCGCCCACTCTCTCTCTCGCCCCCTCTCACTGCCGCCAATCTCTCGCTCGCCCCCCATATCTCGCCCCCTCTCACTGCTGCCCATATCTCGCCCCCTCTCACTGCCGCTCATATCTCGCCCCTATCCCTGCTGCCCATCTCTCGCCCCCTCTCACTGCCGCCCATCTCTCGCCCCACCACTCTCTTGCCCCCCTCTCTCGCCCATCTCTCGCACCCCCTCTCTCGCCCATCTCTCACACCCCCTCTCTCGCCCATCTCTCACACCCCCTCTCTCGCCAATCTCTCGCTCGCCCATCTCTCGCTCCCCTCTCTCATCTCTCGCCCTCGCCCACTCTGTCTCGCCCTCTCTGTCTCATCCTCACCCTCTCGCCCACCCCCTTTCACCCCCTCTTTCTTTCGCCCACCTCTCTCTTTCTTTCGCCCACCTCTCTCTTTCTTTCGCCCACCTCTCTCTCTCTCTTGCCCACCTCTCTCTCTCTCTCGCCCACCTCTCTCTCTCTCGCCCACCTCTCTCTCTCTCTCTCGCCCACCTCTCTCTCTCTCTCTCGCCCACCTCTCTCTCTCTCGCCCGCCCCCTCTCTCTCTCTCTTGCCCACCTCTCTCTCTCTCTTGCCCACCTCTCTCTCTCTTGCCCATCTCTCTCTCTCTCTCTCTCTTGCCCACCTCTCTCTCTCTCTCTCTTTTGCCCCCTCTTTCTTGCTCCCTCTCTCGCTACCATTCGACTGACAGCTCCCGGCTGTTTGGGAATGAGCTGGAGACATATAGGGAAAAGGTATGCTGCTAGGACGAACAGTCTCATCACTTTCCTATAGACCTGTACAGCATAGATTGTGCACTATACTGTATCCATAGTAGGAGCTTTTCTTTAGACGTATGAGCTTTTTCAGAAGACCTACAGTAGTGAAAAACTCACTCCTCAGAAGTTATTCTGTCTACTGTCCACTTCCTATGTCCTTAATTTGCAACTTCCAGGATATGGCTTTCACATGTACAGTAGTTTGATCATCTCCAAAGCCCAAGCGGGGAACCCAGAAAGATGCTAATAACACGTAGTAGTAGGGAGACCAGAGCGTGTTGGCGGGACTTGTTAACCAGATTTGTTTCATAACAGGGAAGGGTGTTTAGCTGCTACTGAATTATTGATATGGCTCAGTAGTGACCTGCCAGACACAAGGGCACACAGTTCATTCCAACAAATCTCTGACAGCACACATACATTAATAGGACCAATCCAGCTCAGCAGCAACAAAGTATATTTTTTTATGGCTGAATTGTTATTTGTTCAAGGGATTTCTGTGGTGGTTTGGATGATTAGAACTGTTAGTAGCAAGCAGCAATGCCATGAAGCAGCCATCGTCACCCCTCAAATAACTGTTTTTATGGCCATCTGCCACAGAGATATCAGTTTAAAGAAAACATTGATCCCCTAACCTCCTAGTCAATTCACTTCTTACATCACAAATGTCACCAGTATTGGTGTACTGTATGGTTTAGGCCAGGGCTTCCAAAACTCTGTCCTGGACGTTTTTGTTATTGCCCTAGCACTACACAGCTGATTCAAATAACCAACTCATCAAGCTTTGATTATTTCAATCAGCTGTGTAGTGCTACATACAGTACACCAATACCATAAACCATACAGTACACCAATACTGGTGACCGAGTTTGGGAAACTCTGGTTTAGGCTACTAGACGCTTGAAATTGTGGTCTGTGCACATTTATGCAACGGTCTCTTCTCTTCTAAAAGTCCACCTTAAGGGGAATAGCTTCTTACAACAATTAGTAGGCTGTTTGAGGCTTTATTTATACGTTGTCATCACGGTACAGGGAGCTCCCTCTGCGCTAAGCCTTACAGCAAAATCATGAACCTTGGCCCAGCTTGTGTGAGTGTATTTACCTTGAAACACAGCAACACAGCACCTCTGACTGGTAATCACATGATTTCTAATGAAACATCAACAAACTCTTGGAAGGATAGACTAAAGTGTTTTATACAAGTACATAGAGTAGCCAACCAAATAGAAAAAGTAGACAGCCAGGAGAGATCTATTGTGGTGCCTTTAGTGCATTCTAGTGTCTTGACTCCATCTGAAATGCACAGCAAAATGATTGAGTACTTTATTGAGTTTACCTCCCAGATTGGATAGAAATTATGGCATTGTGTAGATACATGACTTTGCAATTTCTATTGCTCAAAATGTATTTTTAGTCGTTTTGGATCTTGTCTAAGCCTATATCATCAGGAGTAATATCTAAGTATGACAACATTAAACCTTAACATTTAACCTGTCTTCTCTTGAGATTAACCTTTAATGCCTCACAAACCCGGATCCGGGAGCACCCCCATCAAAAAAGCTGACTAGCATAGCCTAGCCTAAAGCCACAGGGATATCATATAATAAAATGTTCATGAAATCACAAGTCCAAGACACCAAATGAAAGATACACATCTTGTGAATCAAGCCATCATTTCTGATTTTTAAAATGTTTTACAGGGAAGACACAATATGTAAATCTATTAGCTAACCACGTTAGCAAAAGACACCACTTCTTTACTCCACCATTTTTTTACTCCATCAGTAGCTATCACATTCGACCAAATAAAGATATAAATAGCCACTAACCAAGAAACAACTTCATCAGATGACAGTCTGATAACATATTTATTGTATAGCATATGTTTTGTTAGAAAAATTAGCATATTTCAGGTATAAATCAGAGTTTACCATTGCAGCCACCATCACAACTCTCACCAAAGCGACTAGAATAACTACAGAGACCATCGTGTATTAGCTAATTACTCATCATAAAACATTTCTTAAAAATACACAGCGTACAGCAGATGAAAGACACAGATCTTGTGAATCCAGCCAATATTTCAGATTTTCTAAGTGTTTTACAGCGAAAACACAATATAGCGTTATATTAGCTTACCAAAATAGCAAACATCAAACCAGCATTGATTCAAGGCAAAAATAGCGATAACGTATAAACCACCAAAATATATAAATTTTTTCACTAACCTTCTCAGAATTCTTCAGATGACAGTCCTATCACATCATATTATACAATGCATATAGAGTTTGTTCGAAAATGTGCATATTTAGCGGCACAAATCGTACTTATACAATGAGAATAGTGTCCAAAACCTCAAGCAATCTGTCCGGCGCCATCTTGGAGAGGCACCTATTCTAATCGAAAACTATTCATAAACTTGACTAAAAAAATACAGGTTGGACAGCAATTGAAAGACAAATTAGTTCTTAATGCAATCGCTGGGTTACGTTTTTAAAATTAACGTTACTTCAAAATACAGCGTGCGATAAAGCAAGGCTGCACTGCAAGTAATGGCGGCTTATGCATTTGACTTTTTTCAACAGAACAACAAATTATCAGCATAAATAGTTCTTACTTTTTGAAGAACTCTCATCAGAATCTTGGGAAAGGTGTCCTTTGTCCAAAAGAATCGTTGCTAGGTTGTAGAATGTCGTCTTCAACGTTGCAATTAGCAGTAAACATTAGCAATGTGGGCCAGAGATACCCAACTTCCTACAACGCCACGAAAATAAATACCCGAAAATCGCAATATACTGACATAAACTGATATAATTCCATTCAAAATAACAAGATTATGATGTCTTTAAAGCCTATATCGAAAAAAAACACAGCCGGAAATGTCTAAGATCTATAACCGATGCTTCCAGTAGAATGTGCCAAGGTCCTCAGTGCGTCAGAGCCAAGGGGAAAAGAACGATACACGTCTTTGCCAAGTGATTTATAACCTTTGGGATCTACGTACAGACTCCATTTCAAGTCTCCCTATTCGCTAACAACCAGGGGAAGGCGTATACAGTGCATCTCAACCAATAGAAGACAGGCAGAGTTATACACAGGTCTGAGAGCAGGTTGGAAAATTTGGCATTCTCACATCCACATAGGGAAATTGCTCTAAGTCCAGTTCTGTTTCACTCACAGATATAATTCAAACGGTTTTAGAAACTAGAGAGTTTTCTATCCAATAGTAATAATAATATGCATATTGTACGAGTAAGAATTGAGTACGAGGCAGTTTAATTTGGGAACGTCATAATTATATAGTGCTAACAGCTCCCCCTATTGACAAGAAGTTTAAAGTATTATTTACAGTTTTCCTGCAAGATCTGAATTACCACAATTGTTTGTTCTTCAAATTATGTATTTTATTAAAACAGAAAAATGAAATAAATACCTCACATTATTTTGAAAAATAAATTAAAGGTTTTGTTGCAGGAAATACGAATTACTGATGCATTGCATTCCATTCGTCTTATGATGAACTTGGGCAAATTAATAAACGTTCAATATATTTAGTTGATTCCTTACTAAGGTCAATACATTTCTTTCTAATGTTGAATTCTGTTTTAATGCCTGGATTCCGTGAGGGCCCTAATGTTGAATTCTGTTTTAATGCCTGGATTCCGTGAGGGCCCTAATGTTGAGTTCTGTTTTAATGCCTGGATTCCGTGAGGGCCCTAATGTTGAGTTCTGTTTTAATGCCTGGATTCCGTGAGGGCCCTAATGTTGAGTTCTGTTTTAATGCCTGGATTCCGTGAGGGACCTAATGATGAGTTCTGTTTTAATGCCTGGATTCCGTGAGGGCCCTAATGTTGAGTTCTGTTTTAATGCCTGGATTCCGCGAGGGACCTAATGATGAGGTCTGTTTTAATGCCTGGATTCCGTGAGGGCCCCAATGATGAGTTCTATTTTAATGCCTGGATTCCGTGAGGGCCCTAATGATGAG